>NC_069794.1:7881972-8518586 GCF_027406575.1 Nycticebus coucang | reverse complement strand
CCTACTGCAGACATGCCCAGCTTCTTTATTACTTAGAAGACAGATAACAAACAGAAATTTGGGTGGGGTCTATGTAAGATAATCTAATTAAGGAACAATACAACTTTTATACTACATAGAATAAAAGTTCTGCATAAAATTTTGAGGAGGCATAAATGTCCCACACTAAATGTGTCCAAATTTGTATTTGCATTTGTACGATTTATTTATTGATTTGTGGAAAACGCTTGTTGTTAGGGAGATGTATTTATGTGTCACATGATTTGCATTGTTTGAACTGATGAGAAAAATAATTGTTGCTCTAAATGTATCTCCAGTCCACAGGCATTGTCCAGAGTTTTCATTCTGGACCACTTTCTGTTTCAGTTCCAATTCATTTTGAGAAGAATTATTTTTCTTTGTTTCTAAAAACAGACACTGAGAAAGGAAATTGAATAAAGCAAACTAAGATAATCTAATTGTGAGTGAGTCAAATCCTCATAAAGCATCATGATTCGGAAATTTCGTCTTAATCTCCAAGAGGAAGCTGCTATTAAAGTAAACCATTGATTCTGAGCAAACAATCCATGTATAATATTGCAAATGTTTAAGAGAAACTAATAAGCTCGTTTCTTTTATAAAAATTCATTATTTTAATGATCGCTTTTTGGTCAGTATACAAACAACATAATTTTAGAATACTTCAAATGTAGTAAAACAAATTTTAAATGATTTTTAATTTTAAAACTGATTTTTATTTCTTCATTATAAAGCAACATGAAATTTCCTATAACTTCAAAATAATATGCATAGTAAAGCAGAACAAAATAAACCTACGTCACGAGACTTAGAATCCTAACATTCTGGTGTATATATTTCCTGGATTTGATCATTCTCATTCAGTGAGAACAGCACAGGCATCGCTATATGGATATGAATAAACACAAATGTGAATTTCTGCTATTCATTTGCGTAGGTTGGTTTTTATACTTTCACACAATATCATATCTCAAATTCTTACCACGTCAGCAACTATTCTTTGGAAACAAGAGTTTTCCTAAATGCATGATTGTCCATCTTATAGATAACAGCACAATTTCGTCAGTCAATCAGATCTTGTGGAATACTTAGGTTATTTTTTACCCCTAGATGGAAAGTAGCACACTGTTGTTTATTTTCTTAAAAAAAAACAAAAAACAAAAAAAATCCTGATTCATAATAACTTTGTAGACTCTTCATTTAAAAGCATCTAACACAAATCTCTTGATTAAAGTTTCTACAATTGTAACATAAATATATTTTTGTAGTTTTAAATTGCATTTTGGAACTCTCGTAAGATTAATTTAAGTACAATTAAACTTGGGTTTTTATTTTAGATATTTATCTATTTGAATGTTTTTCCAGTTGATATTATAATCCTGTGTATATTCATTTTTCTCTTATATATTACCAGCATTTTCCTTTATATATTTTTCTGCAACTTGAAAGTTATTTTTGCCTTTATTCGAATGTGTATCATTTCAAATTTATAAAATTCAATGTGTTTTATTATAATTTGACTTTATATAAATGTTTACAAAAGCCTCACTTTGAATCATTGAAATATTTACCTACATTTAAATGTTCTTTTTATAAATTAAATCATAGCTGTATACATTAATTCATTTATGGGGTACAATGTGCTGGTTTTATATACAATTTGGAATGCTTACATCAAACTTCTTTTTACTTGTTTTGCTTTTCTTTTTAGTAAAAGCTCATATTATACATGTAATATGTTTTGGCTATAGGTAAGAGAGAAAAAAATTATTTTATTATTTTAATTTAAAGTTACCCTTGGACTGTTTTTGAAATAATGTGTTTTCAGTTTTTTCATGTACCATCTTTGACATATACCAAAATCTATATAATATAGTTTACATCTTAACTCTTTCTCTGTTTTACTAATTCATTCCTCCCTTTTTGTTCAGGAATACCACACTAAAATATAGCTGTTTGAAATGTATTTTCACACTTGGTAGAGCAGCTCCTTATAGCTGTTTGAAATGTATTTTCACACTAGGTAGAGCAACTCCTCTAATTATTATTGTTTCAAAAAAATGTGATAAATTATCTCCTGTTAATACCTTAAAAACTATTTTATCATCCTTTTGCTAATTTCTGCCGCATAATATAGTGTTATATATACTTACATCTCATGTAGAAATCAGTTGCATCTTAAAAACTTTGTTCTTTTATATAGTTTTATCAAAAGTTTCTTTCTTTATATATATATCTTTATGTCAATTTTTCGATGCTACCTGTATATATGATACATATGAATAAAATCTTTGTATGCATAGGCTTCTTAGTAATTTTTGCTGTTATAAAAATTTTGATTCTTTTTCTATTAATAATAATTGTATTGCCTTGGCTTATGCATGTAGTAAATGGCATTTACAAAGATATTTTTCTGTTTCATTATTTTTAATAATTTTTTAAAAATTTTCTATGATGTATTCATTCAGTTAAAAAATAAAAACTACAACAATAAAAACCGAACATCCTATAAGCTTCAAGTGCTCCTCTAATCCCAGAAGGACACATAAAATACCACCTCTGTCGTTGGGAACTTCATATGCTTATTTTATAATCTTTATAATTTCTATTCAATCCTATTACCTGTACCATTGAAATATGTATTTTCCTTTGTTAATTCATTTTTATAATACTGGGGGTATTTTTACCCTTACTAATAGGAATATATAGTTCATTTTAATTAGATTTGCCATAAATAAATAAAGGTCCAGTTGGGATGGCTTGTAGAAGGTGTTACATTTTAAGCATGGAATATTTATTTTTTCCCATATCTAAGCCTTATCTATAAGATTTTATCCTATAGATAGATGAATTGATATAGACACAGAGATAAGATGGATACATCTGAGGTCTGAGATAAGAAACTTAGACTAAAAAAAGAAAGGATGCCTTCATCTTTTTTGAGGTTTTTCCTTGGACAATAAAAATAATTCCTCTTCTTCCATTGCCTACTTTCATTTATTTTGGGGTTCGCCGTAAAGGGCCAAGCTGGTAAAACAAGCAGATTATGAGGCATTGAACGAAGAGCCACCCAGCCTGTCTTCCGGAGGTCCTTCCCGTCACCTGAGCAGGCGTCTGCCTTGCTGGAGACCTAAATGCCTCTGTCTCACTGCAGAATCCATCAAACACCAGTGACTTTAAGAAGCAGGAACAGGAGCCGCCAGGTGCAGCCAAGCATGAAATCAACTCGAGGGTATAACCTTGAACAGGGACAAAAGGATAATCTCCTTTTAGAGCAGGCTGGGAATTAGCCCTAGTGAGTTCTGCCAAGTTTGAAGGGGGCAAATATGGTTGCTAAAAAAATTAAAGGAGACAAAAGAAAACCCAAACAACAATAACAGGAACAAAACACCCAGACATCAGAGCCTTCCAGTTGTAGACAGATGCTGTATTTCTAGATAACTGTTTGATTCATTTAAACACATTTGGGTGATTGAAGGTTGGAGTTGAGAGTGTGGGATGACACACTCTTTTCTTACCAGAACACTGGAGAAGAATTTGGGAATCCCCGGTGCTGAGCCATCTTTCCCACCCTTGGCAGTTTTATCACGTGCGGTCTGGAGGTTCCTGAATATTCCACTTGCTGCCCAGAGTGAGCTTTGCACTCATAAAAATGCAAGGTTTTTATTCAGCCCATTATCATCCAGTAAAGGTAAACTGAAATCTGATAGGAGGGCACGTTCTGTTGCTCTTGTTATACTGCACGCTCATCCCTTCTGTTACGTGTTATCTGCAGTTCACGTATTTCCTTTCGCATTTAGCAGATAAACTTAACGTCAATAATTTCCTCTAATGAATTGAGACTTTATTGCCATTTTCAAATTGTTTCAAGGAAATTGAAAATATTTAGAGAAATTATTTTGGGGGGGTGATTAAAAATAATTTTTTTCTTTAGATGGGAAGTTCAAATGCAGTTTTGCAAATTCATATTCTTATCTTCAAAAGTAAATTACTTCTTATCACAGAAAGCATGAAATTAACTGAAATAGTCTCACTTAGTTTATAGAGAAGCTTTCCAGAATTGTAAGAATCTGTATGTGTGTATCTCTGTGTGTCACTAAATGTAGTATATTATCAATGACTTATCCTAACTGGAGCTTAGATTTTTATGCATAGAGCACATTATTTAAAGCATAGGTATTTTCTATGTAGATACAGAAAGCCTTCCTTGTTAATTTATGTCACAACTTTCTATATTCACTCATTATGTGTAAAGCCCAGAGCACCTACAGGAAGGCAAATTGTATTTAGAGAACATTGCTAATCATCTCTACACTATTTTAGCCCATGAGCTTGAAATGTACATGTGTCTGAAACAAAATGAAAACCAAATTAAATTCTCTTGTCAAGTAAAATATTGAATGTGAGGTCACAAATCACTCATTCCTCTGTAGGGAAGGAATTGCTGCATCACTGTTATTAATGATGTTTTAGCATGTTTACACATCATTTATTTTGATATTAATAAATGATGATAACACTTTAGACAATCAACCTTTGTGTATTTTTTACACTCACTAAATAAGTGATTAAGATTTATTTAATAAGAATTCCTGAATGATTGAAATAATACAAATGATGCTGCTTTAGAATAGTGGAAGGCATGCTGCAGAAGGTGCTGGACTTTGAGTTTAGGATATTGGACACACATACTGGTTAGTCCACTAATTGGTTATGTCACCTTGCAAAATCCTTAGCACAGCAAAATCATCTTAGGGTTAGTGTCCATGGACACAGGATTTTGCTTTTTAGAATGATATGTTTAAAAACTCTTCACACAAATTATATCACTGCAATAAATGACAGTTATTACTACTGTTTCTATTATTATTCCTTATTCTTTAGCATTAATAAGTCAATATTATTGACTATTGCTAAAGCAATCAGGAAAAATAACCAGCGGGAAATATGTAAGTCATTCTGCCTTAACTCACACATGTTTTTGTAAACCTTGCCTGGTCTGCTGCTAAGTCTGAGACATGAGATTCAAATAAACAGCTTCTTTCACATTTTTACTTGAGAATTCTATAAACTGGTTGCAGAAAGAAGATATATCCACCATAAAGAAAAATACACAAACAAATAAAGGCACATAAGCAAAAAATAGACATGATAATTGAGAACTAGACAAAATATCTGCATGCAAGTAGAGGAAAGGCAAGATGATGACTGTTATTAACAAAATTAAATCAGAGTCTGTTTGGAAGAGGTGAAAGATTCCCTATGACTCTATTTCTTTTGCCTCTTTTTTGTTTGTTTGTTTTTGAGACAGAGTCTCACTATGTCACCCTCAGTAGAGTTCTGTGGCATCACAGCTCACAGCAACCTCCAACTCTTGTGCTTAACTATTTTCTTGCTTCAGCCTCCCAAGTTGCTGGGACAATAGGCACCGACCACAATGCCCAGCTATTTTTTTGTTGCAGTTTTCATTGTTGTTTTATCTGGCCTGGGCCAGATTCGGATGTGCCAGCCTTGGTGCATGTGGCTGGCGCCATAACCACTGTACTATAGGCACCGAGCCTCATTTGACTCCTCTTTTTATTTTTTTATTTTTTTTTTTTTGTGGTTTTTTGGCCAGGGCTGGGTTTGAACCCGCCACCTCCGGCATATGGGACCGGCGCCCTACTCCTTGAGCCACAGGCGCCGCCCTGACTCCTCTTTTTAACCAAATTTTTAATGTTTACTCTTGGAGAATGAAATATTTTTGAATGGGCATCATTCTGTACATGTGAACAAGAAATTACCATACACCAGTAAAGACAGGCAAGATGATCGTCCACGGTGGATGCCCCTCACACCTGCTGTCTGACACCAGGTGTGGAAAGTGACTTTACTCTGCTTTCCCAAAGGAGAAAAGCATCCGTCTATTAATAAATTGCTGTCACCGCTTTGATTTTTTTTTGTTTTTGTCTTTGTTTTTTAATTCTGTAAACACAAAATGTGATATTGTTATTAACACAAGTGACTCAAGGTGGACATTTTAAAAAGCACTATTTTAAAAAGTAAAATGCATGCAGAAATTCTCCGAACGCTATTGCTATGTGATGTGTGGTTTCTAGTCCCCTGACTGTCATAAAAAATGAGCATTTCTAGTAGTGACTGAAATAAATTCATTCCACACCTAATCTGTGGCCTTTTCTCTATTACGTGCTTTCTTGCCCCTCTATCAACTGTCCCTGAGGACTTGACCCTGTATGATTCTGCTTTCTGCCCTGGGTCACTGCCCTTGAGGTCTCTCCTGGTCACTGGGTAAAATAGAGGCTGAAATGGGCATTTTTTTTTTTTTTTTACTGCTCTTCATTATAATTTCAACTCTTGCCCACAAGAGTTCAGAGTTCAGCCATTGTTCAGAGTCTACAATCTCTGTCTCAAAGAGACATCCTATTCTAAATGTTTCCTAGATAATTGCTAATTCCACCAAGGTTATTAAAAAGAGTAAATGTTTCTGAGTCCAATATTCTGTTTAAACACAATATGAAATCATTTTTTTTTTCACTTTTAGTGAAAACAAAATGGTTTCCAGGAGAATATTTTATTCTTTGCCTTACTCACCACAGTTACCTCAGCAGTTGGTTCCAAACAGGGGAGGACCCCTTTCCTGGAGAGGTGGGAAGGAAAAGCAAAGGCGCTCTGGTAAGAAGCTAGAGGCCGTGTCCATAGCCAAAGACAGTTGGTGAGACTTCAAGCAGTGGGATTAGTGACAAAAGAGGTGATTAGGACGCCAGTCAAGGCAGGCTCCTAAGGAGGTTCTGCTCAAAGTCTGTGACTCTTTAGCAACCTTGTGTGAAGACCAGCCGTGACCTTCAACCTTGGGATGGCATTGCTTTCTTGAAGTCATTGACCCAATCACTGTTGGCTATCGTGCCAATCTCCCTGCCAAAAGCGTCCCTCCGCCTCGTATTCAAGAACAGCAGGACATAAGGAGGAAGGTGCTTCTGTTCCTCTTGCTGGAACTGAATGTGCTTCTGGGCTCCCCACTTGGAGAGGGAGCTCCCCACTTGGGATGCACAAAGATTTTCCCATGGAAGCAATATTGACACAGGAAAGGGTCGTCAAAATGCCGTGAGTTTGGAATACAACTTTGTGATCCTTATGCACGAGGTTGACTTTTAATGATTTGCCCCAGAGACTAACCACATTTCCAACACTCTTTCTCCAGGAAAAGGTCAAGTTCAGGGCAATGAGTTAGAAAACCAACTATTGGAACATAGCATATTTACATGGATTTGGAATGAATCTCTTCACATATCCTACACCAACAGCATTCCTTAGCTGAGCTTCAGAAGCCAGAATTCTATCAAAGCTTCAACATTATGGTGTTTTCTTAAAAAAAAAAAAAAATATATATATATATATATATATATATGTAAAATCTTCATTTTGGATGCCTTATGCTTCTATAGATAACAAGTAAAACTATTGTTTCTGTTTCACATACAAACCCTAACTGGTGAATTTCTTTCTGCTGCATCCTTACTTGAGTCTAGCTAAGTGGCAAGGGCATGCAAAGTTCACTTCCAGCCCACAGTTCTTTAAGCATTTATTTCCTTGTCAGTGTTATTATGGCAGCAAGTATGTGTGGGTGGTAAGGAAGGCCCTGGGAATACTCACCATTTACAGATTAAATGAAACGCTGCAAAATAACGTAAATGTGGAAAGGGGCTATCAATTAATCCCAGCCTTCTAGGTTAAAAAATATTAAAGGTTTTTAAATTAAAAAATGCCAGTGTTACACATTTTTTTGACCAAATTTGTCATGACCATAAAATAAGCACTGCCCACAGGCAGAGTTAACGGTACTTAATGCCTTATCTCTCAACATGCTTTAATCTGGTGCGTTGTCCTCAGTAAAAGGAATAAAAAACCTGATTATCAGGAGAGGAAACGCAGGCCCTTATGTCTGGCTGACTTTCACATGAATAGGTGTAGGCAGCATATTGTGTGAGTTCTTTGAGGAATAGATGGTTTGTTGTATTTGGCAAACAGAAATGGGTAATCCAGCCTACAGTTAACAATTTTGAAAAACTGGAACAATACATGTGTCCCCTGGAAAGGAATGCAGATGCTTTTCAAGTATGTTTTTTCTCCGTGTATTCTCACTGCCCTGGTAACACTGTGACCTGTTTTCTAGCAAGCATAACTTTAACAGCAGAGCATGGTTTATAAAATTACCTCTTCAAGTGAAAGTTTAAGATGGATGAAACGAGACCATTTGATCTTAATGATATTTTTAATAGGAGAGCCAACCCAATTATGTGTTTCCAAAAGAGCATTCTTCTGTACCCATTCATATTTTCTGAAAAAAAAACAATACTATGGGAAGTATATTAATCATGTTACTACTCTGGCTGGAATAATTATTAAGCAGTATCACAGTTTCCTGGAAAATTTACTAAGCCTCTTCAATTACTTAACTCGTATAGAATAATTTACATACTGGCAGAGCTGATAGAAAAAAAAATTATATATATATATATGAATGAAATCGGTAACTTAGAATATTTCAGAAGCACCCGGTTGAAGATGAAGTTTTCATCCCCTCAATTCATCATGACAAACTGTTTTCTATGTATCAACAATTTCTTTAATAGATCAAGCTTTGGCAAATTGCTTCACTTAATGTTTTTCACGTTCAATATTATAGATCAATGGCAAAAATTATTAGTTAGTAAATTGACATTAAATAAGTAAATATTTTTATAACAATTTGCTTAGTTGTGACATACATTTTATTCCAATTTGCTAATAGATCAGGCAACAGTCAAACTTGCATAATTGTTTTTCCTTACTGACCTCAGTATCACCTTATAGTATTTTATCTCTCCCTCTAAATGAAATGTACTAATTTTATTTATGCATTTGTACAATGGGCTTAAAACCAGAAGGCTATCCTATTGATATAAAAGATACATCATTTTTGCTTAAATCTAAGATGCCATTGATTAGTAAATTATTTTTTGCACCACTTATAATTGAAGAAGTTTATAAACTGTGATGCATGCATAGGACAAATTCTACATAGCATCTCTCTTTATGTATTTATAGATCACATTACCCTTTGGAAATTTTGAAATGTATTACTACATTAATATTCCAAAGGATTCATCTTTCTTTCTTCCCTGCATTATTTATGGTTGATAGGCAATCATTCCACACTATGTAGGTTGCCAAATACAACACCACTCGATCTACTTCCATTCTTAGGAAAAAACAAAGCCCTTTGTTTGTGCTTTGAAAGAAAATAAATGAAATTGCAGTCATTCTTCCAAAGGCTAGAATCTGTGGGCAGATCTTGAAAGATACCATCAATTTCTGAATGTATCCTGATCTCAGGGTTGATAAATTAAAAGATATATGTTTCCTGGATTAAATAATGTCTGAGCTCAAGCAATCCACCCACCTTGGCCTCCCAGAGTGCTAGCATTATAGGCAGGAGCCACTGTGCCTGGCCAAATTTTATTTTTTAAACCATTAACTTTGTCTACTCAAAATAATAAAGTTTCCAGCACTTTTTTTACCTGTATACTTATCAATCTTGAAACTTTAATGACATCTATACAATATTTACCAAGAGACGGGCCATGTAGAAACATGATACAGGAGCTACGTTTCCATTACTGATTTCCTGTATTAAGAAGTTCAGTAATTAGCTGTTAACATCCTTCATTTACTTTGATTTTTTGTTATACATTGTATAGTTATATGTAAACAATACCTGCCCTCAGAAACATTACAAACTAGTTTATGGAGAAAATAAGTGCATATTAAAGACAATCAGAATCATTGTGAAATACCACATTATAATCGCATAATTCTGTACACAATGATGCATAAGTATTATGGGTGGTGATTACTGATTTATAGGTTTAAGTTGGAATTCCATTGTTCTGAAAAGTCTGCAGTTTCCTCTGGACCTTTTGATAAAATTTTGAACATACTCCAGAAAAGATGATAAATGATCCAACATCTAATATTAAAAATTTAATTTATAACCACTAAAATGTGGAAACACTCTAAATGCCCTTCAACCCAGGAATGGCTTGGCAAGCTGTGGTATATGTATACCATGGAATACTATTCACCCATTTAAACAATGGAGATTTTTCAGCATTTGTATTAACCTGGATGGAGGTGGAACACATTATTCTTAGTGAATCATCACAGGAATGGAGAAGTATGAATCCTATGTATTCAACTTTGATATGAGGACAATTAATGACAATTAATAACCCGGTGAGGCCTGGGGGAAGGGAGAGCAGATAGAGAAGGAGGGGAGGGCTGTGGGAAAGGAAAAGAAAAAAAAAAGAAAAGAAAAAAAGAAAGGAAAAGAAAATAGTGACTAATTCTCACATAAATTGGATTTAATTTTGACCAAAGTATATTGCTTACACATTGATTTTTAATTCAACTTGTTAATATGTTATTTAGGATATTGCGTTCTCATTTATAAGTGAAATATGTTTGTAATTTCCCTTTATAATAATATATTTTTTCCAATTTTAATATCAGGTGTACCCAGATCAAGTAGAATGATTTTGAAGTATTTCTTCTTTTTCTATTGTCTATAAGATTTGGCATGATCTGTTTTTTGAAATTATCTTTTATTTTTATTTATAAATTTTAGTTGTCTATTTTTTGAGACTTTGGAAAAAAATAAGAAGAAATTAATTGATGATTCTATATTGAACCTCAGAATCAAAGCATTCTATAATAGACATACTCTTATTTGACAATGTGAATGTTACTTTTTTGCATTATTATTATTATTGCTCAATAAAAAAAACACATTGTACACAATAACGTAATTGTTAGAGCCATAAATAAAACTAATTTTAAGAAAAAAATAAAAATTAAATTTATGGAAGTGGCTACTTGAGGGTAGCTTACTTTTTTAGCTTAAATAATTGATTAAAAACCTTTAAACTTGTGGATATATCATTTTTAGTGTTACACATTTAGAGAGTCATCTGTATACCAGACGTCACAGAGACAGATACCTAGATACCCATTTATACCATTGCCGTGAATATGTAAAACCTCTAGAATTTTATGCTGTAGCACCTCATGATTTAAAAAATAAAATTATTTTTGTCTCATTGTTTTTATGTTTCTCTAATAAAATTTTTATTTTAAAAATTATAAAATTATTTTCTTTTATAAAATTAGCCTATCTTTAAAATGCAGTGAAAATTTCTTCAAGTATGTGGTTACCTGACATAACAATTTCTTTGACGATCCTACTTAAAGTGCAAAAGGAAAAAGTACGTGGACTTTGGGGCTTGCAGGAACTGCCTCCTCTCTCAGACGGTGACCTCAGACCCGTGCATTTCCTATTTTGCAAAATGAAGGAAACAAAATGAGATTATTTTTTTGTTTGCTTGAGGTGACCCACAATACACAGCTCATGGTGCATGGCCTCAAGATGTCATCACATGTGCTGTCCCTCTCCATCACAGTTTAGATAAAAAAGAGAAAAAATCAGAAATTACTTAGGAAAATATAATTTTTTAAAATTAAATCATAGCTGTATACATTAACGTGATCATGGGGCACCACACACTAGTTTCATAGACCCTCTGACACATTTTCATCACACTGGTTAACATAGCCTTCCTGGCATTGTCTTAGTTATTGTGCTAAGACATTTTAATTTTTCATCACATTTATACAAATTGCCCTGAATACAAATATATGACCCCAGAGACAGTGGTGAAGTAAATAGGAAAACGAGGTAGGAAAAGGCAGAGAAGAGAAAGGAGTTGGGAGAGAAACTGTCAGAAGAGAAGGAAGAGCAGGACAGAACTCGCTTTTCACGAAAATTGTAGTTATTGATCAGCGTCATGATCAGTGTTTGGGTTATTTCACCATTATTTATTGATTTGCTCTCCCAAGTGCCACTGTCAATCTCAACGCCATTCATAAGTGAGATGCTCTGATTACTTTATGGATGATAATCTTTTCAGAATATGCAGATGAGATGACCAAGCCTGGGACTTACTAGCTCAAGTTATTTCCCTTAGAATGCAAATATGCTTATTATTGAGAATGAGGATGCACTTGGAGAACCATAACATTTCCTTTCAAGTAGGTGAGACAGAGAAGTGGATTTCACGGTAACCGACAACATAACACAAAAGCAAAAAGCAAGACATCTTAAATGTTAACAGATTCTTTTGATGAATATTTTAGGGTAAATAAGTGTAATAATAGGTAATGAACATGAGCAACTTTGGTAATAAAAAAATCCATACCTCTGGGGTGTCCATTTGTTCTAGTGAAACTTTGGGTAATCTCTTCATATCTTCAACTTAAAATTTCCACATATAAATAGGAATAAAACTAAATCATAAGCTTGATAAAGAGATACTGTATAGGTGCATATTAGATAAATAACACGTATGATTATTTTTAGGACCTCTAAATGATAACCACTATTGATTACTGCTATAGACTCATGTGTACCAATTTTTATTTATTTATTATTATTTTTTTTATTGTTGGGGATTCATTGAGGGTACAATAAGCCGGATTACACTGATTGCATTTGTTAGGTAAAGTCCCTAACAATCATGTCTTGTCCCCAGAAGGTCATGTGTATCAATTTTAAGTATTTATCAACTTTGTTAAGTCAAAAATGAGAATCATTACAGAACCATAAACTATTTTTTTAACCATGAAAAAGGCTGAGCAATAAGCAATATAAAGAAATGAAATATTATAGAAGTGGTATATTGTTAATGAATACTTTATTTTTTTATTTTTTATTTTTATTTTTTGCAGTTTCTGGCCAGGGCTGGGTTTGAACCCGCCACCTCTGGCATATGGGGCTGGCACCCTACTTCTTTGAGCCACAGGCACCGCCCAAATATTTTATTTTTTAGAAATAGTATTTGTTCAATGAAAACACCCACAAATATAATAAACTTTAAGAGAATAATAAAATTTTTTACAAGGTAATATTTCTTTTTTTTATTTTTTATTTTTATTTTTTTACAAGGTAATATTCCGTATACAACTCATAAACAAGGTGTGAGAGCTAGTTGTTCTGGTTTTGGTATATTAGAAGCATATTCATATTATGAATACTAATTTAATAACATGCAAATTTAATATGGGTAGAGTGGAGAGTTCACTGTATTTTAAACCTTGAATTTTGTTAGATTATTAAAGAGAACATAGATATTTCTTGGTCAGTCACACATACACTCACATTGACACAAAAGTACATTGCCTATCCCTCCTCTAACACATACAATACCTATATGTAGATATTGTGTTACAAACATAAATGTTTAAATATGTAGGCTGTGATGCAATCCACATAAGGAATAAAATTCTGGACAAATGGCATAACAAAATCAAAGATATTATATTGATTATTGATTAAAACCTTACTAACTTTTTCCTCCTGCAAAGCATCTTAGCTTTGGTTCTTATTCACATATTTAAAAGCCAATTATTTAGGCATATATGTGTACATGTGCTGCATAAATACATAGAAACAGACACAGCTTTTCATTAGTGTTTCTGAAAATGTTTTCAGATGGCATCAACTCAAATACCCATTGGATTTACTCTAACAGAAATTAAATACATTCACACATTTTCCTGTGCTACAGAGATATTCTAGAAATCACGTTGTTAGGAGACACGGAGACGACTGGGAGACCCACAGACTTGCCAGAAATATATAATCACAGGGCCTGGAGGGCCAGATCTAAACCTCCTGTTTTTCAAATTAGACACCTATGTTTCTGTTTCATGTAGGTAAACATACGCATATTAATCCATTGATGTATTTTTTCCTAAAAATGAAAGCATTATATCCCTTTTCTTATTGTGCCATTGGAACAGAAAGTAACTCAGATGTTCCTTCATCACTTTGGGGTTTCGTTTTGTTTTGTTTTGTTTTTGAGACCGAGTCTCACTCTGTCTCCCTGTGTAAAGTGCCCTGGTGTCACAGCTCACAGCAATCTCAAACTCTTGGGTTCAAGCCATCCCCTTCCCTCAGCTCCAGGAACAGCTGGGACTACAGGCTCCCATCTCAAAACCCTGCCATTTTTTAGAGACAGGGTCTCACTCTTGCCTGGGCGGGGCTCAAACTCCTGAGCTCACTCAACATACCTGTCTTGGCCTCCCAAAGTGCTGGGATGATAGGCGTGAGACACTGAGCTCAGCCTGCTTCATCAGTTTTGGAATCAAAATCCTTTTAAAAGATATTTTTCTTGCGTTATGTTTACCAAAATTAAATATATATATGTGTGTGTGTGTGTGTGTGTGTGTGTGTGTGTTTCCGAGGATAGATTTTAATCCCATGTATTCTTGAAGACTTTTTATACCCCATAAAGAACTATACCCTATAATGAATTTGACCTTTATTTTAAATGAAATATTTGTTACATTTCACCTTATCAAGATTAATGTAAACTAACATTTAGTACCAAAGATTGCAAAGTACTTTTGTAGCTTCTTCCCTTCTGCAGGGTGGCTGCTGCAGTGTCCGTGTTTAGCTCTCCCTGCAGAGGACGTAAGGTGAGTAGGCTCCCGCAGTGAGACCGCAACCTCATTGGAGGAGAAAAGCCATACGAAACGTGGAGTAAGAAGCATTACGAAGTTTTGAACCTAAAAAGGCAAACCTGCAAACACACAGCATGTCTACACGCTCAGGGGGTGCAAACACACAGCATGGCTACACGCTCAGGGGGTGCAAACACACAGCATGGCTACACGCTCAGGGGGTGCAAACACACAGCATGGCTACACGCTCAGGGGGTGCAAACACACAGCATGGCTACACGCTCAGGGGGTGCAAACACACAGCATGGCTACACGCTCAGGGGGTGCTGGTTATTTGCATTGATAGGTTTGTGGTCAGAAACGATGTTTAATCAAAACTATGTTTGAAACATAAAGACATGATTTTATTAGCATTTTACTTTGATTGATTTTATTTTCAGCTTCTGAAACATTTGTGCTGGGGGGCGGGAGGGAATGACAGCCTAGATGATGATTCTTACTTTTCCTAACCTTAGTGGTTCTGCTTTGGGCATTTTGAAGAAGAATCAACTGAAAATATTTTGTTGTTTTCCAAATTAGATTTGTAGAACTAACTAAAAAATAGTAACACCTGAGCATTTCTCCATTTTTTCTTAGCTCGAACACAAAGAAAACACGTAATTGCAGTCCTGGTTGGTGTCTCCTCTGCAGAGTGGTTCACTGCACTGAGTCACCGCACCTGCCACCGTTTCCTGTCACCTCGCAGGACGACTGCTAGTGGGTGCTGATGGGAGGCAGTGGCTGCCCTCATGCTTGGGAAGGCAAGTTCACAGCCAAAGAAAAAGAAACAGTTCGCTGTTTACTGCAGAGACCATCGTGGCCCATAAATATTTAAATCTAATTGTGAATAAAAAGGATATCCAATTGTTACATCTGAACCACATATAACCTTCCCCGACAGAAAAGCAAAATGTTGTTTGTTCTAGTGTATGATATTTTTTCTCTAATCTTGTGAAAAAATAGGACTCAGTCTAATTAAAATTGTCTCTTTTTCATAATATTGTACTAGATACCAAAACAGAAAGTACGAGACAACTATCTTCCATGCCACTATGATTATTTACAAATTGTATTTTTACAGATATAGTTAACACTTAAACTGAGGCATTTGAGCTCAGCGGCGTTGAAGCCAAAATGATTGATTTAGTAGCAAATTTCTGTTCTAAGAAAAGTAACAGTTTTTTTTGGGGGGGGGAGGGAGTTTGGCCACTGATTTGTTCAGAGTCTTAATTGTGGCAAACAGTAGCCAATGCAGATGACAGCAAAAGTTTTGGGGGGATGACAACTATTTTAACGAGATACAGAGAGAAAAATTGCTGCTAAAGAGGTCCCGATATAGCCAACCTGTTCCTACATCATGTTAAATTTCAGGCTGGGTCAATGAACACTGAAAATAAAATCTAATTATTCCCAGTTGAAAAGTTCAATATCACCATTATGATCTGACCTATTTTGGAAGCTCTTGTTTCTTTGCTGTAGTGAGCAGTGGAGCATCAAAAATATGCTTTAACACGTTCACCTGTTGAGTGACACACTATAGCTGTAATTAGAAAATCGATATTTCATGGGATACAAGAAATTAATTATGAAAAAAGAGAATTTGTAATTTGGTGAGTCTTTGTTTAGGGATGGGAGTAAAGGTATTCTGTTGCCATCGATATAATATTTAATAAGAAATACAATTGAGTAGATCAATTAACTTAATGATACACAACACTGCACTAATTTAATAATTAAACAGACTTTAAAATGTAGCTATTCTACATAAACATTCATTTTTCTGAGGCGTTATGAAGATATATAGTATTTTTCATTTTAAGTGAAGACGTATCATGTGAAAAACTAGTCTTATTACACAGGTGCATCAATCACTTCAAAGTATCCATGGAACGACACCGCCTGATTCATTGTTTGGAATCTGTTTCTGGAGACTTTACTGAGCTGTCTTGGTATATTTTACTCTTTCCATTGCAAATGAACCCACATTCAGGTCCTTCTAGGCTCAACGTGAAAGTGTAGCACGAATATTCGGAAGAATGTAATGTTTAATGTTTTCATGGATAAAGTAATTAAGTTTATCATACATGCTTACTATTTTGTCTATTTTTTATATTGTTTCTAAAACTTGTCTGCCTAGCATGGCATCACAGAAATCTCGGCTGCATCAGGATTGATCAGGACCCATTGTTTGAATGTCAGCAGTGAAAGACCCGTTCACTTACTGCATAACATTGGGGGTATTTGGCTCTTCCGTGTGTGTTTTCTACCTTATCTGAAGGGCGCGAGGCACTAAAGGAACTCGGCAGGCAGATACGGACTACACGTACCTTCCTCCACACAGATTAGCCCCTATACTTCCCACACAGAACTCCTCGGTGCTGTGCGAAGGCTGGTTACCATCTTTTCAAAGAATTTCTGTCTTTACTTGATTAATGACAAACGTAGTAGACCCTTTTCAGTCTTTATCCTTAAGAAATCTCTCTAGCACTTGAAAACTGTACCTACCCACTTTCCCACTGAAAGGCTATTTTATGTGGTACCACCTAAATAGTTTCCTTACTGTACAACCTGTATTTGGGGCACATGATTTATAATACACAGCTTACTAATAGTCTCAGCTCAATTAGACATGAGTTCATTCATCTCTCTATATGTGTAAACAGCAAATATTATTCTTCCCAACGTCATTGGCTGTTGTACCAGAAAACAAAATGCAAAGTATCACCGGTCCTGTATTTATAGAAACAAATTATGTAAGCATCCAACCCAGTGAGGTCTACGTGGCAAAAATATTTGAAGAACACAGTCAGGGCATGTAAAAGCAAAATGTGAGTTTGATCTTCAGCATAAAAAAAGTCAAGAAAAATAAAAATAAAATAATTCAAAGCCCAGCCATACTGCACTGAGTCTTAATAAAAAAGGACTCATCCTACTTAAGGTACGTCCTTTTTGTGCCAGTGAAGAGACTGTGCTCGTGGAGATATGAAATAACCAAGGTGTGCTGAGGGAAGTCCAGCAGCGAGCTGTGGGTAAGGGAAAGCTGTGCAGGTCATCAGGCTCCGTGACAGACGGAACGGAGAGGAAGCGCCGTCGCATTTAGGGGGCTCAGTTGTGACTCATTAAAGGGCTGAATTTTACTCAAAGAACAAGGGGAAGATTACCAAAGGTTTTCCTGGGAAGTAGGATGTCCAAGCGTTCATTTTATAAAGGTGATTCTTCAGAACAGCCTGTGTATTGTGCAGAAACATTATCTTTCCAAAACATGATACTTTATTCCCAATTTTGCTCGACCTTATTTCTGTCAGCGTATTCTCTCTGGCCAACCACCGTGGAAATCTTGGTGACAAGCCTTTGTTCTCCTCAAGTCTCTACATTATTTGTCATAAAGAGCCTCAAAAAGTCTCTTTAAGACACTTCTTATTTATTCCCAGTAAACGTTTCCTGTCCTAGCTTCTCAGAATCCCCTACATTAAAGATTGTACCTATTTTGTAATATCTTTTTCTAACTTTGCTCATGTCTGAATCCCTTCTAATTTATCGTCTTCCCTGTCTCCAAGGTTGGTGTTTTAAATTACTTTTAGCACAACACTTTCCAGTTGCCTCATTACTGAACAAAATCCAAATTCTTTGGCATGGACTAAAGATTTGTTTTTCTCTCTGACCCTCAAATTCTGGCCTTTAAGACCAAGTTATGGCCTTGCTGCCAAAGGTTATATGATATTAGTGGGTGGAAATGGGGTTCAACATTTGATGTGTATGTCTGGTGTGCATAAACTATATGCAAGTATTTGTTCTTGCTATTGTAATCACCCAAAGCTGCAGATGTTGGTGAAATAAAAAAAAATTAAAGAATCAAACATAATGTTAAGATTAATGAAACTGAAAATAGGTTAAGAACACATCAACAGAATTCTCTTTCCTAAAATAAAAATTCAGGGTACATGTACAAGAATTCCAAATTCCAGAAAATCACCTACAGAGCAATGCATAGCTCAAGAATTTTCTAGCAAGTGTAGACTGAAGGATGTTTTGACGGAGGAATCCTCTATGCTGGTAAACTGCATTTCTATTTCGCTTATACTACCCTTATCACCATCCCATCTTCTCCCTTTTTACTGGCAAGACATATTTAAGGTTGAGCCTGTTTAATTGATGTTGATGAGAAATAGTTCGCTTTCCTATAAATAGTGCAGTTCTTCTTTAGCACATTATTTTAATTAGCAATGAAAAAAGAAACTCAATTTACACACAAGGAAAAGTCAAATGGATTATATCCTCAACATCTCATGACAACTCCATTTGTCTTGATTTTGATATGTTGTCAGCTAATCCAATTTGAATTTCCACTCACCTGCATCCAGTGAACTTTCCCTCTTCCAGCTCAAGTGTGAGCTGAGGGGCAGCCCTTCCCTAGCACCTGTGAGCATCTTTAATAAGGAGCGATGCGTTAACATCGTCTCAGACTTTCCGATCTGATTTTCTCAACCACATCTAAACACTTGGCACTGGACCGTCTTCATCCTTGGTACATATTGTGTGCTTGGAACCAAATCTAATTCAGCTGTTTCTAAGTGCTGATCAGCTATCTGATGTCTCTGCATGATGAGATTGTATTTGTCCGTGTCAAAGAGAAAGAAAAAAACGTTAATCCTGTTAGTTATTCCCTCGCGTGGAATGTATTCCTTGTTAGGGGCTTAAAAGTTGAGAGTTTTTCTTTTTTTGTTTTTGGTATCGAAATACTTTTCTTTCTATAAAATAACAGTGATGGAAGATTCTACTTTGAGATGGTAGAAACAACTATTGTTTAGGCTTCTTTTTCTTTTTTCTGTGGGTGGGGGGAGACAGAACCTCATTCTGTTACCCTGGGTAGAGTGGTGTGGGGTCATAGCTCATGGGCTCACCGCAATCTCAAACTCTTGGACTCAAGCCATCCTCTTGCCTCAGCATCCTGAGTAGCTGGGACTACAGGCATCCGTTTTTAATAGAGATTTTGCTCTTGCTTACACTGGTCTCAAAGTCCTCAGCTGAAACAATCTACCTGCCTCCGCTTCCCAACGTGCTAGGATTACAGGCATAAAAGAAAGTAGATAAGGAGGCCTCCCCTGTAACAAAGTCGGGGCCCAAGCAGATGGCCCCGGTGGGCCTTCTATCTAGTTTATACCCTGCTTTTCCTATCCTGAGGCCAAGGGTGTTTGGGGAGACAGAATGTAGTCTGGAATATGTCACAACCGTTCAGCACCAGAGATCTGTGGGGAGAAGTTAATTTCAAAACTGGCCCTGTGTAGGAAATGGTCTCATCTGAGGCACACTTTTCTACCCTGGGAGGGGCAGCCTTGTGTTCCCTGCCCCAGAGAGACGGCCCAGACAAGACGCTGGTTAGGCTGGTGTTTGTGAGCCTGTTTGTGCCAAGAGATAGGGTCTGCCCTGAGACTGATATCTGAGCTCATGTTGGCCTAGAAAATGGGGGGTCCCTGTCCAGCACTGAATGCGGGGACCTTGTATCATGTCCACTAGGAGAAACTCGGAGTTAAACAGTAGGCCCAAAGCCTAGCGCCTCTTTTCACTTCTTGTCACTCTCTGCTTAGCATAAGAAGCCCTTTCCCAGGGAGTAGTGCTGTCCCCTGTGGGAGGTTACCATGTGATAACTCTGGCATCACCAGATCTAGACAATTCCTGACAGTTGGCGGTATTACCACAAACACATCATAATTTTCTCAATCTAAATCATTTGCTACAGCTGATAACTAAAATTATGAGGGCAGAAATGAGTAACTAACTACACTGGTCTGTTAGGACAGTTAAGAAGCCGAACAGCTTCAGAAATCACTACCCTTGGGCTCCAAACCTGGCTCTGCTTTGATTAACTCTGTGAATCGTGCAAAAAGTATTAACTTCCCCAAATTCAGTCTCCTCAATTATAATAAGAGAAGATAATACCTAGAGGAAGAATTTCTGTGAGGTTTAAATACCATTACACACACCAATCTTTAAGAGTACATTGTAAACAAGCCTACTACTGCTGCTGTTATTACTAGCATTTTTGAGGGTTCATTTATTTATTTATTTGTTATTGTTGGGGATTCATTGAGGGTACAATAAGCCAGGTTACACTGATTGCATTTTTTTAGGTAAAGTCCCTCTTGCAATCGGGATTTATGTGTTTACGTTTTATATTAAATGGATTCTCTACTTTGAATACCTATGAATATGTGCCAGAAGATTTGTATTATGGGTACTACCCTTGTATTATGGGTACTACCCTTGAATCTTTAATTTAGAAGTGGAAATCCATCTGTTTTGATTTGGACAGTCATGTCCTGGGTTCCATAGATGGAACAATTCATAATTCATCAAATGCTAAAGCCCATTAAGAGATCTTTCAAAGAATAGCTGTCTAAACTTGCAAACTGCAGATGCAAGAGTTGATGTGCTTATAATGGACTTGCAGTGCATGACATTTTATCAGGCATTCAAGAGCTAAATTTAGAACAATAGGCAGCGTAAAGCCACCATGGAGTCCAGGAAAATGTGTGCCAGGACAGCAACCTGCAGATTTCTAAGGCATTTGCAATGTTAATGCATTTGATTTATTAATCTTTTCCATTTAGCATCTTACTAGGTTTTAAATGTGCAATATTTAGTATTACAATTCTGAAAAGAAACGAATCCTTGCCATATACTAAATTTAAAATAGAAGGTTGATTCTTGGTGACTAGCACTGACCCTGTTTGCGTTCATTGTGGATGGATCACATGCAGCACAGAGACAATTTTTTTTTCCATGAAATTAACTTGAGGTGGAGACATTTTTAGATGCCTTTGTGTAAGTGAAATGCAGCACCTCTAACTACGGTTTGTAAATACAAGGTGATCCTTGGGATGCGAAAGATTATACATCCCAACTTACCAGACACACTGCACGCGTGCCCACACACACGCACCCCTCCTCAAACCTCCTCAGTTAATAACAGAAAAAATACCATGCAAAGAATAATATAAAGCATTTGTGCAAATGAGCACCCAACATTCCTTCCTGACTTTTCTCCTAAACCTAGCGACCTTTCCACTCAAACCTTCCTTTCTTCTTTCTTTTTATGGACTCTCAAAGTCCTTACCTTTCCCTATCATTTTAGAACTTTAAAGATTTGTAAATGAGGCTCAGCACCTGTGGCGCAGTGGTTATGGCACCAACCAGATACACCCAGGGTGGCGGGTTTGAATGCTGCCCAGGCCAGCTAAACAACTGTAACAGCAACAAAAAATAGCCAGGCGTTGTGCTGGGTGCCTGTAGTTTCAGCTACTTGGGAGGTTGACACAAGAGAATCACTTAAGCCCAAGAGTTTGAGGTTGCTGTGAGCTGTGACTCCACAGCACTCTACCCAGGGCGACCTAGTGACACACTGTCTCAAAAAACAACAAAAAAAATAGATTTGTATTATAATTGTTTTGCTATTTGATATCACTTACCATTCTTACATTTCTATATCTATGCATAAAATTAATTACTATTTAAATGGTCCATATTGATCTCCATAATATCTTTGAGTGGACCACTGTAAGAACATTTTAAAATCTCATCACTGACTATGTAAGACAGTAAAAAAGTAAAAGTCAAAGTAAAAAAAAAAAATCTGTCTGCAGCCTTTCTTCTCTCTCCATACCAGTTCATAAAACTAGTTACATATAGCTTGTGAAGAAATTAACATTAACTTCTTGTTAAATAATACAAAAGAAACAAAACTAGGAAACCCAAATTCTGAAATTTAGAATAAAAGTATCTCATTAAATATTTTGCTTTGTGCTCATTCAACAGAGTGGTGTTTCCCCCGACAATTGAGGCGCTCCTCTCTTACTGTTGGAGTTGCTAAGTGGCACCTGATTTGCAGATAACTCAGGCGACATCATGCGGTACTGGTTATGTTAGTATAACATATATTGGTACAATATAACATATATTGGTACTAGTCAGTGTCTTTAATATTCCTCCATAAAGGTTAAGGAAAGTAGATATCCAGAAACTTAGAATTACATAGGATTAGCAGCAAACAATAACCCCTACAGGGCTCTGAAGGCTTTACCTAAAATCTTTTGATTAATCCATTAAAATCCTGACTCTCTTTCTCTTTCCGTCTACATACAGCCAGAGCATCTATACGAGAGAGACGTAAAATACACACTGAATATATTGTACATACATCAAACATATACATATACATACAGACAGATGCTTCAGTTTAATTATAAAAATGCAATCAATATCACAAATGCAATAAACAATAAATGTCAAAATCAATAAATGTAACTACATACTAATCTGCTGTATAAATTTAAACTTCCTAAAGATGAATGTTACTAATTATAACAAGAATATAACAATTTAAAATATAATTGACTTTGAACAGTTGAAAATGTGTCAGATATTACACAACC
Organism: Nycticebus coucang; assembly: GCF_027406575.1. Classification (NCBI taxonomy): domain Eukaryota; kingdom Metazoa; phylum Chordata; class Mammalia; order Primates; family Lorisidae; genus Nycticebus; species Nycticebus coucang. Next base: position 8,495,544 of record NC_069794.1, on the reverse strand, counting down.
ATTTACCCAAAAACAATTAAAAATATTTTGTGCATTCATATAACTTCTGACTACTTAGGTCTGCTAGCACTATCTCCTAAAAACATTAATGTTTATAACAGATACTAAGTGAAGTATATTTAATTAGAGTGCGAGTTGTTGCATCATATTTGCCAGAATTCTGTCATATTTCCATGACAAAAAAATTTCTCCACAAGGGGGAATGGAACAACAATTGATTTCTTTAAGTCCTTCAGACTTCCTCTCTGAATTTGAACTGAATGAAGTTTCTGATTTACACAGGTGAATCCCGGAACAACTTTAGGAGCCTGTTAGAGAGAAAAAAGGAGCAATAATTATCAGTAATACAACCAACAGTGTCTGCCACAGCATCAATGTAATGAAATGCGTTCACATGCATTAACATTGATAGTCCTTTCTCTTCAGCAATGATGGAGAATGTAGGAATAGAAATAACGGCATGTTATATGTTGTGATAGTGAAGTTCAGGTTTCCAAATTGTCTATGCTATATGGTCTTGTTTAATTCTTATTTGGTGAGTAAGCCAGATTGTGTCGTTAGATGATAGACGGATGAGAAACATACAGAAGATTTGGTTGGATGAACAGATAAGTGGAGAAAATGACTATGGGGGAGTAAAGTAATACGTGAAAAGTGCGCTGAAATTCATACTGTCGCTTTATTATGGTCACTTGTAAGTCTTTTTGCATGTCTGTATTTTAAATTTCCTTTAAAGGGCAAACATATATTGCTTACATCATGTCGAAAGTATCATACCACTTCCATTTAATTCTTAAACTACATTACCTGCAAGTGTTATAGTTAATATATCTACACCTTTCATTGTGTTGTGAAAAAGTTTTGTTTTATTCATAATGAAAGGATAACACATCAATTGTTAAAGCATATTCTTCACAGGGACTTGAATTTTTTTTTTTTTTCCTCTTTTGAGACTGTCTCACTCTGTTGCCCCAGGTTAAAGTGCCATGGCATCAGCCTAGCTCACAAACTAGTACCCTCAAACTCCTGTGTTCAAACAATAGTCCTGCCTCAGCCTCCCAACTATCTGGGACTATGTGCACCTGCCACAACACCTGGCTAGTTTTTCTATTTTTAATAGATATGCTCTTGCTCAGGCTAGCCTTAACCTCCTGAGCTCAAGGGATACTCCCACCTCAGCCTCCAAGAATGCTAGAATTACAGACATGAGCCACCACACTCATCCAGGGACTTAATTTTTTAAGTGACTGTCACATATGTGAGCATTAGTAATATCTCCAGTTTGTTTGGAAATACTAAACTATTAGCAATACTTAACAATTTTGAGCAAGATTGACTTTATGTGATCCTTAAAATTTAGGTTCAGGTGAAACTTACTAAAGACAGAATACAAATGTCTACAAACAATAACTAAGAAAATGCCATGAAGGCTACGTTGAACAGTTTGATGAGAATATTTCAGATTGTATATGAAACCAGCACATTGTACCCCTTGATTGCACTAATGTACACAGCTATGATTTAACAATAAAAAAATAAAATTTAAATATATATTTTCTATATAGTAAGTGCAAATCCTGAATTTCTTTTATTATAAAAATTTGGATCATTGGAAAAATATTTAAATTATTCAAATACTCTCCACACTAATTTTCTACAGTTTAGGAACTGTTAGTCACACAAGCCTCTGAAATTTACATCAGCATACAACTTCACAGGAGAGAATGAAGTTTGAGACCCACGGAACAATAATAAACCATCTGTCACCGGTTACTTTCATAATCATATTTCCTGTTTGAAAACACACAGCTCCCTTCTCCCTCTTTTGATCAAGCAGTGATTGCATCTAAAGGACCCTTGTAAAGTTCCTGCTGAGGGTTTTAGTAAAGATGTGATGACAAACTTGGTGACGTTACACTGAAAAAAGATATGTTCACTACAATCACGGATTCAAACACTTGTTTATTTTAGTTTTTCAGGCCACACAGTGTTTGATTGTTGCTTTTAGATGAGATTAAAATTAAGTGTTTTAAAGTCAGTGCTACAGAAATAAATATAAAATATTATCCACCATATGACTTAAAGAAGCCACCCCTGTTTAAACAGTGATTTTGACACACACAAATATGAAACACAGAAAGTATATATATATTAGGAAGAGAGAAAATAGATTCCAATTTTTAAGATTAATTTTTATGAATGCATAATTTACTTATTAAAATTATATATGGATTAGAACTATTCTGAAAAGTGAGATGTAAACAACTGAGAGTTAATAAATTAATTTAATTTGATGGCATTTTAAGTGAAATGTTAGGATTGCCTGGGTTGGTGGAGTGCCGTTGGGTTACAGAGTGAACCTGAGGGAATAGATTTCTCGTATGCGTGAGGTTTCATATACATGTTATGCCTTAGTTTTGATGATATTAGGAATGGTTGATATCCTTGGGAAATCACATCTGGCAGCATCATCTGTACGACTATGAATCTGCCTAGCTGAGAAACAGAAAAGTATTTCAAGAATGTAAAGTGGCTTTTTTCACACCATATATTGTGCCCTTAAGTTAAACAATGATAATATTGACAATAGACTAAATCTGTTATTTGTTTATCCAGGATAATGTTGTTCCAAACTTACTGCAAGCTGGCAGATTGAGAATACATTAATATTGTATATTGAAGAAACAGGTGACGCCTATAGCTCAGTGGGTAGGGCACTAGGCACATTCTCCCAGGTTGGCGGGTTCAAACCCAGGCTGGACCTGCTAAACAACAAAGACAACTGCAACAAAAAAATACCTGGGCACTGTGGCGGGCACTTGGGAGTCCCAGCTACGTGGGAGGCTTAGGCAAGAGAATCGCTTAAGCCCAAGAGTTTGAGGTTGCTGTGAGCTGTGACTTGACAGCACTCTACAGAGGGAGGGAGGGAAAGAGGGAAGGAGAGAGGAACGGAGAGAGAGAGAGAGAGAGAGAGAGAGAGAGAGAGAGAGAGAGAGAGAGAGAGAGAGAGAGAGAGAAAGAAAGTCTATTGGGTAAAAGCAGAATTAAATAATAAATAACAGAAGGCTGTCTTGTGGCAACAGGAAGCAAGCAGCCAAGGGTTTCTCTTCCCCAGGCGTCTCCAAATTGGGGTGAATAAATTGAAGAGCAGGAAGGACATTTATTGGAGCACAAGATGGAAATAATAGATATAGTTCAGGTGCATGTAAGGGTGAAGGAATTAATATTTACTGATGTGTGACATGTGAATTCGTAGTAATGCATGCGCAATATTTATTAACAAATATATAGAAGCCCTGTGCAGTTTTATTTATTGATATTTCAGGATGAAGCTATTTTGAGACTGTCTCTTGAAGCAATGGGAGAGGACAAAGGTTAATTATTTCAGTGAGTAATCTGTCTTAAAGCTCTCTTCTCTGTTGTCATTTCAGCTTTTTGAAGCACCAACAGGCACCTCCTGCTACCATTTCTCTGAGCAGAATGTTGGTGCATGAACACTGCACACACCTTAGGAAAGACCCCTCAATCTTTCAGCAGTTTAAATAGCTAAAAGATTTGTTTGTTTACAAATACAAACATAGGACAAACCAAAAAAGAAAAAACCCACAATACTGACAACAAAACCTCGAGAGGTAGGATAACAAAAAACCAAGGAAAACAATTTCTGTAATGTAAAGCGTTACAACGAAATCATACAACTGGAACCTCGTATGGTGATATTTGGTACATAACATATGCAATCAGTTTTCTTCCTTCTCAAGTTCATTAACATTTAAAATTCTCACTAATCACGTATGGTGGTCAGAATATTTGAGCAGATTGAACCTATAAAGGTTGAGCAGCAAAGGACAAGAAAGAGATCAGTGAAGGATTTGGTAACAAACTAAGAGGTTCTGGATACTCAGAAATATTTCTCTAGGACCGCTTATGGGATTTTACTAAAGCTATTCCATAGAATTATCGGTGTACACACACACACACACAAATACCTTCATGTATATATGATTAAAATAGTAACATGCAAATATTTGTGTCTAGTCCTACAATTTTCACATTTATATAATTATTTACATCAGTATCACTTAACTCTTTAGTAAAGTGGGCGTTTTTATTTTTTATAGAATGTAAATGAATTACTTCTGAAGTAGTCAACTTATATCTTTAACCTTTCAAATCAATAACAGTTTCAGTTTTTTTAGATGTGTATTCAGCCAGAACACGACATCCTGATGATCAGAATAGACAGTGATAACTCAGAACCACAACAACATTTCTTAAAACCTATTTGTTGACCACTTGTTTCTGGAACGGCTTTGATTTTTATTTTAAGAATGCAGACAAAGAAAATCAATCTTGATATCATAACCTGTTTCTAATCATCAGAGAAATGTAAATCAAAGCCATAATGAGATATCACCTATCTCTAGTGAAAATGACTTTTATCATGGAGTCCCAAAACAACAGATGCTGGCACGGATGCAGGAAGAAGGGGACACTGGCAAACGGGGGTGCGACTGCAAACAGGGTGGCGTCTGTGGAAAGTCACGTGAAGATACCTCAGAGAACTCAAAGGAGACCTACCGTGTGATCCTTTAATTCTATTCTGGATAAAATCCCATGTGCATTGAAAAAAAATGTCTATTATGCTATCATTAGGTAATGAGTTCCATAAATATCTATTTAATCTAGGTGAATTTTAGTTTTGCCTAAGTTCCCTGTGTTTTTTTTGATTGCCTGTCTAGTTATCAGAGCCATTATCAAAAGTGGGGAATTGAAATCCCCAATACTATTTGTAAATATTGTGTTTTTCTTTAATTCTATAACTATTTGCTTTGTTCGTTTAGTGGCTCTGCAGTTAGAGGCATATTTGTCCATAACCACAGTGCCTTCTTTATGCAGTGATCCTTTCATAATTACACAATATCTTTTTCTCTAGCAAAAATGCTTAACTTAAAATCAGTTTTTCTCTAACATTAGTAGAACTAATCATCTTTCATTTGGTTAGTGTTTGCTCACAGATTTTTTTCCTTGGTATACCTTTTCTATTATTTTTTCATTTAGAATATTTGTGTCTTTGATCTACAGAAGTGTGTATGTTGTATAGTACATAGTTTTATCATGTTTTTTCCCCTCCAGTCTGTTGATATCTGCCAATCATGTTTTTAAATAATTTACACTTACTATATTTTCTGATTAAATAGAGCTTATGTTTGCCTTTTTGCTAGTATATCTGCTATTTCTGTATTGTTGCTTTAACTGTGTTCTCTTGTAATAGAATTTTAGTGTCCAATTCTAATTTTCTTATTTATTTTCTTATATTTTTGAGCTAATAATGATTGTCTGGAGATCCCCGTCTTTAACTATCTACTTTAGACTAATAGCAGAATAATTTCAATGGTATTATTATACCAAGTATATCTTTAGCCTTGTATATCCATACACATAAACTTACAATTCTTCCTCCATATAATTAACTGTTAAAAATATAGAAGAAAAAAGGTTACAAACAGAAAGAATATTTATAGACTCTTTTATATTTGTAAGTAGGGGTAGTTATCTTACCTTTAACAGTGCTGTCCTGTTTCTTGTGCATTAGAGTTACTGTCTGTGTCCATTCTCTAAACCAGAAAGACGCCTTTGAATATTCCTTGGGTTTCTCAATTTTCTATGTCGGAGAAAGTCAATATTTATTAATTTTCTGTTTTTTATTTGAAGGGTAGATCTAATGGATACACTATTCAGCATTGGCTTCCCCCCCTTTTTTCTTTATTTGTGTGATATAGTTCCATACCTTTCTGGCTATCATGGTTTCTCCTAAGATATCAGCTGTCACTCACACTGAGGCTCACTTACCTGTCAGTAGCAAATTTTCTTGCTTTCAAGATTCTGTTTTTGTCTTTCGCTTTGACAATTTTGTTGTGATGTGTTTTAGGTGTGGATTTTATCTTACTTCCAGTGTCTTTGTATTTTTGAATGTGTAGATTTATGTTCTCCAAATTTTAGAAAATTCGAACATCATTTCTTCAAATGTATTTTCTACCATTTTTCTCTCCTCTTCTTTGATTCCCATTATGAGCATAATAAGAATGTTGCAAAGTCACATTTTACTTTATAGACATCACCACTTGATGTTGCCTACCATTTATGAAATTCTGTCCATTTTACTTTTTTTTTTTTTTTTTTCTCTGTTGTCAGACCAGATAGTTCCAATTGACCTAATTTCAGGTTCACTACACTTTTTCATAAAAATATTCTGTTAAATCTTTGTAGTATATTTTTCATTGCCGTTACTGTATTTTTCAACCCAGAATTTCTATTTTACTCCATTTTTTAATCTCCCTTTTCAATGATATTATCGACTGGCTAGATATAATTCTTATGATTTACTTTATTTCTTTGTAGATAGTTTTCATTAGCTTTTTGGACAAATCTAAAATTTGCTAATTTAGAGGTTTTTTATGGGCTATATATTCTTGATTCTTTTCATGATTCATACCATTTATTAGTCGAAAACTAGACATTTTAAGTAATATAATGCTACAATCCTCAAAATCAGGTTTTCCCCATTATCAAGATTTCTTGTTGCTTCTTGTGTTTGCTCATGGTTGTTTTTGTTTGTTTCTTTTGTTTTCATTTTTAGTAAATATTCTGAACTATCCCCAACATCTATTTTTTCATCAAACAAAATATATATAGCCAAGCAGTTGAAAAGAATATAGAAATTAGTTTTCTTACACATATAAAACTGGTTAATGCCCCCCAGCCAATAAGAAATAATCTTTATACTTATACTCTTTACAGGACAGAAAACATTTTTGTATCTATTGGATAAAAACATTTATAAGCTCTAAAAAAAAAAAATGTATAAGCTCATATGTAACCGTATAGAGTCTGTGACTTATCAAAATATGTACAAGTCCAACCAAGTTTCACTAGCTGCAACATTAAATAATTCCTTTACTACAAGAGTAGAAGCATATGCAGCCTATATTTTGCCTCATTTCTAAATTTTAGATAATTTAAGTTTTATAAGAATTTGATATTTTGGTTTATTGCTTCAAATTAAACCTCTCAAAAATTTGAGAGGCAGGAGTGACTCTCAACTAGTTTATGTAATCTTTGCTAAGATTTCTTAAGTGTTCCTCCAAAATTTCAGTTTCATTTTCCCTGGATTCTTCAGAGAGGTACCTCACTTTAGGAATAATATGGGCTCTCAAAAATGCCTAAGTACATGAAAAGCAAGAACTATCTATTTTAGAAAAGGGAAGAATTGACTTCAACCCAAATTTACAAATCGCATTCCCCTATAATCCTGATTGTCACAAAAATCGAAAGTGTTTTGTTGTTGGTTTTGATTACTATTATTAAAAAAAAAAAAACCTTCTGTAGCTTCTGATCCTAGCATCACTCTCTCTGTAGAGTTCTCTCAAATCAGTCCATCATGGTGGGTAGATGAAAGCCATGCCCTTTCTCTCTCTCCTCTCCCTCTACCTCCCTTATTCTCCCTTCCCCACTTTCTGTCTCCTACACGGGGCCTGTGTCTGTCTCAGCCCCTTCTCTCACATCCTACAAACACTCCTGCAAGCCCTTGAACAATTTACAAAAATATATGCCAAGGAGATGAATAGCCTACCTCTTTCAGAAACATTCAAATTGTCTCTTAGTTTGAGCTCAGCTGAGACATTCTGCTACACTAAACTGGAAAGTAGAGGAGGTCTTGAATTAAAGAATCATGTGTTTGAATTAGAGATGCTTCCTAAGACTGTGTGGATGTATCAAATGACAAATCAGGGAAGAGTGAAGACAAGTGATTTTTAAAAAATATATCAGAGGAACATGAATTATTTCAAAAGTCTGAATGAAATTTAAAAATGCTGAACGGATGATCCCTCTGTGCCTACTGGAGAATTAATTCTTTGGAGGCTCCTGTCTGATCAAAGGAAGACTTAGTGCCTTTATCTCTCATATAGTGAACACGTTCTTCTAAATGTGTGATTCCCTTTTGATTTTTTTCCTAAAATTTATAGATCTTGCAAAAAATAGGACTTGATAAAAGACAGCTATCTATGGAGTATATGTCTCAAAAAACAGCAGATTCTTGTTTTAGAATTTTTTATTGTGCTTCCAAACACAGAAGGGACTCTCTTTATTTAAAGTTATAGCCATAGAAAATTCTTGAATAAGTTGCAAGAATTTTGCGTAAAGGTAAAGGCATTTTATATTTTGCCATACATTTTAAAAACAGGACCCCGCAGAGACGTAATATGTGGGAGGATGGAACCACCGCCCATTATTCACGTGGTTCTTCACTATCTTTTACTTTTTCAAAGATGCCTTTACTAACTCCTCCTTTTAAGTCAGATGCTGTCCTCATTTTGTGCTCCAAGGTCTCTTTTTTCTTTGTAACCCTTGAGAAAATCAGAAATGATGAATCTGTGCCCGGTTTCCTTGTCTCCTTCACTGAACTGGAGTAGGAGTCATATCCGTTCTGTGCAATTAGTACAATGTCTAGTAGAGAACAGTCGATCAGTTAAATATATATGTGTATGTATATGTATATATATATACATTGAATAAATAAGTCGTATCATCAAAATATGATGCAGTATGATTAGTTAATAGTTGTCTGCTGTTATATTTTGAAAATTGTGCTTGTTGAGAGATACTCTTCACGGGTGTCACTTACACCTCCTTCAAGTTTGTCAAGAATGCAAGGCCCTGGCCTTTCTTTACCCAAAGTATTTCTTTACCCAAAGTGGTGTTTATACTGAATGACCTTTGAGGATGAGATAATGGCTCCCTCCAAGAAAGAGCAGGCTTACGTAACACCTGCTCTAAAATAGATTGGATTCTCTACGTCCAGTACATCTCAGCTGTGACACAAACCCACTGTCGATATAGTATCCATCTGGTCCCTTCCCTGTATCCCCCATGGTGCTCGAGGTGCAAGAGGTAACTGACAAAATCCTATGCTCTATGTTCTATCTCTTACTCAAGGGATTTATGTCAGAATCCATGAAATAATAAACAGCTGACTTATTAGCCTGTGAATGGGGTAAACTCAAATCCCAGATCTTGAGAGATAATAATACATCATAAAATTACTGGGCGTTTGGAATTTTATAAGCAAGATAACAGAATTAGGAAGTAATCCTTATTACTTCTTACAGATTTCCTACTTACTTCTCATTTAATAATATGGAGAATTATTAGCATTAGTACTGAAACTAATTTGTCCAGTTATAAGCATTAGAATTATTACTCCCCTTTGATTTAATGAGAGCATTGTCCACAGTCTTCCCTTTTTTTTTTAATAACATTTCCCTGGGTCAGCATCTAATTTTGACTTATTATAATGTGGTAGTAACTTCAAAACAGGAAGATTCTTTGATCCCTGACAGCATACAATCTAGGGACAGGTATTTTATCAGCCACCAATAAATGTATTGAATAAATGACTGCAGTGAGGCCCATAGTACGATAGCATGCACGTCCTAACGGTCTTATGGTCCTGGTTCTTAGAGTGGTTTCTGGAGCAGCAGCAGCAGCATTACCTGTGAACTTGGGACGTTTACCCCAGTACACTAGTGCTAATTAGGGTCTGCCACCACAACACTTGTGGCATTCAGTGCTGAAAACCTGTGTTGGGTGACTCTTCCCTGGACTCTTCCCTGGATTACGCTGCACACTTTATTTTGAGAACCATGTTCTTCAAGTATAATTTGATCTAGACATAAAACAAATGCAAAGCCAAGTAAAACCACCTCTTGGTGGCATAAACTTGTAACATTAGGAATTATACAGAGACACGCCAGTCAGCCAATTCAGACATTATGAGTAATGGAGCAAAGCAGGTCAGTAGTGTCCCGGCTAAAAGTCTAATAAGGCACGATAAATATTACAGGTTTACATAAGAAATTACACTATGGCAAGGGGGAGGGAACAATATCTACCATTAGATGAAGACTTTCTATGTTAAAGACATTGCATTCTAAAGGTATAATTCCATTTACATCAAACAACATAATTCTTAAGATGGAGTAGGTCATTATCTATATTTTTTAATGTAACCAGTGTTAGTACTAATTGACTTAGGACGAAAATGTGATGAAATTCAAGACCAGGTACGTCTTTATCCAAAGCCAGTGCTCATGACCCTTGCTCATCATAGCTTCCCAGACAGTATTTACTGTGGTTGCCAAGAGCCACAATTCAAATTGGGCAAAATTAGGAGGGGATATTAGTGGCTCTAAGAGGAAACGTTGAAATTCTGATATTTCATCCTTGCCGTGTTTACTGTCATCTGCCACATATGGCAAAGTTCAGAGGTTAAGTATCGACCATGGCCCTCCTTGCCCCTCTCCAAAGCGTCGTCCATGATACTTCCCACTGTTTTTCTACAAGTCATCAGTTCATGTCCTTCCTCTCCCTCCAGACAGCCAGAGATTTCCCACACCAGCATCATAGCTGACTTCACTATCTGACACCTCACTCTGTACCACGCCTTCCTCCCAGCTTGCTGCAAAGGAACTTTGTAAATTCATGATTCTGTCACTTTACTTGTATTACTCACAGTGCTAAAGACATTTCTCCCTTGTCTGTATCGCTTACAGTTTTGCGTAAGTGCCACCCCTCCATGGTCCCTCCTGGGAAGTGTCCCTCGACCGTTATTCTCTATTTTCTAAAGCAGAGTACACTTCCCCTGCCTCTGCCGGTTACATTTCCCCCATGTATTGTCCTGGGGACCCCCCTGCACATCTCCCAGACTACGGGACAAATGAAAATGAGGGTCTTAATCCTTGTGAAAACCCTGGCATGTAATAGGTACTTCAAGAAACACTTCTCAGTAGATGACCAGGCAAAATATCTATCATTTTATGTATCAAGAATTAATTTCTTATTGATACAGAAGAGTAATCCAGCTCCCGTATGCTCTAGCCATGTGGGAAGAGTAAAGTAAATTTCCTTGAGTTTTCCCTTAGTGAGTTCACAGCACTCGATTTCTGGGATTTTTGAATGGTACTGATAACCAATTTAATATTTCCAAGAGAATATATAAGTTCATATATTTATGTTTAGATTTGGAAAATAACTTACATGTAATTTGGCATTTCTACTCTGCTTAGGGTAAGGGAACAGCGTACATTTTAACTGTAAGTCTCGTCAGAGCATCATCGTCCAGTAGTAATAGACGGGATAATTGAAAAGGATGATTAAATTGGTGAATCATAAAAAGACACGAATATACTTTAAATATTTTATTTTAACTCAAAACATGTCAACAAGCATGAAGTCTCTCAGCAGGTGGTGTGTGCGTCCGTATAGAAACTAATGCATTTACCCTGTGGCCTGATGTCTGGGGTTCAAACCCCGTGAAGAGCCATAATACTGAGCAGCTCTATGACTTTGGGGAACTTGCTTATTTTACTTTCACTTGATTTCCTCATGTGTAAAATTGGAAAGAAGAATATTAACTAGGTTAACTTTTATAAAGCTTCTAGAATATTACCTGGCTCGCGCCTTATGTATTTGCTTAAATAAATATACTCCAATTGCTTTTTAGCTAGAAACGTGCAGCCTAAGGGACCAAACGTTCTATATCTCTACTTCCTGGTGGTCCCACAAATCCACTCCTTATAAAGTTTTGTATGGCTAAGTAAAACCACACTCAAAAGGGTGCCTGGGAACCTGGAGGAATCTGAATGCGCTCTGTGGACAACGCCAGTCTCCACCTCATTGTGATCTCGTACTGTGATTGTGTAGGCGATGAGGTGATGACACCACCGGGCTACACGGCCTCTGCATTATTCCTCACATTGCACGTGAATTTACAAGTATCTCAAACAACATTTTGAAAGTAAATGAATATATAGGCAGTTGGGGGTGGATGGTAGGGAGACAGTGCTAGTGTGACAACAGGAACTCTCTACCCAGTTTTCCTATGATCACAAAATTGCTCTAAAAATAAATTCTGTTAAAACAAATATACAAAAAAAGATAGTCTGTGGGTGTGGGGTGTGGGTAACTCATGTTTCTTTAATTATTTTCTTGATTTTATCTGATTATCTTCTTGGTGGTTGTATCTGCATACACCACTGTCACAGAATAGACTTTACAGTTCAATGTTTTCATTCTTTAGCATAAGAATTTGATGACAATTGAAATGGTATTCATGTTTCAAACCTGACAGGGTTTTATGATTTTTCTACATCTTTTATAGTTGCTTCACTTATACCTAGTTTTTGCTGTTATTTTGCAGATTTTGCTGTTATTTTTAGAGATACAACTTCTTCGGTTTTCAGCAAATGTGTCAACTTACTTTTTTGCACATTGAGTTCCTTTCCTTTCACTCGTACGTCTTTATCAGATGGTTCCATATTTTATTAGATGATGTAATTACCATGACAACTAGCTCATCCACAAACATTGGGAAAAAGGTGAAAAAGTTAGGTAATGGGAGTGTTTTATCAACAAAGAGGGGCAGCCTTGTACTCCTGCAGCACAGCCTGGAGAGGGAGAGACGGCTTGTACAGCAAGTGGGCAAAGGGGAATTCTACAACTTGAGCTCCCACGTTGTTTTTGAAATTATAAATCAGACAGAGCCATATTTGTCCTGCCAGCTGAATTCTGTTCTACTCAGTGGCTAACAGCTACTAGTCTACTTGGTAAGATATTTTTCTGATTGCCTCTGGTTCTAAACATGTTTCTTTGATTTTGTTTTAATAAGTGTTGCATAAGCCTGAAAGAATAAAGACATTAAATAGCAGATATTTTCATGCATGAAGAAAATTAAAACTTGGAAGGGTTGGAAAAGTATCAGTAACCTCACTTATATTTTCCTATCATAATAGTTAACAGGTGAATGTGATTTAATGTGCACCAGGATCTGTTCTAATGGCTTATACATATTTATCTTCACAGCTACCCACAGTTCCATGTTACAAATGAGAAGGGCATACAGCAAGGCTAGATAATTCACCCAACATTGTATGTCTACTATGTAACACAGCTGAGATTAGAACACAAGAATAGGATCAAGCGTCAGTGCAGTTAAACTCTCGGGCATACTGCCTGCTGTTACACTGTATTAGCTAACTACAGATGGGCAGAATACTTATCTAGGGCCTTGTAACAGAAGCATTATTAAATCCATGTCAGGTGTATATTACGCAGTGTTTCTACATTATTAAAATAGTCATTGTATTCAGCATATAATTCAAAGAGAAAATAAGTGTATTTTTATAGTTTCTAATATTGGTATTAAAATATTAAGCTATATATTTCATAATTAGATGTAGAACATGAAAAAAAGTGTGCACTAATTGTAAATTATAGTACATGTCCCAAAAAATACATATGAAAAATAGGCAATTTTATAACTTGTAGAGAATCACATAAACAGTACCTACTGCTAAGAGAAAATTGAATGCATGTGTTGGAAAGTCTCAGAAGTGGTTTGATATACAGTTTACATAAACAGAAGAAGCGTCGATGCTTAATTAACAAAAGGAAAACATGGAAAGTAACCCTGCCAGTGCGTTATCTGTATTTCTAGGTTGTGGGAAATGTTTGCAATTTTCTTCTGCCTTTGCAGATGTATTTTTCTATGGTAATATAATATTAACTTATTAAGATGTTAACACTGGAAATATTTATGAACATTATACTATGTTACAAAGAAAGAAAGTTGGGGTTATATATTTATAATGATCCGATAACCTGAGTGGGGGAAGGCAGGAAGCCCCCAAATATAGGTTGGAGGTAACTGTTGCCTAGAACAGTGTTAACAGCTTTTGTTATGGCTACTGTCTATCCTGAGCTAAGGTATAATAAGGAATGCTTCAAACCGAGTATTCTGCTTCCAGGAAAAAAAAAAAACCCAGATATATAAACAGTGTGTCTATAGAAAGACTACAAGAGACTCACTAAGCCCCAGGCATTGTCCAAGCCTCTTTACTGACTTTTGCCTAGAGAATAGGAGTTCCTGTTAATTTTCTCCTGATAACGTCATGTTTGGAAACAATTATAATAAGACATTAAGATTCTTATTTATATAGTTTAATTAAAATGACTTTTTTGACTTTTCCTTTTCTTTTTTCAAGATAGATAACTGGCTCAAAATAATTTTTAAAATATAATGATATTCTACATTTTACATTTTTATTTTATGTGCTCTGGTACCTCCATATATTTCAGCATTTAGCTTTTTGTTTGTTTTTGAGACAGAGTCTCACTATGTCACACTCAGTAGAGTGCCGTGGTGTCACAGCGCACAGAAACCTCAAACCTTGGGCTTAAGTGATTCTCTTGTCTCAGCCTCCCAAGTAGCTGGGACTACAGGCGCTGGCCACAACGCCTAGCTATCAGCATTTAGTTTTATGTTATGTTCACAATATAATTGAAGAAATTGTTAGCAAACCATTGTGCAAATATTTATGCATTGTATAAATTGTCATGGAGTTTATCCCAAAGGTCAGGTTAAAATCAGTACTCTGGCCTTCTCCCCTCATTGATAAAACATTTTGGTTGGAATATAAAAACATTTAAAAAAACTCTTCGACATTTCATTAAAAAACAAGAGAATAAGGTCATAAGACAGAAGTAAAAGAAGGTAGAAACACAGCTCATCGAAAATGTTTTTGTTCAGCTACAAAATTTGTAATTGTATGAGTGTACAAATATCTCCATGGAATAGACCTTCTGTATGATCAAACATTCTTTTTCCACACACGAAGAAGTGTTTTCTTTATCATTTAAAGGTCACTTCCACTTCTGAAGCCGGAGTTCATAACAGGTAGCACACAGGTAGATGAAATTTCTGTCTCCACTCATTAAACTTGTGAGTAGCACCTGTACGCACATTGCATTCTGTTTTATCTTAACAGGAATAAAATCTTTACAATTGTTTTTTAAAAAATGAAGTTAAAACAAAGTACAGAATGTTCATTATTCTTATTTTTTGCCTTTTCCCACAACAATTGAGCCTATTTATTTCTTATTCTGTAGAGATATTATTTTTTTAGACCAGTGGATTTTAGGAGAAACATCTTGAGCAAATAGTGCTCTGTCATATATAATTTGATAAACTGTGTTTGATAACAAAAATAACTGATTATGAATATGCTTATTTTTAATAAGAATATTGTTACATTTATGTTAAGAAAATATTGTTTAAAGAACACTATGGAAACATTTCTCATTTATTTGGTACATCTGTATAGTTTCTTCCAAGATAGCATACCTAAGATAAAGTATCATATTGTGGAAACTTGAAAAATAATAAGATCAGGTGTCTTCAGCACTTTCTAATTTCCCGTTTGTCTGTGAATGTTGTTTCTTTATGTGCAAATAGGAAACTTACAAGTATAGGCAACTTCAAACATCTTTTCATTAATTTGTTCTCTTTTCTTTGATCTCTTTTCCTTTACCCCAACTCCTCCAAACATGTGTTAAAACCATGTGCAGCCTTCTGCACTGTACACTAAAATTGAAAAGATTAATCTAATAATACTTTGAATTATTGTGACCTATTGTCTACAGAAGTAACATTGATGCCCAGGCCAAAGAAGTGAGGAGGAAAGAACATGAGGAAGATGCTATTTTAAACATTGTAATTTGCATCAATATTGGTGTAATGTGTGCTTCCAAATGAATACCATTATTAAAATAATAAAAACCTAGTTTGTACCGAAGTGTGCTGTTTAATGAATTATAAATGACATACTTGACCCTAACGAAGAACTAGGTGGTAATGAGACGTAATCTGTGCCTGACCAAATTTCCTATTTTTATAATAATTGATGGGAATTTTCATTACTTTGAGTGCCTTAGGATTGCATTGATCTAATTTCAAATCAAGGGAACTTGTCAGAACCTTAAAATATAGGTTCATGAAGAGATTTGTCAGTAACAATTATTCAAATCATGCACTGTCATTAATTAGCACTTTCTCAATGACGTGAAGATCTGAGACAAGTTTTCCGTTGTCTCTTATGTTTTTCATGGAGTTTTGAAATACAGAGTCTTTAAACAATGGCATGTTTAATAAAACACATTTTTTTTCCTTGAAAAATAACTATAGGTCTTGAGTGAATTCAGGGAGTCTCTAGGGATACCTGAGAATATCCAGTCACCACATATTCATTTCTCAAGGTAAAGTTTGTGTTAGAGTGAACCACATGAAATTGTCATTTTTAAGGTCAAGATGATTAAGTATAGGCAATTTTTTATGGCTCAAGCTATTATGATTCAATGTTGTAAAACAAACTTTACAAAATTTATTTTCTGCATGCCTTATGCTTCAACACAGATCTTTCTTTTCCTTATTCCAAAAAAAACGAGTTCTGTATGAAAGAGAAAATAATGATCTATGCAAAATCATAAAAATGTGTTATGATAAAAAAGAGTAACATTTGTCCTTCAGTAATATCTTTTCATATTTAAATAAAGAAAAATTGGTAATGTAGATTTTTCTAGTTTGATAATTAAGTCATTTATTAATAATAAACCTATCATAACAATTTTAAGAATGAACATTTATTAAAATTATTTAAGTCTTAGATACCATGTCAACTATTTATTTAAATGATGGTTGAAATATTTGGAAACGTTTCACTAAAAATAAACACTGCTAGATTTTGCTTTATAAGTATAACTTTAGTTATTTAGTTACTTAATAAACTATTGTCTATTAATATCTCTCAGTTTTTTACTTCCTATTGATACTATTTAATTTTTAGATTAAATTTTAAATAGACAATGCCACTTTATTTCAGAAATATAGGGAAAGTTATTTTGGCCCAGATTTCCTTTGTACAGATTTCTCTTTGGTGAAAGCAAGGGCTCTTGATACAACATTTAAAATGAAATTTTTAACGAAAGCAATGTATAGAGGACACATGCATAATAAACTGTGCTAGCCATTTAAAATGAATGTTAAATAATGAATATTTACACGATAACTCTAAGTTCAATGGAAAGAAATCTCCTCATGTAGTCAAATACAAATGTAATGAAATTCACACAAAGATTAACTTCTCCTCCATCAGCAAATACCATTTACTTTCCTCCACATCCATCTTTGCTTCTCTTTCCTCATCTTCTTTATTTTTTTTCTGTTGCCCACCAAAAATATTGCAGTACAAATAACATTTCTAAGTGTGTTTTTACATACGGTGTGTTTAATTATTCAATTTTTTTATTATTGAATCATAGCTGTGTACATTGATATGATCATGGGGAATCATTCACTAGCTTCACAGACAGTTTACCAAGCTTCACATATACCCTTGTAAGATGCACCGCTGGTGTAATCCCACCAATCCCCTTCACTCTACCCCCCTCCCCACTCCCTCCCCTCCCTTTCCCCCTTCCCCCTATTCTTAGGTTGTAACTGGGTTATAGCTTTCATGTGAAAACCCTAAATTAGTTTCATAGTAGGGCTGTGTTGAGCTTAATAGTGGCCGTATGGTGGGATCACACCAATGGTGCATAATGCAAGGGTACCCGTCAGATCTATTAGTATAGAGTATAAATGTCTAAACACAATAACTAATGAGATGAGGTATACAGTAACCAGTATGCTGTAAGCATTCCTAATTCTATGTGAACTCAGCACATTGTACCCCATAAATGCATTCATGTATACATGATCTATGTGTTTATGATTTAATAAAAAAATAAAAAACATTAAAAAATTAAAATAAATGCCCCATACCAATTCTCAGACCTTGTGATATTGTAACCTTATGCAGTAAAAGGAACTTTCCATGTATTATATTACCTTATAGATTATAGATGTATAACAAATAGATTATCCTGTATCATCTTGGTGGGCCTGAGTGATCATAAGGTTGGTATAAAAGAGGTTTAAGAAAGTCAGACAGAAGCAGATGTTGGAGTGATGTGTCTGTAAGCCAAAGAGTGTAACTTCTGGGAACCCAAAAAGGGAAGACAGATATTTTCCCCTGGAGCCTGAAAAAGGAGGCAGCTCTAGCAACACCTTGTCTGCAAGACACATGTAGATGTTTGATTAATTTAAGCCACCAAGAGTGGTAATTTGGGAAAGCAGTAATAGGAAGTGAATACAAACTTTGGTACCTGGAAGTGGGATGCTGCTGTAACAAATACTGAAACCTGTGGAAGTTACTTCTGGATTGGGTAATAGGCAGAGGCCGAATGGATTTTGAGGACAAGTGATAGAAAAGGGCTTTACTTCTTTGAACAAATTTCATAGAAATATAAATGTTAATGGTGCAGCTGGTGAGTGCTCAGGAGGAAGTGAGCGGATTGGTAGAGGAAATCTATGTCACCTAGAGCATCATGCATAGAATACAAGAAGCAACGTGAACATTAAAAGGGTCTCACTCTTGACTCAGAAGGGAAAGATGTGTTATCAGAAGCTTCAGGACAAGGGAACCTTATTGAATAGTGACAGAAATCATAGCTGAATTGTGTCCTTAGATATTTGAAAAGAGTAATTATAAGCAATGTATCTGGATATTAAGTGTAGGATATTACCAAGAAAAAGCATTAAAGGGGTCACCTGATTTCTTTAGGATGCTTAGAGTGAAATTGCAAGAAGATGAAGAGATTGAAAGAAAGACTGTTAAGCCAAGGGAAATCAGGATTTGATAATCTGGGAAATTCTCAGACTATCCATATGGCAAAAAATGCTCTTTGGTTAGAATAACACTCCCAGGAACACCTGCTCTGGAGAAAGAGCCGAGGAGAGGCCGGACAACCTTGGCCAGGGCCTCAGGGGCACAGTAATGGCGGGATCGGGGAAGGTCTCCGGATGTTCTTCTGCTCAGGCAATGAGAAAGTTTTCTTAATTTCACCAAATTAACACGCTCTAGGAGAGATTTTCTTTTTTATCAACCCTTTTGTTCTTTTCTTAGAGGTCTGTTGTTTTTGTTTGCTGTTTATTTTTGTTTGCACTATTCAACCCGGGCATTGTTTTTAAAAAGGGTTTAAAATTACTTCTTCTTCAAATGATATATTTTGTAGGCTAAATCCTGCTGATTCACTTTATGAGCTCAAAGCTTATTTTATTGAATTTCAGATTGATATAAGGGTACAATTATGTTACAAAGATATTTTAAATCTTCCACTCTCAAAAGGAATATTTATGTGCATGTGTAATTGCTTTGCCAACAACATTTTTTCAGAAGTTCTGATATGATTGTTTCCCATATGTTCACAGTTTCAGAAACCACACTTAAAATTTATTCCTAGTTAAATACTCAAGTTTGATTTGTTTCTTTGTTCCTTTGCTCCACACAGCTACTTCTCAAATTAACAGTCCCTATTTTAAAGGTAGAAACCCAGCATTGCCAATGCTAAATCATAATGAGCATTTTATGTCTAAAAGTGTTTAAAATCATATTTCTCACTATTTAGAGTTTAAGAACAGTTAGATTCTCCAGTCTTCATGCTCCAAATCACTATGTTTTATCATTACTCTATTTTGTTTCTGTTTGCAGGCCAGCCACCTTTGCCTGATACTTTACTGAGTCAGCCGGCATCTCCCAGCTACTATGATCACTTTGCTTTTCAGTGCTTTCCCCTAGAGTCACTGATTTCCAAGGCATTTGGTCTGAATCCAGTTTACTGGAAGAATAATTTCAACCAAATACTTTGGCAATTCTTACTTTGACATAATATACCTTATCACACCACCCTATATTTCAAGCTTCAGTTACCCAATCACCTACTATTCAACCACAAGTCAATATCATATATAAGTTCTTATGATGACAGCACTGTACTTCCAACACTACTTCTACTCAGTCAGGGTGATGACAGCTTTAAAAAAAAAAACAAAATGTGTTATCGACAGCTTCATGTCATATTCCGTGATTGTTTTCCCAGTCCTGAAAGTCTCCTGTAAGCAGTGATTGAAGACACATCATGTACATACACAGACCCACACACAAAGAACCAAAGTGAATAGCTGGAAGATGAGACAATATGCAATACAAATAAATTAATTCATCACTAACACTCAAAATGGCAGATACAGAACAACAGAAGGACAAGTCTAATGTCTAAATATATGTAAGTACTGGCATTAAAAGTCACTGGAATATGCACCCCAATTAAAGTGTAAAATGGATTAAAAAGAAACACCTAACTATTGGTTGTGTATAGGAAGTATGCTTTGAATGAAAAAAATGAAAATAAATGGTTGTAGATAAAAGGAGATAGAAAAATATGCCCTGGAGAAGCTAAGTAGAAAAAAGCTGATGTACCTATATTTGTGCACATGTATCAAAGTAGATTCATGAAAAATGTCAGTAGGTAAAGAAATCCATTTATTACTGATAAAAGTATCAATTCATTCAAGAAGGAAAAATAATGTGTATATGCTTAAAAGCAAAGTCCCCCAAGTGAGTGTAAAAAAATAGAGGAAAAAAAGAAAAAGTATAGAGAAATCCACAATCATTAGAGAGAAATCTATGTATTTCCCAATATTAAATAGAGATTTGAGAAAACTGTTTTTAAAATAATACGTTTGGACAATGCCATCGTCAACTTGACCTAATGACTATTTACATAATGCTACCCTCATTCAAAGCAGAATATTTTTTTCTTTGCAAAAATGCCCTTGAGGAATTTACCAAGATAAACAATAAAGTTGAATAAGAAGAGAAATCTCAACCAACTTGAAATGATCGAACTGTTAGCAGAATAATTTTCTCTGATCACAATTATTTTAAACTTGAAACACTAACAATAAGATCCCTAAAAAATTCATTTGTCAGAAAATAAACAATACACTACCAAATATCCCTTTGGTAAAAGAAGAAAACAAAAGAAAAATCAGAACTATATTAAAATTATTCAAATAAACAATTATTCAAATTGTTTATTATAGAACAATTATGTGTTCTATAATAAATATGAACACATAAAAAAGTATTTAAAAAATATATCTTGCTAACTATAAGCAAAAGAAGTCTGTGAGGCAAAGTTAATGCTGGACAAAATAGAGGACAGAGAAATGAAAAAGTGGCAAAGATGCTCATTTCACATTGGTAAAGGAGTCAATTCATCAAAAGAGCATCGTTGTCTAAATATTTGTGACCAAGTAACAGAAACTCAAAATACATTACAGCCCCAAATTAAGTACCTAACAAGTGAAATAGACAGAATTATAAGTATATTTGCTGATTGCTATAACCCTTCCCACTAAGATGTGTATAGAATGAAAGAAAAGGAACTTAAGAATAGTATAAAAGACTTTGAACTAATTGACATCTATAGAATTCATCACCCAATGGAGGCAACATATACGCTCCAGCAAATTCAAATATATCCTTTGACCAAACTTAATTTAATTAGAAATCAATAGATGTTAATGTGGAAAATTCCAAGATTTCGAAAGTAAATGAAATGCATGTAAATAACTCATGAATCAAATAATAAATAGACGAGAAATCATAGCTATTTTTAAATAAAAAAATAAAATCAAGAACTATCAATAGGTGTGAGATGCAGCTAAAGCAGTATTTTAAGAAAATTTTGATTTTTCTGGTTCCATATAAAATGAAGTAATATTTTTTCCAGATCTTTAAAATATGACAGTGGAGCTCTGATAGGGATTGCATAAAATTTGTATATTTCCTTGGGTGATATGGACATTTTAATAATGTTGATTCTTCCCAGCCATGGGTATGGTATATTTTTCCATTTGTTAACATCTTCAGCTATTTCTTTTCTCAGAGTTTCATAATTCTCTTTATAGAGATCTTTCACATCATTTGTTAGGTAAATTCCCAAATATTTCATCTTCTTTGGCACTACTGTAAAAGGAATAGAATCCTTGACTGTTTTTATCAGCTTGACTGTTATTGGTATATATAAAAACTACTGATTTGTGAGTATTGATTTTGTATCCTGAGAGGCTACTGTATTCCTTGATCACCTCTAAGAGTTCTGTAGTTGAGTCCCTGGGGTTTTCTAGGTATAAAATCATATCATCTGTTGAAGAGTGAAAGTTTGATCTCCTCTGACTCTATTTGGATACCCTTGATCGCCTTCTCTTGCCTGATTGCAATGGTTAAGACTTCCATTACAATGTTAAAAATCAGTGGCGACAATGGGCAACCTTGCCTGGTTCCTGATCTGAGTGGAAATGCTTTCAATTTATTCCATTCAATACAATATTGGCTGTGGGTTTTCTTAGATGGCCTCTATCAGTTTAAGAAAAGTCCCTTCTATACCTATTCTCAGAAATAAAAACTAATCATGAGGAATCATGCAACCAGACTTCAGACTATACTATCAATCTATAGTGATCAAAACAGTATGGTACTGGCACAAAAATAGAGAGGTAGATGTATGGAACAGAATTGAGAACAAAGAGATGAACCCAACTACTTAACATCATTTGATCTTTGATAAGCCTATCAAAAATATAAATTGAGGGAAAAATTCCCTATTTAACAAGTGGTGCTGGGAGAACTAGCTGGTGAATAATAGAAGACTGAAACTGGACCCAAACCTATCACTGTTAACAGAAAATGATTCTCACTGGATAAAATATTTAAACTTAAGACATAAAACTATAAAGATTCTTGGAGAGAGTGCAGGAGAAACACTTGAATAAATTGTCCTGGGAGAATATGTTATGAGGAGGATCCCCTGGGCAATTAAAGCAACACCAAAAATCCATTATAGGGATCTGATCAAACTAAAAAGCTTCTGCACTGCCAAGAACACAGTAAGTAAAGCAAGCAAACAGCACTCAGAATGGGAGAGGATATTTACAGGTTATGTTTCTGACAAAGGTTGTTTGATAACCAGAATCCACAGAGAACTCAAACTTATTAATAAGAAAAGAAGAATGGGAGAGGATAGTTACAGGTTATGTTTCTGACAAAGGTTGTTTGATAACCAGAATCCACAGAGAACTCAAACTTATTAATAGGAAAAGAATAAGTAACCCATTTCATTGTGGGTAAGGGACTTAAATAGAACCTTCTCTGAAGAAGACAGGCACATGGCCTACAGACACATGAAAAAATGCTCATCATCTTTAATCATCAGATAAATGCAAATCAAAACCACTTTGAGATATCATCTAATACCGTAAGATTGGCTCACATAATAAAATCCAAAAACAACAGATGTTGGCATGGATGTGGAGAAAAGGGAACATTTCTGCGCTGCCGGTAGGCGTGCAAGCTAATACGTCCCTTTTGGAAAGAAGTATGAGAATACTCAGGGATCTAAAAGTAGACCTGCTGTTCAATCCTGCAATTCCTCTACTAGGAATATATCCAAAAGACATAAAATCACTTTATAACAAAGATATTTGCACCAGATTGTTCATTGCAGCTCAACTCATAATAGCCAAGTCATAGAAGAAGCCCAAGTGCCCATCAACCCATGAATGGATTAATAAATTGTGGTATATGTATACCATGGAATATTATGCATTCTTAAAAAAAGATGGAGACTTTTCCTCCTTTATGTTTACATAGATGGAGCCGGAACATATCCTACTTAGTAAAGTATCTCAAGACTGGAAGAAAAAGTAGCCAATGTGTTTAATACTATTATGAAACCAATTTATAATCACTTACACTTTTATATGAAGAATAGATCACAACCATGGTCCAGGTGGGAGGGGAGGCGGGAGGTCAGATGGAGGGAGGATGAATGGTGGGATCACACCTGTGGTGCATAATGCCAGGGTACATGTCAGATCTATTAGTATAGAGTACAAATGTCTTAACACAATAATTAAGTAATGAGGTAAGGGAGATATTAACCAGTACGATGTAAGCATTCCAAATTGTATATGAAATCAGCACATTGTACCCCATAAGTGCATTAATGTGTACATGATATGCCTCTTTATGATTTAATAAAAAAAGAGAAAGAAACATTTGTTGTACTATTAACTATATTAGATATAAAAGAGGGCCTCAAATCAGGGACTTCAGATTCTTTCCTAAGAAATTAGAAAAAGAAACTAAAGCAAACCACAAATAAATAAAAAAAAAAATATATTAAGGACTAGTTAAGTACTAAAATCAGTAAGATAGAAAAAAAATCAGCCAATCTGGTTCTTTTAGAAGATTCATAAATTTACAATTCTCTTGCATACCAATCAGGAAAAATACAACTAATATTATACTAATATTTTCTACAACATAGATGTATTTAACCACTTCCTTAAAGGACATAATTAACAATTGTTAAAAAGCACATTCTTATTGTAATAAAGTGGAAATCATCTAATATATACATTACTGATGAAACATAAGAGTAAACTATGAATAAAATTCAACTTTCTCTACCTGAAAAAGGCAAAAACTATATGCACAACCATACAGAACAAAAAAAGACTAAATACTTTTCCTCAGAGATCAGGAACAATGTAAAAATGTACACTTCTCCACATCTTTCAGCACTGAGTCAGGTGCTAGCCTGTGAATTAAGGCAAAAAATGAAGTAAAAGTTATTCATATTAAAACAATAAAGGAAAGTTCCCTTCGTTCAGAAACATGTTTATTTAGGTAGGAAATCATGTGATATCTAGAAAAAAGTTCCAGAAATACAAGCTACTTTGGCAATATTGGAAATTTAAAATCAATATGTTAAACAAAAAAATGTATTCCTATATGTGCACACTAACAACAATTAAATATATACATTAAAAGTATAATTACTGATTATAGGACAAATGTATAATATTTTGGGACAAATCTGACAAAAAGTGGGCAAGGCTACTATTCTAAAATCCATAAAACATAACTGATAGACATTAAAGATGTACACAAATGGAAAAAAAAAATCTTGTCTATGTATTTGGATATTTAATAATGTTGAGATATCATTTCTCTCCATATTATCTATAGATTCAAAATAATCCTAGTAAGAAGTCTAGTAGAATTCTGTCATCAAAGATCAGTGAGCTCATTCTAAAATACAAGTTCAAATACTATATATTTAAAAAAGCAGAAATAAATTTGATTATGAGGAGTTCAGTTTTAACACGTGCAGAACTTGATTTCAGGAATTATTAAAAAGTGATAATAATCATGAGAATGAGACACTGGGGTGAAGGAGGCACACAGTAAGAGAAAGTCCAAATTCAAACGTGCATATTAATTTGATTTTTGGTCAGTATGCAAGGGTAATCCAGTGGTTAATCTTTTCAAAAAATGATATTGAACAGTTACATATCCACATGTTACAAAATAAAATTTAACCCATATTGTGTACCTATGTATTCATGAACTCCACAAGATTCAGACAGCTAAATGTAAAGGCGGAAACTCTAGAATTTGTAGAAAAAGAAAATGTTTGGAACACTCGGTGAAGTGAAGATTTCCTAGATGCAAAACCAAAGCAGGAACCATAGAAGAACATACTGAGAAATTGTACTCTGGTAAAATTATCACCTTCTGCTGTTATCTAAACTGGTAAGAATATGAAAATACAATGCATGGAGTGGGAGTTATTTTAGTGAATTAAAAATATGCCGAAGGGCTTTGGCCCCCACCCCAGAATACATCAAAAATTGTCAAAATGTAATACAAATAATCCACTAAAACAACCCAATTTAGAAATAGACACTTCACCAAAGATATTTAGATGGCCTACTAGCACCTAAAATGGCATTCTGGAATACTGGGAAATTTCTAGATTTATGTGCACATTTGTGAAAAAATTAAAAGTGAGTGCGGGTGAGTGGATGGCGGCGAAGGTGTAATTACACACAACAGCAGGATGTTTACAATTTTCAAGATTAGGTTGGGTCGAAAGGAGGTAAGCTACTCTTACCTAAGAAATTACATTGTAATTTCTTTTTAATTTTCATGAAAAAAAGTTAATAAAAAACAACACATAATTGGGTGCTACTTTGCCTCCTTTGCACACTCAAGACACCCCCTTTACTGTTTAAGGGAGAGGAGGTGTGTTGCCCTATATTTGACACTAATTTTTTGTTTTAATTTTGGCTTTAGTTTCTCCCATTTTTTGAAGCATAATAATTATGTATATTTAATTGTGCATAATTTATTAAATGCTTTTAATTAAATGTTTCCTCTGATTTATAACAAACACACAAAGGCAATTTATCTTTATTTCTCTTCGCAAATAAATTGCCTACATTAAGAAATCTTTTTCTGTTTTTTTTTTAATTCCAATTCAATTTGCATTTCTAAAGTTTTGCTGACATGATGTAAAGTTAGTAGTTAAGCATTTTGAGGGTTTTCTTGCAGACATTTTATTTTAAAAGATTATACTTATTTTAAGTATATTAACACTCAACAATTTCCATTCATACCATATATTAGCCACCTGGTATGCATATGTAATAAAGGATATTATTTATACCTAAATATGATGACATATGGAATAGATACCATTTGTTTTCCATATTACTTTTTTTGTAAATAAAATTAAATAATTTCAATCTGTAAAATCACTCAATAAATTTGCTTTATTTGTGTGTGATCCATAATTCAAAATCCTGCCTCTCAAGTGGAAATACTCTCCTTGGATAAGAGGCTCTTGGTATTTATATTATTTTTATCATATCACACATTTAAGTTTTTCTTGGTTTCATAATTTAAGACCATGATTTTATTTTAAAAATGTTAATCAATAAATTTTGAAATGTTTCATAGTCTAACAGAAAATAAATATATATATTTCAAAAATTATGTCATCAAAAATTAAATTTGTTTAGCTGTGAAAATTTTATCCATTATCCGAACTTCTTTGCTGTCTTTCTATTTCATAAGAAAAATTGATTCACAACAAAAAACTAGGCAAATGACCTTAGCTAGTATTTAATGTGACAGATGATACACTTCCACTCTATATCACTCTATATCACCCATATAGGTTCGTGAAGTAACTCATGAGTTACAGGAAAAAATATAATATGTGAGAAGAGAAAAAAGAATTATAGTACAGAGTTCTTGTATTCAAAATATTTCTCATCTTATTATTTTGTAAAAGAGATTTTCAGTGGCTACTGAGCCTTGCAGCATGCTCTTACATGGAGGAAAAGTAAAGAAAGTTCTTAGCACTCTTCTTGCTTTCTATAAATCATGTCACAATTAAATATGTTCAGAGATCCTCTGTTGGATAGATATTATATGAAAATAGATGTTTTTTTATTTGCAACTTCAAATGCAATTTTCTCTAATGAGACTCTTTAAATTCATATCTGCGCCTACATACTGTGCTTGAGAACTTTAAAATTGTATTTATAGACAGTGTAAGTACACGAAAATGGAAGTCAATAGAAAATGAGATTAATTAGATTTCCCAAAGGTGTAGAGACACTTCATCCACCTTTGTGTACATTATTTTAGTTTTTTTTTAATTTTTTTCAAATGGGGATGTTGTGAATTTTCTATGTAGTGAAGGTGAAAGAAAATCTACACATAAGGATGATATAGAAAATATGTTTTTTTATAATATAATAAACCATTTAATTAAAGAATCCTAACAATGTTATGATGAGCAATTTTTCAAAATTGTAATACACATTATGAATTACATATTTGATTTTATCTCCAAGGAAACATGAAAACAGTATTTTAATTTGTGATGAGTTTCTCCTTTCTCAGTTCATTTCTGATACCACAAACTCCCATATAAAAAGAAAATGTTTTGATAACTTTAATTGACTATTATGGGAATTTGGTGATTTTAAAAAAGGCATTCAATGCAATAGTTCTAAGTTTGAATATACAAAACTAAAAATCAGCAACTGAGGTCCTGCTGACTGCCACAGCTCAGTTCTACAATTCTATAAATCATTAAACTCCCAGAGGCCTTACTTTTCTCATATATAAAATAGTGTGGTTGGTAAGAGTGATCCGTAAGGTCATTGCCAGATCTAATATACTCTGATTAAATCCCAGGTTGACGGTACATGGCTGAGGGGACTTTGCGAGCAGTTGAGAACTGCTGCACACATCCTCACTGAAGCTCACGGAACGAGAGCAAGAATAATAATATTTGCATCTGGTTACAGTGTTGTTCAAACTTTGTTTCTCCCCCAGGTCACTTGAAAGGAGCAAAATTCCCTCATTGGTATTCTTATTATGTGAGGCCAGAAAGATTATTTTCTCAATCTCCCAGACCAATATTTTATTCTGTCTCTTTCCTCCCCAAACCTCAAAGCAAACAATCTCTCACGCACAACAGGTAACTATTTTAATTCCCTGGGAAATTGACAGCAACCTAATAGGAAGTTCATCAATGTCCCATCCTTAAAATTTTAAACCTTCCTTCATCTATTTATATTTTCGAAGATTTTTTTTCTCAAGTTAACCAAAGAAGCCATATCACCTTTAAAAAAATTCCATCATCCCATTTCTACTCTAGAGTGCATTTGCTGGGTTACTGGAGTTTTTGCCTCATTCTCCTACTGGACGTAATTTAAAATGTGTGTTTATCTAATGGTATGACACAAGCATGGATTACAAGAGTGGAAGCTAAACCCTAAATGCCAGATCTGCTCTGACATCTCCAGTCCCTCTCCTCTCCGCTCTCCCATCAGATCCACCTGTCTGAGATCAGGCCTGCTCACCTCCAGTGTGAGGAAAGATCTTCCTTGGCATCATGTGCTGCTTTTTCTATCGCCCTGTTCTTTGGGAATAACAAATACAGCAAATACTAAAATCGAATAGGATGAATCCTTAATGCCAAGTGAAGGAATGGAGATAGTATGATGCCAATATTCACGTGAACAGATTTTATTCTCAAAAGAATCATTGGATCTGACACACCGAGTCTCAACTTTACACCCTCCACTGCCCTTGTCATCAGATCCTCAGTGACCTCACCTCGCCACTTCAGGAGAGATCCCTGTGTCATTCTGTCATGGACATCAGACTTATGTCTTTCTGTGGCCACCTCTCCTCTCTCACTCAGCTTTTTGTCATACCCCACTCTATTTTATTTGAGCTTTCTTCTTCACTGGTTGCTTTCCCTAAGCTTCCTTGTTCTGTCTCCTACAACTGCCTGCACACCTGAAGCTTTTACGACACAGCTTGTGGCAAACAACTTTACCTACGTACAAACTTGGCGTGAGCTCATCCTCATCTGTGGTTTCAAACAGCATCCTCAGGAAGACAATTACCAGACTACACTATGACATTCAGCCTTCCTCTAACCTCTGAACGCATCGATCCTAACTGACCTCTTCATTTGGGAGTTTGTAGCATATCCAAAACAGACCTCTTATCCTCTTCCAATAAGCCCTTCTCACTTCCTTTCTAATCTTAGTCTGTGATACTATTAATTACTTAATTTATGACAGCAAAAACTTGAAACTGTCTTTTCCTCATCTTTCTTGTCCAATCTATCAGCAAATATGGCCAAGTCATACTCACCTGTACTTTCAAACTCTGTTGACTCATTTCTTCCTTTGATGCCATCCCTTCTACAACAGTGAACTCGTTACTGGAGTACTGCTTAGCTTCTTATTCTAAGGATTGCTTCTCAAATGTCTTCTTCTCAGAAGTGCCTTCCACGTGAGTTCCCTTGTCAATGTGACTCCATCCCAGCAAACACAAAGTAAGCACAGTTAGTAACCCCTCCGTGTGGTGCCGTGTGCTTCATTTTACTTTACACCGTCAGAATCTTCCATATTTGTTTGTTGCTTGTCTATCATCTGAACTTCTAAAATCTCAGCTAAAAATAGCTAAGTAGTCAATACAAAACATGTCCTTAATAAATCCATTAGTAATAGTTAACTAATTTCCAGCTGGATCTCTCTAACAGATCAACTGCTTCACACTAATTGACTACTGTAATATTTTTTGATTTTTACATTATTTTTACATCTTTTCATAAACAGTCTTTCAAAATCAACAAGATCTGATTATTATACAAACCATGCTCATGATTAAACTTTCGTCAAAAAGTTAAAGGCTGGGTGCGGTGGTGGCTCATGCCCACAATCCCAGCTCTGGGACATGGGGTGGGTCAATTGCCTGATCTCATGATTTGAGACCAGCCTGAGCTAGAGTAAGATTCTGACTCCCAAAATAGCCGAGCGTTGTGGCGGGTGCCTATAGTCCCAGCTACTTGGGAGGCTGAGGCAAGAGAATTACTTGAGCCCAAGAGTCTGAGGTTGCTTGAAAATCGCTTGAGCCCAAGATCTACGACGCCAGGGCACTCTACCAGGGGTGACAAAGTGAGAGTCTGTCCCCCCCAAAATATAATAATGTTAAGTGACTTACCTAATATCATATAATATGCATTTGATTTGAACAATATCAGAATTCAAGTTTTCTAGTTTTTTCAGTTGTTTACACAAACAACTTATATTCTTGAACGAAACAGAAGATGTATTTGTATATTATTTAATACATTTGTTTAAAACTATTTTTCCTGTGACTAAACACACCAGACATGATCATCTAGTAGCAGAGTGTATTCCATGTGGTGATATGATGGCGTATGAACACTGGATATGTGCACCACTTTCTCCATTAATGTAAAACTGGTAATATAATGATACAAACCAAAGAGACATTTATTCTTTTAAATAATATTTATAAAACTTTATGGAGTTTAAAAATAATAATAAAGTAATGAAACTAACATTTTATTCTTCCCAAAGGAAAAGCATAACAGATGAATAATGAGGGCATTTTTATGAATTTATAGATTATATAATGAATTCCAAACAAAAATAAATACTATATAGAATATATCAAGATCAAGATTATCAGCACTAAAATAACTTCAAGACTGCATATAAGACATGACCTAAAGGCAAGAAGCAAGTTCAATTGAAAAAGCAGTGTCCAATTTAAAACCAAAAGTACAGAAGCAGCTATAGCCTGCAAGTAACTGTCGAGACGTGTAACAATGGACATCAGGATCTAACGCAGCAGTTCTCAACCTGTGGGTCACCACCCCTTTGGGGTTTGAATGACACTTTCACAGGGGTTGCCTACGACCAGGGGAAAACGTATTCCTGATGGTCTTAGGAACTGAGACAGGGATCCGCTATCTGAAAATAATTTTATGGTTGGGAGTCACCACAACACGAGGAACTGTATTAAAGGGTTGCAGCATTAGGAAGGTTGAGACCAAGGGATCTGGGCCACAGCAAACAGTTCTGTATGGGTGTAGGGACATGGTAAGTGGGGGCAGGAGGTGGTAAGTAAAGATTAAGCAGGTGCCAACTATGTTGAACAGCACAAAGCAGCCTTTTAAGTACTAAAAGTAATTTAAGATTTGCCACCTGAAGTTGGATGATACATTCAATGTGACAACAGTGAGATTGATACAGAATGGTCAAATTTACCTACATTTTCAATTTTAAAAGGGTTTGTAGGAAATATTTCATGCTGAAAACCTCTGTTCCATGGTGCTTGGTATGAAATGTGCTCAGAGCAATTAGACTAGAGATTGTAACTGATGCAATTATAAAGGAAGAACTGTAAAAATTAATTAAGTCTAGTCAAGAAATTTAAGAAAACTGTCCTTTTTGGGACTTTATTTGAGGCCATGTCTCTGAGTACTGTGAAAGATATATCACTTCTGTAATTGTTTTACTTTCGAGAATAAATACTAATGTGTTATAGGCACTGGATTCAAATATTTCCTCCTGGAAGGAAAGAGTCACTGCTACCTAATCAACTTATCTTGAACCAAAAAATCAATCTCAGTCATCATCAGAAAAAAAGAATTGAAATAGTACCCGAAAATAATCACCCATAATCATAATTATTAATGGGCTGTTTGATCATACTTGCACCTTTTTGAAAGTCAGATGTGTGAATTTTTTTTAAAAATGTAATTCAAAATCTTTCAAGTAATACATGACAAATTATGATAGCCCAGATGTTGAAGATCATATTAGATTTATATTTTGCTAACTTGTGAAAAATACTTTGGTGGCCGATAGAAGCTACAGAGGAAGACATAGATACTTAGGAAAATGAAACTATGAAGGAACCGTAAACGGTTGTCTTTAAATCACGACAGCTGAAACTGAAAAAGCTATCTCATTTCTCATTTTACAAGAAGTATTTTTAGTGTCAAAAGCAACACACAAAATGGTTTGAAGGAAAAAGTGACATGATGATAGATGGTGCCTAAAAAAACACACCATGGTTGTTGTGGAATTTGTCTTATTACTGATTACGTGATGAAGGAGGAAATCCAAATAGCTTCTTTTGTGATTTCTGTCATAGCCTGTGAACTTCTAAATAAATACATAGGAAAAACAATAGAATTCTTTTGTTTTTCCTTAATTTCTCAATGCTGATAAAATGATGACTTCCATTTCTGTATTTCTGTTTGGATAAGAATTTGTGTTAGTATTTTTGATGGGCTTATCAAAAAATCAAATGCCTGTAAGTTTCATCTCTTGGTTTTCAATTCTGTTCCATACATCTACCTGTCTATTTTTGTACTCAGTACTATTATGAAACCAATTTACAATCACTCACACTTTCATATGAAAAATAGATCATAACTATGGCCCAGGATGAAGGAGGGCGGGTGGGGGGGATGGGATGGGAGGGGGGAGGTCAGATCCAGGGAGGGTGAATGGCGGGATCACACCTATGGTGCATAATGCAAGGTTACATGTCGGATCTATTAGTATAGAGTATAAATGTCTTAACACAATAATTAAGTAAATGAAATGAGGTATATATTAACTAGTGTGATCTAAACGCTTCTAATTCTATATGAAATCAGCACATTGCACCCCATAAATGCATTAATGTATACATGATCTATGCATTTATGATTTAATTAAAAAAAGCATTTTGTGTTAGCAAGACTGAGAACCTGTTCTAGACTCTAATGTGAGAGAGTCACCCTACGATTTCACACTTCTGTATCCACTATTATTTCCTGTAGGCAGGGCTTATGAAGGTCCTATTCTGTGCCACGCAACCCATTAGATGCCTGGAATCCTGGCCTCTCGATGAAGTCTGTAAGTCACGAGAGCTTAGAAAAAGAGCAGCCACTTGTGGGTAGTTCACAATACCTTATGCTGGGAAGAGTAGTGCTTTTTTTTTTTTGCAGTTTTTGGCCAGGGCTGGGTTTGAACCCTCCACCTCTGGCATATGGGGCTGGTGCCTTACTCCTTTGAGCCACAGGGGCACCCTAAAGAGTGGTGCTTTTAAGCAAATAAGCCTTGTTTATACAGTGTTTCAGATCTTACCAGATTGGTCATTATTCTGGCCTGTCTGTGTGCCACACTAGATGTGCAGTTAGAAGTACCTGAACAGATATTTTGGCTGATTCAAATGAGATTCTTGATAAGTTAAGTTTTATTATATTATAGAGAGAGGGATTTAGAAGGCTCAAAGGGAAAAACCTGGGGACAGCTTTTTATTTTTCCAAATAAACTAAATGACTTCTCACTAGGTCAATCAGTAAAATAAACTAAATTATACTCAAGACTCCTCCGTGCCCTGGCCAGCATTTTCCTTAGTGGATTATACATGGTCAACCTAGACCATTTTACAGGCCAAGAAACTTGCCAATATGCTGGCGTGGACTGAACCCCAGCCTACCGCTTGCTCCTTTTCATTAAAGGTTAATATGTCCATGCCGGGGAGCTGTGTAACACAGTGTTTCATAGGATGCTATCCACCTCCTCACTAATGAAGCCATACAACCATAGATTGTTCCTAGAATATCTTCTCATTCTCACAGACCCACGTGTCACAGGCAAAGTAAACCTTGGGTCAAAATTGCATCTATGTGACTGTAAGGCTTTTACAATCTGGAATTCAAAAGCTACACAAATAGTAGCTAACAAAACATATAATGAATGTTCTATTTCCCCCAAATTAAGAAGTTAATTAATGATTTGTGAACAATATAATTCTTACATTATCCAATACTTACATAGAAAAATAGGATTTAAGTTATAAGAATGATGAATAGATTAAATTATAAAACTTGACATAATATGGAATATTAATAACTATTATTACTAAAATTAGCAATGAGTAATAATACTTATGATACTAGTTTTAAGGTACTGAAATCTAAGTTCTGTAAGTTTTATTGAAAGAATGAATAATTCAGGGATTCCTAATGCTATTTTTCTTTCTGTTTTGCTTTTAGTATTCTATTCTTGACTAAATTGAAAAATGAAAAAATAAATAAATTGAACAAAATAGTGCTTATTCATAACGTGTAATAAATAATGATTTTAATAGGGGCCCTAACCTAATGCCACAAACTTTAAGTTAGAGCATCAAGGATAATTTTGAAATAAATGAAATAAGAACCCGGAAGTTCACATGTGGGCCTCCTTTCAGGAGAGCACAGCGTTCTATAGGACAAAGAAAATGGGGAATTAACAAAATGGGAATAATTTTAAATAAGCATCCTCCACTGATAACCATTAATGTGATGAGCAAAACCAAGAACGATTGGGGAGGCAGAGAAACATGGATTTCTACCTTACCATATTCAGCCTCTTTCCTTCACAGCGTATCAAAACTACTAAAAACACTAAAAACTACTAAGTGAGAAATGGTGCCAGGTGTAATTCCACTTATCATCCAAGGGACATTATAAAAGCAAATTGCTAACAGATGGAGACAGGACAAGACATGAACTCCAAAGTGTGAATAAGCAGAAAGAAGAGAAAATATAAGCTTCTCAGGAGGGAGAAGTTGGGGACAAAAACAGAGAAGTCAAAATAGAAACAAGAAAATCTCTCAGCAAAGCAAACTGTCCAGCAGACATGAGGATTTCACCTCAAATACAACTGGAAATGCATTCCTTATCTATTTGGACACACACTCAACCTGACAGAGTGGCCCCAGGGGAAGCATTTTAATCTGCTACAAAGAACACATCAGATCCAAGACTCCCCAGACTCTACACATCTGAATAGATGAAAAGAAAATAGGTACCTTTTGCCATCAACCAGCCTAAAATAAATATTGAGGCAACCAGTCAGCTAAACCAAAATTACACAATCCCAACCCCTTGGTACTTATAGAACTTTGGTTGAGAACAGTGATATTGGTGGCAGTGTTGATGGGGATGGTGAATCTGAAGCCAGGGGACACATTTTTAGTTTGTACAGTGAGGCATGTTTTTAAATATTTTATGTGTTTTTATTAATTTATTGCTCTCATCAACCCATTATGGTTGATATTTGTATGTACCTAATTAAGATAAAGTTAGTATTTTCAATGTATTCATTTTTTTTTAATTGGGATAATTTAGGCTCAGAAAGGTGAAGTCTTAGGAAGACCCAATTTGTCCCAGAGTCAAAATTAGAACACAGAGGGTTACAAAGAATCCACGAGGACAAAAATTGTGGGATAATAACTTGTACAACACTATCCTAAATGTTATGAGAGCCTTGTTAATCCCGGGACTCAAGCACAGCCCTGCCGTAGTTCTGCGTGACCATTCCCTCTCCTGCAAAGTGACTTTCCCGGGTCATTGGGTCACCTTCCTGTTCACCAAGCCTCATCTTGGCTCCAGTCTGACCTTTTTGATGAGAACCATCTGACCACCCAGTTCCACCCTGCAACCTGTTTCACTCCCCTAACACCAACATTCCAGGTGCTCTCTAATCTGCTCTGCCTTTGAGTTTCTTTTCAGTATGTGTCAACTTTTAACATACTCTAAAAAGTATGCGTGTATTTTTTATGTTTTATGTTCTCTCACTTTTTGCTAGAAAATAAGCTCTATGAGGCCAGGAGTGTCTGACTCTTATTCACTGAGAAAATAGAACTGTGACTTGCATATGGTCAACAGTCAAAATTTTGCAAAATAAACAAGTGGATGAATGGAAAATAGGTCACATGTAAAGATAATGATGATTATATTATGACTTAAGAAAAACTAAACAACGAATGCGTGAGTAGCTTTGGGTAAACAGAAACAGTGCTCCAAGAATTATTTTTCAAGATAGTTCAGACAGAATTAAAGGTGAATTGTTTCAGACTATCATTAATTATACATTCCCTACAAATATATAATTTGTAAGGCCTCACAAAATGTAGACAAATAATAACAAACTTCCATTATTTTTAGAAAACCAGAATAATAATGACAGAACTGTGATAAATAATATTGATACTTGTCACCTATTGTTTTGGTGTTTATACTGTGTAGATATGTGTGCATAAATACAGAAAACACAGTATTGTCTATTGAATGTGTAATGTAGCATTTTTTATATAAGCTTCTGATAGAACAGATTAACAATGTACATAAAATTTGAAATCTGGTACCCTTTAATCCAAAAATTGTACTCATTATTGCAAGTGTATAATTAAACAAAATAAATAAAGGTGTCAATGCAAAAATATTAATTATACTGTTTTAAATATGTCAAAAATTTAGAAACCAGCTAAAATTTCATAACTTATTAATGGTTGTCTCAATGGTCTGCCCAAGCCAGGAGCCTGCTATTGACTCTAAGAAAAACAATATACAGTTGACTCTTGAAATACAATGTAGATTTACCGTGTGCAGGAGTCTGATTATATACAAATGTTTTTCAATAAATATAGCTGGCCCTCTGTATTGGCATTCACAACCAAACATACATCAAAAATACACTGTTCTTGAGACTTGAAACCCGCATATATGGATGTCTCTTGAGGTTGTGTATGTGAGGAGTCTGGTGTATGTTGGAGTCCTAGAATCAGTCCCTCACAGATGTAGAGGGGCAGCTGCATGTTAATGTAGATTGATATTAAACTACACCAGGTATTAGTGGCTGAAATGAAACAAATTTCCAGATAACATGACACTATAAGTATATAAAAGCGTGTGTGTTTGGGTGTGCGTCTACAGAGAGACAGAGGCTGCAGGACAGTTGAAAGTTTTGTCCTGGCTTTTGGGATCTTGGGTTGACTTTCCTTATCTTCTTTATTCTTTTTGACATCAGTTATATTTTGTCCTTGAAATGTTGAAAACTTTGGTGGGGAAAAGCCTAATTGTAAGAAAAGAAAAAGAGGGAGGGAATTTAGGAAGGAAGAAACTGCTTTAGTTGCATAGATAAAATCAAATTCACACATTCTTGATACTTCAATTAGATGTTACGGTTTACAAAGACATGAAAATAATAACGAATGAATCAGCAAGACAATTTTTACTGTATTTAATCACTAATTGAGATCAATATTGCTTACAGAATGTCGTAGGTAAAATTAAAATTATGATTTAAAACCATTTCCAGAAATTCACAGGCATCAAACAATATAGTTAAATCTCTTTTTATTTTGTGATAAATCTGTGGAAATTTTCTCTTTATTTTCAATATTTGTTTGCCTACTTATTTTAATTATTCAAAGTAAAGGAAATTTTTTCATTGTTCATGTACCTGATGTTGTTAAGAAAAGAAACTCGAATCACAACTGTTAATAGTGCTCTTGGGTTGAAGGATTAGAAGTAAAGTAAAGATAAAAAATATTTTGACCATGGAGAGTTACATTTATTGGGGTGTAGGTTTATGTGGATCATTTCCCAAATGAAAAAAAAGAACTGCTATTAATGAGAAATAGCAGTGCTCACTTTCACCAATCTTGCTCACATGATTGCAAGAGGGACTTTACCTAACAATTGCAATCAGTGTAACCTGGCCTATTGTACCCTCAATGAATCCCCAACAATAAAAAAATAAATAAATAAATAAATTTCAGTTGAGTTAGCTGCGTGCTGTGGGAAGAACGAGCTATTCACTGAGTGTTTCTGATATGACTTTCGGCTCACCAGTCCATTTATTCTGCCACGACCACTTTCACACCAGCACTATGTGTTCTACTGGGGGGGAAAGATATAAATTCAGAGTGATTAAGAGTCATAACCAAGTCTAGGGCCTGGATGGAGCCTGGCTTCTTAAGTGGGGTTATGCAGGTGATATTGGAGCTAAGACTAGGTGAAGAGATGGAGGTCATCTTGCAAAAGCAAGTCCAAGGC
This sequence comes from Nycticebus coucang, assembly GCF_027406575.1. Lineage (NCBI taxonomy): Eukaryota > Metazoa > Chordata > Mammalia > Primates > Lorisidae > Nycticebus > Nycticebus coucang. Next base: position 8,457,621 of record NC_069794.1, on the reverse strand, counting down.
CACAGAGAGGCGAGGTCTGTACCTAAAAAGGGAGGAGAGAGAGGCTCGTCTCTCCCAGGGGAAGGTAGAGCTAGGGAGGGGCCCTGCAGAAAGGATCGCGTAGGGAGAGGAAGCAGGGACAGAACAGGGCACTCCTGAGTCACTGGAAGTCATTCAAGTGTTTTTAACAAAAGGATGAGAATACTATGTGTTTATTCCCGGAGATGCCTGTAGCATCTGGACAGAGAATGGAGTGTAGCGGAGGGAAGATCACTTAGGAGGCTGCTATAACAGCAAGGCTGGCAGCACCGAGGTGGTTTGCCAGCAGTGGAATGGAGAGAAGGGGTCAAGTGCAAGAACTCTGGAGGCTGATAGGGAGACACCTGCAGGTCCATTGAGTGTGAGGAGTTGGGAAAGCAATGCAAAGAATATGATTTTACAGACTACACGGTGTCTGTGTGTGTGTGTTAGATAATATCACACCAGTCCAGATAACAGAAAACAATTGTTCCATCAAAGAAATGACAAATACCTTGAAGCAAATTAATTTTTAACATAGAAAGCAATTCTAATTTTTGTTTTCCAGACAATAAGTTAAGAATTACTTCACAGAGGGTCGGTATTGGGGCCCTTCTTCCACTCAGCTGCAGAGCTGAAACAGGGAGGAACATGACTGAGTGTCCTGGCTGGCCATGAGATCAGCGTGCACACACTCACTAAATGGACTTCTTATTTAGACGCCGGGCATTATCGAAAAAAATCACAGGTATTCACTTATTTAATGTAGAGAAGTTTAGTTTCGGTAATAAACTTTGGTAAGCATTCATCGCCTGCTTAATACAGTTCTATCTTCATTTTTCAGATCTAACTGTATTAATCAGTATTCCCTAAAGTATATTGGAGACTTGTTGAGGTATATTTAGTTTACATTTTAATGTGGCAAGAACTTTACCACTGTGAAAATGATAATTAATACATAAATTGATTATTATAGATAAATGCCAATTTTCCCCTTGGGTATTCTTCACAGAATTGAGTCTCCAATTTATTGCAAATTCACTGAACCTCACGCCTCACATTTTATAGGTCAAATCACTTTAGGCTTTCTATTGAAAAACTTCATACCATTATTATTTTTAAAGCCATAAAATTGAGGAGAACATTTTCACCTCAATTGAGGTCAGTGCAATGCTAGCCATTGCTTAAAAGAAAATAGGTAGAGGGAAAACTAAGGGTGACTAACTCCTCTGGCTTTACCTAGAAATTTCCCAGATCTAGCAAAGTCCCACAATCACGGCGTCCAGCCCGCAGCCCATGGGCGGCATACGGATTACGTGCAGGTGTTTTGCTTATCTGGGCTGACAGACATGGTGAAAATTAAGCACAGACCTTTTGTCTTGCTCATCAGCTTTTGTTAGCGTCTGTGAATTTAATGCGTGCATGAGATAGCTGCTCTTCTTCCAGTGTGTGGTGGAGAAGAATATCGGATGGGCACTTCTGCTTGGGAAGACAACTGGTCCTGAGCAAGCCAATAATAAAGATTAGGCACCATTTAATGAAGGCAAAAAATAGGTGTAACATCCGGAAAGTAACCCATAGACAGACGACCTCAGAGGATACAGACAGGACGTATTCAGGACACATATATGATTACATGTATAGTATTTTAACCCAGTGGCTCCATCTATTTGCTAACTGAATATAACCTTTGGACTACTTTATACACAAATAAAGCATGATCTCAGAGGTAAGTGTTCTGTGGTGGGTACCTGAGAGATCGCTACATGTTGGTCTCATAATCTCTTGAGAAAATGGGAGGAGAAACAAAACAAAACAAGAACAAAACTTGTAATTCTTCAGCTCCTCTTCAGGCCCTTCTAGGACACTGAGTGGAGATTTGCAAGGTTGGGCTCTGCTATCACAGGTGAATTCAGCTCTGAAGTCACAGACACCTCACCTCTTTGATCCTGTCACTTTACATCCTTCAGTGAATGGCATCTCCCTGCTCTCTCTTGAAGACGGTTACTATTATCTTTGAGAATAGCCTCTGTCCACACTTTTGCTTGGTCTTCAAGGAATTGCAAAATTCTTTGCACTTCTACTCATGGCCATTCCATGTTTCTCACATTGAGCAGGATTGGTTTAAATGTGGTGTTTTTGTCCGTGGAGCCCTTCAGTATTATTTTTTTTTATTATTATTATCCTTGACAATAAGGAACCACTTTTGGTCATGAAAGGGGCCATAGACAGGCCAGTGTGAAGGGCTCATGAACACAGAACAGTCTCGGAAGCAATGAAGGGAACAGAGAAGAATCACAGTGAACCTGGATCTCAGGTTACAACTCAAGATGGGGCTAAGGATGACACCGTGATTCATTTTTATGATATTCTGAATGCTTGTCCTTAATACAAATGCAATGTGATTTTAATGGACATTTTACTATGATTAACATCATCCCCTATTCCCAGACTTTATTTGTGCTGAGAGTATTTTTATTGGACTTGATGGTTTAGAGAATTGTGGCTCTATTAACAACAGTTTTACAGTTTATATAGTTTTGAGTCTTATTTTTCAATGGAAATTTTTTGTGAACTTACAGCCTTATTTCTTGATAATAAGAGTAAAGGAGTACAAAAGGGGCTGGATAGCCCTGGTGTCACATAATGGATAAATTAATTTTGAAATTTGTTGCTAATGAAAATACTTTGATTTTTGTAATTTAGTGAAAGATGATTCTCTCTCTTTCTCTCTCTCTATTTTTTTTTCGCATTCAAACAACCGGTTATCTATTTTATTTTTTGAAATGCATGCCAAACAAAAGCCACACTGAAATTTTCACTTTCTGGTATCAAGAAACAAAACCAAATTCTGTTTCTTGAAGACTTGAATAAAAAAAAGCATGCGAGCCTTTATTTATTTATTTTTCTTTTCACCAGTCTGGATAATTTCATCAAGCCTATTTTCCTTGTTTCTTCTAACAATTGGATACTATTAATTTTAATAAGCATAGAAAAAATGATTAGGTTGGGTGTGTAGTTCACACCTAGAATCCTAACACTCTGGGAGGTTGAGGTAGGTGGATTACTTGAGCTCAGGAATTCCAAACCAGCCTAAGCACAAGTGAGACACCGTCTCTACTAAAAATAGAAAAAATTGCCCTGGTGTTGTAGTGGACACCTGCAGTCCCAGCTACTTAGGAGGCTGAGGCAGGAGGATCACTTAAGGCAAAAGAGTTTGAGGTTGCTGCCAGCTACTAGACCAGAGCACTCTACCCAGGGCGACAGAGTGAGACTGTTTCATTTACATTTGTTGTGCAGAACTATTCAAGTGATCTTTAAGCTGTGCTTATAAATTAACTTAGGGCAGGAGAAAGGAGACCCATCAACAGGGTTGCAAGACACCATCCTCCCTTCTTTATACCCTCCAAAGGGGAGCTTATTTAATACGTATACACATACTGGTGCACACACACCCAAACATATTATTACACACATACACACAGGTAATTGCACATGCATGCATACTTTCATTTTTGTAATATAGTGAAAGATACAGTTTATGTAGTTTCACTAATGATTGTCATTGAAGCATGAATTTCATATTTTAATAAAATTAAGAAAAACTGTATTGAGTTATGACACCAGCATTGAAGCACTTGAATTCGGAAGTTATAGCGTTTTACTGGTACATATGAATATGCATAGATAAGTCTGTCTATGATTTCCAGGTGTTGCAAAAATTAATTTTTCATGTTTTGTTCTTATAATTTTTTCCATTATTTTTCTAGAAATTTATCTTAAAAAGCTCATTTAATCTGACAATGCTTCGTTCTTTTTACTTCCATGTTTTATATAAATACATCAATATCATTAAAACAGAAGATAGAAATTTACATCAGCAAATGGGAAATAAATACTGACCTTGTGTAGCTGTCTTTGATCTCCTTTAATTTGCTGTGTGTAAAACCAGTAGGCAGGTTTTTTTTTTTTTTTTTTTTTTTTTTTTTTTTGCAGTTTTTGGCCAGGGCTGGGTTTGAACCCACCACCTCTGGCATATGGGGCCAGCGCCCTACTCCTTTGAGCCACAGGCACCACCCAGTAGGCAGGTTTTAAACCTGTCTGTTAGTATCACCTAAGAATCACAGGTGTAATCCGCCAAATAATATTTTAGGACATTTTAACATTAGTGGGTTTTTTGCTATACTTTGAAGAAACAGCCATTATGTAAATGCTGCCTTGGAAGACTCTTCTCCCTGCTTAGGCAAAATCTAAGGCTGACAAGCTCCATCATTGTCTAACATCACTGAACTTCACTTCATTTAATATTTTAATAAAATTTAAAAAATAAACTGTATTGAGTTTTGACACCACATGAAGTACTATCACCTTGATGGATAGAGTACTTCCTAGTTGCAAAGCCTTTCCACATTTTTCCATTCCAGAGCCTATACAGTATGATTTTTTCTCTTCATTTCATGCCTCTTAAATCCTTGACTTCACTAGTAACCATGGTTCAGTAAATTAAAGCTAGTTAAGGTGAAGAACTGCTCTTCCCCAGTGCTTCTGGCTTCATGTCTTCCCTCTATCACACACAGTGGCCATTCCATCATTATTATTAGTACTTGTATGCATTTCTTATACAGATATTATTGGAATTCTGTATGTAAAGTAGACCTTTTTCAAGGTAGAGACTCTATTAAATCTCTCTAGTAGCTCCTATAACCCTGTATAGTATAAGGTATTATGGAACTTAATTAAAGTGAATTTAACTAAACATAAACTTGACTAACATAAAGCATTCATTGACTACGTTCTTATAGAAAGTACAAGAGACCATGATTTAAAATGTTAGAAAAAAAAAAAAAACAGGAATAAAAATACTTGGGAAAGCTAGTCCTCCATTCCAGATATTGTTAAAAGTCAGATGTTTTGAAAGCAGATTTTAGGTAGGGATTTGAATTTAGGACATTTGTTTACAGCACTCTCAGCAAGGACATCTCCAGGCTGAAGGGGACGGGACAGGATGGAGAGAAAAGTTGGACTGTGAGGCCACCACCATCAGGCTACCGCCCCTAGACCTGGGGCGCCTCTGAGTTTCCCAAGTTGGAAAGAGAAGGTAAAGCTCTGTTCATTACCATTTGTAGGGTGTGTTGGAGGGAGTCGGAGAAGAATTCGGGAAGAATCCAGTTCATACAAGGTCTGACATTTTGGGACTGAGGAATTCTTGATTAATGCTGATTTCAGTGGGTGGGTATAGCAGTGGGAATTTTCCTAAAGAAAAAGAGCCTTTGTTCTGAAGATAGCCAACAAGAGCTAGGCTTTCTCCTAGATGTAAGCATGGGACCAGGGGGGTTTCAGTATTCTACGCCAAGTTCTTCCTAAACTCCTGTGTACTCTGAGAGCTGAAATAAACTTTAGGAAATGTTAGTTTTTAGAATCTGAAGTCATATTATTTAGAGTTGATTGGGTCTTTCTTTCTTTCTTTCTTTCTTTCTTTCTTTCTTTCTTTCTTTCTTTCTTTCTTTCTTTCTTTCTTTCTTTCTTTCTTTCTTATTCCTTCCTTCCTTTCTTTCTTTCTTTTTGTATAAATATGAATAAAATAGTTCATTATAACACATCTCACAACAATTACTTGTTAAACATTGGATTTATGTGTTAGATACTTTAAATTCCTTAGAAGTCAAATATTAAAGTAAAATCAATGCAGAACTATATACTATAGGTCAAAAAAGGGATTTGGTAACAGCTGGACTGATACTTTTTCTTCCCACTCTCAAGGAAAAATGCCTCTGGTTTATGAGTGCTAACTGGAAGAAACGCATTCTTTTGTGACTGTAATGAAAGCAACTAAGCTAGCTCAGTGTTTTCACAAAACATTAGTGACATAACAATCGTTCACAAAAAATGAGATGGGTGGATAAGGCGTTTTCTTTTTATGAAGTCATTGGATCCAATCTTCATGTGTTTATTCTGCCAATAAAAATTATTTACTGCAATGATCTTTATCACTCAGTAGGAAAAAAATATATTTTTAAAAAAAGTTATAAAACTTTGTAACCTGGTTAAACTATCACTAATAAACATTTTAAATAGACGATCTTAACATGATAATGATGTTGATTTAAAAGAAGAAGAAAACGACCGAAGCTCAGAGCTTTCAAAATTACTTAGAATGAATACAGAAAAACGTTGACCTTGGACATTGCACTTGGTGGTATTCAGCAAGTCAGCAAAGGATCTTGGGTATGGAGAAGAACTCCCATATGAGAACACCATATCCTTGTTTAATCCCTGGTGACTGGAGTCACAGAGCGACCATTACCATAACCAGCTCCTGCTGGTGGAACCGTCTGCATGCTCCCTACTGCAAGGGCACCGACAGGCACTGAACGCCCAGCCGCCTCAGGGCCTCCGCAAAGTGAAGCTACTTTAATTGAGAAGAGGTAATCCCTTTCTAACGTAGGATATTCATCTCTTCTAGTAATTTGTTTTCTAATATGCCAGCAATCAATAGATGACAGTAAGGAAGAAATTTGTTTTCAGAAGCACTCTTCATTAAATCATACTGGCCCCACACCTTGCAACTGTACTTTTCTTCATTATTCAATAACACTCTCATACCCCATGTGTGTGGCTCTCAGGTTTACAGATCATTTTTCCTTAGGATGTGTGATTTAATTTCAATGCCTGGATCTAAACCAAAATCCTCTGCTACTTAGGACCTCTCTGGTGTAATAAGAAAACAAGGTTTAATCTGTTTTTGTGCTTGGGAATGTTTTGCTCTATTTCTAAATTATGATAAAAATCAATATAAACAAAAGAACAGTGAAAATGAGATATGGAGTTTCCCTTCTTTAGTAAAATATATGATTTAGTAGCCTCCCCAAACAATGCTATCACCTCTAGGTAGCTTCTTAATTCTTGGTTGCATGCATCCATCTATGTTCGTTTGAGAGGTCTGGTTATACACCTGAGACATTTCATCTTGGAATAGTTCACATGCCTTGCAGTTCAAAATAGTCTGTTATTTGGAATCGCCCTTTTAATTCCTAAATTGTTCATGCACACAGTATACTCTTTCATGCTGGTCTCTTCAGAACACTAGCAAAAATTAAAGCATTTCCTAAGCTAGATTATTTCCAAGACAAGCCATGATCTAATAGGAAAAACTATTTTCTTTGTTTCCACTGGGAAGCCTGTGCGTTGAAAGCCATCCCTCCAGCCCACCTTCTGAAGATGCAGGCTGTGGCAGGTGGAGCAGCTCTGCCCCTCCGGCAGCGGTGGCCCACTCCCCCGTCAACCCGGCCCTCAGAGGGCCCCCTGTGCCCGTGTGTGCCAGCATGAGAGGGAGCCAGTTCATTCATCTCTGAGGAATTTTTTGAATTAGTGTTTAATGAAGGGCATGATGAAAGCATTTCTCATTTCATGGAATTTAAATTTAAAATATGTGGTTGGAGATGGTGTGGAACTATCAGCAAGAAACTATTGCCATAAGGCAAAAAACAACAACCAAAACAAAAGTGTTTGAAATTCAGCAGGACATATTTACATTTATAAAACAGCAGGGCTATTATTGGTTCCCTGTTTCTCACCATAGGTCAGAAGTGGACGTTTCTCTTCTTTTAAAGAAACGCCTTCCGGTAACATGGAGTAGTGAATGTGGAGCTGTTTCCCGTCAGCTCCTGAGCTGCTCCAAGGGTCTTTCCTCCTTGGTATCAGATTCTCCATCCTGCCTCCCCCAACGTCTCTTCCTCTCCTGTGGGACTTCCCAGGAGTCCTGCACTGTGGGCGCCAGGTGAGGAAAAAAAGAGAGAGAGAGAGAGAACACCTTTGATGACCTCAGCTTTGCTCATTCCTGCAGCGCTGTTCCCTGAAGCTACGTGGGATGACCAGATCCTACTTCAGAAAGTAAAAAGGTTTATGAAAAAAGGAAAGATCATTCACATGCTATGTAGAATTTTTCTTAGGCACAAAGGAGGAAGGAGCTATGGAGTGATCTGCTTCCAGCAGAATCCTTTCCTAGAAATCACCAGTTCTTGACTTCCCTCCCCAACCCCCCTTTGCTTTCCAATGCTCTTATTTTTCAAGTCTCTTATTTTCTTTGTTTCCACTGGGAAGCCTGTGCATTGAAAGCCATCCCTCCAGCCCACCTTCTGAAGATGCAGGCTGCGGCAGGTGGAGCAGCTCTGCCCCTCCTGCAGTGGTGGCCCACTCCCCCGTCAACCCGGCCCTCAGAGGGCCCTGTGTGCCCGTGGGTGCCAGCAGGAGAGGGAGCCAGTTCATTCATCTCTGAGGAATTTTTTGATTCCTCATGAAGAAATTCAGGGACACTCAAACCGCGTCTTTAGGCTAAGTTCTTAACCCAGAAACCTCACATTTTCTGAATCTACACAAGTTACTTCTAAAGTCTACTTGGAGGGCATTGGCAAGACTGCCATGAGCATTCCAAGTTCAAGTTCTGCAGAAGTGGCCAGGAAATTATTCAGCTCTTCAAGTCTTCATAGCAGTCCAGCGTGTGACCATCCCCATTAGAAGTACTCTGTCAGTGAGCATATTAAAAGCTTACCTTCATTAACATTGCCTGATGTATACCATTGAACGAGAAATCTTATTATATGCACACACACACATACACGCATGCCCCTCTCTAACGAAAAGCTCAGCACAAGTACTGCCTAAACTGTTTGCAAAAATAGAACTTTTATTCTAATCCTACTACAATTTGAAATTCCCCTGGAGTTAACACTTCATACTTAATTCTTTTCATTAAATTCCTTTCTATTGGGACTTTCTTAGTTCTAAAACTGTAAGGGCCCCATTGCTAAGTCTCTCAGTAACTAGGCTCTAAATTACTCAAAAACCCAGCAGAAATATAAATACATATGTTATGTACACTTGTTACTCCTAAGAATGTAATTACATTACTAGTTAAACATTTTACTCCAGTTTGGCTCACGCCAAAGTGTGGTAATAAATGTATAATGCATTAGAAAACCAGTTGGGACTTTTGAGAAACTAAATGTGATATTCAGGTAACCCTTTCAAAATGGGTAGTTTGAGAAAAAGCTGATCTTTGCTGAGAAGGTTTTACAATGAAAGATATTTGCTATCTAAGGTCTGCATAGTTATAAGGGAACTTTCAGAGGAGATCAAATGCAAGCCTTTCAAACAACTGAATATTTCTCTCATACATTTAACAGGGCAGGAGAAAAAATATCTCAAACACAAGAAAATTCTGATATATTTTAGTTGGGATAAGTAAGTTCTGATTAGACCTGGTTTTAATCTGCTCATTCAAATAGCTTACTGAGTGGAATACAACCATCGTATAATGAGTTACTCTTTGTGTAATTAGTTGCAGTCTTTGGGATGAAAATTTCAATTATGAAAGTAAGAAATAGCACTTGATATGATGAAGGTAAAAATAATTAAAATCAATTGACATAAAGTACTACAGTGCCTGACTCTTTATGAAATTGCTCTAAGCATAATAAAATATTTAATTGTATATTTTAATTATTGATAATATTGATTTTTAAGGAGTATAATTCATGTGAAGTGCATGGATTCCGCCTATTCAACATTCTTTATCAGCCTCCTTCACAAATATTTAATTGTTGCAATTGGCTATATAAATGATTAACTATTGTCCAGATATTAATACAAGGTTAACCAGAAGTATTCCAATCTATTGATGGTATATTCTAAGTGATTCCCAGGTACAGGTAATTTTTATCCTGTCCACATTTCTGCACATTGTTGGTGTGTACAAGACTCAGAACTGCCCTTTCACATCACAGTACATTGATTTTTAATGCTCTTCTAATTTAGGCAAAGATGAGGAAATCTTAGCTCATCTGGAGATTTTTACCTGGAGAAGTACACTTTATCCTTTATATCCTGCTACGCTGAGTATTAGAAATAAATTTCTTGCTCTCTCTCTCTCTCTCTCTTAGTGGTAAGTTGAGAAGGAGATTGCACGAATGTTTTCTAGTCCTATTTTAAAAAGAACTAAAAAAACCAAAAAACAAAAATCAAAAAACAAATGGACCCTCAGCACTAAAAAAAAAAAAGTTCCATTTCTATTGACAGAAGACATTGACTGTGGCCTTAAATGATTGAGAGTTTACGGTATCAAGCTCTCCAGATGTGTGTGGCTGTGATGCAGTTACTTGGAGGGAGAATGCTTTAGACCAGGCATCCTCGAACTTTTTAAAGAGGGGGCCAGTTCACTGTCCCTCAGACCGTTGGAGGGCCAGACTATAGTTTAAAAAAAAAAAAAAAAAAAAAAACATCTATGAGCAAATTCCTATGCACACTGCACATATCTTATTTTGAAGTAAAAAAACAAAACGGGAACAAATACAATCCCACCGCCTCATGTGGCCCGCAGGCCGCAGTTTGAGGATCTCTGCTGTAGACTCTTCCTGACCTTGACAATAACATGAGTTTGGCTTCTCACATCTAATGTTGCAGTTTTTATTGATGACTGACTTGTCATTAATAAAAGGAATTGGCATGTTTGGTCTAAAAGTGCCAATTTGTTCTTTCAAAAGAGAATAATAATGTTTTAATCTTTAATTTTCCATACAGAGACAGCCATGCATTGCCCTTTATACTTAAGCCATCTGCAGTGGATGTGTCTAAACGAATCTACAAGCCACAACACAGATAACCAGGTATGTTCTCTCTTAGTATGTGATAGATATATATGTAATAAATACATATATAATTTATATAATATTTGCATATATTATACATAATGCCTTAGTACTAATGTATACATGGTAGGTACTTTAATATAATTAATATTTTTATTTTAACTAGTATAAATGTTTCAGGGGTAAAAAAATAATTAATAATATAATAGACATGTACGCTATATCACATACCCTATGTTATCTCTGTGTATTCACTCAAATTTTAAGATTATTGTTTGAATAAAGTTTATCAAAGCCAGAAGTATAGCATGCTATTCTTGAAATTTCCTAAGACCTCCTAATTAAAGCCGCTTACTTCCTTTCAGATTTTTTTTTTTTTGAGACAGAGTCTCACTTTGTCTTCCTCTGTAGAGTACTGTAGCGTCACAGCTCACAGTAACCTCAAATTGTTGGGCTTAAGCGATTCTCCTGCCTCAGCTTCCCAAGTAGCTGGGACTACAGGTGCCGTCCACAAAGCCTGGCTATTTTTTTGAGACAGGGTCTGGCTCTTGCTCAGGTTTGATTAAACTTGGATATATGTAGAATGGTTAACACAAAAATAATGGGGAATAAGAATTTTCCAGAGATTCTCTCGGGCTTTTTGTGGTAGTGTGTTCTAACATCTCTCTCTCTCTCTTTCTCTGTCATCCATTGAGAAAACACAAAACCTTTGTTCCCAGAACATATTAGTGAAATTTTGCAGATACAGGCCTTCATTAATTCAGTGCTTTAAAAACCATGGAGAATAAAGAGGATCGATGCAAGATGGAGCTAAGTGAAGAATCCCTTTGATTATTTTCCTATAAAACTAATTTTGACTACTTTGTAAACTACTATTTCTTACTAACTTAATGTGGACATGATAAAGAATCATAGTGATAAGTTCCTTTTAGAATTTAGTCTCAGGGAAATCTGGTGTCTTTGGACAGAACCAGATTATCTTCTATTAAGTAATGATAATTCCATATAGAGCAGTGCCTTTTTTGTTGTTGTTATTGTTTTTTTTCCTTGAATAAAAAAGGTCTTTGAGTTAAAGGCAATATTTTTTAGAGTAATAGTAATATAGGGGAACAGTATTTTCCTTCACCTTTAACATACGTCTTTAAATTATTATTTTAAGACCCTTCTATTATGTAAATTATAAAACACTCCCCAAAATGCTGTGATATCTGTTTAGAGGCCTTTTTCAGTTGTTTTTAGACACACGGGACAAAATTGATATGAAATTAGGGTCAGATGGAATGATTTTATTTCTTAATGGCTCTCTTTACTGTAATAAAATATACAAATGCTGACAACTGAGAAAACATGGCCAGGTGGACAAAATGGGCAGCAGCCCTGACCCCTGCCCATTTCTTTTCTGTCTCTCGAATTCTGCCTCATTCCGTCCCTCCTCCAGTTTTATCAGCGGAGTTATCATATAAAGTACCTCTTTACAAACTATATAAGTTTTATAGCCTATGCTGAGTTCAGTACAAGGGCATTTTACTATCCACTTAGCTCATCTGAGGCTTTTAAGGGAGGGGGCTGAGAGCCTTGAACTCTCCGAGTTTTATTTTTGCAAGCCTTTGTCAGGGCTTTCAGAATACATCATATCTGTAAGACAACACCCTGTCCACGTTTCTGCACATCGTTTGTGTACAAGACTCAGAACTGCCATTTCACATCACAGTACATTGATTTTTAATGCTCTTCTAATTTAGGCAAAGATGAGGAAATCTTAGCTCAGTTAGGCTGCCTGCTGACCTGCATTTGAACTTCCTCCCAGCTGCTCCTGGGTCCCTACCAACATTGTTTTAAGCTATCTCAATTAAAAAAAAAATGAGGAGTTAGTAATTTTTATTTTTTAAAATCACTGGGGGCAATCAATAATAAATATAAAACAGGGAAATGACCGTTCAGCTGCTGGATTTAAGCAGACACAAACTTGCTCTCTGGTCTTATTCGCTCTTTAGAATGCTGCTGTGATTTCTTCTGCTAAGACATTTCAGTTGGTTTGTCCTCTGGAGACAGCACTGAGTCCAGTGCACTAGCTCCAAGGAGCACAAATATGTCGTAAGGGTGCTGCCCAGGTGTTTTCGTGGGATATGAGGAGTGAAATTATTTCAAGGAGGTAGGGCTATACTGTGTCCAGACCTAGGTACACAAAGACAGATAAACCTCAAATTTTAAAACAAGGGGCAAGTTCAGAAAATTGCAGCACTTTTAATAGAGATTGAAACAGGAGGTCAGGGGAGGAATCTGGTGTGTAGGAAGCATTTGGTCTACGCAGGAACAAGGGAGAAAACGCAGGTGCTTTGAACTTCACTCTGCTGAATATGCTGCTATACATAATATGTTATGAATATGCTGAATATGCCAATTATGCTGAACATGGCAAATTTATTTTCTCATCACTGGGCCACTTCCCAAAGTAATGAATTTGGTGGGGTAAGGTAGGGCTTGCAGGCAACACATTTCTACAAGTGTAAATAATACTTACATTGCGTGATCTTTCATAATTTGTAAAGTGTTTCCTTTCTTATACTCTCCCGTGTAGCTTGAAAACTGTAAAAACTAAACTGTAAATTTTTCTTTCATATGTTACCTTCTTAAAGCTATGCTATATAATGTTTTGCTTTATTTCCTATAATATATTTAAATGAATAATAGTTTCACTATGAAAAATTATATCGATGATACGTAAATGGGAGAAAAAAGATCATTTTGAAGGCACTAGTAACACAGTATGACTATTTGGTGTTTGTTATTTTATTTTATTTTATTTTGCCTTGTCTGTACTCAATTTTTAAAAAAACAGATATGTCTCCTGAGCAATATGTAAATTTGTGGTGCTTGACTTACACATCAAACAATTCTTTCATATTTCATATATTTTGTATTAAGGTATAGTTCATATTTAACAAAATGTAGGTGTTCAATGAATTTTGACAGTTGAGTATCCCCGCGTAACCACTGTTGCAAGCAAAATTTAGAACATGTCTATCCCCCAGGAAAGGTGCCCGGGCCCTTCACCTTCTGTCTCCCACTGCCCACCCTCTGTTCTGATTTCTGTATCCAAGATTGGTTTTCCTTGTTCTGGGACATTATAAAAATGTCATATCTGTACCCAGTATGTAATTACGTGTGTGAGCGTGTAACATATACACGTATGTATACACACATGCACACACTTACTTAAAAATATATGTATCCATGTTTAGATATATTTTTGTATTTTGATTTTTTTGAACCTAATGCTTAGGAGATGAATTCATATTTTGGAGTATGTTCATATTCGTTTAGTGCTATGTCATTGTAAAAATATATGACGTTTGATTTTCCATTCATATACTGATGGACAGACAGCGGGTTGTTTTCAGTCTAGGGCTAAAATGAACTGGACGGTTTTGTGCAGAATATTTTTTAGGACATATGTTTTCATTTTTCTTGGGTAAACACCTACTGGTGAAATCACTGGGTCACAAAGGAGGTGTACCTTTAACTTTATATGAAATCACAAACAGTTTCCCAAGGTGTTTTTTTTAAGCACATCAGCAATATAAATAATTGCCCAATGCCCTGTGTCCTCAACTCTTTTTATTATTTTCAATCATTTTAACTTTAGTTACATCACCATGTGAAAAATTCTATTTTATTTAGTTTCAGGTTACATTTCCCGGCGGATAAAGACAGTGAGAACTTATTTCTTTATGTATTTATTGATCGTGTGTGTGTGTGTGTGTGTGTGTGTGTAGGTGTGTTGTCTGCTGTTCTGAGTTGTCTCTTTATGTCTGTTCCACATTTTCATTTTATCTGCTCTTTTTATGTTTCCTTTATATTCAAAATGAATAGTTTGTAGATATTTTCCCCCAGTTATAGTTTGCCTATAATTTATCATTGCATTTTATTAGTAGTAGAATGTGTTCGTTTTGGTAAAGTTTAATTTATCAATTTTTATATGGTGACTGTTTTTTTGTGAAATCTCCAGAAAAAATATTTGCCTGCCTTAAGATAAGAAAAATATCTTCCTATTCTTTCTTCTAGATGGTTTACAGCTTATAGTTATGTTTGTGCCAATGGCCCAACCCAGATGAACTTATGAGCAAAGAGGGTAGTGATTTATTTTTTGCATGTTCAATTGTTTCAGCATCACTTTTTGAAAACACCCCTTTCTTATTCAATTATTTTGACAACTTATCAAAAATAAGTCACCATATGTTTGTATATCTACTGTCAGGTTTATTTTTAGTTTTTAGTGTAAAGGTTTTATATGTCTTTCCTTTTTGTGTAGGGATTTATGTTTTTATATGATTTTTAAGGCTTCAATTATTAATTTATTTGTTAATTATGTGAGGTTCTGGTTTGTTCTTATTTTCGTAAGTCCAGGATGAGTGAATTTTGTTCCAATAAAAACCTATCTAACTTCTTTTTTTTTTTTTTTTGTAGAGACAGAGTCTCACTGTACCACCCTCGGGTAGAGTGCCGTGGCATGACACGGCTCACAGCAACCTCTAAGTCTTGGGCTTACGCGATTCTCTTGCCTCAGCCTCCCGAGCAGCTGGGACTACAGGCACCCGCCACAACGCCCGGCTATTTTTTTGTTGCAGTTTGGCCGGGTCTGGGTTTGAACCCACCACCCTCGGCATACGGGGCTGGCGCCCTACTCACTGAGCCACAGGCGCCGCCTCTATCTAACTTCTTAAACAATATAACCACTAATGAATAGTGACTTTGGTTTTTAAATTAACACATGAAATATTAAAGTTAGAAATTTGAAAATCTATTTTTTCTTAAGTATATTTTTTTGCATATGAATTTTCTGTTCATAGGAAGACTTTGGCTAATATTTGGTCCCATTTATGAAAGTCATCTAAACATTTATATGTTATTTTTTTTTTATTTTAGTGCCCTAGTATTTGCTTTATAATTTTTATACAGTCTTGCTTTTTCCTATAGGCTTGGAATGAGTAGCGCTAGTAGATTTGGTTATTACTTCTCAAATTTTTTGTATTTCTGCTTCTTAAAAAAATTGTCTAAATGATTGTACCAATTGTCAGCTGGTAAGTCCTTGGCACAATGTTCAGTAAAAATGATAACGGTGGAAAACCTTGCGATGCTATTGTTCTGAAAGGCTGAATGAGTCCACTCTCAGATGTGAGGGTCAGCGTAAGTGTATTACGGATGTTCTTAATGAAGCAGCGGTTCTCGACCTGTGGGTCGCGACCTCTTTTTAACAATGAAAATACATTGCAGCATTAGGAAGGTTGAGAGCCACTGTTCTAAAGAGTGAGTGGGCTTCTTGCTATTCAAGATTTTCTGTGAGATTTTTCATAAATATATATTGAATTTACTCAAATGTTCTTTCTGTATCTATTAAATGATCATATACATTTTTAAGATCTATTAATAATTGATTTTAAAATGTTAAACCAATCTGGTATGCTTGGTATAATTTCCAGTTAGTCATGATGTGTTGAATACTATCCTTTTAATGCTCTGTGATCTTTGATTAATTATGTGTTGGTTGAACATGAATTTTCTTGATCAAACATAATCGATCACTGAGATTATGTTCATTAGGGATGTTGAGCTATGGTTTTCTTATTCTACAATTCCTTTGTCAGGTTTGGCTATCAAGTTTATTTTGGACTATTGGGTGTGCTAGGAAATAATTCCTTTCTGAAATAATTTGTGTACTATTGGGGTTAGATTAGTATTATTCCTTAAATATTTAATATACTTGATCAATAAGGGCATCTGTGAGAAGTTGCACTTGTGAGAAAATATTTTTAGTTCTAATTAATTATATTAATAGACATGTTGTTACCAAAACTTTTCTTTTCCTCTTGTCTTAGTTTTTAAAGTTGTCCCTTTGAGTAATTTTTTTCTTTTTTTTTTTTTTATTGTTGGGGATTCATTGAGGGTACAATAAGCCAGCTACACTGATTGCAATTGTTAGGTAAAGTCCCTCTTGCAATCATGTCTTGCCCCCATAAAGTGTGACACACACTAAGGCCCCACCCTCCTCCCTCCATCCCCTTTCTGCTTCCCTCCCCCATAAACTTAATTGTCATTAATTGTCCTCATATCAAGATTGAGTACATAGGATTCATGCTTCTCCATTTTTGTGATGCTTTACTAAGAATAATGTCTTTCACTTCCATCCAGGTTAATACGAAGGATGTAAAGTCTCCATTTTTTTTAATAGCTGAATAGTATTCCATGGTATACATATACCACAGCTTGTTAATCCATTCCTGGGTTGGTGGGCATTTAGGCTGTTTCCACATTTTGGCAATGGTAAATTGAGCTGCCATAAACAGTCTAGTACAAGTGTCCTTATGATAAAAGGATTTTTTTTCCTTCTGGGTAGATGCCCAGTAATGGGATTGCAGGATCGAATGGGAGGTCTAGGTTGAGTGCTTTGAGGTTTCTCCATACTTCCTTCCAGAAAGGTTGTACTAGTTTGCAGTCCCACCAGCAGTGTAAAAGTGTTCCCTTCTCTCCACATCCACGCCAGCATCTGCAGTTTTGAGATTTTGTGATGTGGGCCATTCTCACTGGGGTTAGATGATATCTCAGGGTTGTTTTCATTTGCATTTCTCTAATATATAGAGATGATGAACATTTTTTCATATGTTTGTTAGCCATTCGTCTGTCATCTTTAGAGAAAGTTCTATTCATGTCTCTTGCCCATTGATATAAGGGATTGTTGGCTTTTTTCATGTGGATTAATTTGAGTTCTCTATAGATCCTGGTTATCAAGCTTTTGTCTGATGGAAAATATGCAAATATCCTTTCCCAAGGTGTAGGTTGTCTCTTTGCTTTGGTTATTGTGTCCTTAGCTGTACAGAAGCTTTTCAGTTTAATGAAGTCCCATTTGTTTATTTTTGTTGTTGTTGCAATTGCCATGGCAGTCTTCTTCATGAAGTCTTCCCCCAGGCCAATATCTTCCAGTGTTTTTCCTATGCTTTCTTTGAGGATTTTTATTGTTTCATGCCTTAAATTTAAGTCCTTTATCCATCTTGAATCAATTTTTGTAAGTGGGGAAAGGTGTGCGTCCAGTTTCAGTCTTCTACATGTAGACATCCAGTTCTCCCAACACCTGAGTAATTTTTTTCATTCCTTCTGAATTGCTAAATTTGTTTACATAGATTATTCACAATATTTCCATTTTTTAGGATATGTAATAATGTTTATACTTTCAGTCCCAATATTGGTAATTTGTATATTCTCTCTCTTTCATACTCTTTCTAACTCTTATCTCTCTTTTTACCTCATTATCTCTCCCTCTGATACCAAATTATTATAAAATCTCCATTTCCTTTTGTAGTTCTAGCAATTTTGAATTCTCTTATCATATTTATAACATTTAGGATTGATATGCCATCTTGATAAATTTGCTGTTTATTTACTGTAAAATATATTTTCATTTCTACTAATGCCTCTTGCCTTATAGTCTACTTTATCTGATATTAATATTTCATACCTACATCTTATACCCATTTTTGATTATTTTTACTTTAAATTTGCCTGTGTTTTTGTATCTGACATGTGTTTGATATAGCTGTTAAGCACATGAACTAAATTTCTAATTTTTGATGTCTAGTTTTTATTTCCAACCATTACTTTTGATTATTTTTAAAAATTATTTTTATCTCATTATTTAAATTTCTTATGGGCTCAGACATGCTGTACATCCTTTACACAATATCCTTTAAGATATTTAAAATTATTGTTTTAAAATTCTCTGTCTATGATTACATTACCTTTTGGGTTATCTCTAAGTCTATTTCTGTTAACTATCATTACTATTGGTCATCGGTCACTTTTCCTATGTTGACTAATGTTTTTATTAATGTATGTGGACATTTTCAGAAATATACTAGCGTAAGAGCACAAATACAGAAGTTTTATAAAGTACGACATAACTGTATTCACTCCACAAATTGTTACACCACTACTCCTGTTAGTACCTTAATGTTAAGCTGAGTGACTTGGTTTTCTACATAAGCTACCTCTAAAATTTGAAGCATTGTTAGATTAAATGTACTGAGAACTCATATTTTGAAGAAGGAATCAGGACATTCCTTTGTTTTTTATTCTTCAAAATATTAAGGGGGTACAAAATGTTCTGTTACGTGAATGGGCTTTATAACCTTTAGTCTGGGGTACTGAGTGTGCCCTGTCTAAACAGTGTCCTTCGTATCTGTTAGGCAGGATGTCACCTTCTCCTCTCCCAGCTCACCTTCGTGAATTCCAATGATTTTTACTTCTTTTTGTGCCCAGGTGTGTCTATTAGTTAGTTCCAAATTATTAGAGAGGGTACAGGTGGTGTTTTTTTTTTTTTTTTCCTTATTTCTGAGTCTTTTACTTAAGGTAATGGCCTCCCTTCAATCCAAGTTGCTATAAAAGACAGTCATTCAATTCTTTCTGTGGCTGGGTAAATCCTCCGTGGTATATGTACTGCACGAGTTAATCCACATGTGAATGGATGGCCACGGGGGTTGACACCACATTGTTGCAATTGTGAATGGTGCTTCAATAATTGTTGGAGTGCAGGTGTCTCTAAGCCCCTGAAACACTCTAGTGATACTGAGATGTACAGCCCAGCCACCATCCTTCCGGGTCATTTGGAATTTTTTCTGCTTTAAAACCAGACTTTTGGTATTCTGAATTACTGGGGAATTCTCTTTGTCTTCCAGTTCTTTCTCAGTTTTGGTGTCCCTGAGCAAGTCCTGTTTTCTGCTCTAGCCCTTACAGTAGCTTCTTTGGACTCAGTAAAGACAGGAGGGTTTCAAGGAGCTCGCCAGCATTTCCCTGGCTTTGGGCACAGCCCCCACTGGGCATTGTCTTGAACTTCTTGCCCTGTGCTCTTCTGCGGGGCCCTCAAGGTTTGGAATGCAGCCTCTGTGCAGGCAGGGAGGTTACTGCAAAGATCTGGCTGTGGGTGCAATTGGTCCGTGGAGCTTGAATGTTTCTGGGCTCCCACCTCTTTTTTCGGCCACGTTTGTGCCCTGAGTTGCGGCTTCTCTGGACTCCTGTCTGGAGCACACTTCTTATCCCCCAGAAGTGAACACACTCATCAGTCACCTCTGGCCTCAGAAAGGCTTTTCACTTTTTGTTTATAATTCATCTCATCTAGGTTGTTTTTGCAGACACCGCTTTCATCAGTTAAACAAATAGTCAAATCTATGATTTCTGAAAGCATGGTAAGCTTTTCCTGTTTTTGGAAATAGGGTGAAGCAACATCTACAGTTAGGATGTCACTTCTAACTGCAAGTGAAAATATGGGGCTGAACTTTTCAACAAAATTTTACAGTGCAAATTTTGTATTTTGAGCTACAGTAAAAAGTATTTACCTATACCATATAAAATAGTGTCTTATAACTTAAAACCAGAATCTAAGAAAAATAAATAACTTCCTTAACAGATGTGATGTGGTACGGATAAAGTTTTTAACAGAACACAGTATAGGGGCAAAAAGGCTTTAATAAATGCAAACTTTCTTTTCATGTTCCATGAGAAAGTAATCCTATGGATACTGACTAGAGGATGTATAGCTTCACTGTAAAAGAAATTTTTTAAATTCACAATTTTGTAGTCTTCTAAGTTTAGAAGTCTGCTTGTATTGCATGTACTGTGGTTTTACCTCTTTTCTAATATATACTTAATTTTTCAAGTAAAAGATAATATTATAAGTAAAATTTGGAGGGCAATTAGATGAAATTAAAAATATAGTGAGTCCAGAATATTGAGCTAATTATATATGAATTTCTAATGTCAGAATAACTAGGACATCAGACAATTATGTTCACAAACTCATCCTGGAATAAGGGCTACCTGTCTAACTGTTGAATGTCACTCCGGTCACCATCCATGTACTCCCTTTCTCCATCTGGTGACCATCCTGATTGATATTATGGCAATGAGGTAGCTAACACTTTTATAGGATGAATTCTTGAATTTATTTTTCTGACCTTAGAAAATAGCATTTACATATTGCAATTAAAAGCAGAGAATGTTTGAGTACCTCTGTATCAACACAAACATGTCACAGACTGATTTGTCAAAGTCTATCTATTTTTATGAGTCTCTGTTGTAGTAAGTGCCGTCAAGGCCAGTATTGGGCTGTGTTGAAATGAGGTACAGGGAGGGCTCTGAGCAGATGCTCCCATAAGCCCATCCTCTCCTCAGACCTCGTCGGAAGGAAAGGTGACACTGAGAAAGTTTCTGCTCAATTACCAAAACACAAAGAGAAAACAATATTAATATTTGTCAAGTAGGCATAGAACAGTGCAAAGAAGACAAAGAATAAACCCAGTGTCCTGTCCCGGCACTGCCCTAAACAACACATGAAAGAAATAGAAAAAACAAAATGTAACACATTTGCATAGCAAAAGAAATAGAAATAAATCATGTCTGATTGGACATTTGTGGACTACTAATAACTTAATTTCATATTAGAGTATGCAAATGCATTTAGAAAGGAGCTCAAAGAACTTAAGAAACGAAACATTATTAATATGAGTCTTAAAGAAAACATTATTTGAATGATAGCAACTTGGTGTTAGAGCATATTTCCATGTGAGCTTGTGATTTTTTTTTTTTTTTTTTTTGGAGACAGAGTCTCACTTGGTCACCCTTGGTAGAATGCCATGGCATTTTAGCTCACAGCAACCTCTAACTTTGAGACTTAAGCAATCATCTTGCCTCTGCCTCCTAAGTAGCCGGGACTACAGGTGCCTGCCACAGGGCCTGGCTGTTTCTTAGAGACAGATTCTTGCCCTGGCTCAGGCTGGTCTCAAACCCATAAGCTCAGGCAGTCCATTCACCTTAGCCTCCCAGAGCACTAGGATTACAGGCGTGAGCCACTGCACCCAGCTAAGCTTTTATTCTTATGTCCAGCAAAGTTCTTTCTTATATTTTAAAAAATAGAACAAAGATATTCTTGGTAAAAGAAAAACAAAACAATAATATAATCTTTGAGAGTTTCATAAAACTTATTATAATAAATATAAATATTATTTATAAATTATATAAATATAATAAATAATATTGCTGCCTTTCACCTTCTAATATCTCTAGGTACATAAATGTTCCTTCCCGCATACATTATTTTGTTGATGAGACACTTCTGGCCCAGAGAAGTATGGCAATTCACAGTTACATACAGTGTAGCTGGGACATAATTCCAAGTCTTTCTGCTTCAAAATTCTGCTATTCCTAGGCTGGAATAGTTTTATCTTCTGATATGACTTTTTAAGGAGAGGCAGGAATATTATAAATTTTTCTCAAGAGAAATACACTTCTACTTAAAGAATAGTACTACTTTCAAAATGCAGTAAAATGAAAACACATTAATTTAATCAAATTTAATTTGATGCTTAAAGGATGAGTATCTTTCTCTACATACAGAACTGCTTCCTCTCTACAAAATATCAGTGCTATATTTTCTTTCTTTTTTTTTTTTTCTCCTGGCCTGCAAGGCTGAAATATTTATTCCCTAGCCCATTACAGAACATTTGGAAACACTTGCTTTAAGGAAAAAATATAATTTTTGTTTATCTGGTGATTTATTGTTTTTCAACAGTAGCAAAGATCTTTCACAACCTCCTACACTGCAACCAGAGGTAAACATATTATAGTTTTAATCCTCATAGCATGGTTTTAATTTATATTTTCTTGATTTACAGTGATATTGTCTATCTTTTCATGCATGTATTAATTATATAAATACCTAATGTGAGTATTTTGTAGTTTCTTTTTAAGTCTGTTAAATTCTCCCCCATCCTTCCCACCCCCGGGCAGCAGTAATGAGATGCTGTGAGCTGTTAAGTGGTCATTTTCAGACCCTGTCACCTAGGGTGTTGGGACATCCAAGACTGTGTCCCTCCTGAACTTGCACTTGACTTTGATATTAGGTAGAAAGTCCTGCTTACCTCTTATTTCCGCAAGATGTAATTAAAATATTAATTTTTCTTTTAGATGTGAAATGTTTCAAAACTCTTCGGGCTTACATCCATACTTATATTTTCCAGTAATTTCCTTATCCATCTGTTACAGATATAATCATATTTTATTGTACCTTTTTTCTATATGTATTTTCATAATTTAGAATAGGACTCCTGGATTAAACTAATTTATGAATGGAAAAATCAGCTAAATACCTAATCTTTTTTTGTTTTAAGATGATTAAGCAAATAAAAAATTAATAACCCTTTTCAGTAAAGTATCTGGATATCATGAATCTCTTGCCACATATTTGGTTCTTTATGACCTCACTGTTGTGTATTTCTGAATTGCATTCAAGGCTACAGTTTCCATGATGTAGACATTGAGTGTCTAACTCTTTTCCTTTAGACATCTAGCAGCACTAGGGTGGACTAGAATAATTCTCTCTCTTCTAAATAAATGACCAACGTGCTCTGTTTGTGATATAGAGATGGTGAGATTATTTCTACAGAGCCTTTAAATATATATCTTCTCAGCTATAAAAAAACAAAAATGTTAATATAATGGAGAATATGTTCCAATAATGAAATAAAACAGTAATATATTAAAAAAAAAGGAATATACAACAGTGTATGGTATTCCTGCAGCAGCATGAAAAACAAAGGAAGCTTCGTGCTCTACAATAGGAACAAACAGGATATTAAAACTGGTAAATAGGCCAGGTGCAGAGGCTCATACCTGTAATCCCAGCACCCTGGGAGGCCAAGGTGGGTGGGTTGCTTGAGCTCAGGAGTTTGAGCCCAGCCTGAGCAAGAGTGAGACCCTGTCTCTAAAATTATCTGGGCATAGTGGCAGGTGCCTATTGTCCCAGCTACATGGGAGACTGAGGCAGGAGGATCACTTGAGCTCAAGAGTTTGAGGTTGTTTTGAGCTACAGTGGTGCCATGGTGCTATACTCAGGGCCACAGAATGAGATTCTGTCTCAAGAAAATAAATAAATAAATAAAAATAATAAAAATATGGTAAATATTAATAAGCAGAATATAAGTAAGTAAACATGATCATGAATGATGTCTACATATTTGTTTATTAGACCTTTTAGATATTAACTACCAAAATTAATTTAATATACTTTGGTTTTTTGTGTGATATGTGGACATCGAGAAGGATAAAAGAGGTTATTTCCTATAGGCACCAAAGAATGAAAGCATTAGTTCACTCAAAATTAATTATGAACATTTTAGTCTTCTGCGTAGTATTGTAATATAAAGATGTGTTCATGTTATTTTAGCTGTATGATAACCACAATATTACAATAAACATGAATGCATTAAAAAGAGAGTTTCAAAAAGATTGCATAAGATTTCACAATTGGTAAATCACAGTACCAAAATAGAAATATTTCTAATTCAGTGCTCAAGTTCACGATTTCCCTGAGCAGTAAGGCACTACTTTAAGAACAGAGAGATTAATGCCCATACAAGTCAGATGGCACTTTTGAAGTCTACCAGCTGTTAAACAATAGGTCTAGGTACTGAACTCAAGTATT
Source organism: Nycticebus coucang (assembly GCF_027406575.1). Lineage (NCBI taxonomy): Eukaryota > Metazoa > Chordata > Mammalia > Primates > Lorisidae > Nycticebus > Nycticebus coucang. Next base: position 8,433,456 of record NC_069794.1, on the reverse strand, counting down.
CTTGGTCCTATGTCAATTTACTACATTTAAACTAATGAGTATGGAAAAAGTGATAATAATGAAATAGCAGACTTTCACTGATGAATCATGCATTCAAGTCAATGCTGGAGCTCTTATTACTATCTAGAAAATTTTAGAATAAAAAATGACTTGATTTTTTTTAAGTCGATCATACATTTTATTATTTTATTAGTTAATTTATTCAACAAATAAATTGTGCTCATTTATTTGTATAAGCTTAATGCTTCTACAAAGACTTCACATACTTGTTAATGTCACCTGATTATAAGTCTCCAATATCTGCATCAGTAATGATTTCGTAATGGTAATTAGTGCATATATTAATTAAATCATATGGAAATCCCTTGGAAACTTATAAAGTTTTATATTAATATTAGAGAATGTAACTGATGAGAAGTGATAGTTTATAACCAATGGCACCAAGAAATTGCTCATGAAGGTGATAAAAACTAACAGAATTCTACAATATGGAGAGAAGGTCTGAATAAGGAATGAAAGGAAAGCGTGATCATTGGATGACGAAAGAAAAAAATTTAGTTTTACTAGATTGAACAGTGTGTCTGCAAAGGAGTAGTAACACATGAGATCTCATGAGTGTTTATAACTCTTTCCTCTCTCCCGCTCTCTCTCTCTATTTTGCCATTACTAAGCATTGAAACCCTCCCAAATCTTAAGCACCCTGCTCTCTGAGAGCTCACTGACAATCGTGCAATAACTCTGCTCGTATTTAAGACATACAAGGCCCTACCGTTTATTCCAATGCTTTTCACTCCTCTCTTGCCCTTTCTCCTCCTCCTCAACTTGAATTCATCGGTCGGCGATTATGATAACTCAGTTGCATTAACCTTTGCTCTGCTCACTTTGTCAAGCTCCTTTGGCAGTAACAATCTCAGTTAAATAAAATTTTCACTGCTTAATACACCATACTCTGTGCTCTTACAGATGAACTTGATGTGGCTGGAACGGGTCCTGGGGTTTTGTGCCAAATCATCCAATAAACTAAGAAAAATTTGCACACTTTGTCCTGTTCAACCAGAATGTTTCAACAGTTAACTTTTTTAGTCCCCATAAGAAACCTAATCATTTGCAGGTTTAGAAAAGAAGTCGTGCACACACAATCCTAACCATAGCAGCAAGGTTCCACAGCCACTAGTTGGACTGAGAATGTTCTTTTCACTCTGCGATGTTTGCCAAACGTTGATCACATTAATCATACAATTTCTCATGTCAAGAGCAACATAAAACATGTGAAATGACAGACACTGGGGAACACACATATCTAATTAACAAAGCCTTCATATCACGTATTACAGCATGTTAATACATTTAGATCTTTTTTTATATTCTATCAACTTGCTTTCTTTAGATATTTTCCCAAATTACAATTAGCCTGGTTTTTCTCACAAACTAAGGGAAAAATATAACTATTATTATATTCATTTTAAAGAGAACATTTTGCATGGTGATTGCTATTTAAATGTAACTTTTATTAAGTTATTATTCAATACATCACATTGTACAAGTGCATTTAATATTGTTAAGCAATTGGTTGGTCTTTTTGAGAATTTCTCCCTTGTATAGATGATCCAGGCACAACAGACATCTCCCAAGCTACACAGATCATCTTAGTCAACATGCACATGTGAGTTGAAAAGTTCAGGATACGGCCTGCAGCATTTAGTGACATAAATGTTAGAAATACAACTTTATTAGCTTAGAGGTTATATTCACCTTTTTTCTGCTACAAGTGAATGCCAAATCAGTTATGTCCAATGACTGTAGAACCATATAAAGAATTATTTGCAGTGTTTCTGCTTTTATAAAAGAGTGGCTTTTAAAAAGTGCCAATATATAGCATTATTGTACACATGTAGAGATAAGATTTCTTTTAAAGATTTTAAGGATGTGGATTTAATGATGTATTATTTTGATATACAAATAGTGAATCACACACATATGTAGCCATGGTCTTTACGTTCCTTCTGCTGACATTTTTACTGGTGGCCAACATAAATAAGAAAGCAGTAAGGAATTATACACTTCACAAGACACTTATAAAACTATGCAATTCTCAGTAAAGCTGAGTGTCTCGTTGTGTATTATTTTGTCAGTACTCAGATGTAGAATATAAAGGGTTAGATTGCAGTGAGTTATGCCGTAATGTGATCATACCAAATGCAGGCAGTGCGGAAAACAAATTCTTTGTTAAGAGTTGTGTGATAATAAGGCATTTCTATAATTAGAAAAATTATTTTTCTTAGCTTTTATGATTAGGGAAACTCTGAAAACCTCGAGGCTTCCAGGAAATGTTTTTCTATCTTTATGGTCGTATTTCCACTAATAATTTGGAAATTTTTTTTTATTTAATAATAAATAATTATTTAATTTAACAATAATAACAATGAAACATATTATAAACCTGGAGAGAGACTATTTTCATGCTTCTAAGTTAATATTGACTGCTTTTTCTTCTGGCTAACTAAAAACCTATGGTTGGATAAAATATACGGATTGGCCAACTAAAAACCTATAGCTAGATAAAATATATACATAAGATGATTTTAGAGCAGTACAACTATTCTGCATGATACTACTGAAAGGTGTAAACAATGGTGCCCAGAGGCAAGGTGGCAGAGGGAGTGTTCAGAGCAGGTTTCAGGTTTATTGACAGGGGAGCGAGACCTGCCTGGGCAGTGCAAAGACTGGGTCTGCATCAGGGGAGCAGTTAGAGATCCCTTTTATATGGGGCTGTAAGGGATGGGCAGCAGAAGTGAAACTACAGAGGCAGAATTCACGAAGAAACACCTACAACAAGATGTACGTGCAAAAGGGTGAGAATTGCTGACAAACAGGGTTAGAGCATCCGCTTTAAAAGCCCCTCAGTTCCTTGATCCTAATTTTCAATATAATTCCATCTCAAGTAATTGATTGAGACAAATATCTGGATGGTTACTTAATAGGCACTATAAACTACCTTAGAGAGAGTTTACAAAAGTACAGAATTGCATTCATCCTTTAATATCTTTGCTAATGGAAATACCATGCCTTGGACTAAATTCTCAAATTATTTCAAAAGCCAAGTTTTCAAGTGAATGCACAGGAAGTGAAAATTGGTGGTTTCACACAGCCCTAAGCTTTATGCCTTTGTATGCGTCAAAGGACCAGGAACGATCTCGCTGTTTGATTATCTGTGCGTTTATCATCCGTCTTGTCTGCATTTTTCCTCCAAGCACCCTACTGAGGACTGCACAACTAAAAGGTTTTCTATCATGTGTAATTTGAAGGAGAACAAAGACAATCATGTACCATGTGAGAAAAATTATGACCGTCTCATATCCAGAGACATTCATATTTAGTTTCAATTTTCTCCCAGACAGCCCGGGACAGTCATCCTAAGTCGTTTTCTGTGGGTGAGAGGGTGGAAAAATAGATTTCCTGTTGCTTCAAAAGGAACATGTCAGTCTCTGCTGACTGCCGGGGTTTCATGCGCATACCCTGTGGATGTAACTGGGAGGGGAGCAATGTACGGAGAACCCAAAGACGGGTCATTTTCCCATTGCCTTGTCTCACCTGCTTTATTCCTGGGTTGCTATATATTCTGTTGTCTCCATTTACATAGAAATGGAATATATAAAAGGAAGACTGATGTTTCAGAAACTTTCTAAGGAAGAAGGGTACATTTACCTCATTCTAAGGAGTGAATTTAGTGTGAAGGGGCAGCATCCAGGAGGACCTGGCTCTTGAGAAACTCTTGAGAAACTTACTCCTTTTTTGTCATTGTTTCTTAAGGCTTCTATGCTGTCACCAAATATTATCTCTTCCTTCACTTCCGCCGTGTGTGCTGTTGCTGGGGAACTTCTTTGAGTATTAGTCTGGAAGTGAAACTACCATGGGCAGGAAATTCCGTGTAGAGAGTTAATAGGAATTAAGTTAATGGGAATTAAGATGACCTCTCGACGTCCCCATAAGCACCAGACAGGTGGCTCCAGTCTCTGAGTTGAAATTCTGCTTCACAAAGCTGACTTGACTCTGCAACACTTTCAGAGTATCTGTCTTTCCCAATTTCATCTCACTCTCGTCTATCCCCCCTGGCGACTGGGAAGTAGTCAGACTTTCTTACAAGTCTTAGTCTCAATAGAGCAGAAAGTGCTGAGTCCATCATTCACTTTCTAACCCTCATTTCCTCTTGTGATTTCAGAGGCTTCGTATAATTTCTCATTACATGTTATTATTACACATACTTAATTGTTGTATATTAAGTACCTGTTTTTTTGCTAATCACTTTGAGGCCGTAGGAGACTGGTGGACATATCAGACGAATCATTTGGACTTAAAATTCAAAGGATTGATAATTAATAATTAAACTGTATCAGGAAGTGATTCATGTTAAAAAGAAAAGCACTCATATCAGAATGGGAAATGTATTTTTCATAATTATGGAAAATTTTCTTTGTAATTTTAAAATACGTTTTGGCTGTGTATAATAGAGTCAGCCTCTCCATACAGCCATGAGCTTGCTCTCCTAGCTGGAAAACACAGATGACAATCATGAAGGCTTCAGTAGAAAAGACGGAAAATGCCGGTGTCCTCCCGATTGAACAGGAGCGGCAAGCATGGACTGGCTGCAGGAAACAAGACCCACAGTCACTGAAGGAATTTTTATCGTGTTTCATTTTTTTTTTTTTTTTTTTTAGAGACAGAGTTTCACTTTATGGCCCTTGGTAGAGTGCCGTGGCCTCACACAGCTCACAGCAACCTCCAACTCCTGGGCTTAGGCGATTCTCCTGCCTCAGCCTCCTGAGTAGCTGGGACCACAGGCGAATTGTGTTTCATTTTTAAAAATGCTAACTTTTTATTATCTTCTTTTGCTGTGAAACAATTTACTATAAATTTAGCTAGTTCAAACCACACACATTTATTATTCCCTAGTTTTCAGGTATCAGGTGTCTGGATGTGGCTTACCTGGGGACTCTGCCCAAGGCCTCATAAGCCTACAGGGGAGGTGTTGACCAGAGCACAACCTTATTTTGCCCTCAGGGCTTTCTTCCGATCTGCAGTGATTGTCTGCAACTTCCATTCCTTGAACCAGCTCTAAGGCCAAGGCCCTCAGTTCTTGGGGGCTGCGTGTGTCTTGTTTCCAGCCATGTGAGTCTTTTTCTAGTTCCCATCCTAGGAGCTTGCTTCTTCAAGGCCAGCAAGAAAGTTTCTTATACTAGTCTTAAATCTTGGCCTAATAGAATGTAAGATAATCACAGAAGGGACATCCCTTCATTTCCATAAGATATAGCCTGCTTAAGGGAGGAATGTCCCATCACCTTCGTTATTTTCACTGAGAAATAAACCACAGCTCTCACCAACACATTAGAAGAGGGTATTAATCAAAGTTGTGGCCCCCAGGGGGATAAGTTATTGAAGATTAATCTAGGGCCCATTTGTCTCATGGAATACCGAGGAAGAATAGAGACAAACAATCCTCTTTCCCTTGCAGTACTAATACAACTGAACTCACACACGGGATTAAATCTCAGGATTTTTAAATTGGTATCAAATTGTCCCAGGCCCTATGTTAAAGATAGGGGCCCTGAGTTAAAAAGGGTTAAGTGAGAGCTCCAAAGTTGTATCTCTCCCTCCTTCAGACCCCATAAAAAATATTCAGTGGAGAAGGGTGACAACAAGGGTACATGTGAAGGGCCCTTCAGTGGAAGAGACTTCAACAAGTAGCTAGAAGAAAAAAGAGAATGGAAACCTGTGGGTGGATGGTACTGGTCACACAGACTCTGCCCAGAGGTCGAAAAGGAGACGGCACAGGCAGGAGGCTCCAGAGAGTGTCCAGGCCAGGGGGTCCCCAAATGTGGCTCCACTCACACCAGAAGAGGGGCCGCTGTCAAGGAGAGCTTATTTATGGAAAGACGAGAATTCACTCCTCCCGCCATTCTCCATCCCCGCCACTCTGAGCAGAGATCATGTGTATTCTTTTTAAAGATTATGTTATTATTTATTCAATTTTCTTTTTTTTTTTATTGTTGGGGATTCATTGAGGGTACAATAAGCCAGGTTACACTGATTGCAATTATTTATTCAATTTTCAACTAAGTAAAAGTGGAAAATTAAGCAGAAAATTCTGGGATTCTGTAAGTTTCCAGTAATACACATGTGAGGACTTGTGTAAAGAAATTGGGCCACCACTTGCTTCTTTAAGGACACTGCATTTTAATTGTTAATTACGTTAACAGTTAATCATGAAGTGAAGAATAATTGTTATTATTCTATCTCATGATGAGTGGCGTCTTCCAAACAACAAACATCTTTGTATTTTATCCAAGAAGTAATACCTATTCATTACTAAAAATTTACAAAGTACAAAAAAAAATACTAAAACAAATGACAGCCGTAAACTATTCATTCAAGCACAAATTAATAATATGTTGATCATCATAAGGTTCTTTATCCTTATTAATCTTCATCTAATTTGAGTTTGTTTACAAATATGATAATATTACATTGTTTTTCTTACATGCCATTGTATATATTTTTGTGTATATTCAAATATAACATTTTACAGTTAACCATCTAGGTTTGAATGCACCGTGACTCATGTAGGTATTTTCCTATTGCTATATTTTTAAAGTTCTTTAACTCTTCCAAATCAGGCTGTTAGAAGAATCTTTACCTTAATAAAGTGTCTGACTTTACTGTGGACTCTTAAAATGTATCCCAGAATGTCAATAGATGCACCAATTTCCTGTTCCGTGTTTGAATGTTATTATCCAGAATTATTATACAGTTTGTTTGTTTTCACTAAATTCAAGACATGCCTACTCAGTAGCTTCACCAGTGCTGAACATTGTCATTTAAAGGAGATAATCTCTATTAGAGAAGTAAAATAATACAGCATATACTGCAGTAATCTTGTATTTTTCTTTCTTTTTTTTTTCAACCAAGTAAAAAGGCAGCTTGCTTTATTCAAGATGAGGGCAGGGGAAGGGGCTCTCCAAGCCTGAGAGGCAGCCAAGGGCAGCCTGGTTCACCCATGCGGAACTTGAGTGGGTTGGGGCAATATCCCTGGGTCAGCCCACTGCCTCTCGCTGGGGCCCAGGCCGCAGGTCACCAGCAAGTCTTCCAGGGCCAGACCTGAGCTCTTCCACTGATATTCATGGGGCTTGATCTTGTATTTTTCAATGAGTTTAACTTTACAACCTTGAATTTAACAAGACTGTGCTTGTGGAGAAGAGTTATTACAGGGCTCAGTGACCTCACCCTCAGCCCCCGCCACCCTCGAGACCCTCTGTTTCCAGCTGTGTGGTGTGTGGGTTGTGGACGTGTGTCAGTGTGTGTGTGCATGGGTGAGTGGTGGGGCATTTGCGTGTGTGTCGCTGACTCAGAAAGGAAAGAACAGTTGCGCACTGGAAAAGGGATCATCAGTTGGACACCAGTTTCCACCAGTCTCACAAATTTGCTCTGTTTCTGGCAACACATAAGAACAGAACCAGAATTTTATATTTCAGTCCAACTCTGTCAGGCTTTGTAGTTATGGTATTTCTTCCTGTATTGTACCGACTGTTTCCCTGATTTTCTCCAGTAAAGGTTGGGAGTTCCGGAGATGCTGAATTGGTACTTCTGGTTGGACGACACAGAAAATGGCAACGTTTCTCCAGTTGATAAGGGGCCTGCCCTGACCCCGTCATGTATATCTGGGGCTCCGGGTCCTGCACACACGTTGCTCTGTGTTTTGTTTTCTTTTCTTGGCAATCACTACCTTCTACAAAACCCATAATGTACTTACTTATTATGTTTATCAGTTACCTGTCTTTAAGGAATATTATTTGTAACCTATACAAAGGTAAGGGTTATTTTGTTTGTTTGATGTTGTCGATTACTCTATCGTAACAGCAGACTACTTGTTATAAGGACTGCATCCACATGCTGGGACGTCAGTTAATATTTACGAGATAGTTATACGAATCTGAACACTGGCAAACGATACACATATGTAATCAATTCATAATGCCTCTAATTAAGACTATATATGTGTTGAGTACAGCAACTTGGGGGTAACTAATAAACATTTTTGCCTGAAGAAATAAATCAATAAGAGAATGAATAATATTTGAAATGCTTGTGACTCCCATTTGATGATTAATTGTATTACCGGGTTATTTCGTCTAATTACCCAAGACTATCTGGTGTTAGTTACCTCAATTTCACTTACAAGTTAGAAGATATAATAAGCTATCTTTTCTGGATATACATTTCCAACCAAATCAAATGAAATTCGCTCCAAATGACAGATACATAAAAAGAAAATGAACAGATATATTTTTCCATTGAAGTTTGCTCACATTTTCATGTAATAATATTTTCATCTTTTATAGACTCAGTTTACATTATTTCATTGAAAGTAACTCCTCTGTATAAATTTCGACAGCAACATTAAAAGGTGATGTGGGTCTGGCTGGGCCTGGGGGACTTGCTATGACTGACAGTGACTGGATACTCGCCAGGTGTCCTCAAGGAAGGGAAATCAATTTGCAGATAGGCCCCAGCAGAAAATTTATTTCTGAAGCTGAGGGAGTCTTCATTCCAGCAGCTTTCACAACTTAAGATTCTGCAGATTCGCTACCCCAGGCCATGCAAGTTTTATGGCAGTTTGGGTTTGATGTGAGGAAGAACCCCACTGCTCAGCCCTGAAGTCCTGTCAGAACAGAACTGTTTTCTCTTATTTCCTCTAACTTGCCTTAGGACGAGGGAATTAAAAAAGCCCCGGAGGCTTCTCATGGGGAAAAGCAATCAAAACGCTCAACATTCCTCTAGTGATTTTTGGACCTCCAGTAGCACGTAGGTGACCCCTCCCTGCTACTTACTCACTTTTTTTGTCAAGATTATATTTTCTTATAATCTCTGTCCGGCCAGCATGTACCAATGGAAAACTCAAGATGGAAGGGAAGATTCCTTCTACCTAAGACCCAAACATACTGAAGAGTTTGTACCTTCATCATTACAGGACAGTCATTTGTGAATTTTTGTTTTCATACTCTGGAGCCATTTTAGGCTCATGCCGTTATCACTGTGAAGACGAATGTGACCATGGCATTGAACGTGCATGTTATTAAACTGACCAACCAAATCACATCTCAATAGGGGGTAGCAGAGAGTCACACAGACAGGGTTAGAGGAAGATTCTGTTTAGCTGAAGGAGTGGCATGTTTCCAAGTTAAGGTACAGGTGGTAGGAACCCCCTGATGTGTCCCAAGGTCCGTGTTGTTGGGGGGAAGGGCTGGCATCTGAGGCTTTTAGATTTTAGCACTTTCAGATTCCTACGTCTTCCAGAGCAGCCCTTGCTGTGCCACTTTATACACCCCACTTCTCCTTAGCAAGCTTTCAAACTAATCTTTAGGAATATTTTCTTTTTCTGGACCCAAATTAGAATTCCATCTTTCTAGTAAAGATAGGATCCTATGGCACTTACATTAAAGAAACTGCGTGACTGAGTTCTTATCCCAGGAGAGATAACTTCTTCTAAGGCAGCTTTTCTCAACCTGTGGATCATGAGTCTTTTGTTCCATTTGTAACAACGTAGCAATTAGGAAGGTTGAGAACCACCATTCTGAGGCAAACTTTTCTTTCTTGGTGGCCAGATTCTTGGTTTCTGTGTGCTTGTACACATGTGCATGACCAGAGAGAGAGAGGATTCTGATGGATCTATGAGCCATAGCAAAAAGAAAACGCAGTTTCTATTTGGAATTTGACTTTAGAAAATAAAGTATAAGGCAAAAAAAAAAAAGTGCATAATCTTAGACACATAGGCAATAGGTACCTTAAAAAGGAGGAGAAAATTCTCTTTTATTTTCTAATTATTCTAATAAGTTAGAAAGAAGAAATGTCAAAACCTTATAGAGATGTTGGGCTTAGCATGCATGGTGCTCACATATCTGCCTTGAGTAAAGCTGCTGAGGAAGTGGACCAGCGACACGTCTTTCTCACTATAGGTTATTGCCACTTAAATGTGTTATTGATGTAACATGAGAAAATTCCCACTTTTTGCATAGATTGTGTTTACTTCTTTTAAAAGAGAATACTGAGAGCCCTAACAAAGGGGCCAGCATTAGCTCAAGCCTTCCTTTCAGTGGAGCTCAGGATGTTTGGAGCCATCCAGCCGCTGTGCTCGGGGGAGACCTTCAGTATTGCTTTTCCCTCTCTGCTGTACTACCGAGGAGCCACACACTGTACGAAGGGTCCTAAAATAACTAAAATTTAAAAACTCTTTCCAAGAAGTATGTCAGCAAGCGTCTTCTGTTTTAAAATCAAAACAACCTCTGATATTTTTAGTTTAGGGGGCATATGTATTAAGTTGCTTAAAAATGACATGATCTGCTACATCTTTGCAAAATATATGCAAATAGTTATACATAGTGTCTGTGGTTAAATATATTTGTTAACTATATTAATAGTATTTGGCAAATCTGGAGTCTGTCAAAAAATGTGGCTGAAAGTTGAAACAGCATAGAATAATCTGTTAAAAAGGCCAACAATCTACTTAAAAGGGCCAAGATTCTATCAGGTTATAATTACTCATATGTTAAAGAAAGTTTGTTTTTCCAAAGTTTTACTGAAATCTTGCAGAGAGAAACAATATTTTCAAGTTATTTTCCGTTATGTCTTATGACTTCAATGTTCCTGGACAAACTGAGTTTCATCTTGACATATTAGATTAACTATGTGTTATTGAAAAGGTAATTAGTTTTTGTAGTTTATTTTTAAGATATAATAATTATTAGTATATGTAAAAGAAAGAATTCTTCATTGAAAATGTTACAAATCTGAAGAGATATATTTCAGAAGGTTGTGCAAAAGTCATTCAAGTCAGTTTTAACACTTAAAGTTACCTAAAGTTGAGAGTATTTTAATTACTCATAATCTTATCTAGTGCTATAGACTTCTGTATTCTTAGAGAGAAAAAATATATAAAGCTATGTTTTTAAAGGTTTATAAAACCTGATTTTTCATTTTCTTATAATTTCATGACATACAAGCAATGGTATATCTGGAAAAGACTGTAATGCTCCACTATGGCTTTTAAAGGTATTATTTTATTTTATTTTTCTGATCAAACCAGTTCTTTTCTGGTAGATAAATCAACAGTTTGAAATTAACTTTCTTATTATTGAACAATTCCACTGATGTTTCATTCTGAGTTAGTTATTGGGCATGGAATTAAAGAATAACATTTTGTGAAGAGTAATTATTTCTAAATTAAAGTAAAACATGATGAAGTCAAGTATATAGAAATGAGACATATTTGCATGATATTGATATGAAACGGCTTTGAATGGTATCAGTAATATTACAATTGACAATATATTTCATTTTGTTACATTATAAAGAACAATAATTAGGCATGGATATTTAAGCCCTAAATAAATTTTTTAGTAGTTTTAACTGCTTGGTGATTGACCCATACTACACAACTCAGATAATTGTGAATAATCAAATATAGATTACTTTATCAAAACTTAGGATTCAAAATCCTTTTAAATCTATGAAAAACCTTTACCACAGATTCCACAAAATAATTTAAAGCCCGAAGCAGAATTTCTTCAGGAATGTTCTCTATTCATACAATTTTAATCCACTAGTGTTAAGCTTAAATTTTACATGTGTGCACCGTAAGGGGGCTAGGTGGCCCATTTGCAAAATCACTGCCCATGGAACAGTGTGAGCCTTGGCAGCCTACGGCTTCAAGTTCACACTTCTCTTATATAAATGATAACACAGGAAGATTCACTCTGTGTCAATGTCTCATTAGGTGGAAAACAAAAAAGGTGTTTTCATTCTGCCCTTTCCTATTTGTCACAGAAGCGGATGTTAATATTTTATATACAATTTTCCTTAACCAATAATTGGCAATAAAGACAAAATAATTTATGGTTTCAAGATTCTTCAATGTTAACTAATTAAACCAGCAGCAGGCCTGGAGCACAGGACAATGGCAAACTTTCAGATGAATTAATTTTATGGAAGACCAGCTGAGTAATTGGACTCCAATTACAGGCAGTTTAGCTCCATCATCACCTTCATATATAATTAAATTGAATTGGTTGATACAGCTTCTATTTTTATGAGGGTACTTACCAGCTTTTTGAACCCCACTGTGACTTTGGATTCAGGCCAATCAATCATTAGTCATTTCTCTTTCAAATGGAAATGTTCTGGTTTGGTCATATTTTTTGTAACGCTTGCATTTGAAATATCTCCCTTTCACTAAGTTGTGGTATGTTTGAATCTCTCTTTTGTTTCTATATAGATGGGATATTTATCCATTTATTTTTAAATATTATAAGATAAACATCAATAGGTCACAGCCTTAGGAGTTTGACGTCTCGCTGATCTGACTTCCCATGTCATCACATTTGCAGATGACTCACGTACTTCGGAAAACTGCAGGATGGACCTTTATTTATTTATTTTTGCAACTATCCATTCAGAAATCATTTTCCTCATTGTTCCAAAGTTTGGATAATGTAATTCTTTGGAAAGGACTACTTACTTCATTTTAGGAAATTAATAGCAATGCTATAGGAAAATTCTACTCATCAAACATTTCTGTACCTAAAATTCCACATTCTATCAAATGGATTGCTCAAGAGATTTGATCCACATGCGCAAGAATTTCCGAATTTTATTATTGGAAATGTGTGCTAAATTGAGAGAATTTTTTTAGTACAATAAATTTTTGAGGATATATGATCCTTTTATTAATTGTTCTGCAAGAATAGATTTGTTTCATTTCTCTGCAAAATCATTCTTGGAAAATAAGAAAATGCAATTTTCAAATAGGAGTTATGGGGAATAATATTTTTTTGATATGATCTAATCTGTTAAAAATATAACAAAAATATAGACAAACAAAACTGTATGATTCCTAAATTACATTAATCACAATTAAGTATAATTTTTATTACTATTAACAGCATATTTTTCTTATTATATATATTTATTTATTTATTTATTTATTATTGTTGAGGATTCATTGAGGGTACAATAAGCCAGGTTACACTGATTGCAATTGTTAGGTAAATTCCCTCTTGCAATCATGTCTTGCCCCCATAAACTGTGACACAAACCAAGGCCCCACCCCCCTCCCTCCTTCCCTCTTTCTGTCCCCCCCCACCTTAATTGTCATTAATTGTCCTCATATCAAAATTGAGTACATAGGATTCATGCTTCTCCATTCTTGTGATGCTTTACTAAGAATAATGTCTTCCACTTCATCCAGGTTAGTATGAAGGATGTAAAGTCTTCATTTTTTTAATGGCTGAATAGTATTCCATGGTATACATATACCACAGCTTGTTAATCCATTCCTGGGTTGGTGGGCATTTAGGCTGTTTCCACATTTTGGCGAGTGTAAATTGAGCTGCAATAAACAGTCTAGTACAAGTGTCCTTATGATAAAAGAATTTTTTTCCTTCTGGGTAGATGCCCAGTAATGGGATTGCAGGATCAAATGGGAGGTCTAGCTTGAGTGCTTTGAGGTTTCTCCATACTTCCTTCTAGAAAGGTTGTACTAGTTTGCAGTCCCACCAGCAGTGTAAAAGTGTTTCCTTCTCTCCACATCCATGCCAGCATCTGCAGTTTTGAGATTTTGTGATGTGGACCATTCTCACTGGGGTTAGATGATATCTCAGGGTTGTTTTCATTTGCATTTCTCTAATATATAGAGATGATGAACATTTTTTCATGTGTTTGTTAGCCATTCGTCTGTCATCTTTAGAGAAAGTTCTATTCATGTCTCTTGCCCATTGATATATGGGATTGTTGGCTTTTTTCATGTGGATTAATTTGAGTTCTCTATAGATCCTAGTTATCAAGCTTTTGTCTGATTGAAAATATGCAAATATCCTTTCCCAAGGTGTAGGTTGTCTCTTTGCTTTGGTTATTGTCTCCTTAGCTGTACAGAAGCTTTTCAGTTTAATGAAGTCCCATTTGTTTATTTTTGTTGTTGTTGCAATTGCCATGGCAGTCTTCTTCATGAAGTCTTTCCCTAGGCCAATATCTTCCAGTGTTTTTCCTATGCTTTCTTTGAGGATTTTTATTGTTTCATGCCTTAAATTTAAGTCCTTTATCCATCTTGAATCAATTTTTGTGAGTGGGGAAAGGTGTGGGTCCAATTTCAGTCTTTTACATGAGACATCCAGTTCTCCCAACACCATTTATTGAATAGGGAGTCTTTCCCCCAAGGTATGTTCTTGTTTGGTTTATCGAAATTAGGTGGTTGTAAGATGTTAGTTTCATTTCTTGGTTTTCAGTTCAATTCCAAGTGTCTATGTCTCTGTTTTTGTGCCAGTACCATGCTGTCTTGATCACTATGGCTTTGTAGTGCAGACTAAAATCTGGTATGCTGATGCCCCCAGCTTTATTTTTATTACTAAGAACTGCTTTAGCTATACGGGGTTTTTTCCAGTTCCATACAAAACGCAGAATCATTTTTTCCAAATCTTTAAAGTATGATGTTGGTATTTTGATAGGAATGACATTGAATAGGTAGATTGCTTTGAGTAGTATAGACATTTTAACAATGTTGATTCTTCCAATCCATGAGCATGGTATGTTCTTCCATTTGTTAATATCCTCTGCTATTTCCTTTCTGAGGATTTCATAGTTTTCTTTATAGAGGTCCTTCACCTCCTTCGTTAGGTATATTCCTAGGTATTTCATTTTCTTTGAAACTATGGTGAAGGGAGTTGTGTCCTTAATTAGCTTCTCATCTTGACTGTTATTGGTGTAAACAAAGGCTACTGACTTGTGGACATTGATTTTATATCCTGAAACATTACTGTATTTTTTGATGACTTCTAGGAGTCTTATGGTTGAGTCTTTGGGGTTCTCTAAGTATAAGATCATGTCGTCAGCAAAGAGGGAGAGTTTGACCTCCTCTGCTCCCATTTGGATTCCCTTTATTTCCTTGTCTTGCCTAATTGTATTGGCTACAACTTCCAGCACTATTTTGAATAGTAAAGGTGACAGAGGACAACCTTGTCTGGTTCCAGTTCTAAGAGGAAAAGCTTTCAGTTTTACTCCATTCAGTAAAATATTGGCTGTGGGTTTGTCATAGATAGCTTCAATCAGTTTTAGAAATATGCCACCTATGCCTATACTCTTCAGTGTTCTAATTAGAAAAGGAAGCTGGTGTTTATCAAATGCTTTTTCTGCATCTATTGAGAGGATCATGTGATCTTTATTTTTGCCTCTGTTAATATGGTGGATAACGTTTATGGACTTGCGTATGTTAAACCTGCTTTGCATCCCTGGGATGAAGCCTACTTGATCATGATGAATGACTTTTTTGATGATAAGCTCTAATCTATTGGCTAGGATTTTGTTGAGAATTTTTCCATCTATATTCATGAGTGAGATTGGTCTGAAATTCTCCTTTTTGTTTGGGTCTTTTCCTGGTTATGGTATCAGGTTGAGGTTTGCTTCATAGAATGTGTTGGGGAAGATTCCTTCTTCCTCAGTTTTTTGGAATAATTTCTGCAGTACAGGAATAAGCTCTTCCTTGAAGGTTTGATAGAATTCTGGAGTGAAGCCATCTGGACCAGGGCATTTTTTGGTTGGAAGATTTTTTATTGTTTCTTTGATCTCAGTGCTTGAAATTGGTCTGTTTAAGAGCTCTATTTCTTCCTGGCTGAGTCTAGGGAGAGGGTGTGATTCCAAATATTGATCCATTTCCTTCACATTGTCAAATTTCTGGGCATAGAGTTTCTGGTAGTCTGAGATGATCTCTTTTATCTTTGTGGGATCAGTTGTTATTTCCCCTTTATCGTTTCTGATTGAGGTTACTAGAGATTTTACTTTTCTATTCCTCATTAGTCTGGCCAATGGTTTATCTATTTTATTTATTTTTTCAAAAAACTAACTTGTTGTTTCATTAATTTTCTGAATGATTCTTTTGTTTTCAATTTCATTGATCTCTGATTTGATTTTGGATATTTCTTCTACTGAGTTTAGGCTTAGATTGTTCTTCTTTTTCCAATTCCATAAGATCTCTTGTGAGATTGTTGATGTGCTCTCTTTCTGTTTTTCGAATGTAAGCATCTAAAGCGATGAATTTTCCTCTCAAAACTGCTTTTGCAGTATCCCACAGGTTTTGGTAGCTTGTGTCTTCATTGTTGTTATGCTCAAGGAAGTTAATGATTTCCTGTTTTATTTCTTCCTGCACCCATCAGTTATTCAACAGAAAATTGTTTAATTTCTATGCCTTTGGGTGGGGTCGAGCATTTTTGTTAGAGTTGAGTTCCACCTTTACTGCCTTATGGTCTGAGAAGATACAAGGTAAAATTTCAATTCTTTTGATTCTGTTGATATTTGTTTTGTGTCCCAGGATATGATCAATTTTGGAGAATGTTCCATGGAGTGATGAGAAGAAGGTATATTCTTTATCTTTGGGGTGGAGTGTTCTATATGCGTCTATCAAGCATAGTTGTTCTAGGGTCTCATTTAAATCTCTTATATCTTTGTTTAATTTCTGTTTAGAGGATCTGTGCAGCTCTGTAAGAGGAGTGTTAAAGTCCCCTGTTATTATGGTATTATCAGATATCATATTGCTCAGACTGAGTAAAGTCTGTTTCAAGAATCTGGGAGCATTTAAATTGGGTGCATAAATATTTAGAATTGAAATGTCTTCTTGTTGTATTTTTCCCTTGACCAATACAAAGTGACCATCTTTTTCTTTTTTGACTTTAGTTGCTTGAAATCCACATGTATCTGAAAATAAGATTGCAACTCCTCTTTTCTTCTGAATTCCATTTGCCTGAAAAATTGTCTTCCAACCCTTGACTCAGAGCTTTAATTTGTCTTTTGAAGCCAGGTGTGTTTCTTGCAGACAGCAAATGGATGGCTTGTGTTTTTTAATCCAGTCAGCCAATCTACGTCTCTTCAGTGGGGAATTCAGGCCATTAACATTTATTGAGATAATTGATAAATGTGGTAGTATTCTATTTGTCTTATTTGGTGAGAGTCCATTGCTTAGTTTAATCTTTTGCATCAGTGTGGAGGTTAGGTTCTGTCTTTTAATTTCTGAGTTCTTACTTTGCTGGTGATCCATTGTGGTGGTCAGTGTGCAGAACAGGTTGAAGTATTACCTCTAGAGCTGGTCTCGTTGTGGCGAATTTCCTCAATATTTGTATATCCGTAAATGATTTGATTTCTCCGTCAATTCTGAAGCTTAGCTTAGCAGGGTACAGAATTCAGGGCTGGAAATTGTTCTGTTTAAGTAGATTAAAGGTAGATGACCATTGTCTTCTTGCTTGGAAAATTTCATTAGAGAAGTCTGTGGTCACTCTGATGGATTTGCCCCTGTAGGTCAACTGGCACTTACTCCTGACAGCTTGCAGAATCTTTTCTTTTGTCTTAACTTTGGACAGGTTCATCACAATGTGTCTTGGAGAAGCTTGGTTAGAGTTGAGGCGACCTGGGGTCTGATATACCTATGAAAGCAGTGTGTCAGAATCTTTGGTGATATTTGGGAAATCTTCTTTTATAGTATTCTCTGGTATGGCTTCCATTCCTCTGGGGCATTCTTCTTCCCCTTCTGGAATTCCTATAACTCGTATGTTGGAAGGCTTCATAAAGTCCCATAATTCTGAGAGTGAACTGCTTTCTCTCTTCATAATTCTGCTTTCTCTCTCTTCTTTTCTGCCTCTTTTACTACCTGAGTTATCTCAAGAATTTTGTCTTCTACCTCTGAAATTCGTTCTTCTGCATCGTCTAACCTGTTGCTGATACTTTCCATTGCATCTTTAAGTTCCCTAATTGACTGTTTCAGTTCCTTCAGCTCTGCTATATCCTTTTTATATTCTTCATATCGTTCATCTCTTATTTGATTCTGTTTTTGGATTTCCTTTTGGTTATTTTCCACTTTATTAGCAGTTTCCTTCATTGTTTCCATCATTTCTTTCATTGTTTTCAACATGTGTATTCTAAATTCCCTTTCTGTCATTCCTAACATTTCTTTATAGGTGGAATCATCTGCAGTAGCTACCTCATGGTCCCTTGGTGGGTTGTTCTGGACTGGTTCTTCATGTTGCCTGGAGTTTTCTGCTGTTTCTTCCTCATGAGTGATATCTTTTATCTGTTTCCTTGCCCTAATTTTCCTTTCACTTCCTCTTGCTCTTTAAGTTCTCGTGCCTGTGGACTAAGGGTTACAGGACCAGAAGGGTGAGAAGGTTGAAGAGCAAAAAAGGGATGAAAGAAAGGAGGACCAAGTGATAAGAAAAAAAAAGAAAAATAGAGAAAGGAGAGGGGGTGGATAAAAGGAATATTGACAAAAAGAAGAGAGGCACAGAAAGAGGGAGACAGAGCAATATAGGTGTACAGTAGGATACTTTGACACAACCTTAAAAAAAACCCACCTTCTGGGGGTGCTCCATTGGGTGGTTCCCTTGAGGTCAGCAGCTCTTTGCTAACCTGATCAGACACAGTACCCCACCTCCACCAAGTAGAGAGGAAAGACAAAAATGCTATAAATCAAACCAAAACAAGCAAACAGAAAACTTTACGGGATAAAATTGGGTGAAAAACCAAATAATAGCGGTAGAAACACTAGCAATAATGACGTTCTAGTTATTGAAAAAGGCAGCAATGGGAAAGTATAATTAAACTAGAAAAATTGGGAAAGAAAAGGGATCTGTATGGAAAAGGTTGAAATTAAAAAAAAAAAAACAACATCAACAACATCAAAATAAACAAAAAAAACAACCAAACCAAAAAAAAAAAAAAAAAAAAAAAAAAACACAACCAAAAACAAAGCAGTATGTATATGTTATCGAATATTGTCTGGGCAACACGTGGTCTTCTGGGGTATGAGATTTTAATCCCAGTTCTGATACGACTGGCGGCTGCTGATTTCTCAAACCCCAGCAGGTAGACACCCTAAATCTCTCTTCAACCCACTTAAAAGGCACTTTGAACTTGTAAACTTGCTGAGCAGAAGCTTTCCCAGGAAAGTGCTTGTCACTGGAATCACTGCTGAAGTGGCTATCTACTTACCCAGTTTGCCAAAACCGGTCTCACTCTGCCCCTGAGGGTTAGGGCTGCAAGACGGCTCAGACCCCACCCTTAGGCTACTTGGTCGCTGGGTTACCAGCTCCCACCTGATTCTAGCTCTGCGACCCTGAGGGTGGAGCTTGCCAGGGCAGATCACTCACAATGGCTCCCTGTGACCCACAGCCAAACACTATTAGCTCTGTCTGGCTCAATGGCTCAGACTGGGGCTCCAGACAATGGCCAAAGTTCTCTGCACTCCCCCTCAGGCTCTCCCCAAGGCAGTTCAACTGAGTGCCAAGTCCAAAGACACCAAAACAGTTCACAGGTAAGGCCCCTCCAGTTTGCAGTCTCGCTGCTACTGAACTTACAGTTGCGGGCAGGTTTAGACGGATTGAACACACGCGACCACTTGCCGTTTTCCACTGTTTTAGCCCTCCTCTTGGGGTCCAGAAGTCTCTCGCTGACTCCCTGTATCCTTACAGGTGTGATGATAGGCAGATCCCACCAGCCAGAGATGGAGCCTGGAGTCCTATTTCCCCAGACTCACAGTGCCCAGATGCAAGGAAGCTGTTACTCGGCCACCATCTTGCTCCGCCTCCCTATGTTAATAACTTCTTAGTGGCAAAATAAAATTTTGCAGAGTTGCTGATAATAATCCTACAAAATTTGCTAAGGTGATAGAATGGCTTCTATTCCCATCTAATAAAAAAGAAAGCCATTAATTTTTAAGAAATATAATGGAAAAACAAGAAAATGGTCTTACAGAGCAAAATTTATTTTAATTAAATAATGTAGATAATCAAACTGAAATCATTTTATTTTATAGCCTTGTAGCTTTGGTTTGAAGGATTGTGATATTTGTTGAAATATCCTTTTCCACCAACTTTTTCTACTTTCAATTTTCTGAGAAAATTCTGATTTAGCATTCAACAAATTATTAACAAAGTAATGAAACACCTTAAAGACATATAAATTCCAAATGATAGGTTAGCAATTAATATTGATCTCCAAGATGGTGAAAACACTTTTCAATTAATTGGCTTATCCAGAATTGTAAGGATTATACCTAAACATGTGGATAATTTAAAGTGTTTGTATTTACTTGTAGTTAAGGAAAAAAAAAAAAAGAACCCTGACACTATGTATCCTATTAAGGTAAATTTAATATTATCTGACCAATAATCTTGGCCCTAGATTTGTAACTTAACTGCATATTCTATGAATAATTCTGCGTATTTATTGAAAATATTCCTTATATTTATGAAAACACACTGATCTGTTGTTTTAACTATCCTTTTTTCAATAATTGCTTTATTCTACTTGAAAATGAAGTTTAAAAGTTACTTTTTTATGGATATTTTTTAAATAAAGAAAATATCTTAATTAATTAATTTATTTATTATTTTTTGCAGTTTTGGCTGGGGCCAGGCTTGAACCCGCCACCCACAGTATAGGGGGCCGGCACCCTACTCCTTGAGCCACAGGCACAGCCCTAATTTATTATTTTTAATAAAATATTTTTTCTACTAAGCTCACTTTTTACTTGATTATATCCCTTATGGTAACAGGAAATGTTTTCAGAATACATGTACAATCTAGGGGCAGGACAGTGTACCAAACATACTATAATAGCCTATGGTAAAAATTTAATGTTTACTTATGAAAGAAACTATATTATGGTTTAACTATATATTATATATTTAACTATATATTAAACCAGTAACATCTCTTTGAAACCCAAAGAACTGAATGGAAAGGCATTAGATTTCTTTTATAAATGCTTAAATAGTTAAAAGGCTTTTGGACAGGAGTTACATATCAAAGACTTTTGATTGTTTAATAGTAGTAAATTTACCTCTGTTTTACACAAATCCAAAATGAAATAAGAGAATCCAGACAATGCAATTCACAGTTCAGTGTTAGAGTTGTACCTTACAACACCAATCAATTTTATGAGAAAAACAACTTTGTTATCTTCTTTGAGCCTATAGAGCTAGTGTGATCTAATTATTGATATAAAAACATAAGCTTCACGATCATTACAACCTACTTCCTGGGATATTTTACGGTATTTTAAAAGTGTTCTTAATAAAACAAAGGCACAATACATTCAGGGCCTCTGCAGGCTTAAAACCTTGTGACCCCCAACAAGTAGATTGATGGTTTGTGTAGAATAACATTTCTAACAACTGGATCTCAAGAAAAAGGAAAATAATCAACTTTGCACAAATATTCACTCATAATTTTAAAGTGAACTTTTATTTTCTAAATTATGTTATAAATATTGTCTTTGTTTCCCTGGGTTGTAGGTTTGAGAGTTAAATAGGGCATTAGAATTGACATGGTTAAAATCAATTAGTTTACAAGTAAGAAAATTAAGCATAGAAGAGAAAAAGGACACATCTATATTTGGTCAGAAAACGAAATTTGAAATATTTCAAATAGTTGAAATATTATTTCAAACATAATGTTGATTCTATTGACACTGTAGTATGTGTAATTCTTTCTTTGGAATTTTCTGCTTTTTTAATAACTACCTTTTAATGTAAAATATCAACATATCTAGTCAAATAGTAAAGGATTGTGATAAAGACTTTCACATAGAATTTTTAAAAAGAGCAACTCCATTTTGAAGATATTCTTATGGTACAATACTTCTGTATGTCCCTTTTTCCAGAAGAGTGTAAAATAATGAAAATGACAATAACGGATACTTATATTTGGAAATGTAACATTTTTGTGTAGTCCAATGGTAATGTTACCTAATTTTTTCCTAAGATATGGAATTAATTTTCACCATGATATTTGATCTTTTCTTGGAGACACTAAAAAGGATAAGTGATTTTAGGCAAAGTGGATAAATTCTGACAATGCTGAAAGCAAAACTTCTTGTCTAAAATAGAAAACACAGATGAATTAGTGATAGATAGAAATCTGCATTTTCTGTTGTTAAATCAATGCAGATTTGTTTTTACTTTTGCTGACTTCTTAAGTCATCTGTTTCATATCATGTTCTCTAAATCATAGGGAAGAATTGACCTTGGCCTTCCCTGGGTACAGGATAAGCTTTCAGGTAGCCCCTGAATGAGGAGAATATGAAGAAGGATGTTTGTTTCTCAGCTTCACTAAAGGACAGTTGAACTGGGATACCCCATCTCCTCCTCCATTAATATTCTTCTTTGCACACAGTACAACAGCTGCCTGCGTTTGCCTGTGGCCTCAGCTTAACAAAGTGCACAGAGGGCACCGGCTTCCCACATGGAGCAGCGCATCAGTAACCCAGTGGGAAGTGGTAGAGGCAGAAAGCAAGCATGGGCCAGCCAGTGGTGGAGGCAGAAGGCAAATGTGGGTCATCCAGAGAAAGCCTCATGCGTGGCAGGGCGCAGATCTTCAGACACAACAAAGAGAATGACATCAGAGGGATTGGTCCTTCTCTTCAACCTGAATTCTCAGTTATAAACTACGGCACAGCATCCTAGAAGAACAAAGGAAGGCTCAGACACTTTAGCTGCCTGGCAGATGGCATCTGAATGGCAGATCCGTGTTCCTGGGAAGATTTGACAATGGCCATTGGGTTCTGAGGTTATTCAGTTTAGGGAAAAAGCGGCAGAGGAATGTTTGGGGTGAGGTGGGTGTTATTCAGCCACGTGCCCCATTAGACCTGCTAAACTCTCTGTCACCATTTGTTAAGTGCATGTGAACCCCAGATGAAATTTTCAAAATGCTGGCATAATTTTTCAGCCAAGAGCTGGCAGAAGAATACAACATGAAGCCTTTGCATGCATATCAAGGTTTGTTTACTTGTTTGACAGCTAAGCAGGGAATCATTAGTTTTTACTTAGGCTGTATTTAATAAGACCTGTTGAAAGACGTATCTTTTGATATTTATACTAAATCAAATAAATATACCACTATTTATATACTAATATAAAATCAAAGAAAAAATAATTTAGAAATGATCATTTAATAGATTGAATGAAATTCCATGATATCAAAAAATGTTGGCATCATAAATAATTTCTGTGAGAATTCCAAGCTCTTTGTCTAGAGTTTACTTAGCCTAAGAAGCAACCCAGCACTGCAGATATTTACATTGTAGAAGAGAGAATGCGTAGGGAAAGCCATTATCAAAATGCACTGTTTCATCGGAGAAATCAAAGGCGTCACTTGAGTATTAACTCAAATGCTTAAAGTACATAATTAAAGTTGTAATTAGGAGTATTTATTTTGAAGTATCTTGAAGAAATATTTACAGAATAATTTTTTTTTTTTTTTTGGCTGGGGCTGAGTTTGAACCCGCCACCTCCGGCATGTGGGACCGGCGCCCTACCCGCTGAGCCACAGGCGCCACCCTACAGAATAATTTTTAATGGAAACACAGTCAAATGGAATTTTCTAACAACAGTTATAAAATTGCACCTTCCAAGTAACCTCCTTAAATATATATGCACAGCTGTAAAAGCTAAAAATTTAATGTATTCTGTTTTCTTCCAATCCTATTCACTTACTAGATTAACCAGCAACTTACTTTCTCCATCTATTGGATAAAGAATTTTCTAAATAAATTATTTTATAATTGATTTTTTTATTTTTTTCTTGTTTCTATTATTTTTAAATTCACTTTTTATTTCAGAGTATTTTAAGGGTACACACATTTTGGTTACCAAATTTGAATGTGTGAATTTGAAGTTAATATTGAATTTTGCCCTTCACCCAAAATATGTGCACTGTGCCCATTAGGTGTGAGTTTACCCTCCCTGTGCTCCCCCTTTCTCCTACTAAATCTCTGTTGAGTTTTTTTTTAATTCTTATTAAATTTCAAATTAATATGAGAATACAAATTTTTAGGTTACAATGTTCTCATTTCCAAGGTAAAGTTCAAGTTGTGAAAAAGTTCACAACTAAAGTTCACCCATGGGGTGTGCTGAATACCCTCACATTTTGCACAGTAGGTGACATCCAGCCAGATGCCCTCCCTCCCACCTCCAATTGGCCCCCACTCCTTACTTACACCTCCTCCTTGCTAGACAATGTTTTTTTTTTTTTTTTTTTTTTTTTTTTAATTTGGCCGGGGCTGGGTTTGAACCCACCACCTCCGGCATATGGGACCGGCGCCCTACCCGCTGAGCCACAGGCACCGCCCGCTAGACAATTTTTTTTATCATTTGTATGAGTATGTAATAGTTTATATATTGGTTTCAATATGTAACTATATAAATAATATATTAATATATTATATAATATATAAAACAACATATTAATATATTAATTTTATAATATTAATATATAATTATATTATATAATATAACTAATATTTAATAATACATGATATAGAATAATATAATAATATATATTTCAATATATAAATATATATAAATAATTCATTGGTATTGAGTACATTTTTTTTTCTATTCTTGAGATACTTTACTAAGAAGAATATGTTTAAACTCCATCCAGGTAAACATAAAAGATGTACAGTCTCCATCATTTCTTATGGTTGAACAGTATCCCACAATATACATATACCACAATTTGTTGATCCATTGTGGGTTGATGGGCATTTGTGTTACTTCCATGACTTAGCAATTATAAATTGAGCTACAATAAATATTTTGGTGCAAATGTCTTTGTGGTAAAATGCTTTTTGTTTTTCTGGGTAGAGACCTAGAAATGGAATTCCAGGATCAAATGGAGGGTCATCTTTTTATTCTTTGAGAATTTTCTATATTTATTTCCACCAAGGTTGTACTAATGTGTAATCCCACCAGCAGTATAGAAGTGTTCCCTTCCCTGCACATCCACTTCAGCATCTGCAGTTTTGAGATTCTGAGATGGGGGTTAATCTTACTGGAGTTAGATGATACGGTGGTTTTAATGAGTTGTACTTTCATGTTTTCCTTTAAGTGCTAATCCATGAGTTCCAGTTTAGTCCTGAGAACAAGTGGTGCTTGTTTTCCCATTCTTGTGATACTTCATGGGGGCGAATGGTCTCCCGTTCCATCCAGGTTGTTACAAAAATATTAGATTGCCATTTCTTCTTTATAGCTGAGTAGGATTGCTGCATCAAAAAGTAGGTTTTAATGTTTAGCCAAATATTTACTTTCCTTTTAAGTAAATGCCATTTTTGTTTTCCTTACAACTTTAAGTATAGTGAATTGTTGCAATAACACTAGGTTTGGGGGGCAGTATTTAAATTATTTTATAAAATGATACTGTCCCATTGGCTTTTATCATTGTGAATTGAATAAAAGTACCCCATTTATATCCAGATGAATGGAATACTAGTGTGCTTAATCACCTAGTTCTCCCTTATTAAATCTGGACAGGATAATCTGAAAAACAGAATTTTAGAAAAAGTGAATGCATTCCCAAGAGATTTCAGGAAAATATAATAGTTAATATTCATCACTATTAAATATACCCAATAGAATGGAACTCTGTAATGAAAATTTATCATTATGTTCAGAATTATAGTAATATGAACATACATTAAAATTTGCTACCAATTCAATTACTCTCTTCACCTCATCTGTGATGGAAGCTTAACTAAACGAATGAATATTGAGCGGCTTCCTGAAGGCCGAGATCCTTAGCCTTTGTTGCACTGCAGGGGAAATGACTCCCAGACATCTGTGTCCTTCGGGGAAAATGGCAGAAGTTTGACTATGAGGATTAGAGGCAGGAGTGCCCTATTGATCTACGTTCTCCAAGGGCAGATGTCATGAAGGTAAGTCATCTCCAAAGTAACCATGGACGGTTATGTAAACTAAAATCGACATTCTTGAATTCTGTAGTTAAACAACTGTGAGGTCCACCTGTAGCTCAGTCAGCCCAGTAAGAACAGGAATTATATCAAACTTTCAGTGACGGCAGGAGGAGGACAGACTGCGTGGGCTGTTTTGTTTGCTTGTTTTGCAAATATAAGCCAGGGGATATTTCAAAAACATAAACATTCTATATGGAAATTATTCAAATTCAGTGAAGGTAGAGCTCAATGTGACAATAAAGCATTATTCTATATTTTGCCCATTATCTTCTTTAAAGATCAACTGCGGCAAGGGGATTGTTTAAGTCCAGGAGTTTGAGGTTGCTGTGAGCTGTGATGCCACAGGACTCTAGCCTGGGGCAACAGAGTGAGACTCTGCCTTAAAAAAATAAAAATAAATAAATAAATAAACGAAGATCATGGTAAAAATAAATAACTAGTGAAATCAATTCACGATGTATTTCTCTTATATAAAGACATATTGTAAGGCAACTGAAAAAATTGGCTATCTAAAATTATGCAAAACTCATTGGACTAATTTGAGTTTGAAGATCTTATAGACTTTTCATTTTTGTGTATTCATTTGTTGATTCATTTATTCACTGTGAAATATTTATGTCAGTAAATAATATTTTCATGAATTTCCCTGGGCACTAGGAGTACGCCATTGAACAAAACCAGAATTATTCCCTTCTTGAGGATAGACAATTAGCATAAGAGGAAATGAGATTTCTTTTAACTAGTGTACAAACATATAATGCTCATTACCAATAAGTGTTAAGAGGCAAAATAAATCAGGAGCCCAGAAAGAAGTGAGGAAGTCACTATGGATGTATATGGACAGTGTTTTACTCTGATAACACTGCTATAAAAAATGCCATAGACTATGTTCCTTATAAAGGTCAGAAATGTATTTTTCAGGCTTCTGGAGACTGGGAAGTGTAAGACCAGGATGCCAGAAAATCTGGAGTCTTGAGAGGACCCATTCCCTAGTTGTTTGTAGATGAGTCCATCTCACCATTTCCTTATGTGGGGGAGGAACAGGGCAGCCCTCTGGGGTCTCTTTTATGGAGCACTAATTTAATTTATGAAGACTCCATCCTCACGAGCTAAACATCTGCCAAAAGGCCCCACCTCTGTCACCTTTATCTTGTGGATTAATATTTTGCATGTGAATTTTAGGGGTGTGTGAATGTGAAATTCATAGCTTTCTTGGCCTCCCAAGTCATATCCTCTTCACATGTAAAATTCATTCATTTTGTCCAGATAGCTTCAAAAATCGTAATTTGTTCACTTGAAAAGTTCTAAGTGCAGAGTAATTTATTTATTTATTTTTATTGTTTGGGATTCATTGAGGGTGCAAAGACTTAGGCTACGCTGATTGCACTTGTCAGGTAAATTCCCTCTTATAACTGTGTCCTGCCAAGAAATGTGATGTACACCATGGTCCCCATGCCCTCTCTGCTCCCCTCTCCCTATACCCTCGTTCTCCCACCATGTATTAGCTCATCTATTGTCTTTATATTACCAGGGTTTTATTCCAATCCTACCTAAATAAGATACAGATGAGACTCAATCGTCTCAGACAAACCTCTGAACCCAACATGTTATGGTCTTGCAATATACAGTGGTAGGACTGACGTAAAGTAAATATTCCCTTCAAAAAGAGACAAATAGGAAGGACGGGAGTAACAAGTCCCAGTAAGTCCAAATCCTTATGGCTCCAGATAAACTTTCCTTGACCCTAGTGCCTGCTATCTAGCTTCCTGGGGTACAGGTGCTACATTCTCAATCCACTGGGCAGTCCTCTAGGGCAATTACCCTGTCCCCATGTCTTGGTGTGGCCCCAAGTATGTGGTGGTCTCTGGAGTGGCCCTACCTCCACCAGGGCTTCATGTCTGGGTGGCATACCTGTAGCTCTCTGAGACAGAAATTGCATACCAGTGACTCTACAGGATTGGGGTTTCCAGGGGTGGCCTTGCCCACATGATGCCAATGGGTATGGCCACGATGGGGCTTTCTGTGGCTCACCACCCCCTATGGTGGTTTCCAGCCTGGACTTTGTGATCTTCTGGGTCATCTGTTAGAATCTGAGTGTAGGAAGTCACACCCCTGCAGCTCTGCTGGACACTGTGCATGCAGTAGAGGGTCCACCAGGGTCACTGAGGAGAGTGGGATGGAGATTAGGGAGTATAGCTTGAGGAAACTCCAGGCTGCCGTGGCCCGACCTTTAACATCCTTCTGTCCTCCAGGCTCTGGAATTCTGGCTCTGTGTTGAGAGTAGCAGCACCTTAAATTTCTTAAATCCCTAGAGGAGCACTCCCCTATTGTTTGGAAGAAACGCACCTGACTCATTCCCATGTCTCCTCATGAAATGTTGGGCGGCTACCGTCAGAGCTCTATCCCAAATGTCCGTCTCATTCTTTAGAATATGGACAGGCTGAGAAAAAAAAATTTTAATTGTAAAGTTCTTCTTCCTTTTAAATTAAAACGTCCATCTTTAAATCACTTCTCTCTTCTTCATTCCTTTTACTATAAATATTTAAGAGATATCAAGATGCCCCTTTGACAATTTGCTTATAAATGTCTTCAGCCAAATATTGTATTTTATCCTTTGCAAATTCTGCCTTCCACAAAACACTAGGACATAGATATAATCCACCCCAGTTCTTTGCCACTTTGTAGCAAGAATTACCTTTTGTTCCGATTTCTAGTAAATGCCCTTTGTGTTCATTTGAGATCTGCTCAGAATGGCCTTTATTATTTGTATTTCTGCCAACATTCTGATCAGAACCACTTAAGTATTCTCTAAGAAGACCGAGACTTTTTCTACAGTTCCCTTCTTCTCCTGAACCCTTCCCAGAATCACCGTTAATTATCAATTCACAGCAACGCAGGCTCCTTACAGGCTGCTTTCATGCTCCTCAAATCCCATTACCCAATTGCAAAAACACTTTCACATTTTCTCATATAGCAGCACCCCGACCCTGGTACCAATTTCTGTTTTTGTATGTTCAGGTTGCTATAAGAAAATAACAAGGCTTATAAACAACAGAAATGCATTTCTCATGCTTCCAGAGGCTCAGAAGTCCAAGATGGAGGTGCCAGTAGATTTGGTGTTTGTTGAGTGCTCACTGTCTGGTTCCTGGATGGGGACATCTCACTGGGAGCTCATGTAATTGTAAGGGGCAAAGAACTCCCTCCGGTGTGATTTATAAGGATACTAACCCCACCATGAGCATTCCGGCCTCATGGATTAATGCCCACCCAGAAGACCTCACCTCCTTAAAAATACTAATATACTTAGGACACTCTTAGCCAGATTTGTCAAGTATAAAATAGAAGAAGCACAACTTTCCTGTATCAGGAAAGGATGAAAGGATATTATTACGGATCCTATGGACTTCAAAGAATAAAAATACATGATGAAAAATAGTATGATCATAAACTTAGATGAAGTGTTCAAATATATAAATTCCATAAAATTTACAACTTATTAATACTGACCTCCCCAAAACACAGAATTTGAATAGTCTTATTATTATTGGTTATAATATATTTTCAAAGAAAATATATTTACAGAAACACTCTGGTCTAGACAGCTACAGTGGTATGTAGTAAAGATGAAATAATGGTAAAATATGTAAACATTGTCACAAAATAAAACAGAACAGCTCATAGATAATTTATTTAATTTTGTGATAAAGTGAAATATTTTATTCTTGTATCGCTGATTTCCAACCATAAACAACATATAGTTTTCTGTTTTCAAATTTACATGAGAAAATTTCAGATATGTAGTTCGTAACCCAAATTCTAATAATTGAAGTCTACCCATGTTGATATATACAAATCAAGTGTAATCATTTTAACATTTAAATCAAGTGTTTCATCATATAAATGTATGAGTACTTATTCATCACTCCACGAGTGACTATTGACGTGGCTTCCATATCTGTAGGACCCCTAACTGAGCTTCAGTGAAAATCTTTGCACACATTTTGTTCATGTACTATAACTATTTTTGGCATCATGAGTAGTGAAATACTTTTATGACTTACTGTTTAGAGTTCATAGATAAATTTAAATTGATAAATTTGACATGCCATCTCCAAATTTTGAAAATAAAACTTCAGTATTCACTAAGTCCCTTTGAGAATGAGAAGAAAGTATTCTGAGGTGTGAGCAGACAGTGAATACTTAGTTGTTTTACAAAGTAACAGTGAGAAAAAACAATGCTTCCCAATGTGCAGTTACTGGTTTTTAAATATAAGTTGTTTTTCCCCTTTTCTTGGTTACATAATTAAGTATTTTTATATTTGGCTGATTCAAAAATAAGGTTTAAACTATATGGACTGACCAATTCTAGCTCAAAGTTTCACTGATTGCAATGTCCATGACTTTTAATATTGAGGTGAGTGAGAAGGCAGAAAGTAATTGAGTCAATGTTTTTCAAATCTTTTAGCAAACAGATGGAGGGTTTACTATATGGCAGGTAACTCTAGGATCAACAGAATTCTTTCTTATACAGAGTCCTAAAACATGTCATTGATAAGTTTTAGAAGTTTTTACAGATAGATAAGCCTTGAGATGTCTTTCTGTACATTTTAAGGCCTAGTTAATGTGATTAAACATCTTTCTACACTTATCTCTGAACTTTATTTGTTTAATCTAAATAGGATTCGACTTTTTCCAGGGGAAGAACTTGGTTTATCAAAACAAGCGTCAGATTTTAAAAAGAGATTGAAGCCACACTGTTCTAGCAACTACCATTTTATTTAAGAAACTAGCATTGAAACATGAAACAAGCTTGGATCACCAGCTGCACAGAAACAAGCAAACTTGAAAATTTTAACCCAGATTATGAACTGGGAAGAAATTAACCACTGTAGTTTCTTAGTGGCAACCAATCCTCAAACATGAAAATGCCATTTGTTACACAGCATCATTGGTGAGAATTTAAGCATCATGTAGGAAGAGAAAACATAGTTCTTAACCAATAACTTCAATTATTTAATAATTGCACGAATGCTATCCTGCTTAGGTGACAGAAACTATCAAACTACACACATTCTGAGAGAGTGAATCAAAATATATTCAACATTCTGGGGCCATATAATTCAGAATTTTGTCTATGGAAAGTGACATTTCACTTAAACAAGAGCATAGATAATGAAAGGATGTCTAAACTTGCATAAGAATCCTTATTCATTAACAGTTAATTACAAACATATGAATGTAATTGCCCATCAGTAAATAAGAGTGTACCCCTAAGTAAAATTAAAAGTATATATTAACAAAAGGAAGTAAAATGGATGAGGAAATGATGGTGTTAAATTTCTTTACCAATGTATTCACATATATTTGAAAACAGAACATGTTGTATTTGTTATATAAGAAACATAGTTTCTATGTTATGTTTTTTAGTAGTTTATCTGAGATTTTTCAAAATAGATTTTGTTACTGTACTTTTGTACATCAATAATTCTATGTGGTATTAGGCCTATTAAATACAACAGTGTTTAGTACCTCAGTGTTTTAACAATTGATGCTTTTTAAAAACTTTAATAAGCAACATCTAATTATAAACACATTGGAATGAACAAAACAAGTCAGGAAAAATGGGAGATAAGGCAGATTAGAGGATACAGAAATAGTGTTTAAAAATTGGGGATGCTGAGTTAAAACAACTAGCCTGGAAATTCCTTGTATTATTGTACAATTTTGTGACCTGAAGAAGTGTGCTGTGACAGAGAAGTACTGTGAATAAAGCAGAATTATGAAGGGGATTGATACATTCCACACTCACATTTTATGATATTATGGATTCAGGAGAGGAAATGGAAGGCATGGTCATACAGTAGAGGGTTCTCCAGAGAAACGGCACTAATGGAACGAATATCCTGATTGATTAGTTGACAGAGAGTATGTCGACAGACAGCACAGTGTGTATCTGTGTGCGTATTAAGTGTGTGTGTCAATGTGTGCAGGTATATCTGTGTGCGTATTAAGTGTGTGTGTCTGTGTGTGCAGGTGTATCTGTGTGCGTGTTAAGTGTGTGTGTCAGTGTGTGCAGGTGTATCTGTGTGCGTGTTAAGTGTGTGTGTCAGTGTGTGCAGGTGTATCTGTGTGCATGTTAAGTGTGTGTGTCAGTGTGTGCAGGTGTATCTGTGTGCGTATTAAGTGTGTGTGTCTGTGTGTGAAGGTGTATCTGTGTGCATATTAAGTGTGTGTGTCTGTGTGTGCAGGTGTAGCTGTGTGCATATTAAGTGTGTGTGTCTGTGTGTGCAGGTGTATCTGTGTGAGTATTAAGTGTGTCAGTGTGTGCAGGTGTATCTGTGTGCGTATTAAGTGTGTGTGTCAGTGTGTGCAGGTGTATCTGTGTGCGTATTAAGTGTGTGTATCAGTGTGTACAGGTGTATCTGTGCGTGTATTAAGTGTGTGTGTCTGTGTGTGTATTAAGTGTGTGTGTCTGTGTAGACACAGAGCGTGTATGTGTGGGTTCAGTTCACATGACCTTGGCCAGCAAGTCCAAATCAGGGAGCTAAAGCAGTGAGATGGAGGAGCAGTGGAGATTCGGGATTGCGTGTTTAGTTGACACACTGTCTGGAGGTGAAATTTCTCCCTTGGGGAAAGTCAGTCTTTTATCTTAGGCCTTCAACTAACTGGATGAATGCCACCTACCTGATGGAGGACAACGTGTTTGCTCCAAGCCCACTGATATAAATGTTAATCTCACCTAAAAATATAACTTCACTGCACATTCAGACGTTTTTGACCAGACATTTTTGTGTGGTGTTCAAGCCAAAGTGACAAATCAAAATTGGGAGCTCAAGTTCTCCACCGGAAACCTTCACAGAAAACGGATACACCGGGTCTGGGTTTTAGAGATGAGAATGAATAATAAATGGAATAAAAATTAATAAAGTAAGGTTCTTAAAGTAGAAAAATATGAACTACAATAAAATGCACGA
Source organism: Nycticebus coucang (assembly GCF_027406575.1). Lineage (NCBI taxonomy): Eukaryota > Metazoa > Chordata > Mammalia > Primates > Lorisidae > Nycticebus > Nycticebus coucang. The sequence continues at coordinate 8,400,651 of NC_069794.1, read as the reverse complement.
TGTGGTGCAAAATAAGAAAAATCCTCAAAGAAGGAAAATTTGAAGGAAGTTAGAAAAAGGGCAGTTGGTTTCCTCTGTTTGACTATTCTCAGAGTGTTTGAAGAGTCAAAGGTTCTAGAGTGAGAAAAAAGAAAAAGACTTTCATTCCAAAGAGGCAGAAATTAAACAGGTCGCTAGATTTAAAGGTGTGAAATAATATGGTAGTTTATAAGAAGAACACATCTACCAACTGGTCAGGAAGAAGGCAAAGAAATTTGCCTGTTCTGCTCCAGGCAGCACAGAAAATAATATCAAACAAAATAATTCTCAAATGTATATGAGCCCAGGCTTGCCTTTGGGAGTGCAATTCACAGTACCTGAGTAATCCCAGACGTTATAAACATAGCATGAAAAACGTAACATGAACATAACAAAGATATTGAAAAGTTAAGTTTAATTACTCATTTAAGGTGTTATCAGAATTAAAATTTGTAGAAAAAATACTTATAAAATCAGAAATGAGCCGAGCTTTTAGATGAATAAGTTATTTGAAATGACAAGAGATTCACCCAAAGAATGTAGAAGGGAAAAGAGGGAAGATGAATGTCAAATGTAATGAAACTGACACATATAAAATCGAAAACTATTAATGGTCTCATAACCATTTAGGAAATTAAATCTTTAATGAAAAACCTACTCATGAGATTCATGTCATTGATAAGTATTTTCTTTATCCCCAAATCTGACAAAGACAGAAAAAGAAAGAAAAATCATACTTCAGTGTCATCAACAGAGTCAATAGTCTTAGATAAAATAGTATCAAACCAATCTTGAATTATATTGAAAAAATATACTATTAGAGGGACTTAAAACATTTGAGGGGAACGAGGATTGACCCTTAGAAAATCCATGCATGTAACTCATCACATTAGCTGAAATACGTAAGAAACAAAACATTATCTCATGGATATGACTAGGATGTGAAAGTGTGAGTCCCTCCCTAACTCACAATGTCATCAAATAAAAAGATGGGACCTTTGGTAGGTGACTATGTCATGAAGGTGGTGTCCTCATGACTGGGCTTAGTGCCCTTATAAGAGAGACCCCAGAACCCCTGATTTCTTCTACCGTGAGGGTGCACGGGGGATAATGACCTTTATGAACCAGGAAATGGGCCGTCACCGGCCATGAAATCTACTGACATCTTTATCTTGGAATTCCCAGGAAACACACTATGAGGAATCAATTTCTGCTATTTAGAAACTACCCAGGGAATGGCATTTTGTTATAGCCTCCTGAACAGATGCAGAAAAAGCATTTCCCATTCACGTAAATAAAATTTTTAGCAAATAAGAACAGGTGACATTTCCCTAAATCCTGAACTTTCTGATACTTTTAGAAAAGCACAAAGGGTCAGGTGAAATGAATGTCATAATATGTTTTATTTAACACAATGTAAATTATTATTATAACAAATTATCAACATATAAAAATCATTAATAAGATATTTGGACTTCTTTCTTTTTACTCTGACTATCAAGGACTATTGTTCATTTGCAGTAACCTTAGTTATAAGGAGCTGTATTTCAAGAACTCAATAGCAATTCATGGCTCTAAGTATTTCAATAAAAGATGACAATCATTATCATACTGAAGGGTGAAATGACAATTAATGACAATTAAGGTTATGGGGGGGAAGCAGAAAGAGGGACGGAGGGAGGGGGGTGGGGCCTTAGTGTGTGTCACACTTTATGGGGGCAAGACATGATTGCAAGAGGGACTTTACCTAACAATTGCAATCAGTGTAACCTGGCTTATTGTACCCTCAATGAATCCCCAACAATAAAAAAAAATAAAATAAGAATAAAATAAAATAAAATTATAACTTTCCCCACAAAAAAAAAAAAAAAATGAACCATAAGTTTTCCCGGGGCTACGTTTGTCTAACACAGTAATGCAGGACTTCAGCACAATAATAAGAAATCAAAATAAAAATTATAAGCAATGAAAATAAGTAATAAGAGCTACAAATATTATGTACCATAAGATGATAAAAATCCCACAGAAGACTGAGAAAATTCTAGAATTCCTTTGACAATTTAAAATGGTTATAGGATATAGGTTATATGCAAAAACATCTGGATTTCCACACATTTTTTTTAAGTTGGAAAACATAAATATAAATGATAACATTTACTGCGGGAGTAGCTAGGGGAAGGGGAAATGTTCAAATCCAAGTGCAAATAATTATCAAATGTTAGGAAAATATAATAGAGAAATCTAAATAAAAAGGAAGAAATATCATTTTAATGGATACAACTTAATATTGTAAAGGTACCAAAACAATGTATACATTCCACACAATTTAAATGGGAATCTCTACAGTTTTTTATAGATACATATTCTTTGTATGTATTTGTGGGTTGCATGTCATATTTTATTACATGCATAGAATATGTAAAGATCAAGACAGGGTATGAAGCACACCTACCACCTCAAAGCATTTATCATTAGACACTGGCAACTTAATTCTTTTACAGATATCCCAGATAATGTTGAATTCAAAGAGCAAGGGGATGAATGGAAACTTATGTTGACTCTATAGTAATTACAACAATGGTTTTAGTGCAGTGATGTACAAATAGATCTCTGGGAAAGGAATCGAACACGGCCAAGAGTTCCTTAGAACTATGATACTTGCCAGACATGGAGCTTCAGATTTTGGATTGATCAGTAAAGACTACGGCATAATGCAAAATTCACAGGAAACAAAAATAATAAAGTGCTTCTTTATCTGATCTATAAACAAAAACCTTTCCAGGTGGAATAAAGACCTGAATGTAAAACGCTGAAATATTTTAGTAAATACAGCAGAATTTCTTTATAAATTGGGCATTAAAGGCATATATACCAAGCATAGAAAGAGCAGACCTAGAGAAAAGTCTCAACTATTTTAATCAAAATTAAAATTAGCATACCTGTTCATTAAAGCCATTATATTAGAGGAAAAAGTATGACACAACTAAGAAAATAGTAGACCTGTAAGACAGAGATTGATATCAAGAGATAGAAAGTTATAATCTACAGAAATGATTCCTATAAATCAAACACACACAGACGTGTTAAAGATTTCAAAAAAAACATAAACAGAGAATATAAATAGGCAATTTGCATAAAAGGAAAGGAAAATTCAACTGGCCAAGATGCTAAAGGCAGGTACAGAGTGTAACATTTAAAATGTCTAGACTGTAATTGTGTACTTGTTCACCTTTCCAATGATAGAAGGCGTTCTTGGACTGGCGATACAGAGATTGTCACGTGTTGTAGTGTGACTTCCTCAGCAAGCTGCCTTTTCAGGCAGAGTGGAGCATTCAGATGGGCTATGAGCTGAGAATCTGTGCACACTTGAATTTCTATGGGCAGGCCAAAATTCCCGGTGGGATGGTATTTAAAGGTAAGACCTTTGAGAGATAGTTAGATGGTGAGGGTGGAACTCTTATGATGGAACGAGTGTCCTTCTAAGAAGTGAAGCAGGAGAAATGGTCTCTCTCCACCATGTGAGGACACAGAAGAAGAAGCCTGACTGTGAACAGAGAGCAGCCCTCGCCAGAAACCAAACCAGGCAGCACCTTGGCCTCGGACTCTCCCCCCAGCCTTCACAACTATGAAAATAAACATCTGATATTTAAGCAAACCAGTCAATGGTTTTCTGTTATAGTTGCTCGAGCATAACAGTAGAAAATGTGTCATTTTGTAAAGGAGTGTCCTTGAAACTGGAAATTTTGGAGGGGATAGAATTAGGACTGGGTGAAGGCAGAAGTTGATCTGTGAGGCAGCTCTAAGATTTTATGTCTTTGACTCATTATTTTTTTCAAAGACGTCCACAAATATTAATTTTATCAACAAAGCACCCAAGAGATTCACAGATGAAGGCTGATGGCCCAGAGTAATTCCAGCAGCTCCAATGAGTCATTCGTTACCAGAGTTCTGAACTGCACCCCCGAGTGTCCTCACATCAGTTAAAATACAGGGCTAGTTCTTTATTTCACGCCCTGAGGTAAATTCAGAATAGTGTATCAGGTGTATCAGGAGGGAAGGAAGGAAATTCCCTCCAAAAGGAAAAGAACAGGCTTCTGTGATATTCATAAGGTTTTAGTTCTTTTTTTTTTGTAGAGACAGAGTCTCACTTTATGGCCCTCAGTAGAGTGCCATGACGTCACACAGCTCACAGCAACCTCCAACTCCTGGGCTTAAGCCATTCTCTTGCCTCATTCTCCAAGTAGCTGGGACTACAGGTGCCCGCCACAACGCCCGGCTATTTTTTGGTTGCAGTTCAGCCGGGGCCGGGTTTGAACCCGCCACCCTCGGTATATGGGGCCGGCGCCTCACCGACTGAGCCACAGGCCCCGCCCAAGGTTTTAGTTCTTAAAGCTGCTGATGAATAATATGCAAGTTATATTATTTTCCACACTTTCTTCTATACCTTTTCATATGGGAACTATTTCATTAAAACTGAAATCTTGATACCTAAAATAAAAGGATGGGGATTGAAGAGAAGACAGTGTGGAGAGGAAAGAAAGACAGAGGTGGTATTTCAGGAAAAGTCGGACCCTTCAAGACAAGTAGAAAGAATCCCTGATGAAGGAAGGGGCAAGTCATTTTAATAGAAAGTAAGTAAGGGAACCAATTTTCTCCGGAGCTTTGCTTTAATGTAAGAATGGCTGAAAAACATATTCACTGAAATCAGGCTGGCTTTTCAGCTAACAGATACGATTTCAACTCTCAGACTATATGGAGGCCTCTGAAGTAAACTTTGTTGATAAAATTAATATTTGTGGACGTCTTTGAAAAAAAAGAATGAGTCAAAGACATAAAATCTGCGTAGATACAAAACCTGTAATTTTAATGTCATGTGAGGCTTTGATACTGACCTAGCAACAAATATTTCACGGTAGTACCAAAATTTCCTGAGAATGAAAAACAACTCTTGTGGCCTTTCCAGGGCTCCTTCAAGCTTTTATAGGAACAGTTAGTAATTACGATTGTCTCCGTTTAATAAGTATCATCAATCCCCTGGCAAGTGTAATATCTTACAGGAAATCATTTAAATAATGAATCTTACATGCTCCTAGTTAAAGAAAAATGAATATTCAATGTAACAACCTATGTAACAGAATATGTAGCAACCTCTGTAATAGGATACGTAGCAGCTTATGTAACAACATATGTAGTGATCTCTGTAACAAGCTATGTAGTAACCTATACAGCAAGATGTGTAGGAACCTGGGCAGCGGGCTGCAGAGACAGAGTGGCATTTACTGGAAGTTAAAGATCAGACTTCGGCAATTGGAAATTGATCAGCTGCGGACCTCCAGTGAAGGGGGCTGGGCTCGGAGGAGGAACTTATGTTCTCAAAAAATAGCAGCTGCGGAAGTTACCTGTTGGCCTTTTCCCCAACAGGTATGGGAAGGTCCACCTGCTGTAAGCTTTTGAGTTTACAGTCCGTTGTCCGGCCTGCTTCCTTGGTGAGGACACTGACAATTCAAAGAAGTTATACAGATTCAAAATGCTCCCAGATTTCAACATGAATTAGCCCTTAGGAAAAATATTTTTAAATATCTATAATTAAAATTTTAAAATATATTGAAAATTACATTTTTTTTTTTTTACCCTTGATGACAATCTAAAATTCCCTCTCTCTACTACTCAACAAACTGTTGACACTGGTAATATCCTTTTTTAATGGAATATATAAGCAAGCTGGCCTGGCTTCACTAAATTGCACTCAAGTCTTTGAATCCTGTCATCACATCCCTCCTGTGCAGGGTCTATGGACTAAGACTGAAGATCAACTAACTCCTGGGACTTACTTGTCTTTTCTTCCTGACTGGACCTCATGCACACACAATGGAAAATCAACTAACCTGAGTGTACACAAGGTTCTTTGCCATGAGATGGGAAAATAATAAGTGGGTAATGTTTATGGTGCCCAGGATTGCTAATACGTAAACATTCCCAATTATTTATATTTTAACTATGACATTTGGAAAATATTGTTTTCACTTAAAATAATTAAAATAGTCTTCACAGACATCGTTTATTTTACACAGTAACAGTCATTGTGCTGTATTTTCTCAGTTGATTTTTACAAAATCATAAGGAATAAATTATCCTATTTTATAGATAGGTAAGCTGAAATCAAGTAAATTTATAAAGGTCCAACATAATAAATAGTCTAAAGTTTGACTCTGTTTTTTTCAAATTTACCATTTTCTTTTTTAATATTTAACAAGTGTTGACTTTTTCATTTTTTATTCCACATGAGTGACTTTATTCCAATTACTGTAGTAGGAAAAGTGAAAATAATTTTTTTGACAGAGAATAGAATTTTATTTTTTAAAATATGTTATAAATTCTTTTTTTATGCAGGACCAAAACTATATTAAACTTATGTTTTTCATTAGGTTGAGACTTAACCCAATATAAGATGTATAAATCATATGTTGCGTTTTAGCAGAACATGCTTTATTTCTATTCAACTGAAAGTGAGATTCATTCTTTAGGCAAGATACCCAAACTCATTAATGCATCTACATGGACATGATGTGTTCATATAAAATTATCATAAGCATGGTATGATAACATACAAAGATTAGTGTCCTAGTCAGGTATAACAGAATACCATGGACAGGGTGGCTTATGAACAATGGAAATTTATTTCTCACAGTTCTGAAGGCTGGAATGTCCAATGTTACAGTGCCGGCAGGTCCGACATCTGGGAAGGCTGCCTTGTGGCTCATGAGTCCATCTTCTCCTTGTTAGAAGAGAAGCAAGGCCAGGGAGTTCTGTGTGACCTATCTTATAGAAGCATTTGTACCACTCATGAGGGCTCCACCCTTGTAAAAGCTCCACTTCCTAATAACATCAGATTGGCAGTTAGAATTTCAACAAATTTATTTTTGGTGTGCGGGATGTAATCTTTCAATCTATGTCAACTGGACTGCAGACACTTTGAATTAAGCAAATACACCAAATTAAAAGAGCTGACAGCTGGTCATAAGCAAAAGGCACTCTGACTCAGCGTCAGCAAACAAAAACCTTCTGAAAAATTGGTCAGATATTTCAAAGAACAGCAAACCCATAGGACAAGTTGTCATTGAAATAGAAATCTGATTTCGGTTGGAGAGAGTGGGTTCACAGTGAACCATAGCAGCACTTTTTAAGACCACTTTTAGAAGATTATTTTTGTTCTTTGAGCAAATACAGTTTTCCCTTCACTTAGTCATTCATTCCTTTTCATTCATCAATTCATATATCAATCCACCTGCCATCTCAAGAAACCCTATTTCCAGTACTGATCTTCTTATGCAATAGCACCTAGGTATTAATCCCGAGGAATCAGAAAACATTAATTCATAGGTTCCGACCTTGAAGAACTACAAGTCCTACAAATAAGCAACAAATACAGTGGTGAAACAATACTCTGTGTCCCGAGACCATGGACGCACAATTTTTACTTGTCAATTTAAAAAGTAAATGGAAGAAAGAGAAAGCATCCCCTAAGAATGGGACACATATGTTGTCCGGCATTAAGAAGAGTGGGAAATGTCCCTAAAGTTAATGTACACAAAATACCAGCTGGGAAGATGTGGCCTAGAAAACAGGTGCAAATGAAGAACAGAGTGACTATCTGGTATGTAGCAGACACACAGATAAAATCAGCCTGCACAATTTAGTAAGAAATGTTTTAAATTTCTTTATAACCATATTTAAGAAGCGTTAGTCTTGACAGCTATTACTTTTAAATGACAAATTAGTAGAAATATTTAGTTTCAGCCTTCAGCATACGTTTTTCTTTTGGTAAAAGAGCCTACATTCTGAAAAAGTACCAGATGTCAAAATTACCCGTAAATTAGTGCTGTTACAAACAAAGACAATTGTAAATGACTAATAAATAGTTCTGAAACAAATCTAACACAGAAGAAAAGATAATTGTAATTGAAGTTACAAATAATTTACCTCTTCCTCAAGTACAGTGTCTTCTCTAAGTATTATGTTCTCTGATCTCTTTAGAAGCTGTTTATTAAAATTAAAACAAATAAGACATATCTACAGAAAAACTGATGCATGATGAAAAATTCATTATTATTTATATTTTATATAAATTCTTTTCAGAATGTACTTGTCTGTCTTGTCAAAACGAGCCTTGTAACTGGATGTATCTTAAATTCCAGTATTTTAAGTTTTGAGGAGTGAATAAAAGACCAGTAAATAGTACCCTAGCTACTAAAGAAATAAGTTGTTTCTAAACTTGAAAGCATCACAGCCACAGGGTTATATTATAGGGAGAAATTGGGGAATACAGAATTTCCATATATTTATTATAATATTGAGGACTAGTGGAGAAAAAAGCCTTAAACTCTCACTCTTTAAGCGTTGTGAATTATAGCTCCGGTTAAGTAACAAGAAGGTGAATAGTAGTTTAAACTTAGAGGCAAAACTATATTGTTTCTGTCCATAAAAAAAGTGTAAAAATATGGTCCTGGAAAAAAATCATATGTGTATTAGCTTATTATATGGAAAAATGTGATGATTCTTTTTAACACGAAACACATCTAAAGTATTTTCTAAACTCATTTCCTTTATAACAAGAGCTACCATATCTTCAACCATTTTTCAAATATTTAACATTGCTTGTATTTGGATTGTGCTATTTTTCTTCTGTGGTATGGATATTTACTTTTAAAAATATAAAGAATGACAATTAAACCTATTTCAAACTTATTTAGAACTTATTTCAAACACAGAAAAGAGCTTTGGCCTTCGGTAAAGTTGTCTGGAACGTTGTAAGAACTGCACTGGATCCCAGCTACTCGGGAGGCTGAGGCAAAAGAATTGCTTAAGCCCAGGAGTTGGAGGTCGCTGTGAGCTGTGTGAGGCCACGGCACTCTATAGACTGAGGGCCATAAAGTGAGACTCTGTCTCTACAAGAAAAAAAAAGAACTGCACTGGAAAACTCTGCTTAAATAAAGTGGGAAAGTGGAGAAATTCGTTCAACTTAAGTCCCTGCCTGGTATCGTTTTCGTTTTAAGAGCTCACCGTAAAAGTAAACAATTCCATCAGATACTGAGAAAAGTCTGTGGTGTCTCCCACTTGGAGGTTTTTCTGCTTTTTGCTGTCTTCAGGTTCACTGCATTCCTCGTGATCTGCCTGTTCTGTGGCATGACGTGTTTTTTGGGTAAGACGTGACTTAAGGCACCAATAATCAGCTCTTCTGGAACGTGGCTTGACTGAAGCAGGGCGGCCAGTGTATCAAGAGGAAGGCACATTTTCATTTTTCGTATTGTGACATCTATAGTTCATTTTCCTTAAGAAAAAAAAAATAAAATGATATGCATATTTACAAATTTTCTTCCACGACCTATGAATATTGGTTTAGAGATAAAGATCAACACTATTAGCATTAACACATTGCCCTGTATGCCGGCTTTGTGAAAAACTTTAACCTAATCTCTGAGTTATCACAGAAATTTATGCCACATTTTATAGATACCTCAATTCTCTTATCATCCAAACACTAACTGTGACTAATGTCCAAATTCAAGGCTCCATCTTCAGGTAGGGATTTGGGAGACCCCCATAACCTTTATGTTAGTTCACAGCTTGGGTGAAAAAACTCACTGACATCAGTGAGTGACATTTGGCTCTTGGGTGTTTTAAGAATAATTTGTTTTCATAATAAACCAAACATTTTATTTTTTAAATAATAGCAGCTCATTTTCTTGCTGATACATTTTTCTAAGAAGGCAGGAGCAGCATTGCAATTATAGCTTGTACCTGGAATTGTGACTAGAGCCTGAAGCAGCTGGGGTCAGTGAAACAGACATCATCCATCACGTCTGCACCCTGGGAAATGGCTGAGATATCGCAATAGACGGTGCACATTTGGGGATTGCACAGCCCAGAGACCTATGTAATAGGATGAGCATTAGAACGGGACATGACATGGAAATATTTTCTTTCCTCTTTTCAAAGGACTTAGGCACATGAATATGTTCTATAGGCTTGTAACACACACAAAACACCTTGCCACCCAGTCCCTCTAAGTCATTTCTAAACTTTATTCATTGTATGTAATTTGCACATATTGACATCCTTGAGGTATGACGAGATCATGCTCTGATGAACCATCGTAAGGTAAAAATGTCATAAGTCAGATATCAATTTAATGCACCTGACCTTCTGAACATTTTAGCTTAGCTTAGCTACCCTTAAAAGGGATCAGAATGCTGATCCAACATTTGGACAAAATTATCCAACAGTTGGACAAAATTATCTACCACATAGTCCATTTTAAATCAAATGAACCATTAGAAATCTGGCTGCAGTGACTCATGCCTGTAATCCTAGCACTCTGGGAGGATGAGGTGGGTGGATTGCCTGAGCTCATGAATTTGAGACCAGCCTGAGCCAGAGTGAGACACTGTCTAAAAATAGCCAGGTGTTGTGGCGGGTGCTTGTAATCCCAGCTACTTGGGAGGCTAAGGCAAGAGAATCGCTTAAGCCCAAGAGTTTGAAGTTGCTGTGAGCTGTGATGCCACAGCACTCTACCAAGAGGGACAAAGTGAGACTGTCTCAAAAAAAAAAAAGAAAAAGAAAGAAAGAAAAAAAAAAGTCGGGGACTAAGTGTAATATATATAAAATGTGGAGTGAATTTGCCTCCTAACAGACCTTCTCTGAGTTTTGACTTCTACTTCAATTCTTTAACGTTTTTGGCTTCAAATTTGTTTATTTACCTCAACATGATGTGCAAAAGCTCTGTAAAATGTCTCTTATTGATTTCGCATGACTGCTTCACTTGGATGTATTCTAAAGGTAAGTTGGATGCACGTAGCTTTTATACCTGAAAAGTAAATAGTAGTACACCTTCTCTCCCCATCCTGCTTCCCAGGATATAAAGGTCCTTTTACTAATGTGAAGGTGAACTGGGGGTGTGTGTACATTGACTTTTCACTCTTAATTCGGCAGTCTCTCGATGTGTTTTGTCCTTAGACTTGATAGCAATGAATAGTTCCATTCATTTCATAACTCGATCTTCCCGTGAGTGCTTTTAGCAATCTTTGACTGTACAGAAAACAGACTTAATGCAATATACATTGAGGCAAGAGACAAAGAGAAGTTAGAGAAAAGGTTTCTAAAAAAGAGGCCTCAATTTACCATTTTGATGTTTATCTGAACAACTACTTGACTGATAGTTTTCTCTTCCAGCCATAAAAATGTATCTATCACCTTCATTTTTCTTGGAACGGTGACACTAATATTCTTAATCTCTAAACCCAAATCTTTAAAACATTGCTCTAAGATCAGGTCTAATGTCACTGTGACAGCTTTCATGCCAGGGTTAAGCATTATCACTTTCTACCTCATTTCCTCCTCCAGGACACCCTGACATTAGGAAATAACTTCACCCAGCAAGTTAATTCATTTAAGTACTTGGCAGGCCATAGACAATTGACTCTTCTTGGAAGGCCCATTAACAGGAAAGGATGTTCCAAGTCAGGCTTTCTCTGGGGACAACACTGAAGCGATTTTATGACTCAAGATGCTGAAAGTTAACACCTGTCCCTAAAATTTTCAGGGTGAGAATCAGCTTATCTGCAGCATAGGCTACAAAATGTTCTAAGTCTTAAATGAGCGCTTGTTCATGGACTGAACAGGGAGCCATGCAGCAAAGACATAAAGCAGCTGCACGGGGATTAGGCAAACCGGGACTTGAATTCTGGTTTTGCCACATCTGTGTTTTATTGTAAGTAAAGTTCACAGAATCCTGGAGTCTGTTTCTTCCCCTGTAGTATATGAATCATCCTCTGGCAGGTTCATTAGAAGTATGACGTGGGGAGAGTAGGTAGCTGATTATTTCACAATAAGACATCAAATGGTAGCTGCCATGGACATTCTCACCACAAACACTACCATTTGATCTGGGAAAGTTTCCTAATTGATCCAAGTTTCAGTTCCTTCCTCAAATAGAACCACAATGTCAACCAAGTTCATGACTCATAGACAGGTGTGTATAGGTGATGATTAAATGAGGTAATAGTTTTATTTAAGGAGATACTCCATAAACCTTACAAATGGATGTGTATATTTTTAAATGCTAAAAAGGATATAAGAATGCAAAAGTTAAAAAACAAAACAAAACTTGGGTTTAAAGAGCTGTGGGTAGTGACATTGATAACAATGACAAAGTTACCCTGAGACTATTAGCCAGCACTAGGGTGGAGGGAACACCTGTCAAGGCTCGAATGTCAGCCCTGTCACTTATTTGTTCTCAGTCCCCAAGTAAAATACTTAAACTCTTTATGCCTCACTTTTCTCATATTAAAATGGGAGAAAATGTTGCTTTCCTGTGGAAAAATCTGTGAGAATTAATGGCAACATATATGGACATGTAACTGAGGGCTCAGGCACATTAATTATAATAAAAAAGAACAATAACAGCCAACATTTGTAGTGCACATATTATTTCCCAGACATAGCCTAATCACATGAATTAAGTGGCAAAATCTTCAAACCAGCATAACTATGCACTGTATCTATGTACAAGAAAAGTGAGATACAGGCAGCCCCTGTGGCTCAGTTGGTAGGGCGCTGGGTCCATATACCAAGGGTGGCGGGTTCAAACCCAGCCCCGGCCAAACTGCAACAGAAAAATAGCCGGGCGTTGTGGTGGGTGCCTGTAGTCCCAGCTACTTGGGAGGCTGAGGCAAGAGAATCACCTAAGCCCAGGAGCTGGAGGTTGCTGTGAGCTGTGATGCCACAGCACTCTACCAAGGGTGACAAAGTAAAGACTCTGTATCTAAAAAAAAAAAAAAGAGAGAGAGAGAGAGAAATGTTGAAGAAAAGTGAGACACAAAGAAGTTGATTAGCTTGCCCAAAGCCACAGAGCCAGTGGCTCAGAGCAATGACTATTATTATGGCCCTCCCAGCGATCCATCATGGTCAGATCACTAGGGGCCTGGGAGATACCTAGACTGTGTGGTAATTGGAAAGATTACTGGCAAGGCTCATGTCCAGGTATCATCTTGTTTATCCACTAGTAAGTATGAAATTAAATAATTCAAAGTTCAAGAAGTTGAACCTTTACACTGTGCTGAGCCTTGAAATGAAGCTGGCTATGGGGTCCGAGTCACGTCTCATGCAGCTGCAACTCTGACCTTTTTTTCCCCTGCAAATATTTAGAAGACAATACAACACTAGACGTAAAACCCTTTAATGTTGCTACCCTTCTCCCAGAATCATAAAGATCTTCCTTGGAATGTGGCAATGTATAATCAAGTTGGTGTGACATATGACCTCCCAGGAAAAAATGTTGTAATCATGCTAAAATTCCTCTGTCTGCCTGAGTATGTGAAGTCTTCACTTCTCCATACTGGAGCTCTGACCACATTAGTTTGGAGTCAGTGTTTACCCCGTGGCTATCCTTAAGCTCTGCTCTCACTGAGTATTAAGATTTTTATATGTGTGCGTATTCAATAATTTAAAAAGATCTAAATTTTGTGCTAAATTTCCCATTTAAAACATGAAATGAAAGCAGATGATCCCATGATTTTTTTTTTAAAAACTTCCATTTTGTATCAGAAACAATTTCTCTTTATTTCTCTTCTTTCTACTATGTTGTGGCACCAGATTTAATCCAGGGAGCTGTTAAGACCCAGAAAAAATAAGTCTCAAACTGTGTATTTTTGACAGAGTTTTTATTTTTATTCTACTATTGGAAGGGCTCAAATATATTCTATTGAATTTTATGCTTTTCTTTATATCACTGAGAAATATAATCTATCAGATGGACGGTAAGTGCAATTTTATGAAGAAAAGAAACTGTCTGAAATTGGCAGTTTGTTCTCAACATATCTGTTACTGGTGTTCTTTGAAATCGTAAATCTGTTTGCTCTACACATGAACGAGTTATTTTCCCTGCCGCTAGAACTGAAGAGTCAATATAGTTACGTGAGGGAGTTGAAGTCTATCCTTCCTGCACGTCATGAACTAAATTGTCAGTGAAGTGATTCCTAAGAAGCTTTGCTTCTAGTCCCCAAGTGAGAAACAGAAAGAACAGTTTGATTTTTAAGCTACCACACTGAGTCTGGAGTGCTGTCAGTTATCAAAATCACCTTTTCCTATACAAAGTAAAACATTGCTGTGAAAATCATTGAGAAAGAATAAATACAGATCCCATCATCATACTGTCACTGAAGTGGTTTCCTAACTCTAACTGCACTTGGAGAAATGTCTTGTTTCTTCTTTTACCCTAATATTCTTTATGCGTGTCAAGATTTTTCCATCAGCATTGCATTTGGGCGAGGATTGAACGCTAAAGGTAAGCAATACATGTTGCGATCTCCAGCTCCGTGTGTTTCCAGATAATATATGGTGTGTTCTACATCTATCTACTGTGTACTTTTTCAAGTAAAATACACAGCTATGATTTAACAATAAAAATAAATTAATTAATAAAAAAATACATGAATAATATTCCAGATGTCTGATCGTTTCTTCAGAGTTCCTCAGCAGGTTGACTGTATCAATAAAAATGTATAGAACTTTTCATTCAACAATTGGATTACTATTTTCTTTTGTACAATAGAAATGGTGGTGGGTTTATTGAGTCAATCCCCACCTTTTAAAGCATGCTCTTTAATTATATATATATGTACAGGAAGTAACTTCGAGATTTGCCCTTGCTGCAAAATCGGTTCTTCTGCAAAAGGTGATGATTCTGCTAGCAACCCCCCTCCCACATTCCAACCACACTGACAAAGTCAATAAAAGCCTCTTGAAGCTGTGTGACAGGGAGCCAACTCCTGGCCAGAATTCCTTCCACTTTCCCCTCCTAATAAAACCTCTCCTTGATTCCCAGTCTGGCTTCCTCTCCTTCCTGAGGACTGTCACCTTGATTCTAACCTCCAGCCCCTCACCGCGCCCTTGACCTACCGTTTAGCCCCATCTTTTTGTCCTTGTGGTAGTTACCGTGTGCAGTTACTCTCTACTCTTCAGACACACCATGCGTTTTATGCCACCACTGCTCTAACTGGCACAAGAGTTAGACCTGAGGAATCCCCCAAGCACCAGTAAAAGAGGGAAATAAAATTGCCTGGGAAAACTAAACTGAAAGTCAACATGTATGGAAGAAAATTCAATTTAAAGAGATGAAAGGCTTCTACAGCCAGCAACAATTTAACTGTAAAGGATTAAATATACACATCTAAGGGAAAAAAACGTAAGAATTCGGAGGAACTGTGAAGAGAGAATCTGTGTAAGCCTGGCATTGGGGGGAGGGGACGCAGATGAGCTTCAGGAAATACCTGAACAGGACACAGTTACATAGAGCCTCTGCTAAACAAAATGGATTACTATACGAGCCATACATTTATACACACCCTCTCAAACTCAGACACACACAGCTGTCTCAGCTCAGATGGATAGATCTATCTATCTATCTATCTATCTATCTATCTTGCATTCAAACATACACACAATGTGGCTAGACAGCTCCTCTAAAATTAGGTTATCAGCTGTTCAGAGACAGGTGAAACAGAAGGTAAGACATACATGTAAACTGTAAAATCCTTACTTAATGTTGTATTTTGAACTCCTACTTTAAAGACGTATGTATATATACACTTGGGTATCCCTTCTTCATTCATCCATTAAAATATATTTATTTAATAAGATTGCTTTTAAACATTTTAATATAAAAATAGCATGTGTTATATATTCTGCTTCACTACTGAAGTCTATGCATTATCTAAAACACTAAAACAAAAATTTCTTCTTCTTCTTTTTTTTTGAGACAATCTCACTTTGTTGGCCTTGATAGAGTGCTGTGGCATCATAGCTCATACTAACCTCCAACTCCTGGGTTCAAGTGATCCTCCTGCCTCAGCCTTTTAACTGAGTAGGTGGAATTAAGGCACCTGCCACCAAGCCTTGGTAGTTTTTAGAGACTGGTCTCACTCTTGCTCAGGCTGGTTTTGAACTCCTGACCTCAGTCAAGTCACCTGTCTCAGCCTCCCAGAGGGCTGGGATTACAGTCATAAGCCACTGTGCCGCCCTATTTTTTGCTTTTAAGACACAAGTCTGAAAATAATTCTGAAATAATTGTAAAAATGTAAAATTAATAAAGAGAACAATGTTTTACAAAATTTGTATTTGCCTTCAGATTATTTCTGACTTTTATTACTTAAAGCATCTAAGAAAAGTTTAAGTTTTCTCTGTTCTTTGAGAAGTTCCTTATTAGTGAACCTTCTCCTTACTTCAGTAGCTTGGATAAAGTCACGGGAGAGGGAGCTGGGGAAATCCACTTTGTTGCATCAGACATTGATGAATGCATCAAGGAATTTGCAGGAATGCTCTTCCTGTATCTGTCACTTTCAAAACTTTCACAAGTCTTCATCCCTTTGCAGAATCTCCTTCCCACACAACCTACGCAAATTTCATAACTTTTGGCAGAAATGTCACCGTTTCCATAACGAGGTTATTATCCATTAAGACCCAATTATTTGTTTCCTTACAACTTCATATTTTTATCATGAATCCTACCACAGTTTTTAATATCCGTTTATGTGTGCATCTCCACCTCTAGAACGTGGTTGGTATTTCTCTCTTGAGGCGCACTGGCAAAGACGTTATAGGTGGTCAGTTCGTGGATACCCAACTGTGTTGGGGAAAGCACGGACAGTGAGTGAACGAGGCCCTTTCAACTGTATGCAGTGATAGTAAGATTAGGAGTTCAAAGTTATTCTTTTTACTCCATTTTGTACCATATTAATATATTAATACTTCCTAATAAGATTCATGCCTGTTTTAGTTCTCTGTCTCCCATGAGGAGGATAGGGAAGAAGTCAGCGATTTTTGTTATTTAATTAAGAATTTCCTTGATGACTAGAATAACTCCCTCTGTCTGCTAGTGTATATAATACCACCTGGATGTGACTAAGGCATGAAACTTTCAAGAGTGGTTGTGTACATGGAAGTACATTATTTAACTAAGTATGTAGTAAATCACTAAAACATTTTATCAATGTCACAAAAAAATTAACATCCCAGACAGTGTTATAATTAATCTATAGCGAAAATTTGGGTAAATATTTTCAATTTAAGGCAGCCAAATTTCACAATGCTGAGATTGCAGTGTGTACGGACATTATAAAAGCTGTAAATGTAAGACTCTGAGAAAGAGCCCTGATTTCTGGCAAGACTGTATCTCGTAGTTATAGAGGAATGTTTGCTGTGGAGCTATTGTGATCTTCCTGGAATCCATGTTTTTAGTTAATTTAGAGAGTGCAAATCTCAAGCTGTTTTTATACCTAGTTTAAATATTATTGTTAAAAGTTTTTAAATGCCTAATTTAAAAGCTGCACAGCCATTTAGACTGACAATAAACCTGCTGTTTTAACCTGTGATGAGATATGATTATATGAATGAGAAATAATACATTAATTTTATATTACACTATGCATGGATTTAAAACAGTAAGGGAATGAATAATCCCCATAGACAATCAAGGATTCATTGTTTCTAAACATTCAAAAAATGGTTGACGCTTGCCAAGAAAAGCTTTTGCCAGACATACTAATCTCTTTCACTAGATTATTCTTTTTTTTTTTTTGTAGTTTTTGACTGGGGCTGGGTTTGAACCCACCACCTCCAGCATATGGGACCAGCGCCCTACTCCTTGAGCCATAGGCACCGCCCTCACTAGATTATTCTGTACAAAACTAGCCTGGAGCTTCCACAGTTAATATGGTCGTGGGATACGGCAGAACTCATACCAGAACCAGCTCATGGCTCCGTCGGGAGGCGGAAGAATTACCACTTCAGTAAACCCAGTAGCAATCACTCAGCTCATGGCCACACATAGCACCAACTTCCTAATTCCGTATCCCATTCTTGAGTTTCTCTATCTGTGACACATGGTATTTCCATTCAGATTTGCTCTTTAAATTTGCCTGGGTTCCTATGATAAAAGCTAACAGCATATGATATGATCATTTAAGTGTGAAATGAAAAAATGTATCTCTTCTAACTTTCAGGTAATACGATTATTATTCATACAGGGATTTTCTAGGGTTAGAGGGCTGAATTAATATACACTAACAACTTGAATAAGGGAACTTAACTTTGGAGACAGGCAGAAAGGGGATTGATGTAGGACCTTTTACCAAGTTTGCTCCTAATGTATTAGGATGTATTCTCGCTGTGTTTTTCACGTAAGAGCTTCAAAATGATTTTTTTGAGGTTACTTTGCATTTTTCCCATACATTAATCAATATTATTATCACAAATATATAAAAAATATACTAAAACAAAAATAAGTGTTATTTATATATTTAATAAGTCTATAATAGGGTGGCACCTGTGGCTCAAGGAGTAGGGCGCTGGTCCCATATGCCGGAGGTGGCGGGTTCAAACCCAGCCCCGCCCAAAAAAAAAATCTATTATATTCATACAAATTTGTTTGCATTATGTTCAATGGATATCTCTTAAATTGAAGATTTTTTAAAAATCCACTAATTTTACAGTCTATCTCCTTTCCCTTTGGGAATTACCCTTCTCAAACTACTGCATTCTGAGGACATTCTTTCAGGTAGCTAGTCATTTCCCGCTTTGGGGATGATTATATGACTTAGAGTAGCCATTCAGAGTTCTTTGGGTATTTTAAAATTTTTTTTAAAACTCTACTCTTCCCAGGTCTGTGGTCTGTAAGAATAGAGATCCTCCCTGGAAATTAAACTGCCAATACTTAGAAGAAAGGTAAATAGTTCTGTCACATGAAAGGTAGATAATACGACTCCTGTTGTGTCTTAGTGATACTGGAGGATGGGCCCCCAAAACCTAAAGGCCAGGTGTGTTCTTAGCTTCAAGAGTGAGCTGGCAGAGTAAAGCAAAAGCAAGTTTATTTATTTATGTATCATTAAATCATAGCTGTGTACATAAATGCAATCATGGGGCACCATACGCTGGTTTTATAGAACATTTGACATATTTTCATCACACTGGTTAACACAGACTTCTTGGCATTTTTTTAGTTATTGTGTTAAGACATTTATATTCTACATTTAGTAAGTTTTACATGGACCCTTGTAAGATGCAGGGGGAGAGGGAGAGGAGGGAAGGGGGCAGGATGGGCAGAGGGAGGACGATTGGTGGGATCAAAAGCATGTTTACTGACGTAACAAAAAACAAAAGGAAGGCTTATCCACAGCCAGAGCAGCTGCTGCCTCTCAAAGCAGCAGAGAGTAGCACCTTGTGAGTTTCCAGGGTCATATTTTACACCTTTTATTTCATTTCACTGCCTCCTGTTGTAAAAGAGACCTTGATTTGGGTTTCAGGACTCTTTAGTGAACAGGGCCTGCTGGTTCCCTACCTTGTTAGGACACACGTAATAAAGATTTCGTGACTGTAGCCATAGGGGACGGGGAAGAAAAGTTGAGGACACTGAAATGTGTTAGCTGCCACTTTCAATCTTCAGTAAAACTCTATTAAAAATAAACAATTTTTTTAAAATTATCTTTTACTTTTATTTATAAATATTAGTTGTCTATTTTTTGAGCCTTTGGGAAAAAAGTAAGTTCGCTGATGACTCCATACTGAACCTCAGAGTCAAAGCACCCTATGATAGACATACCCTTATCTGACAATGTGAAGGTTACTTTCTTTGCATTATTAGTATTGCTTAATATTTTGATGCAGCAATCATCTGATTTCTTTTCTGAATTTATTTATGTTCGTTTGTTCTTTACGAGGTTTTTGTTTCTAGTCCTTACCTTAAACATTGTTATTGTTACTAAGTTTTAAGCCTTTTTAATTCTGTGGAGGCAAAACTGGAAATCTAATAAACACATGTATATGTAAAAAAAATAAATAAAAAATAAACAACCACAAAAACCAAGTTTTTGCCCAAAATGTTGCACTGGGAAAAAAGATAAGGAAGGAAGGAAAGAGCCCTGGATTTCCAGAAATACTTTCTGCTCGTGGTTAGCAACCAATGTGTCTAAAATTCATAACCACGTGCCTTGAAGCTTTGGAAAAGTATGTGGAACACCCTGCTGGTGTTGGAGGAGACCACAATTATAGGAGATATAAGTTTCCAGTGTGGGAGACAGGAAAATGAGGGCTTCCAAAGTCTCTTATTCTGAGTACTTCCAGCTTGGCAAAAGGTTAAATTATTGCAAAAAAAAAAAAAAGGCATAAAACTCAGAAAAATCAACCCCATATTTTGGCATTCTTATATTGTATCTACTTCTAAATAGACAATGATTGTCAAGCATGTTTTAATTCCTGAAAATTTCTGCTTTATTCCAGAACATAGACCAAAAAATCTAACCACCCACAGAAAACAATCATTAGCAACTACACCTAAAAGGTCTCCATGCTATTAAAAAATACAGAAAATAAAAGCTATTCATTAGTTTTTTTTTTTTTTTAATTTCTCTGATGCATATACTTTATCTGCATTGCCTGGATCTCATTATATTTCATGAAGAATCAGGGTAACTATCCTTCTAGTTGACAGGACCAGTGTCAACAGTGCTAATGTGACTTACTCGCCTTATGAGCACAATATTAATGATAAATGTATTGTAACAGAAAGCAAGATTTTCATCAAAATACTTTTTCTTACAGTTTTCCATTCCACGGTTAGTCCTTCATTACCAGTGTTATGTATTTAATTTTGTTCACCTACTAGTACCTTAGATTAAAATATGATTGCCACAGTTATATTTTCCACCAAGAAAACTCACCCAAGCCTCATGAATTTAGACACAGTGGTATAAAATTCAAAATTGTAATATTTGTTCCCAGGCTGAAGTTCGGAATATGTTTCTTGTTCGTCTTCACTGAGCTATCTTACGGCCATCTGAAATAAAGCTGCAATTCATCTATGCTCCAGAAACTCTGGCATAAAGAATACACTCAATATTTTTAAAGTCTTTGATAGATGGACGAATGTCTAAATGTGAAGCAATCATACCCCACAGACAAGCACGCTATACACAGAACCTGCCTTATCCATACTATTTGCTTTCTCAGAGGATGCTGTTAAGGCACAGATTACCTTTGCTAGACAGCTCTTCCTCCTTACTCTGACGGCCATCTGTCTCATTCTGTTAGACGAAAGAGCATTCAAATCTGCCCAGGCCTTTCTCTTTGAAGTCACCACTTCAGTTTGCGATCTTAATTTATTAAGGAATACATTAAGGAAATAACTATTTTAAAGATATATGTGTGTATATATACATATGCATACACATATAGTTAATATATATACACACATACAGTTATTTTCTTATTTTAAAAAAGGCTCAAAAGCTTCATTATCTATAAAATAATGATCTCATGTCTTACCTTTCCTGTACGTGTCTGTATGTTCTGACTCTTGCCTTTCACTGTTATATTCTTTTTTTGCCCATAAGCACAATGCTTTCACCCAAAATGAATTATTTGAAACTCTTTAAACACACCATGATCTCTCTTATGCCTAGGTATCCTGGCACAAATAATCCTGATTTCCTTTTTCACACTTAATTCTTGGTGAACTTACATTTATCAGCCTTTCAAATATCTTCTGTAACTTCCCCAATTCTTAGTTACCCAACCTCTGTTGGACCTGCTGGACAGGTCCTCCATCATTGCATGTTGGGTTATGATCTTAGGTAATCTGTTTTTGCCACTAAAAATGAGTTTTCCTGGTGTCCTGCACACTTTAGGTGATCACTACCTGTTTTTGAACATGTGAGTTATTACCATATTAACCTGTAGCATCAAAAAAACACAGAAGAATCTGTTTTAACAGATTTTAAAAACCACTAGGAATGTAATTTATTTTCTGAATTTTTAGATTAGTTTTTACATCACACTGGATGAAAAACAGTTACTCTTTTGTGGTAATCACAGATAACTATATTCTAGCCAGCCACACAGTAAGCAAACTTAAAAATTACTTTGCTGTAAGGCTCAATGATAAATTGACAATAATATCCTGAAATTTTAAGTGTTTACTTAGGCTGTTACACATTACTGTTGTCAATTGAATTTTAATTTTTTACAGTCAAATGCATTTTTGAACATCCCATTCTTAAACTCATAATGTTTAAGGGACACTGAGGAGTCTGCTGCTTATTCTTTGATGTCTGTATAGATAGAAAAGGGTATGGGGGCCTCACCATTGCAGGTGAAGGAGTGGGACCTTTGGGGTGTTTGGTATTAGTAGAATTTTGTCCATCAGTCCTTCTCCCTGTGAATCTATTTGCATATTATTTAACTTCTCATCGTTATTTTTTATATGTTACCCTGTTTCCCCGAAAATAAGACAGTGTCTTATTTTAAGGTGTGCTCCCAAAGATGCGCTAGGTATTATTTTCAGGGGACGTCTTATCTTTCCTGTAAGTAGGTCTTATTTTTGGGGAAACAGGGTACCTATTTTTTATCAAGATAGCATATGGATATACTTTTAAAGAGTGGAAATGTACTAAAATCAGTGTAATTATAATAACTGGATAAAACCACAGCTCCCTGTCACCTTCCTCCTTCCTAAAATTTGCACAATAACCAGGCAAACAGCAGTGGATTCATTGTCTTCAATGTCTACAGATAAAACGTGTCCCGACTTTCACAGGCGTGTGAAGCCTGCACTTGGTATTCAGAGAATAGGGAGCTGAGAGATGGTTGTACTCTTCAGCGTGTAGGGTTTACATAATTCTGCCTCCTCTCCTTGCTTGTAATGGGACCAACCCTTTCAATCCTCTTCAGCACATCCTCCCCTGGTTGCCAGGAAGGTGTAAACACCTGCCTGCCCAGGGCGGACTTGATCCAACAGCCCCTTTGCAGACGTCTCTTTCTTCACCCCACTCCCAGTTCACACTGCCCTGCTGCACTTCTATAATCAGAGGCTGGTGTGAATTTGTTGACTTCTTTTTAAGCTTTTTTATTATTTTTTTATTAATTCTTTTGTACATAGATCATAAATACATTTATGCCATTTTCAATGTGTTGATTGTACATATTGGAGTGCTTACATCATACTAATCAACATAGCTTTCACCTTATTTACCCAATTATAGCATTAGGACATTTGTGTTCTACACATGATAGATCCTACTTGTACTTGCAATGTGCTTCATAGGTGTGGTCCCCCTACTATCCCCTACTATCCCTCCGTCCCTCCCTCTCCCTCCCCTTCCCTCCTTAATCCTAGGCTAAAGTTGTGTTTCATTTTTCATATGCAAATGTGAGTGATTATAAATTGGTTTCACAGTAATACTGAGTACATTGGATACTTTTTTTTTCCATTCCTGAGATACTTTACTAAGAAGAATATTTTCCAGCTCCATCCATGTAAATATAAAAGAGATAAAGTCTCCATCTTTTTTTAATGCTCCATAGTATTCCATGGTATACATATACCACAATTTATTAATCCATTCATGGGTCGATGGGCACTTGGGTTTCTTCCATGACTTGGCAATTGTGAAGTGAGCTGCAATGAATAATCTGGTGCAAATATCGTTATTGCCAAACGATTTTTGGTCCTTTGGGTATACACCTAGAAGAGGAATTGCAGGATCAAATGGCAGGTCTACATTTAGATCCCTGAGAGTTCTACAAACTTCCTTCTTTTAAACCTTAGTTTCTTCCCTCTGCCTAGATGAGTTGCCCTTTCCTCTGCTGTTCTCTGCCTATATTCTCAGATATAGTAAATACATATATTTCCAGGAAGATGTAAATTATATATTTATCCTTATTCTATTTGCATTTTAGGGCATATGTTTAAGAGAATAAAGGATCAGAAAATTCTTTTTTGCTTTATCTTACAAATGGAAATCAACTTCATAATTCTTTCATAAGACTTTCCTCAACATACAGATGATAATGCGAAGATCATATAATTGTTTCAATAATTAAGTGAAAAAATGTGCAAAGCTTCTTAAACATTTAAAGGTTGAAAGTTAGTTAAGATTTAGTTCAGCCCCTAGGGCTCTGATAACTAACTTTAATGGCTAAAATTGCAAGCATATACAAGACCACTTTCTAGCTCTGAAGAGGTGCGATCAATAAAAACTTTTCCCTCTCAACTTCATTGATATTTTCACATAGAATTACAATTACAATCTTGTATAATTTTATTGTCTATATTTTAATTATCAAATTTAAATAGAATGCATGCAAGTGTTAATTCAGATGGTGGGATCAATATTCAATCACAACTTTTATTGCCTATTTGAATTAGCATCACCTTAGCAACTTAGTAATATTTTAAAGCTTTTAGAGAATTAATGATATTTAAAGACAGCTCATTGTTTATTTCATACTTAATTATATTTAAAGCAAGATCAGGAAGAATAGAATTTTTGTATATTAAACAAAGGGAAGAGAAAGTAGTTTTCAAGCCAAAAACATCCACCATTTATTAAAGAAAACATTTAAGAATTTAAAACTTGGCATTCTTCACAAAGGCTGAAATATTTCAACTTTAGTATCTGGAAGCTATCAGAAATTAGCTCTTCGATTATAACAGCTTAAACTAATTAGAGTAGATGGCAAAGTATTATTCCTTTTTTTCCCCTCACAAGTAATGATCAAATTTCTGCAATTAAATATAGAAGTGTTTAATGCCTATGAAAGATGTTCAAGAATAAAATAACTTAAAAATCAGTCTGTTATATTTTTTAAAAAATACATATGTAAATCATACCATTTGGCAAGCAAAAGCAAACTAGAGTGGAAAGTAGAGGCAAAAATACAGTTAAAATTAGCTGGGGAATAAACAGTAGTAGCAGTGGAAACATGTTTTGAAGTTAATGTTAGAACTTTAGAATGGAGTTCAAAAGAGAAACAGCAGATACCCACGGATGGGTGAGCTCTGGGCGCTTTTGTTTGTTTTCGCTTTTCCATCTTCCTACATTCGCACGACACACAAACACACAGTGAGGACAATCAGAGACAGGACACTTCTTGGTCAGCAGTCCCCAAATTCTGTTTTTCTCAGAGGTTTCTTCCTTGCTGCAGTGAGCAAGGAGGGACAGACCCTGGAGAAGGAGGAGAATGAATTCCGGGTTTAGGGGCAGAGGGAGCCTTGGTCCTGAGCCTGTGCCCAGGCTTTTATCCCTGGCTGGACTTCACCTTTAAGGGTCTATAGGGCACAGTTTGGAGTTTATCCATGGCAAACTTTCCACTCTAAACAGCCGCATTTGTGCTAATGCACTTACCCATCAATTTGATACACTTCCAGTTGGGTAGAGAACGCAGAATTGTCTCCTGAGGGAAAATAACATTTTCCAATGGTTCCCTGGTTTTGCTATTTTAAAAATGGAATCAGTGGATTCAATTAGACCTGCCACCAAACTGCAGCGGGTGTAGCAATAACCTATTGCTGTAAAAATGTTACTAGTTTTTAAACAGATGATACTTCCATATAGAAATTGATTCAAATGTCATTAATAAAGGGCAGAAATGTGAGGTTCAACAAGAATCCCGATCACATAAAACACAGATCATTCAAATTGGATTAGCTTAATTAACTTACATTTTGTATCTTTCATCAGTGAAATGATTTGCAAAGTATATAAAGAAATATTTAATAGAACTAAAAAGTATTTATGATCAATGAAATCATTCAGTGATGTGACGAGATTCTTGATAATTGAGTCTAGTTGCATAGACATCATATTAGAAAACTCTGCCTGATTCCAAGCCCTATATGGAGTTTTAAAATATCTTTCATCAAAGTCTGCTCAGTATTTCACTTTTACAGTACATCTCACTTCAGATTTTCATTGGAAATATTTGACCTGTATTTAGATTTCATTGAATTTACTGTTGGAAAGGTAGATTCATATGCCTCAATTATTCTAAACATACTTAAATATTTTCAAATAACTGAATTAAACATCAGTTTTTCAATTTAAATGTTCATTAATGAAAGTTAAATAAAATTAAAAGTTCAGGTGTTCATTTATACTAGTCACATTTCAAATTCTCCATAGACGCATCTGATTAATGGCCGCCATATTGGACCAAAGAGTAATCTAGCCTAACTCTCTCAAAAACCTATTTTTAAAACAAGGAAGAGAAAAAGCACTGTGGATTAACTAATATACATTTTCAAAATTAATATTTTCATATAATTTTAGAGTTAAATAAACCAATACACGTGAGTTTGGTATTACTAGTTGGCTAGCATCATATGTTAAGCTTTATAATACAAATTAACATCCTTTAATGGGATGGGAAGATTAAACTACATTTGTTCAGATCACTAAGAAAATATGTATGTATAAATTAGGTAGAAATAAATGTTTTGGTATTGATAAAAAAGTAAATGTCAAGAAAGCAGGAGAGGAAGTAATCAAAACATTAACCAAGAGTATAATAAAAGGCAAAGTAGACTCCAGTAATTTCCTATAGGTCGATCAAGTATAAGCCACAAAAAGTGATCTTACTGATGAGATGTTCACTCCTTCTACCAGAATACTCCACATTTTGTAGAGAGCTGAGAGATTCTCTATAGTCTTCAGAACGAAGTGCTTTGAAAAATTGTTATTTGACCCCCAATCACCATGTCTGTCAGAAAGTGAAAACTATTACACCATTTTTGAGACAAGAAAGGGGAACTCACAATTCAAAATTATATCATGTGAATTTGCTAGTCTCAGACACACTTGGCTACATATACTAAGATATTAGCAAAAAGTAGGGGAAAGTTTGTAACAAATCATAGAAAAACAACTACACAACTCTCTCTTGCTTCCTCTCATTTCTGCATTTTTTTTGGGGGGGGGAGACAGAATTTCACTTTGTCACCCTGGGTCGAGTGCCGTGGTGTCATAGCTCACAGCAACGTCAAACTCCTGGGCTCAAGTGATTCACTTGCCTCAGCCTTCCGAGTAGCTGGGAGTACAGGAGCCCTCCACACTGCTCACCTATTTTTTTTACAGACAGAGTCTTGCTCTTGCTCAGGCTTGTCTTAAACTTGTGAGCTCAAGCCATCCACCTGCGTTGGCCCCCAGAGTGCTAGCATTATGGATGTGAGCCACCACGCCCAGGCCACATCTGCATGTCTTAGGAGAAGAATTATGGCTTGCCCTCTGTTCCAAAGTGTGTCTCAGTGGTGCTTTATGCTGGGTAGCCCTGGAAGACAGAAAAGGTGTCTACTCCTGCAGCAAAGGCTGTGCACACCTACTGGTCATAATAGAAGATATGGATTCCTTAATCTTAGGGGTCTTTCATCTTCACACAAGCCACTGTGTGTGGAGGTCGCTTGGACCTCTGCCTCACCACACAGGACCTGGGGTTCAGGGAACTGAATTGAAAATGATGATTCCTGCTGTAAGTCATAGAATACGTTTGGTTTCTAGCTAAGGAGAGCTGTGTCTTCCCTGGCATTCACTAGCATGTGCGGGCTAAACTGTGTTCAACAGACTTTGTACAATCTTGACAAAGTTTGGTCATAAATCATATGTTCAACAGTCTTTTACTTTGGGGTAAAGTTTTATCGTGTGCTTTACTCAATGGAAGACAGTTTATATTAAAAACTAAACTGTGGATTTAAATTTGAATTATCTGTTCAAAATCAAAAGTCATCATAATTTGTGCTTTTCCATTTTTATACAAATGTTAAGTTTATTAAATATCTAAAAGCTTTAAGTACCTTTTGTTTAATCAGAAATATTTCAACAATTTCACATTATAATACCATGTAACCTAATAAGAAAAACATTTAGTCTGATGAAAAAATATGTTCCAACCAATAAAAATATCTTACTAGAATGAGTTATATCACTGTCATATCAAGTTTTGAGAACTTATTTAAATAAGGAAGTAATGGACTATCATTTGGTATAAGAATATGCCATGGGCCACTATTCAGGCAAGGGATGAACCAACACATTTCCTAATAGAACTTGTGAGCAGTGTTTATTACAATAATGTGGCAAGACAGCTTGTTATTTGGAGGAAAATAATGTGTAGTCGGTTGTAAAATATTTTCATTTACCAATTTAAAATGAAAGTTCCAGTTTCTGAAAAAGACATCCTTTTAGGTATTCAAAATATTTTCTTTTGACTTTTCAGTCATCGTGAAAGTGTTTTAATGTGAATGTAATTTTTTAAAAACATGAATAAGTGATTTAGTTCAGTCTTCATTACAGACTTTATTTTTATGAGTTGAAATAGAGAAAAAATATGAAATATTGGCTCATAAAAAATGCAATCTTTTTTAAATCATCTGTTTGAGAACTATCCATTGAATATTTATAGTAGGCACGTGTTGGGGCGACTATTCAGCTTACGACAATATCTGCTAAGACTCTTAACAGGCCACTTTGCCTTTACTTTGTGGGTGGCGATTGTTTCCAGGACAGAAACCCTGGTGGGACCAAACATCACATTCCCTATCCTGCAAACACAGACCTGCAAAGTGGCTGGTGCCTCTCTGGTTTCTAGTTTTACTGTGCCTCAGTTCTTTAAACTCTATAAGCCTCAGGGATATCTATCCCGTAAAGACAATAACCGCAGATTTTCTTCTTTTATGATGTGTTTCTGTTTCTTGCAGTTGAAAAGGTATCAGTTATTATTGGTTAGGCAATGGGTATGTTAAAAAATGAATTAACAATGGCTATGTGAAAGAGCTAGAAATAACTGGTGTTATTTGATTTGGTGAAGACAAGTATATCATCATCCATTGCAAAAACATGAGATAATTAATTGCTAAGTCAAAATAAATTCCAGATTCCAAGGCAGACATCTGATAGACTTTTAACCCAGTCTCATTTCACAGGGTATAAGGGTACAGGGGAACTAACTTATGCTACTTTTCTTCATTTCTCACATCATTAAACATGATGAAATTGACCTGGAATGTTACTCCATTTTAAATGGCATATCTAATTTTCTCACTGCTCTTGGATGGCTTCACTATCACAAAGTTACCCCGAGGGAGCTGAAGTCCACCAAGAACAATGTGTACAGCAGAAGTAGTTTCTCATCCCTATCTGTCACAGCAACTCCCTTGTTAAATAAAAAAAATATTTTATAATGGCTCCTTTAATTTCCAGAAATAATTTATATAGACAATATAACGTATATTTTTAGAAATTCAAAAGCTAAGATCAGTAATACGTTATGATACAAAAGAGGGGAAATATGAAGCAATTGAGAATACAATAAAACATATTTTGATATGTGTATGCTCAGGTTTGACTACAGTAGAACGTAGTAAACTAATTAGATGTTTATACTTTATTAGAATCAAGGTGAACATGGCGGCTAAAACTGTAGGATTGTACCAGTACATTTTAATGGCTACTGAAATAATATACAAGACTATGATACCGCTTAATGCAATTTAAACAAAGAAAAAGCCTAGGTATGCTGGCTCATGCCTGTAATCCTAGCATTCTGGGAGGCTGAGGCAGGTGGATCACCTGAGCTCAGGAGTTAGAGACCAGCCTGAGCAAGATCAAGAGCAAGACCCTATCTCTACTAAAAAAAAAAAAAAAAAAAGAAAAGAAAGAAAGAAAAAATAGCTAGTCCCAGCTACTTGGAAAACTGAGGCAAGAGGATTGCTTGAGCCCAAGAGTTTGAGGTTGCTGTGGGCAATGACTTTACAGCTCTCTGTCCAGAGCAACCCAGGGAGAATCTGTCTCAAAAAAAAGAAAGAAAAAGAAAATACATACAAACAATACAAGGTAAAATTTTCCTTTAATTTATGAAGTATTTTCATTCCTGAAAAACAACATGTTTATTGAAATAATGCAAAAAAAACCCCTTTGGTTTATATGTGAAATAGTGTTAAGAGTTTAGGCTCAATGATTTCAAACAAGTTTTCAGCCTACCTACAAGTTTAACAGACATTAGAAAGAGGGAAGGGACACATGAAAATTGTACACACAAAAATGTCTTATGTATTACAGAATATCGAGCTTCTCTGAACAATGCTAGTGAATGATAAACCCACCAAAGTTATTACAGCAAACAAAATCATCTCCTCCAATTCCCACACTGTTCTCTTGGGAACAGTGCCAACCCTACTGAGAAACAGTCATCCGGACGGTAAAGATCATTTATTAGGTAGAAATATTTAACAAAGCTTCTCCTTTTATTTCTAATGATTTTTATTCTATTTTATGTAGAAAGAAATAAGTGAAATCTGGGTTGGCGGAGGTAGAAAGAACATGAAGGAATAAAACATCCGAGTTATGCTTTGATGCAAACTGGAGATGGGCGAAGGGAATTTGAGTTGGAGAAAAGCGCTTCTGAATACACTGCAAGCAAATAGTATCAACTGTACAGAGAGGGAGTGAACGTCTTTGGAGTCCACAGTTTATGCTAACACTAGGAAAAAGGACTGGGGCAAGAGCATGTAGAGGAGAGGCTGAGAATAGGCGAGGGCACGTGGGTTAGATCTGACCAGCAAGCACGTCATCATTTGGCTTATGCACAGGAAAAAAAAAAATGATGATGATTAACTTTACCATGCCAGAAGATGTATCACATTCCCAAACTTTGAATTTTTTGACTCTCTTGATAAATCGTAGTTCTTGGATTAATGGACCACAATTCTGCATGACAACACGAAGCTGGAACTGAGAGGCGTCTGCTTCTTTTATATGACATGTGCACCTTGGACATATCTCAGCCTCCCTCACCCTGGTAAAGATTTTGAATTTACAACAGTTGATCTATGCTCCTTAAGAGCAGAGGAAAGATGTGAAATTTATTTTAACAAGCCATAGATATCTTGATCAGAATCACGGAGAGAGTAAGCTTCAGGATTTTATTATTTGTCACCTAAAAAATGAATTTTAGGTTATTGGTGTAGTGTATATGAAAAATAATGAGTTTGTGCATTAATATAATAGGAGTGATGACAAAAGGAGATAAAAAGTGACTCAGTATATGATTCATAGATAATCATGATCAATTATTCATACATCTATCATTCATAGATAACCATGCCTGGTTAGTCTGTTTAGATGAGGATGAGAAGAAATGAAAGACCCATTCAAACTATATTTTGTGCTAAAATGAAGGGGTTGAAGGTGCTAAAAATGGACGCTGAGTATCAAAAGTGGTTGCTGGTTTAGCAGGAAATATGAGTCTACATTTACATACCCCGAATCACTGTTGAAAATATCACACTCTTTCCATTTAAGAATTGTCAGGCATAAATTGAGATAATGAATAAAATGAATAGAATTGATATTGAAAAGAATGGAGCTGAGTAGGACAAGCATCTATACAGAAGATGAATGTGGAAAGCAGCAGAGACTTCAAAGATTTGGTGGATCAAATGTCACAGAGTCCTCAGGTGAATAGGCACAGGGTGTGGCAGGTGAGTGAACATGGTCACTTACGGGGCTCCGATTTATAGGAGATGGCCTTTAACTAGTCAGAAATGGTAAGATATGGCATAAGGAGAAAATGAAGATATTTAGTATAAACCTTTGTTAAGAATCAGGGTGTGTGGGGAGGAGCCAAGACAGCAGACTCAGCGCAGCCCCCACAGGTGTCTCTCCGGGAGACCATCAGAGCTGCTCCGGGTGTCCTCTACAGGTGCATTCTCCTGGAGGGAGCACTCTAAATTCTCAGGAACTGACGAGAGATACTCAGGGTGAAAGAGACGGAGATGGGGAGTTCAACTCCCCAAGATAGGAAAAGATTAAGGAGAGACCCACCCTCCACACATGAACACTGTGACCCGAGTTCTGAGTGGCCATGCTACTGTGGCCCTGAGGGATGAGCAGCAAAATGAGCCCCCTGGTGCCCAAATAAATAGCATTTCTGTGTTCTACTAATAACTACAGTGAAGCTGAGAGTCAAATTAAGGACTCGATACCATTGACCATAACTTTAAAGAAAATAAAACAACAAGGATGTGAAAGGACTACAAGAAGAAGTACAAAGCACTCAGGAAAGAAATAACAGGTGACATAAACAAGTGGAAAAACATCACTCCTTCAAGGATTGGTGGAATTAACATTGTACAAATATTGATACTGCTGAAATTGATTTGCAGATTCAATGCAATCCCCATCAGAATGGATAGTCATGTTACTGACATCCAGAATAAATAATCCTAAGCTTCATTTGGAACCAAAACAGAGCCCAGATAGCAAAACAATCTTAAGCAAAAAGAAAAAATCTGGAGGCATCACATTACCTGTCTTCAAATTATGCTTCACGGCCATAGTAAGCCAAACATCATGGTCCTGGGTATAAAAGTCAAGACATAGGTCCATGGAACAGAACAGAGAACCCAGAAATAAAACCATCTGCCTACAACCTACTGGTCTTCAACAAAGAAGATCACGTCCACCAGGGAAAGGAAGCCATGTCAAGAAATGGTGCCAGGAAAACTAAATAGCCACAGGCAGAAAAATGAAACAGAACCTCTATTTCTCACCATGTTAAAAAATCAATACAAAATGGATAGAAGACTTAAATGCAAGGTGTGAAACCTTAAAAATGCAGTAAAGACTCTTACAGACATTGGCCTGGGCAGAGTAGTTCCGAGTAAGACCCCAAAGAGAAATACAGCAACAGCAAAAACAAAAAAAATAGGACTTAATTAAATTAAACAGCTTCTGCAAAGCCAAGGATATAATCAACAAAATGAATAGAAAACCTACAGAATAGGAGAAAATATTCACAAATTCTACATCAGACAAAGGGCTTATATCCAGAATATACACAGAACTCAAACAAATTTGCAAGGAAAAAAAGAAAAAAAGCAAACATCTCCATCGAAGTTGTCAAACAACGTGAGCACAAGTTTGTTTGCTTTTTTTTTTTAAGAAGATAGATGAACAGCAAGCAAATATTTGTGATGCCCAATATCACTCATCATCAGGGAAATGGGGATTAAAACTACAGTGAGATACCACCTTATACCTTCAAAATGCCCATTATTAAGATGTCAAAAAACAAGAGATTCTGGCAGGGGTACAGAGAAAAAGAAATAGTCAGACGGTTAGTGGACTGCGAGTGAGCACAAGTTCTCCTGGAAACAGTATGAAGGTTCCTCAATGAAATAATTGCAGACTTAACATTTGATCCAGCAACCTCCCTGCTGGGGATCTAACCAAAGGATAAAAAAGACACTTACACTCAAATAATTGTCACAATTCACAATGGCAAAGATGTGGAATCAACCTAACTGCCCATAAATCATCAATTAATGGGTGGATAAAGAATATGTGGTGGACACACACACACACACACACACACCATAGTCCCCCTGAGCTATAAAAAGGTACAAGATATTATCATTTGCAGCAACATGGATGAGGCTGGAGATGATTATCCTAAGTGAAGTATGTCAGTAATGAAAACCAAACATTACAAGTTCTCATGAATCAGCGAGAGCAGGAAGATGTGTACACATGGGCACAGAAGGATAAAGGGGCCTGAGAAACCGAGGTGGGGGATGCAGGGTAAAACCTGACCAGCCGGGGCCGAGGGACACTGCTCTGTTGGGGGGAGCACCAAAAGCCCCGACTTAAGCATGATATAAGGCAACAACAACACAAAGAAAACACTTGTACCCACCTAATTAATATTTTGAGATTAAAAAAATGAATTAGGATGTGAAAGAAAGTGGTGCCGGAGGACAGTAATTTGAGTAATTTGAGATACAGAGTTTCCAAGAAGGACTTTGTATTAATAGAGCTCTGGAGAACTGAGTCTGTAAGACTGGGGAATAGAATTCATGAGATAAGAAAAGAGTAAACATACATTTGAGAAAATATAGGAAAAAGAACATTTAAAAAATTATTAATTAATAATTGTGCAGGAAAAGGAATACCTTTAAAAAAAAAAGAGAAAGAAAGAATGAAAATGGACCAAAGGAGGATGCTTAGAAATACATTTTGAAGTTAGAAGAATGTGTGGAGAAGCAGCTCAAAACAGTTGTCTTTAATTCTCACTAAAATTTGCAGTGAGATGGTTTGCAAATAGTGATGGTTGCAAGGAGGGGGCGTAGTGAGGATAAAGCAGGCATGAAAAGGCACTCACAGAGTTAACCAGAGCTTTTAAGTGATGCAAGTGCCAACAGGCAGGCCACCCAAGCTGAGTGTTGGCATAACCAGGAGATGCTCATGATTTACCTGTATTATTTAACTACTAGGAAGTGGATTTACAATCTCTGCTAAAGGAGTAGAAAGTGACTTCAATAAATTACCCAAACATGTACAGCCAGTAAACAAGGAGGCTAAATTTAAGCCCCAGAGCAGCTGATACTGCACAAGCCACTGCCAGCCTCTTGGCCCTGAGCCAGGTTTCCTGAGCTCTCCTGCCCTCCTGACGTCACCACCTGTGCCTTGGATCAGCCACTCACCTGCAGAGCATACACTTGGGCGGGGATACTCTCTCCTGAGTTTGTTTATGAATACTACCCAAACCGACATGCCAGGACTCATTCATTCTAAATTATACATCTTGTAAATTTAGGTGGCAGCGAATTATATATAATCTTAGTATATTATATAAGTATAAATAGCATTGTGTCTAGTATGCATTGATTGTATATTAATAAGTTACGTATTAACACATTACATTATACACAGGGTGTCCATAAAGTTCATGTGCATTTTAAAATAGACAATGATTTCAAATTGCACATGAACTTTACAGACACCTTGTGTTGCTTCATACACCGGGGAATGGGGGGAGGGTATAAACTGAATCCGCACCATTTTTCTGTGTCTTAATGTCGACCACTGTGTGCTTCTGCTCCAATGTCCGTCCTGTGTGTCGCAGGCAGAAGTGTGAGGCCATCCTTAGGCCATTGTCACAGTCAGTGTTCCTGGTTTTTGGAATATTTTTTTCTCCAAATGAGGATCCATTTTGCCTTCTTCATTTTATTTTTCTTTATATACAGTTGCTATACGCCTTCAGGGAAAGTTTCCAAACTGAGATGGGTTATAATGCATGGTCATACATGATTTAAACTAAATAAGAAGGATAGGTTTGTTTAATGTGCATAAAGACCTAAAAATAAGATGAGAGAATAAGGAAAAATATGTGGCATTGTCTTGAGCCATTCCCATCTACAAAAGAGCACAAGCAAACTCTGGGATTCAAGGAATTAGCCTGTGCCTGTACTTCCTAAGGGCTCAAAGATTTAGCATCTTTATAGACGTTAAAACGCATGACTTTGAATTGGAATCTAGTGATCGTACAAATCAAAATAAGTAAGTACAAAAATGGTAAAAATACTGGTGATAAGTATTGGATATATTTAAATATAGGTAAAATAATACTTTGAAATTATGGCTCTCGAATAAATAATATTAGTATTAATGACAAAGTATTACAAAATAAATTTTATTTTATTTTTAATTTATTTTTTTATTTTTTTTGAGACAGAGGCTCAAGCTGTTGCCCTGGGTAGAGTGCCATGGCATCACAGCTCACAGCAACCTCCAACTCCTGGGCTCAAGCGAGTCTCCTGCCTCCGCCTCCCAAGTAGCTGGGACTACAGGCGCCCACCACAATGCTGTTTTTTTTGGTTGCAGGAGTCATTGTTGTTTGCTAGGCCCAGTCTGGATTTGTACCCACCAGCTCAGGTATACGTGGCTGGTGCCTAAGCCGCTTGAGCCACAGGCACCGAGCCACAAAATAAATTTTAAATGTGGTGGACAGAAAACCAGAGAAAGTATAAAAGGAATAATTGTCTCATCTTTCGTAGCAGAGTTAAGAAATACCACCCCCTTAAGCATAATAGGTATTTAAATAGGTATATGTGCACATATGCATAGTAATTATGAATTTCTTTATTTAATTTTGGCAAAGCTAGAAGGATTGCTTTAGACAGGAATCAACATTTATGTTGAAGAAGCATCGAAAGTTCAGCATTATTTTGGTTTCACTTTGCTATATTCTTACTAATTCAATTCAAAGATTATAAATTTAATGTTAAAATAGTAAATAAAACTATATATACATATATATATATATATATATATATATATATATATATATATAATGATTGTGTCACCAGGATAATTTTCTTTAGCTTTGTAAAATCCTCAGACTCACTGGAT
This sequence comes from Nycticebus coucang, assembly GCF_027406575.1. NCBI lineage: Eukaryota > Metazoa > Chordata > Mammalia > Primates > Lorisidae > Nycticebus > Nycticebus coucang. The sequence goes on along the minus strand of NC_069794.1, from coordinate 8,364,565 downwards.
TCTCACTGACGCTGTTTGGCACCAGTCTACTGAGAAAGTTACAGGACAATCCCCAGCAGTGCAATGGCAGGAGTTCCTTTTATTAAGCCCCCCGCAGCCCTGGATGTGTTAATCCAAATAGTCATACTGGAGAAAGCTGAGGTTCAAGGAAACAAACTGTACATTGGACAAATGCAAGGTATGTCCCCCACACACACCTTCATGCCCACAGGATCCAGTCTTTTTTGTAACAGTTTCAAGGAAATAGTTTCTAAGGTTCCTTCAAACATTAGGCTGAATGTTAAATGTGTTATGCACCCAAAGATGCTGTATTCTCCCCATCAGGCGTCCACAGTGCACGTGTAGCTCCTCACAATCCCTCCATTTTAAGCAACGTGGCCTCCTATCAAAATTGACACATTCCATGTTATCAATTTAGAAAAGGGACGTTCATAAGCCTCTTCAGAAAGGGGAAGAGTCTTAACTTTTGCTCACCTATGCATGAAGAGGTGCCCACCATGATGCCAACACTGCCTAGATGTCTCTCCATGCGTAGAGAGTAACAAGAAATGGACAGAATGATCAAATTCCAAGACTTTTGGAAAGAAAACACTGAAGGATTTTGCGGCAGGACTCTTCACGGTGTTGGTGGGGAGGGAGGCATCAGATATAACTTCCAACTTTTGGGTTCCCATCAGTAACTGGATAGTAATGATATTTCCTGAAGTAGAAAATCCTGAAAGGGCCTCTGGTGCGTGTGTTTAGAACTTAGAAGGGAGTGCTGGTGGAGACTGACATGTGCTGCTAACAGGTGAATAGAAGGGACGGGAAGCCTCCCTGTGGATGTGAGGAGTGGGACTGTGGAATGGGGCTGCATTCTAAAATGTTTGCAGACATTGGATATTTTCCAAGGACTCAACACAAAAAATAGACAGTATGATGTTTTTACAGAGACAGATGATCACATAGGTCTTGTTACATTCATTTTTACACTTAGTGGGCCTAGGAAAACAACCACACTGAATGTGCGTGTGGATTTTACACAGGCTGGAGGCTGCTGTTTCATGACCGGTGCTGAGAAAAGAGCATAGGTGCAGTATTGATAAATTGAGTCAATATGCAAATGGTTAAATGCATTTTATTACAAAACGGAGAATTTATAGTGATTAAAATTATTTAAAATACACTTAGACACATGAACTAACTTCACAAATACCCAGCCAGCATGCAGGCTTAGTAATGCTGTTATTATTTCTTCTCTTGTATTCAGAAATGCACAAAATAATAACTGACATCACAAATCACAAGTAGACAATTGAGTTTCCTTGTGAGTAGTACAACTATATACCATGCACGCATCTTTTTTTCCCTTTTTTCCCCTAGTTCCTTGAATATCTCAAACCTCATTTACCCCAATTTCTGTCACCAGCCTCTAAATAGAAAAATAGACTTGGTTTGTGTTTACACATTATCAAAACATCAAGTTGGTTAAGTGTAAAACTGTGTGCTATTGAGCAGATCAAATAGTCCAATGGTAAATTCGACTACTATTTGATATCATCTAAATATAGCCACAGCTCTACTTGAGTTCATATTTTAGAAATAATCAGAATCTTATATCAATTATTAGCTACTTATTTTCTTATTTATATGACAAGTTTTCACAAATATCAGAGTACTTAGAACTTACTTGAGAAATACATTTAACCCACAGCACGAGCCTCAACAGAAAGATGACGTGTGTACATTTGAAACCACTCCGACTGTGAAGTTTCAAGAATTCCTGTGACAACACTAAGGACATAGGTATCCTTGTGCAAACTTGACTGAACACTCCGAGACGGTCTTTCAAACCTGCATGTTACATCTGAAAAGGGTATATAGACGTGGTAGTCAAAATGACCTCTTACAACTACCCATTTTTTCAATGTCTTAGGCAGATGACTTAGTTTTATTGATACTTAGGCTTTAAATCTGTTAAAACAAGTAAAATACCATCAATCTAGGGAAGAATGCAGAGGAAACTTGCACAACTGCCTGCTGTATTTGCACATGAGCGAGACTCAATTTATTATGTTTTTATATTTAAAACAATTGGTATACCTTATTCTCTCTTATTTCCATACAAAGAATGTAAGGTTTGATCATTTCTCCCCATTCACAGACAGGCTGCTGGAGGTCGCCGTTTCATCACCTTTTGGGAGAAACCAGTCTGAAGGAATGAGGACCGAGATGAGAGAACTTAGGAAACGCAGCTGGATATGATTGCATGATGACTCAAGGGCACCTCTCATAGAATTTTGTCTACATATACCCAAAAGTAACTACAGTCATGTAGCTGTTTTTATAAGGCTGAACATACCCTAATTAATAGTACTTAAAAATAAATTTATAACAACCCAGATGAGTGTCAACAAAAATCATTTCACGGGAGAATAAAAATGCCTGTAAATAATAGAAGTATCCTCAAGCTTATTTTGAAGTGGCTTGGGAATTTTGGTCTTTATTCCCAGAGAAGAAGTTCTTTGAGCTAAAATTTTAACATGATAAATATTGCTGATAAAAACTTGTGGTTGGCCAAGATCTCTCTCATGCTTTCTTTGTGATGAATATAAAAAGAACGGTCGACCTCACTTGGTTGATTCATTGTAAATGCTGGTAGATTTTGTAAATAACCTTAAGCATTAACCAGGATACATTTTTCTGCATTGAGCCTGAAGAAACAAATAACAACAACAACAACAACATATCCAGCGTGGTTAGGCCCAACATGAACTTGGGAAATGATGTGGGTGAATGTAGAATCTATTGCATACAGATTATAAGGAAGCCAAATGTGTTAGGTAAGGCCGGCCATTAAAACAATTGCTACTTCCCAGGGAGTTTCAGTAATTAAAGATACACTGTCCATGGTGACATAGAGAAGAGGAAGGGGCACATTCAGATCTTCTGAGATGTGAAGCTTTTATAATTTTGTATGCTTTATAATTTGTAAAGATTTCCTAAGGAAATGAATGAAACAATAAAGCCAAAATTGGATAAGAAATTAAATATTTAAAATGAGGAAATAAATGACAAATCTCACAGATACGACAAAATCTTGGAAGGAAAAAAGCGACTATCTTGATATGTTAGTTGCCTAGAACAATTCTAAAATGATTTTTAATTATTAGTTCTACTAATATTTTTAGAGACAATGTAAGAATATAATCTGAAATGAAGGCATGTGTGAGAGTAACTCAAACACATTTTAACTGCTGCCATGCACATTGAGCCACACCATTTTACCATAAACTACTTTGACCCTGCATTAATTTATTGATTAATATGTATAAGTGCCTCTGTGTAGGACTGTACTCCTCACACAGATTAGCTGAGTTGGTGGCAGTTCCGTCTGGACCTGCTGGATTTTACCAGGAGCTGATGCACGTCTGGGTAGGTGAAGGCATGAAACACACGGCTGCGCTCCCAGGCGCTCCTGAGCTCTGCGGTGATGCTGTGAGATTGTGCTCCACAAACACAGAGTATCTCACCAATTGCATTCCAAAAAAAGAAGTGAAATGCATGATGTATTTATAATTGTACATGATATATGCACATATATCAATAGCCACACAAACACAAACTTATGTGTACGCCTGTATCTGTGCACTGCAGGGATGAAGGGAAAAAAACTTCCCCTTTGCCCTGTGAAGTTTGGCTGAAAATCAACTGAAAAGGCAGATTCACAGGATAAAAGGCATTCAAATGATAAAATCAGAGCGCTGGTGACATAGAAGCCTTTGGAAAGAAAACTCAAAGATATTAGGAAAAAATGTTTTTATGCTTCAGTTCCATGAAGAATGGGCAGCTGTGCAGACATATGATTGGCCAGAAGGGAAGGATCCGAGGAGGGACGGGCGAGATGGGGGCGGGGGTGACCAGCCAGGCCTGGCTCCCTGGATTCTTCTTCCCTTGTCCGGGCTATATTCTTCCATCTGCATATGGGGCAGGATCCTTTCTAGAATGAGGGGTTGACGGCCTATAGTCAAACAAGGTAAGGGAGATGATTTCTTTACAGCTGGTTTATAAGCATTAAAGTAGAGGGATAGAGTAATATTTTTAGGTTTCATGACTGGCTTTGGGGAGAGGGGTTCTACAAAGTTTCTAGGTTTCGTGGCTAACCTGAGGGGACCATGCGGGACCAGAGACAAGAGCGCAGCTGAAGGTCAGAAGGAAAATCTGCTTCTGAGGCCTACCTTGTAGAATCTCATTTTCTGAGTTTCAACAATACACAGACATACACATGGACACACATATATGGTGTGCGTGTTTTTCTAGCGGGAATTGAATTTCCACTTTAAGTGTCAATGCAAACTGAATCTTCTTACAATTTCACATTTCTAGTAACTGAAAGGATGGTCCTCACACAGTCCCCGCCCTCTGTGGCCGTTGCATTTCCCACACATGTATGCTGTCTGCTTTGCTGTGCCGATTCGCAACATAACTTCTGCCTGTGTGTCAGGGTCTAAAGAGTGGACAGGAAAGCTCTCAGGAAGAGTGCCTGTTTCCCTGTGCCATACGTCAGTTCACAAAAAATTACCACAAGAGCAGTTGCCCAAGGAAATTCCCACATTGACTTGTATCAGCTTAATCCCACAAATCACAGTAGCCCCTTCGATGTAAGGGATGGTGTCAAAAGGGAAAATGAGGGCAGAAGTAGAAAGTGATCTTCCTTAGTCATAGTTAAAATAATTTAAGTTTGAAAATTATCAACACTGAGTAACTATGTGAACACATTACTAATTCCCTTGAGAAGGGCTGTAATTTATTGTAAACCTGCCCCTCAAAAGAAGCTATTGCCCTTGTATAGAAGACTCTTTGTTATTAAATCATTAGTTTCCCTCTTTATTTATTTATTTATTTTGTATTTCAGGATAATGTGAGAGTACAACTAGGTCACGATATTTGTGTTAGTTAGGTGGAGGCCTTCTTGTAGTTGTGTCCTGCACACAGGTGGGCCATGTACCTTTCCCGTTACGTGGGAGCTCACTAATCACCTCCTCTCCTTTCCTTCCCCTCTGTCCCCCCTCCCCCAAGTTGAATTGAGTTTTTCTCTTAGGTGGGTGGGTGTTAGATCATCTGCTGGCTTCATATTGGTAATGAGTTCATTTGATATTTGCTTTTCCATTCTTGTGATATTTTTCTAAGAAGAATGTGTTCAACTGCATCCAGGTTAATACAAAAGATGTAAAGTCACCATCGTTTTGTGGCTAAATAGCATTGCATGGTATACATACACCATAGTTTGTTAATCTATTCCTGCATTGACGGACATTTAGATTGTTTCCACATCTTGGCAATGTTAAATTGAGCTGCAATAAATAATCTAGTGCAAATGTCTTATACATAGAGAACTCCAGAGACTTGACCACAACTCTCTTGAAAATGTTCAAAAAATACAGTAAATTCTCAGGGTATAATATCAATGTCCACAAATAAGTACCTTTGTATATACCAATAATAGCCAAGTTGAGAAGCTAATCAAAGACACAACTCCCTTCACAGTAGCTTCAAAGAAAATTAAATATCTAGGAATATACCTAATGAAAGAGGTGAAGGACCTCTAAGAAGAGTATTGTGAAACCCTAAGAAAAGAAATAGCAGAAGATAGTAACAAATGTAAGAACATACCATGCTTTGGGCTGGGAATAATCAACATTGTTAAAATGTCTATACTACCCAAAGCAATCTACAGATTCAATGCAATCCCCACTAAAGTACCAGCATCATACTTTTAAGAACTGGGAAAAATATCTATTCATTTTGCATGGAACAAGAAAAAAACTCATATAGCTAAGGCAATTCTTAGTAATAAAAACAAAGCTGGATGTATCACTCTACCATACTTTAGGTTACATTACAAGTCCACAGAAATCAAAACAGCATGGTGTTGGCACAGAAATAGACATACAGAACAGAATAGAAAACCAAAAGATGAAACCAGTCTCTACTTGCTATCTGATCTTTGATTAAACCAAACAAAAGCATATAGTGGGGAAAATAATCCCTATTCAATAAGTAAATGTTGCTGGGAGAACTGGATAACCACACTTAAAAGACAGAAACCGGACGCACATCTTTCACCACCTACAAAAATTGACTCAAGATGGATAAAAGATTTAAATCTAAGACATGAAACAAGAACAATCTTAAAAGGAAGTGTGTTAAAATGGCCTTGGGAAAGATTTTATGAAGAAGACTTCAGTGACAATTGCAACAACAACAAAAATAAATAAATGGGATTTAATTAAACTGAAAAGCTTCCATGCAGCTAAGGACGCAGTAATCAAAGCAAATAGACAACCTTCAGAATGGGAAAAAAATATTTGCATGGTACAAATCTGACAAAGGCTTGATAACTAGGATCTATGGAAATCTCAAATTAATCAACAAAAAAGAGCAAAAAATCTCATTGATCATAGGGCAAGAGACAAGAACAGAACCCTCCAAAGGAAGACTGATGAATGGCTAGCAAACATTAAAAAATGCTCATTGTCCCTGATCATTAGAGAAATGCAAATGAAAACCAACCCAAGATTCCACTTAACTCCAGTCAGAAGAGCCCACATCACAAAATCCCCAAACTTCAGACACTGGCACAGATGTGCAGAGAAGGGAACGTTTTTACACTGTTGGTGGAACTGCAAACTAATACCATTCCTATGGAAAGAAGTATGGAGAATCCTCAAGGAACTCAAATTAGACCTCTCATTTGATCTTGCAATCCCATTACTGGCATCTACCTGGAAGAAAAAAAGTGTCATTTCATCTCTTTATTTTATTTTTTTTAAGTTGATATTTTATTTTTTTAATTTTTTTCTTTATTAAATCATAAAGAAGTAGATCATGTATACATTAACATATGTATGGGGTACAATGTGCTGATTTCTTATATAATTTGGAAGGCTCACATCGTACTGGTTAATATATCCCTCATCTCTGTATTTTAAATAGGTAACCTTTCTGTCTGCTGAGGTTGGAATCCACGTCCCATGGGTGGTAGGCAGCGGTGTGCCAGGAGCTGCCGATCCTTCTGTGTTACCACTGTCCACACAGCTGTGCTCTCAAAACAGCCCACAATTTGCACCTCAACCCATATGAAAGAATCACAAAAAGCGAATAACATTGCCACGTGATGATATCAGTTTATAAAAGCTTAGAAATCACTGCTTTCTGACTCTAGCTCTTTAGATAAGCACCTGAGTACCAATGACATCAAGTGATTTGCATTTTCCTTTCCTTCCTTATTAGAAGAATCTGGTAGCTATTCCTCACTTTTGACTATTAAACCTTTTGAGTTGCTTGGATAAAATCACTCTATCTACTCAACTATGCCACTCACACACACACGCACATACAGATATATTGAGATATATATGTGTGTGTGTATATATATATATACACACTACAAAAACATTTTTTCCTTAATATATGATGGCTTTGAAATAAATAATTTAGAACTAATGTACCTTCAAATGTGTGCGTTATCTACAAACTCTAAATGGCAGAGTGATGGCTTTAATTTACAACAAGCCATCTGTTATGGGTTTGGGAAAGAGATTTTATATTAACTGTAGGTTTAGTCAATATTCATTACTTCATGTTGTATTCTTCACAATACAGAGTAAACGAAACTATTTTTGAAAATAGCCAAAGGGAATTTGAATGGAGTCATTTCTTTTCCTTTCTACCAGCAACATACACTACAATCTTCAAAAGTTCCTTTCAGAGTTTGCTTTTGTGTTTTACATAATGGTTTTGTCCTGTGCAAGGGCTGGTTAAAAATGATAAGTTTCTATATATCCCTGGTTTAATCTTTGAAAAAAAATTAGGTATAGAGATAATTAAAGAAGAGAGTGTTGGACTAATGTAATTAGATACAATATTTGTTTCTATATTTTAGATATCTCAGTAAAATTATTTTTCAGCTGATATCGACAGGATATTTAGCCTAGTTCTGTGGACAAATTTTATGTCTTGTCACACATATATAAGATGCTTGTTATCTATTTAAAACTATTGTTAAAGAATATGAGCTCAGTAGAAGAGATGGCATTTTTAATATTCAAGATATGCCTGAACTACAAAGATTTTCCAATAAAAATGTTGACAATCTGCAGAAAGCAAAAATCTTAGAAATCAATCTTTACCTTTGATCATCAAGGCAATATTTTTTAAAATTTGTATTTTGGGTGCATTTTACCTCAAATTTATATTTTCTATTAAATGAATCCTATTTTTAAGGAAATTATTAAAATGCAATAAAAGCATAATTCATCTTCCTTGGAATTTTAAAGACCACTCAACCCTGAATGCAGTCTGTTTATTGCAATGACTGATTACTTTTAATTCTTACTATGTGTCAGTATTAAAATCTAAGGAAGTCAATATCATTACTGCTGGAGATAGGAAACACATATCTGAACTTAAATTCTATTGTTGCAGAGGACACGGCAGGGATTTGTTCAAAATCAGGGAACATTTAATATGGTGTTATTTATATTACGGTTAACGCCAACATAGCATCTTTAGTTTCCCTTAATTAATAATACAGCTCTTATTTATTTTAAAATGTTTTTGGTTAAATGTGGAATGAGAACCTAGAATTAGATTTCACCTCAGCAGACTATTGATCTAGCCCCATATGGGTCAAATTATGTAAGATGTTGCTATTATTGAAAAGAAGGGTAATTATTTGATTTTGAATAGTTTGGCTCCTTAGTTTGAAGCCATTGTTTTCCTGTCGAGGTTGGATGTCCACCTTGGATGCTGATAGAATGATTGCCCTATTTGACTTCAGAAAATGTGGTCAATGAAATAAAACTATGACACTTGTCTAAACAAAGCAACTGTCAATTCACATCACAGGCTCCTTCTAAATAAAGGACCCCAGTACATTAAATTTGTTTTTCTTTAATGAACCTGAGCCTTTTCACTGTCATTGCTCATTCCTTTTAAAAACAGTGGAAAACATAATACATTACTCAACTGAGACCATTTGTCCTGAGGTGCATATTTTATTGATGTCAATAAATGAGATTTCTGCCCATTCAACTACCAGCATTTTAATATTATAGAAATCTGTACTCAACATTGAAAGTTCACATTTTTGAAATTATCTCACCCTCTTCCCAGGGACTTTATCAAAAATCTGCAGGAGCATTAGTGCTTATCAGAAACCATAATACCGTGAGAGGCTGGGCGTTCGGCAGCCTCCATCTATTAAAAGCCTTGTTCAGCCTTCTTACTGCCGTGGTCAAGCTAAAGCCCAGCTTCCTCAACACAATTGTGTAATTATTGCAAGTAAAGGTTGTTTCTCATTCATTATGACATTTCCACTGGTAGCTACAGCGAATTGGATCTTCATAAAAGAATTATGTGTTCAAATTGTTTTTACCTAATGCATAGCATTTTACATCTAAACTTCCATATTATTGTATAGTATTAACATCTTCCATCTCTGGATACAGAAAGCAGAAAAATTACACAGCAGATCGTTCACAGATTCCTCATATCAAGAAGAATAACTCCACGTGTGGTGAACATTGCTCTTTCTGTCTAGGCTGAAGCACAACTTTTAAATAAATGCATAGTTTTCAGGGGAAAATTTTCAAAGAATTAATGTCTCAGTATTGCAAACTTCTACCTTATCTGGAACTCAGTGCATATGTGTAATTTGGGGATAACACCAGTGTAAGTTGTCCCTCATGAGGCCACGTATCTCCCCAAGAAAAAGCAGTTCTTTGGGGTGGAGTAAAGAAGTAAAGAATAGACATGGGGGAGTTTGCTTTTTATAATTCAAACAAATTAGGATGTGTTGGCAACTTCCTTTAATAAATGGAGATTCCACTAAAGATGTGACATAGCTAAACCCACACACACAAAAACAAATCAAAATAGACTTTTTGTAATACCTCCTCTGAAAATAGGTTGCTGTTTTCTTAGAAATTCACATTAAAATTTTCCTTCTTTTGAGTATTCAAGTCAAAGCACATGAAAATTACATTTCCTTTGCTGTTGCCCTCAAGGTAGCAAGACATTATTATGTTAGCAGGATAGCTTCTCTTTTTAAGGTCATTGATTTAATGGAATGTTTCAATGCCCCTTCCTTCATTCAAGATAGTGAATTAACCTTTACTATGTATTCATTATTACAATTACATAGCGTGAAAAACAATATAGTTAATTATATGAGAATAAAAAGATATGCTGATTAAATATTTCCTTCCGAGGGAAAGTAAGCCATACCACTTTTAATCCACTGATAGTAAATCAAGAAATATTGGCATAAAATCGACCTTAGAATCAATTCCACTTACCATTTCCCTTCATTAAGAACATCAGAAAGACTATTTCATATTTCATAGCTAGAAATAGACAACCCATCCACCTCTTCTTTGCCTGTAAAGTTATTATATATAAATCAGCACTTACATTCACACTTGCAACTCATGTTCTTTTTACCATCACAAAACTCATACTTTGGAGAGAATTTGAAAGTAAATTTAAGTTGTGTGAAGTTACAGGATTTCAACCAAGGACTGATTTTCCCAAGTGGTTTCTGACTTCATTGCTCTGAATACAAGACAGCTGAAACAAGAGAAAAAGATTGAGGGAATAAGACTTTATTAGAATATCAGAATTAGTGTTCTAGTACCCAAACAACATTTTCAATTAACTTCAGTCTGATTGCTTTTCTAGAACCCTAAATGCTTCTGTAAACTATCTCTATTGAAAGACGGTACATAGGAACACATGTAATAGTTTACCATATTATTTCCACTTTCATCTTTTGTGATTATTACACACAGATTGTATTTGGAATGTGTAGCTAATATATTTTCATAGAGGTCTAATGCTAGAGGTGGGAAGATTATAGGTTTCCACAAAATTTAAAAATAAAATTTTTGGTCTGAATTTTAATCTTAGTCAAATTAAATTCCATTAATTCTATTCAGTCTACATCTTCTTCCAAGATGATAATAAGATCATTATCTTGTTTTAATTGAGCTAAGTTTTATATGGAGATGGGGAAGATTTAAACAAGGAGTGTATGTGTGGATGGAGGTCAGTTTAATAACTTCCGTATCATCATATCATCGAAGCTTCTTGTTTTGAGGTGGATGCGGGTTATTTACGTGCATAAATCTTTATTTTGGTACAGTTACCTAGCAATTCATTAAGCCCAGTTGTGTGTGATGAAGTTTCCAATGTTTATAATCCCATTTGGTTGAATGGTATGCCTTTCTTTTATCAATGTATAAAGAATTACCATTTGAATTTTTTGTAACATTTAATAATTGGGTAACATGTTATGGTCGCTGTTTTCAGGATACTTATTTATTCAATCATGTTGAATGATAACTAGAAATTATAGTCATAGATGTAAGATAAGATCTGAGATAGACAAGGCATAGATGTGGGGTGAGAGGCTTCTAGACCACGTGTGGACAAAGCGACAGATAGTAAATACACTTGGGTTTGAGAGGGATTCTGTCTCTATGGAACTATTCCACTTTGTTCTGGTGGGGTGGCAGCTGCCTTAGGCATATGTAAATGATGGGCATGGCGGTATACCAGTAAAACCTAATTTTGAACACTGAAATTTGAATTTTCAAGTCAGTAAATATGTTAGTCCATTTTTTCCTTGCTATGAATAAAATACCTGAGCCTGGGTAATTTATAAGGAAAAGAGGTTTATTTGGCTCACAGTTCTGCAGACTGCACAAAAGCCTCACACCAGCATCTGCTTCTGGAGGGCTGGAGGGAGCTCTGAATTATGCGGAGGGTGAAGGGGAGCAGGGCTGTCACAGGGAGAGAAGGAACATACAGAAGGTGTTTTGGGGGAAGGCAGTGTCAGCCTTTTTGAAACAACCAGCTCTAGAGTGAACTATGAAACCAATAACTCACTTACTAATTCTGACAGGTCACCAAGTCATTCATGAGGGATCTGCCTACCGTGACCCCAACCCCACCCTCCAAGTCCCACCTCCAACACTGAGGACCAAATTTAAACACCATATTTGGGGGTGGGGGGACAAACACCCCAACCATATCAGAAAATAATATTCTTCTCTTGATTTAAAAATGTAAAACACATTTTTAACTGGATCATACAAAGACAGGCATGGCCGTAGACTTCTTTCTTCTGGAGAAGACTTTTCCAAGACTTCTTCCCTCAAATATAATGAGGCATGGTATTGTCTATGCCACAGAAGACCTTGACCCTCGACCTTGTCTGTCCCTTGCTTCATGTCTGGGATGGTTTGCTCTCCAGGATGGGATCTAGCATGATCTTAAGATCACTGGTATGGTGAGACACGGGGATGTAGCATTTCAAACATGAAATAAAGATGTCTGTGGCATCCATTACTTGGTAATAATTAAACACAACTAAATATTTGTTTTTATTATGTTTCAACGTGTGTGACCCTCAAAATTGCACTGTCAAAATGGTCTTCTTAAATTGTCTAAGGTGTATAAACATAGCTCATTTATTAAGCTGCTACTATAGGCTATGTCAAGTAGTATTAAACACATAAAAGCAAATATTTTAGGGCTATATCATTTGGCCTGCAATTCCCCTGAATCACACACTAGATATGGGCATATTTGCAACTATTCCATTATTCGGGATGGGCTATCAGCAGGCTTTTTCAAACTGTGTTCTGGGAGCCCTTACTGAGGAAGTTGCCAGGAAAGGTGTGAGGAACTCTGCCCCCACTTCAATAAAACATTTCCTCTTTCCCCAGTATTCCACTTGGCATCTGTGTAAGCTGTATGTAATGAATGGTTCATTTTGTTTATACATATTTGAAAATCAGTGCATTAAGATATTGGTTGCTTTGTTTTGAGCACTACTTCAATTGAAATAAACAAATCTCAGCCTTGGTCACTGTTTACTCATCAGCTGAAGGTGCTGCTCTCAGATATTACAAGACGGTAAGATTTTCCAGTTTTCCTCCTAAATATGCCTCCACTGCATTTTGGTATAACTCCCTACAAATATCTGCAAATATGAATTTTATCTGAATTTTCTGTCCCTATGACTGTGTAGGGCAATTGCCACCTTTTAAAAACTGTGTTCTCATTTTTTAATTCACATCTCAAAAAGTCACCTTTTGTTTCTGAACTGGCATAATTTCGTTTCCTAATTTTTACTTACATAATTATTTTATTTTCTACAAGTAAAATTTAAATCTATTTGTAAGTATACTTTATGTTTCATGTATGTTTCTGGGTAGTTTTTAATAACAAATCCTGCACTCCATGAATAATTATTTGTTGTTTGGTAGGAGATTATTGAAGATATGTCCTAATACCGATTTAGGAGTTTAAGGGACCCCAAAGAGATTTGATATAGACATGTTATAAAGTCTATAGTACTTTCAAATAAACAGTCCACAATAAAAATATGTGGAAATAAAAGCATCACCCAAAAGCTGGGCACCGTGATTCCCTCCTGTAATCCCAGCAATCTGGGAGCTCAAGGCGGGTAGATTGCTTGAGCTCAGGAGTTCAAGACCAGCCTGAGCAAGAGTAAGACCATCTCTAAAAGTAGCTGAACATTGTGATAGGCACCTTGTAGTCCCAGCTACTTGGGAGGCTGAGGCAAGAGGATTGCTTTAGCCTGAGAGTTTGAGGTTGCTATGAGCTATGATGCCTCGGCACTTTACCAAGGGTGACAAAGTGAGTCTCTGTGTCAAAAATAAATAAATAGGCTCAGCGCCTGTTGCTCAGTGGCTAGAGTGCCAACCACATACACCAGAACTGGCGGGTTTGAATCTAGCCTGGGCCTGCCAAACAACAACAACTACAACCAAAATAAAATAAAATAAAATAAAATAATAAATAAATAAATAAATAAGCCGTGCGTTTGGTGGGCACCCATAGTCCCAGCTACTTGGGAGGCTGAAGCAAGAGAATCGCTTAAGCCCAAGAGTTGGAGGTTGCTGTGAGCTGTGACACCACGGCACTCTACCCAGGGCAACAGCTTGAGACTCTGTCACCAAAAATAATAATAATAAATAAATAAATAAATATAAAATTAAAAAGCACCACATAATTAAATGCCACCAATAGTATGCAGTGAGAAGTAGAACCTCTAAAATTTCATTCCAGAGAGTGAATATATTCACTACTGAGTGATAACAGCTACGTTAAGTTTGGCATAATAAGACCAGCCTAAGAATTTAAAGTGATTTTTAAAGAATAAAGATTAAGAAAATGATATAAAATGTTAATGCAAAGATACCTTTGTTTTGATTCTTGACCTTGGATAGCTAACAATTTCACATTTATAATATCATCCTCTCAGCTCATTTACATCAAGTTATTTTATTTGAATTAACATAAGAAATCTGAAGCTGTCTTTTAAGGACTTTGTCAACATCACTGACATTTTCCAGAAGCTTCTTGTATTAATATTTAATAACGAACATATTTTTAATGAAAAAATAAAATATAATCGTCAATGATTAATAAATAAAACTTTAAATCTCGCCATTTAAAACCCTTCAAAAGCAAACTAACCAAAATCTTAAATTTTTTCCTAATTTCCCAAATTTCTAAAGTTGGTGATTGCAAGAAGCTATTTAAACAATTTAGAATACCAAATAAAATTATTGATTTCTTTACTAAGTGTTACATTAGAATATTTACATCTTAACTTTTGAATGAAAAGCATCACATCTATACTTTGCAGTCTTCCCCTTGGTATGAAGCAGTGAAAAGTCCAGAGGAAAATAATGCCCAGTACATCTTCAGTAACATCAATAAAATTAGAATCTCAAGGACGTCAGTATTTGCCCAGCTTGTGATACCAGTCATTTCAAAGAGCTTGAGTCATTTCAAAGAGCATGATAGATTTTCGAATTAAGTTTGCTGTTTACATTATTTATTCAACAACACCGAGGCCTGGGATTTAGGTAATTGGTTTATGTCTCTTTCACCAGCACGGGGTGCTCGGGTGTGAGCTGTCTGAAGCAGATGGTGACTTTGCTAGGTCTGGAGTAAGGAATATGAGGACAAGAAAGCCCACTCCTAGTGACAGAAGATGCAGCCAATGGCACGTCTCCATTCCATTTGAACTGACCAACATTCAAATCACCAGTTCCCCAAACCCTGTCAGGTGGAGTGCTGAACCCTTGCTCTCCACCATACCTTTGAGACCACATATGCCCCCTGCACACCTGGAAGTTGCTTTCTCAAGAGTCCTGTTTTCTGAAAAAGAGCAGTTTTCTCTCTCAAAAAGCCCTGAACCCGCTCATCTACTCACTCCCACTGCTTTCCAAAGCCCACACAAAGCTGGGTACAATTAGTTTCAAAAAAGGCAATGAAGAGATTAACTTCACCTTAATTACTAAATCCTTGCACCATTGCCGTATTCTCCTGGCTAATCCTAATTACAGGTTCCACACACACTCAAAGGAGGAGGTATTCAGGTTGTGGACAGTCACAGTCAGAGGATCAGGAAGTGTCAGGACTTCAGCAACAGCCTCCAGTTCTAGGCATATTTCCGGGTTTATATCCAGGGCCCCCTTCTCTCTCTGGACACTCTCCTGGAAACCCACTCCTCTGTAAGCATGCTCTGCTTCCCGATGCCATCGCTGCCTGTGCGTACTTTTACCATTTGCTTCCTCTATGTAATTTCATTGTAATTATGTTTCCTTTTCTATTTTTCCAGCCCTTCTAGACTTTGACTTACCAAATGACACTTTATCTTTTTAATCATTTTACTTGGCATGAGCAGCCCAGAAAGTTCTCAGAAAATCTGCTTGCCTCTTTACAACTTGTCTACACCTAGAAGCTCTATGCTATCAACAGCTGAAGAAAAACCAGTATCTTTTAGAAGAGGAAAGAGATCTGTTAGAATTCACTCTTGCAACCAGTCCTTATCAGCCAGCTATTAAAGGACTAGCTGGTCCAGCATCTGACGGAACACAGCGCAGTTAGCCATGGTTTAAGTTCATCTACAATATGTTGGCAACAGGGACCAAGCTCCTTCTTGAATCACCTAAGGTAGAATTTTCAGCAGCCTTTAGATAAATAACCACCATCAATACACCCTCTAGATTTGTCTTCATCAACTAATCCCACCAGACCTATCATTGTCCAAACATTTGGGCTGACAAATCCAGGAAACCTCTACCAGGTTGTATCTAGACCAGGATAGGTGGGAGGATAAACAGTAAGAACAAGGGCAGCTAAGAACCACCGTTAGGATTAACTTGCAAGAGAAATAAGAAAAACTTCCACCTTCAAGCCTCTTTTTCTCTTTTGTCTAGAGCTAGTTTTAAATACCAAGAATTAAAATTAATTTAATTAATTTTAACGTAAAGGCCGGCTTGGCCAACACAGGCTTCAGTGTGCAAAATAGCTATTCAGCTTCATGACTGATGCTGGGAGAAGCAGATTCATGTCAGCTATGCAGATCTAACCTAGACTGAAGGGCAGAACTCAGGAAAACCACCACATCCTGTACAATTAAATGAACACTCATGGGTGAGGTTTTTTTATTTGTTTTTAAATGAAACCTCTTGCACTTGTCCATGAGCCCATGAAATGTGGAACAGTGCTAGAGGCCTCTGCTATTTTTATCTGAAGTACACAGAAAGTTTGATTTTTTTTAAAGGAAATGTCATTTTGGTGATGTGTTGCTAGCTACTAGTACATGCACCAAGGTGACTTTTAGAGTCATACTTTGCAGGGCCAGGACCATTGTGAGACTCAGAATTTCCAGCATCCTGAAAGAGGCTTAAACATTAGGATGCTGTTTCTTCAGCGTGGCACTGCACTGTAGAGAGTTACCGTTATATTTTTTGAAGTAATCTATGCTTAGCAAAGCTAGCTGAGTATCTATCTGTGTCTGTATATCAATAAAACAGTGGGTATAAACTCCAAAAAAGGGGTGAAATGACATGGTATTTCAAAATATGGACATAAGAACCTTGGAAAAATTGATGTTTGTTCTGCCACGAGGTTGCTTCAGAGCAGTGCAAGTTCAGCCCTACCTGTGTCATAAAATCAAACTTTATTTTTAGGGCTGAAAAGTTATGGGATAATTTTGGCTAATAAATATATGTTTTATATTAACCAAATATATATATACTGTTAACAAGTATTTGAAATATGAGTAAATAGGCCTTTTTTTAAAAAAAGGTTTTGTTTTAAGATATTTTGTTTTTAATTTGGTTTTAGCTACAATGTGTGGTCAATGGCCTTCAAATAGGAATCCCTATGAGAGTTTGCAATGAAGAGACAAGAATATACCTGCTCAGATGAAGTGTTACCTGTGGATTTCAGCATGGTTCATGCTGGCATTTTAGGTGCATTTAAAAGGGAAAAAGGCAAGTATTAGATATCCTAATATAAAGAATTTTGGATTAATTCACAATCCAGTGCTTATTATCTGTGACCTTAAGAAGGTCCCCTCATGTCTTTTAGGTTTTAATGATTCCTACAGATACAATAAAAATCAATCAAATAAAGTCTTATATTTATGTTAAAAATGAAAATAATATTATGAAAGTTCATTGAAGCTTCTTCTAGCTCTAAGGACTATGATTCTGCTATTTTTGGAGCAATGATATATACACTGAAAATCTGTAATTCCAGTGAAATGAATTTTGCATTGTAAAAGAGAAAGGCTTTCTAAGTGTAAGACTATTTGAGCTTTCAGGATTGCAGGACTGCTGATAACCTAGTACTTCAAATGTGCGGCCACTTCTTTCTGGCTCCTCCACCTCTGTGCTCTTGTTTTACCGCCAGTTCCTTCCTACCTACCTGAAATCCCCCAAATGGTTAATCTTCCTGTCAGAGGCTACATAAAGAATGCCAGTGTGTGTGTGAGAGATGTGCCCTCTGGGGTCAGTGGGGAGCTTTTATTGTTCATGTGAAAATTTAAAATTTCTCCTGGATAAAGGCCTGTATTACTTTCATAATTCACCCATAATTATTCCATCACTGATTTTTTTTTTTTTTGAGGACTGCTGGGCATGGAGTAATTGATAACAGAACAGCTATTCTGTGGAGTGACTTATCTTTATAAAAATAAACCACAGTCACAGTTTGAAACGTGAAAGAGAGATTAATGGGCTAAAATAGAAGCCATTCTATGAATCACCCTAACTCATTTCCCCATTCCTGGCTGCAGTGATTGAATGATTTTAGATATTTTGGGCTTACAGTGATCAATGCCAACCATATATTGGATGTGTTGAACACGTTTATTAGTTTTCCTGGTCAGTTTACTCAAAGGGCCATAAGTCTTACTTCGTGTGAGGAGGCAAAGTAGAGTGTGGAAGGCTCCTTGGGGAAGGCCTGGCTCATATCGTTTGCTTTGCAAATCCTTTCACTTCTCAGTGCTCCAATCCCAGTAACCAAAATACAGGGATTATGATCCTAAAGGATGTGTAAGATTATTTAAAAAGCAATAGCAATGTGCTATTCAGATGTATGTTGCTGGATAAGAAGAAAATATTTTTTTTTTATTAAATCATAACTGTATACATTGCTATGATCATGGGGCATCATACACTCGCTTCATAAACCATTTGACACATTTTTATCACAGTGGTTAACATAGCCTTTCTGGCGTTATCTCAGTTACTGTGCCAAAACATTTATATTCTACATTTACCAAGTTTCGCAAGTACCCCTGTAAGATGCACCACAGGTGTGATCCCACCGATCCCCCTCCCTCTACCCACCCCCCCCTTCCCACTTCCCCCTATTGTTAAGTTGTAGCTGGGTTATAGCTTTCATGTGAGAGTCCCAAATTAGTTTCATAGTAGGGCTGTGTACATTGGGTACTTTTTCTTCCATTCTTGGGATACTTTACTAAGAAGAAAATATTTTAATCGATAAGAAATAAGTTGTTTCTAAAGTCTTGGCAAAAAAAAGAAATAATTTGGAAGATAATTTTGAGAAGTACGTGCTTGGTAAACAGTTACATTATGAAATATACATGCATACATGGGGTATGTTCATCAGTTTAAAGCTTAAACAAAATTAAAAAGCTGGAACAGTAGTTTATTGTTAAGAAGTAACTTGAACAACTCCCTTAATTCAACGTGTCATTTGAGTTGTTGTTAAATAGCCATAGCTTATTTTGAAATATAAATTAATTATCTATTACAAGCCTGCTACTGCTTATCTCCTTCAAAGTCTCATTAGTATGCAAATGATTCTAATTAGGTCACTGTCAGACAATATTAGTGTAGAGTCACTTTCTGTAGGTTAGAATGAAAAGGTTTGGTTCTTAAATATTTATAAAACCATTTCTGAAATCAGCATTAGTTAATTGAGATTATTCTGGATGTCTTATTTATTCAGAGGAAATAATCTCAGACAACAAAAAGTAAATCAATTTTTAAGGGGCGGTGCCTGTGGCTCAAGGAGTAGGGCGCAGGTCCCATATGCCGGAGGTGGCGGGTTCAAACCCAGCCCCGGCCAAAAGCCACAAAAAAAAAAAAATAATAAATAAAATAAAATAAAATAAATAAATAAATCAGTTTTTAAAACATTACATATGGGATTATAATATTATAGAAGAATATTTGTATTTGTAGTATGAATCACGTTTTAAATTGTTAAGTCATCAAAATATGTTCATCATTCATTTCTCTGTGTGTCACCATGAGAACCAATATATTTGCAACGTATACTTTAAAGACAATTTGGCTTCTTAGAATTAATATTTCTATAAAATGATGAATAAATATTGATAGATATTAACTAATAAATTAGAGCACGCAGGAGCTGTGTTGCTATAAATTCCGGGCAGTGTATTTGACGAAGATTAAAAAAGAATCTCTCTTCCTAGTCCCCATGTTTGTGTTCTATGCATTTTACAGTAGATTTTTATCTAAACAGCTGTAGTAAAATTTCTCAAATCATTCAAATTGTCTGAAATTTCTCTCCATTATTGAAGATAGTGTAAATCTACAGCAATAATTTGGGTAATAACTGGTAAGAAGGGAAAAGTAAATACCGTAATGTATTTCCTGGGCACTCGCAACAGAAGAAATTTGATGTCTTGCCTCTTGAACCATTGTGTGTTAAGGCACCATCATAACAGCATCATCTATTAAGTATAAATGAGAACTGATATAAAGCAGTTGAAGTTCAAAGGGGAAAAGTAGAATAATCAGAGAGAAAAAGGAAAGGGCCACAGGAGTTAAGCGTGAGAAGATAATGGACCAGAGAATTAAAAATACGCTGGAAAACTAGGAGAGATCCAGGAGAAAGAAAATGAATAGGTTAATGAATACACAAAGAAAAATAAAAGCGTGGGTAGGCTAAAAAGCAGAAATGTACAGACATTTGAAGAAAGCACCAAAGAATGAGGAATGAGTCTCATGGAGAAATTCCCATTAGAGACCGTAGAGAAACTTTTACACCAGCCACGGTCCTGCGTGTGGCTACCACCCCTATCCTCCACATCTCCTAAATTAATATGCATAATTTCTCTTTCACAAACAGGGACACCAAAGGACAAAACATTTAAAAAATTGGCTGAGGCAAGTGGCAAAACTAAGACTGGGCCCAGTTTTTTCTTTGTTGGAAATACTTGCTTATTTATGTATTTAGACTACTACCTTGGTATAAAAAGAGCCGCAGAAGCAAATCATGTTTCCATTAGAAGTCGAGTTTTTATACGCATCCATATAGAACCTGAGAGGAAGGAAAAACCAGTCCCCAGATTTTTATAGTGATTACATTTCTCTTGCTTAGGTTTAGGATTTGCATTTCTATTATTATTATTATTTTGTTTTTTGCAGTTTTGGCAGGGGCCCGGCATGAACCCGCCACCCCCAGTACATGGGGCGGGCACCCGACTCCTTGAGCCACAGGTGCCACCCTCATTTCTAGTATTTATTTCATTATGATGGACAGGAAATGCCAGAGATGAGAATTAAGACAACAAATTAAGACCAGTGTGGTAGTCCCCGAGGACCCCACAGAAGCGAATGCAGGCTCCTCTGAACACTTGCAGACTCTACTGGACACCTCAGCGGTCCCAATCTAAAGCCCAGGTCTTTAATCACTCTTTCTCTCTCTTTATCTTACCTTCTATTTTGTTGTGTTTAAATTTCCATGTCACTACCTCTCTCTCAAGCTGCGCCCAACCTGCCCTTTAATCAATTTGTTGAAAAAGTTACAATATATATATATCTGTATTTCTAAAAGTTATTTTTGTTTGTTTGTTTGTTTTGTGATCTTTTCCACGTTTCCTTTATTGGAGACTAAGGGAGGATGGAAAAGAGGGTCTGGGCATACATCAAGGATCATTTATAAAATAATTTTTTATCGGATTATTAAAATATTATTTACTTAGCTATCTGAATTCAACTTGTATTATTTTTGCTATTTTTTTAGACCTGATATCTCATTTCCTGGTGTGAGAATTTTGAAATTCTTATTCATCAATGCTGTTCTTACAAGGACTTATATTGCTAAAGTGCCAATGGAAGCCACTAGCCTAGGAAATGCATTATCAATTCTTGGCTTTGGGCTTTCATAACTGGAAGTGTTAATACCAACTCAAGAAAAATCAGAGAAATCTGGTCATTATAAATTCTCAGGGAGCCAATGCTTCCTTAATAAAAATTTCCAAACTATACCTTTTCTATGATGTTCAAATTTATTCACTAGGATGAGAAAAAACACAGGTGTTGCTTAACCTATATTTAGCCATCTTGCCCCTAAATACTACAAGCATATTTCACTTGTATTTTCAGTAAGAAAGATACTATTTTTCATTGACGTTGAGTCTCACAAGAAATTAAAACATAAATTTCTGCTACATATATTTAATAAAATTCAAAAGCTATCTTGGAAAATGGAATGGCAGAAAAAATTGACAATAGTGAAAGCCATTTTTAACTTAACAGGGTGAATTTAGTTAAGTGCCTTTGTTCACTTTGTTCAGTAACATATCCCAAGAGGCCAGGAAACTCACTGGCAAAATAGGGAGATTTGTTAAATGACTGCAAAAAAATAAGCTTATGTAAGTTAATACAAATATTATATTCTGAAGGGAAAAGTAAAGTATATTGTTTCAAAATTGAAATAGGAAAATTGCTTAAACCAAAAGCATATATAATTATTAAAATAAATGAGTAGTTAGACATAATATAAATACTTATATATCCATTTTATCACAACATGCTAGTCACAGACACTTATCAAAAGTGATTACAAGGCCAGGCAGCATGGTGGCTCATGCCTGTAATCCTACAACTCTGGGAGGCCAAGGCTGATGGATTGCTTGAGGTCAGGTGTTCAAGACCAGCCTGAGCAAGAGTGAGATCCCCTGTCTCTACTAAAAACAGAAAAACTAACTGTGTGTTGCAGCAGGCATCTGTAGTCCCAGTTAATGGGGATGCTGAGGCAATAGGACATCTTGAGCCCAAAGTTTGAAGTTTCTGTGAGCTATAATGACACAAGGGAACTCTGCCCAGGGCCACAGAGCAAGACTCTATAAAAAAAAAAAAAAAAAAAAAGAAAAATAGATTACAAAAAAGATATTACTTTTAATAGAAACAAAAATGCCTAGGAATAAATTTAACCAGAGACAGTCTTTTGTATGGAGATATAAAATTGCTAAGAGAAATTAAGATTATAATACCACATTCATGTGTGAGTCTCACTAACATAAACATATAATTTCTCCAAGATTACTCTCCAATTTTAATATAACACCATGCATCAATAATTTTTTATAGAATGTATCAGAAAACTTGGTAATTTTAATTTTTATTTGAGAATGTATAATTGCCAAGAATAGCTAAAATACTAATAAGATGATTAATGGGCGTCATTTTTCCTTTCAGATCTAAAACCTATAAGCTATTGTTACTGGTACAGAGATAATTAAACACATTCACTTGTGCAATAGAAAAAAGACTAGAAATAGATTCCCACATATGAGAAGCACAAGGTCTGATAAAGTTGGCATTAATCTTTAGTGATTCAATGATGTCAATATAATTATTAATAATTGGTTATATGTTTAGGACAAGTAAATTGATCTCTACTTTTCCCCACGGGCAGAAATTAATTAAAAATTAAAATTAATATTTTAAAAGATTTATACATAAATTAAATACTTTGAACAGTAAAAGAAAAATTTTATTAAAGTGTGCTGTCAATTTTTCCCTACTGTATTCCAACTTTCTGTGTATTTTTGTCTGTATACAGAGGTTAGAAGTCTGTATTTGTTAGATTTCAATAGCAGCTAGTTTCCTTTTGATGATTTCTGTTCTTCTTTCTTGAATGGCAATCGCTGAGAATGAGTAACCCTAGAAGCAGCGTGGTATCCCCGGCTCTGTTTCTATGAAGGATGCCTTGGCCTCAAGAGATGAGAATCCTGTAGGCTCTTGACTGAAAATGCCGCAACTTCAGCACTAAAGCCCTGAGTTCCGCTGGTTCTGGGAAGACCTCCTGTCTGTTTTTATGTCTTCGTCTTCCCCGTATTCTATAAACAATACACTGCAGCACCTTCACTCTGACACACTCAGAGGATTTCTGCTTTCTTGATATACTATTAATTGATGAAAATATACTCAGGTTCTTAGATTTTTTTAAAAAATGTAATGAATGAAATTCTCATGGAATCCTCAACATGACATGGATAGTTGCAGTGACCTCCGTGGATGAGGTTATGGTGAAAACAGGGCAACGATCAGGTATTGGGCACTATTTGGATTGTGCTTGGTTACCTAATCCAAGTGATAATTGTGGGTGATGTCTTTAGGGAATAGTTTGAGTGTCTGAAATTAACAACGTAATATATCCTATTGTATGGTGCATATGAGAAATAAGAATATGTGAAGATACAGCTTGAGGTCACAAAGGTCAGTGTTCTCAGATTTGAGAAATCGATGGAAAGGTATTTCCCCGGCCCTGGGGTTCTGTCTGCTTCCAGCCCTGCTCCTGGGGGCCCTCCTTAAGGCCACAGTCAGTCTGATTCTGTGAATGTTGAAGTCAGGTGACGGTGGGCCTCTGCCTGCATCTCTCCAGTGGCTCTGAGCTCACTGATGGGAAAGCCCACATCCTCTCTGTGGTCTGTGGGCTGCGGGGTCCAGCTTCCCATCCCTGCTCTGTCATCCTGGGTGCACTGGGTGCATTTCTTTGTTCCGTTTGGGCTGCCCCGTCTCTGGCCTGTTTCCTGAGCATATCAGGCAGGCTCCTTCCCCTGCCCCGCCAGGGCCTTTCCCTGCTGTCATTCTGTCCTGTCTCTCTGAAATAGTCTTCCCACTAATCAACCAATACATGTAATATTTGCATGGCTAACCTGTTGATTTCCCACGCATTTTTACTCAAAATTTCTTTTCTCTGAGGGGTTTTCAGACACTTTCAACTGTACTTGCATCATTTATATGCACAGTAGAACCCCCCTAGTTGACCCCGCCCTACATCAACCGCTTCCTTAAGTTGACATAATTTTCATTGAGTGGACAAGCACCACATGGAGGAATCAGCACAGAAGTCCTAGTTCCTTATGGTGACCACCTACATATGTTGACCAGTTTGTTATAGTCCCGTGGGTGATCAACTTATAGGGGTTCTACTGTATAGTCTATATTTTATGAAGGAACAGTGACTAAATATACATATATTAACATATATATGCACACTCTTCATTCATAGTACTTAGCATGCTTTAAAATGCCACCTGTTTTCCTTGTTTTGTGATTAATCACTTCTTTGCTGTAGCATACAGTGCAACAAAGGCGAGGATTTTTGCAGGGAACATTGCTGGACAAGGTAGATATTTAATGGTATTTGTTGGAAGGAAAAATGAAGGAAGGAATGAATATCATACCCTCCCCCTGCAGTCAGAATATCACTCTCAAATTTTAGCGTTATCTTTTGCCAATAACCTTTGATGACAAAATGTTTAAAAGAAAATTGAAAGAAGGTTGGAAAAAACAGGTTTAGGAAACCAAAATCAGTGAAATATTAATTTACTATTTTAGGAATTAAATATAAGTTATCTTTTTACTTAGCACTTATTTGAATAATAAATTCTATTTTACACTCATTTTGACAGGTAGTGTTAGTTTTGCTGTGCATTCATACATAATCTTCATAAAGCATTTTTGGCAAGGTTTTTTTTTGGTTGTTGTTCTTGTAACGCAATTCCTTATAATATGTATAAACATATTGCAAAATCAACCTCTTAGAACCCACATGATTGTTTTCTTACTGTTACAATAGATTCTCATATAAATTAATATGTCTAAAATCATCTCTAAATGCAAGATTGCATTTCTGAAATGTTATTTTGAACTGATATTTGATAGAAAATATCACACATGCAAAAAATATGTCATAATTATATGTTTAGAGTGAAAATCATTTGTAACCATGTAGTTTCCTGATGATAAAAATATTGAAGCATTCTTATGTCATCAACTTACAGAGCTATTTTTGTAAATTTTTGACACATTCCAGTAGACTATCTTGTGTGTCTTGTGCTGATAATCACCCACCTGTTCAGTATTTGCAGTCTAGAGAGAATCATGCTAAGTAGAATCCCTACAGAGTGGAATCCTTACAGACTCTCACTGTTTACTTTTATCTGTTAATAGTTTCTTATATCAAATATTGCAAACTGAAATAACATAAGTTGAAGATGTTATAGTAATAAATGTAAAGATGTTATCGTACTTTTCACATCTGAATGAACATTTTAACACTATTTTTATATCACTTTAAAAGAAATTTTCTTTAAGCCTCATACATTCAAGTGTTTATTTTGCTGTTATTTGGTGATGATGGTGGTAATAACTGTCAGTAGTGTATGTTTACAGTGCCCCTACTAAGAATTTATAACCCATGTAAGATAGATAGATAGACAGATAGATTTTTTTTTGGGGGGGGGCCGGGGCTGGGTTTGAACCCACCACCTGCGATATATGGGGCCAGTGCCCTACTCCTTTGAGTCGCAGGCACCGCCTGATGTAAGGGATTTTTCTGGATTATAAACATATGTTATTAAATAAATTTTTTCTGGTAATTTCATTTTTTATTTTTCCATTCAATGATTGTACCAAAACATAACCACCAAGTTCTAGGTAGTGAGACACTACAACTTGTTGGTATGTTTGTTATAGCTTCCCACTAATGAAATAAATACTAGGTTTAAAAAAGGACATTATTTCAAACTCAGTAATAAAAAAAGTGGACTAATGTCCAGGACTTCCCATCACACATTCCAAGTTTAAGAAGTACCTACTCTAGAATAAGGGTCTTGAGAACATTATTATTATGTTTTTACTTCAGTATTCCTTTCTGGAAAATTCTCCTTTGGTCTCTCCTGGGTCCACAGAAATGTCTCAGAGTCGCTGGCTGCAGATGGGAAGAGGGACACACCACCACCGTTTCAAGTGGAGAAGTTCTGTTTTAAATACATTTTATAATTTTATAATTCCTGATTTTCCCATTCTGTGATACTGTTGACATGTAGTATAATCATATAGTGCATTCAGTGATGGTATGTTATGAATCTAATCTTTTCTGTTACTAAACAGATTTTGTAATGGTCTTATAGGTTTTGGTTTTATCCTTTGTTTGATGGTTTGTCTGTGCATGAGATTTTGTTTCATTAATTGTTTAAGAAGGTAGATTATTATACGGAATTTTCTGTGTAAATTTGCAGAATTTGTTAAAGGCAATCCGAACATTTAAAACTGTAGTAACATCAAGACACACTGATTTTGAGATTTTCACACAGTTTCTATAAAAACTGTAAGCAAAATATGTTTGAAATTATAGTTATTCAATTACTTGAAAAACTTTATTTCACAAAATCAATAAATTTCAACTACGCTTCAGCTCTAACACCTTTGAGTGGCACACGACATTGTTGTCCATATGAATGGTACATTATAAAAGCGTATCTTCTGTAAAAATAGGTGCATAGATTGCACCTATTTTTGTTAACAAATATTATTTAATTATTTTTATGAAATTAAAACATTTTATTGTTTGGGATTCACTGAGGGTACAAAGAATTAGGTTTAACACATTTATTTATAAAATTATAAAACTTAAATTTGATGTGAAAAGGAACATATTTCTCCATAATTCTAATTATGGAAGAAATAAAAGAGAAACACTATATATTTTTCTTCATTCCTTAATTCCAAGATATTTCTTTTAATATTAATAGCGATTTGGTCATTCTATAGCACTTTTTCCAAATCCTCAAAAAGCAAAATGATTATATTAGTCCTGTAGCATTTCATACAGAGATCTGAGAACAAATATTCATAATAATGTTTGAGGGTATTAGATAGAAACTGTTAGACATCTCATAAATATTCTCTTTAATTGAACTCAAATATTAATGTTAACTTATTATATTAGATTACAGATTTTTTCATGTTTTACTTTGAAAAGATATGTATAAAGTAATTAAGGAAAACACCCCTGAGATGCTAAAATGTAAACTTTTTTTGGAATGACCAAATACTATTTCTCTTTTTGTCTATCTTGAATGGTACATATAGTAATGCACTTGGTTTAACTCAGAATCACATGCAAAATAGTTATTTCATATGGATTTCTAGAATTAGAATACTTTAAAAATGATAAATATGCTAGTCTTTGGAGCTAAAGGAAGCATAATTCTAAGTCTAATTCTGGGCACATAGAATGAGTTATTGTTTCTTAAATAATTAATGAATATTGAGTAAATGGATTAATGACTGAGCATTAGAGGCTGATGTGGTATGCATGCTCACCTCAAACACATCTCATGTTGAAATGCCATCCTCAGTGTTGGAAGTAGAGTATTTATAAAATTATAAAACTAGTGGGAGATTCCATTCATGGGGGAAGTTACCCTAGGAATGGTTTTGTGCCTTCCCACACCACAGTGAGTCTCACTTTCTTAGTTCATGCCAGAGCTGGTTGTTTAAAGGCGCCTGGTACCTCCTCCTCTCTCTCTGCTCCTGTTCTCACCCGGAGACACGGCTGCTATCTCTTCACCTTCACCTTGACTGGAAGCTCCCTGAAATCCTCACCAGAGTGAATGTTGACACCACATTCCTAGTACATTCGTAGAACCATAAGCCAAATAAGCACTTTTTCTCTACAAATTCCTCCCCCTCTGGTAGTTCATTTATAGCAACACAAAATGGACTAACACCGAGACT
Source organism: Nycticebus coucang (assembly GCF_027406575.1). Classification (NCBI taxonomy): domain Eukaryota; kingdom Metazoa; phylum Chordata; class Mammalia; order Primates; family Lorisidae; genus Nycticebus; species Nycticebus coucang. The sequence continues at coordinate 8,336,372 of NC_069794.1, read as the reverse complement.
GTTTTGTGGCTTCATCCTGCAGCCCTAGAACTGTGGAATGAGATGATGTGTCTGACTAACTATTCTTCCATTTCTAACTCCATAAAATGGGAATTCTCTCTGTTAAATTTATTTTCTCAGGTCACTGATGGCAGAAGTCATTCAACAAGACTTGGGAGGAGAGAGAAGGAGAGATCTTCTCACGGGGCTGAGGGTCCTGAGCAGAGAAAGGCAGTAACCTATGGTAAAACTGAGTGACAAGTCACGGGGACACAGCAAGCCACTCTGAGGACCTCAGTGAGGTCACAGGGCAACTGGAAAACTTGCACCTACTTCATGATTCCAGAGGTTCCTGACACGACACCAAAAGTGTAAAGCCAGATGTGGTAACATGATGACAATTAACTGGTTAATTTTTATATATAGTTTTAAAAGTTCATAACTAGTTAAGCTTTATACATAGGATGATTTTCCTACAAAAGGGTGTGTTTCTGAGTTCACTGAAAACTAGCCCCATAATGCCCCAAAGGGAAACTAGTCTACATTAAAGAAGACATGTCCCAGGGTGTGAGACTAGGACATTCCTTGGAGCAGGTTCCAAAGGCCAGAGCTATTGATAGGGGCCAAATATTGGGTAGATACGGAAGGTATGGCTGATCAAATAAAATGGTCACTTTTTAAGTCTCTGAGACATTTAACCGGGAAATTGCTTATTTTTGAAAGTACTTTTAATGTGGAAAAAGGAAACATATAGCTAAAGAATTATTTCCACTATATGGAAAAAATTCTGACTGAACTTAAAATATTTTGCTGGTATTTTATGCATGTATGTATTATGGAAGAGGCTCTTATGAAGGTGGAAATATGAGTCTCGTTTTTCTGTTGTTTTTAGTGTAGCCATCAATAAAACAGTAGGTAAATGTGAATCAAAATAAAGAAGAGCATGTTATTCTGTTCATTTGATTATCGATTGATGAATTCATTCATTCATTTGAGTTCTTTAGGGGTAACATGGAATTGAAATAATGTTTCCTTGCTTTAAATTGCTTTTGTTGGCTTTTAGTATTTCAAAATAAAGTGTTCTGAAATTTTTTTGTTCCCTTTTCTTTTTTCCTTCCTTTTACTCTTTATTCATTTCTAGAAATATTTCCTTAATTATTTCTTTCTTATATGTATTTTTTAAACTAAAATCAAGTAACATTAAGAACACTATCTTTGGCATTTTATTTTCATTTGTACATTTGTTTTCCATTGAATTATTCACACTGTGATATTCTGTAAACCATGTAAGAGAATAATTTATATTCTTATTTTGTCTCTTATCTCTGTATGTGGGGGTGTGTGAGTATGTGTGTGATTGCTTTTGGGAGAGGTCACTGAAATAGACTGGATTTTTGTGTCTTAAATTCAATAAAGTTATCAAAACTTTCAACATATCCTTGTACAGATCATTGAATATATTTTAAATTATTTGTGTAAGTTTCAAGAATACGATTCATAAAAAGTGGAAGGTTTTATAGTTTTGCTTCTGACAATATTAACAAACTATAGAGAATTACTTCTATTCAACATATTAAAATCTGTCAACATGTATAGACCATTTTACATGTCTCTACCAAAGTCTATGATTTTGTATTCTGAATTTTTAGTTTTATTATTATATCAAAAACTGAATCTATGTGAATATACATTGGTTCCCCCATTGTACATGAGTAACACATTTTGTAACCATAAAATTAATACTTTTTGTCTTATTTAGTTAAAAATGCAGCCTTTTAAGTGCATTTTCATTTTTTGTATTTACAATTACTCACTCTGAAAAACAATTGTCCAATTGTTGGCTTGAGTTAAATTTAAAACAGCAAGAAATAAATGAAAGGGAGCAAACTTATCCCTTCAGCAGTTTAAAAGTTATTAAATTATATATATACACAAAAGAATTTGCTATACTCTTAAATAACATATATTATTTACATATCAGATACATTTAAGCATCAGATAAAAGCCGGAGTGAAAATCAGGGTGAAGATAAAAAGAGAACTAAAAATGTAGCCCAGGATTAACTATGTGCTGCTGAGGGAAAAATGCAACCAGGGTTTCAAGACAGGCTTGTGTTTTGTAAAGGGTTCCATAACATTGCTAAAATATCAGTAACTAATTAATTCAACGTCCTTGAATTTTCCATAATAATGTCAGCGTACGGAATCTCTGGTCTGCTTTATGCTTGCTGTATCAGTAGGCATGTCTTATCTTACCCCAAGTGGCTTTTCATTGGGTGGCCTTCCTGATAACCGGGAAACAATACCATCAGGCTTAAGGTGAAAAAATCCACAGCCTTATTCTGAACTACGTAAGAAACCTTCAGACTGTGAAGCTATTTCGTAATGAGTCAACACGCAACTACATAAGATATTTGTTAAAGTATTATTTATAAATTATGCAGTGATAATTAGGGTGGCAATTGAGAGAGAGAGTATAACTGCCCTGAAAGACACCAAGGTAAAAACAGATATAATGTAATTGATAATTGTTAACAATTTCACGGAAAACATGAGTTTTTTTATTAGTATGCCACATAAAGTAAAATGAGATGAAATCATCTTAGGGTAGGCCCATTTTCTGCTGGAAAGAATATTGATTTTAGAAGTTTGATTAATCGTCTAGATCTTACACATCCATGAAACAAATGAACTTCTATTAGAGTTATCAAAATATGGTTTTGTTTTTTGAAAATAAGAAACGTTAGCACTGATTCTAATTGCCCATACGTTATAAAGATAGAACAACAACAATAAAAGAACAAAAAAGCCAATTGCACACGTATTTTCACAACAAAACTTGTAACACCAATTAGGAAAGGTCAAACTAAAAACGATCCTTTTCAACTGCTCTGAGGTTCATTAAACAATATTTTGGTTGCATCAAGGAGTGAGATAATTATGGCGTTCACCATTTGGGGTTAATCTGTTTATTATTCTCCTAAATTTAGCATCGTTATCAAAGGTGATTTAGCTTATGTCAAGAGTCATGATGGAGCATGAGAAAAAAGATCATGGATGGTAGATTGGATATGGGCCTTATGCTATTATTTGTGAAAATATTCAGTAAATACACACATAAATATGAAAAATATCTAACATCTTGATTTACTGCTCTATTCCTTTTTTTTTTTTTTTTTATGGAGACAGAGTCTCACTTTATCACCCTTGGTAGATTGCTGTGGCGTCACATAGCTCACAGAAACCTCCAATTCCTGGGCTTAGGTGATTCTCTTGCCTTAGTCTCCTGAGTAGCTGGGACTACAGGCGCCTGCCACAACGCCCAACTATTTTTTGGTTGCAATTTGGCCTGGGCTGGGTTTGAACCCATCACCCTCAGTATATGGGGCCGTTGCCCTACTCACTGAGCCATAGGTGCTGCCCGATTTACTGCTTTATTCTAAGGAAACAGACATATGTGCTTATTTTCATAATTTTATGGTCACATTTGCAATGTAACTCATGTTCCCAATATTCAAAATAACAATCCAGGACAACGGCTTAAGTTTAGACCTACTGTGTGTGTGTGTCAAATTTTGCCTTTTTGGGGCCATGCCTGTGGCTCAAAGGAGTAGGGCGCTGGCCCCATATGCCAGAGGTGGTGGGTTCAAAACCAGCCCCGGCCATAAAGGGCAAATTAAAAAAAAAAAAAAAATTGCCTTTTTATTACTTTCTGAGAACCTTGTCACATTGGGCTTCACACGATTATTGAAAAGGATGGTTTAAACCCTGAGACAGCCTCATAGAGGGAAGAAATGTTGCAGAGAGGCAGATGACCTGGGAGCATATCTTAAGGGACACACAGCTTTACGAAGCAGAAAGAGTGAAGATAATGTTAGATAAAAGAGTCTCAAAATGACAGAAAAGAGAAAGAAACAGGATTCTTTTGTCCAGTGAATATAGCTCAGGAGTTTGAGACCAGCCTGAGCAAGAGCGAGATTCTGTCTCTAAAAATAGCTGGGTGCTGTAGTTAGGGCCTGTAGTCCCAGCTACTGGGGAGGCTGAGGCAAAATAGTCACCTGAGCTCAAGCATTTAAGGTTGCCGTAAGCTATGACACCCCTGCACTCTAAGCAGGGTGGCAAGTTGAGATTCTGTCTCAAAAAAAAAAAAAGAAAAAAATTGAAATAGTTGTCTAGCAGGATGCAAGATACGTCGGAGCAAAACCTCTGACCATGGTTACTGTGATGAACCAGTGTGTCAGGTATACAGAGTGGTACAGGGGTTGTGTCTCAAGGTGAGACTTTGAAAGATGTAAGGAATTAAACAAGTCCAAATGGCTATTCTACAGTCTTTATGGCTAAAGACTAATGGAAACAAGAAAGAATGCAATATTTGGAGAAAATTCTAATAGGTGTAAATAAGATGACCAATTGTGTTTGATATTCTTGGTCCTCTGCCTTATTTTAAATATACTTTGCAGGCCTCATCCTTACAGAAAATAAATTAATTACATAATTGTTTCATATTTGAACATATTTGGGAAAATAAAATTGTCCCCAAAAAGCTTGTATAAGAAATTGACGTAATATGAAATAAAAATCAAAAGAAAGTCATCACTTTACTATTCCTTTGATGGAGAGAGGAAAAAAAAAACACAGAAGGAGGTTTTGACAAAGAAATGCTTTTACTGCTCAAAGGGGACTTGTTTAGGGAACTGAACATATTAGCATCTGATGCTGAGCTTTCCTTTCAAAGTGAAACGAAGCTGAGTAATAATATTCTCCTCCCTTCTGACTTCTTTAAATAAATACATTAAAACATAAAAAGCCCGTCTTGTGACATGAGGCTTAAAGCTTCCTTTACCTTTAATGAGAACAGGGCAAATGAAGGAGTAAAAATGATATATATATATTTTTTTTTTTTGGTTAGAATTTCATTCATTGTGTTCTGAAGTATGAATATGATTTATCAATGCTCATTTATAGCAGCAAAATAAGACAGCAAAAGTAAAATAATTCTGGGCAGGTGTGCTTTCTCATACTTGGCTATCCCTGCCTCTGAAACTCGGGAATCATTAGCTGTACCATTCCTGAGGCTCTTCCAATGAGAGAGAGCTGTGGGTTGTTTCTTCCACGTGAAACAGCCATTCTCTGCTGAGATTCCAGAACAGCCAACAGACCATAGGAAGACAGTCCTTTAGGCCTCTGTTTGAACCAACAGCTACAGTATAACTGCTGGTCTTCAGTCAGGGCCATAAAAGTGATATGTTAATGCAAGCTGGGAGCAGAGCGGCACAGAAGGCCCAGAAAGTAAAGACGTCTATTCCTCATCACTGTGGAGATAGGTTCCTTCATTTTATGCATTTAAAATGCATAAAAGACCATATGGACTTGTGATTGTAAAGGGGTTTCGACTGGGATGTGTATGTCGCTTCATTAGGGATTCACGTTTCCTTATCGTGGAAGGAGCCAGCAGGAGCTGCTTCCTTTAGACTAAAACTCAACTCTGATCCTTGATCCTCTCCTGTTCCCTGACATCCACACAGCTTTGCAGTTTCCCGCTGCCTACAGACCTCTCGTTTATTCCCTTAGACTGAGACATTTACCACTTAGGCTTGAGTCTTCCTCCCCAACACATGTTTTGCTGCTTTATTGCAACATCTCAGACTAGACATCATAATACCTTGTATTAATGTTGTACAGAACTAATGCGTGTTTATATTTACCCAGATAGCTGACTGAAGATTTTTTTTTTGCCAGTGGTGTGTGTGTGTGTGTGTGTGTGTCTTAAACTTATCTTCCTTAATCATTTTCTTCCTTCTTGAAATGTGTCTCTTAGAATTTCCATGAGTAAAACTATGCTGGCAAAAATACCTTTAAGTTTAAGATATCAGAAAGTTTAAAATTCCATGCACAGTTTGAATTTTGAATTTTAAGTTGATGGCTATTTTCTTTTGAAGATAAAATTATGATACGACCCTACCCTCACTTCCCTTGATGCTGGCAATAAGGTATCAGAAAAATTGTTCCTCCTTTGCAGCTGATCTGTCTTTTCAACATGAATATTTTTAATATATATTTTTTTCATTTTCCTCGGGGTCTTTCATTTCACTATCAAATGTATAGATAGGTTTGAATTTCTTTTTGACTTATGTGTTTGCAATTTCCTTACTTCCTGGATCTGAGGTTTCCATCGTATGGTTGTTAAACTCTCAGTTTAAATTCTTTGAATTGGGCCTCTTTTGATGTTAAAAATCTTTGAATAGGGCCTCTTTTAGATTTTTTCCCATTCTTTCCTTCTGAAAATTAATTAAATATGTGTTACAATAATTCCTTCAATTGTCTATACAATTTTTACTATTTCTTTCAACTTCCATATATTTTTCTAACTGAAATTTGGTCTCATAGTTTTGGGGTCTAACTCTTGATATTCCATTGAGTTTCAAATTTTCAATTGTAGTTTTCGTTTCTAGATATTCTATTCCTGATTATTAAAACCTGCTGGTTTATTTCTAAAGTGTTGTTCATATTTTCATAATTACCTTCTTTAAAACACACCAGATATGCTTGATGTATAGCCTATATCTGATATTTCCAGAATCTGAAGTCTTTGTGAGTCTCACCCTCGTGCACCTGGCTGCCTGGGGTGTTTTTAATCTTCTCACTGTGAATTCCAATGTTTTTCCATTTCGCCTCTGAGAATTCTTTAAACCTCAGTTTGGAGTTACTTTTTCTCTTTTTGAAAAGATGTGCTTTACTTTTGAAAATACCCAACAATGATGACCCTCTCAGACCACTGTAAATTTAATACTCATCCTAGAGGAGTTTGGGAGCACAAATGGACAGGATTTCATACCTAAAACTCACACAAGAGGTTATCTGTGACTTTGAATTTTCGGGGAACTTTTTTCCTTTTCTGTCTAGAACTAAGGCCCAAGAGAATCAAGTGTACATTTTGCCCATTCTCTTGGTGATACTTTTATGTTTTACTTTTAAATGCAGATATTATCTTTATGTGACTTCAATTTAATGAAACCAAACTCCATTACTCTTTCCCTTACCATCCCCCCAGCTTGGGAACACAGCCGTCTGTGGTACCTGTAACTCGTCATCTTCCCCAATCCAAAGGTTATTTGAGTGATACATGACTACAATATAGCCTCTATTTTAGTCCCTGGTCAAAGGATTATATCTCAATTTATGAAATGCAAATAGACCCACCACACAGGGCTGATTGCCTCTGTGATCTGATCCTGTGCAAGCACATCTGCTAAAAACCTGTATTACAGGTAGCAGTTTTTCAGTAATTGTTTTGAAATTAATAGATAAATGAACACTGCAGCCCATTAGATAAAAAGCTTTAAAGGTCTCTAACCCATCAAAGTGGCATGTTCTTGATGAAATTTGGATTTATACTTGTCAGAGACGTAGTATTAATAGCTATTTATGTGGTTCATGGAATATATAAATTCCCATCATTTCTGAAACGTTTATTATTGTTACAGTACATCTGTCATTAGGATGAAAGTTATGTGACAATCAGGCAGCCATAATTCTATTAACTTAATTTTACAATCTCCTATCTTTTGTCATCACAAACCATTATAAGGACACTTATCTCTAAGAACATGGGTTTGAGGATCACAGCTTCTGGATCTATTTCCTCTAGTTTTTCCCAGTTAAGATTCATGACCTGTAAGATGGGGCAATAAAGGAACTTAGCTCATATGGTAGGTATACATTTTAACTCATTGAATATGCATAAGGTGCTTGGAAGTGTATCTAGCTTAGAAAAAAGTTCTTAATAAATATAAGGAAAAAAGTGGCATCAGTAGGAGTTGCAAAATCTTAAGTCATGTGGATTCAACCTATCACAGGTAGGGACTTAAAACTTTAGGTTTGAACAATCCCAAGACGTTTGAATGTATAATATTCAGTTTTATGAGGTTTTTCACATGCCTTTTTTTTTTTTGCAGTCTGTTATGCCTGCACAGCAGCTGAATATTGCTTTGTGCAATCTTTCTCTTCTAATCCCTATGCTAGCATCCCTTGTCTATCTAGTGAAATTGATACATTTGTATTATTTATCTATTGCTGAAATGAGTCATATTTATTATCACACAATTTCAGTGGATCAGGACTTTGGATATGGCTTTTCAGCACCTCTCACACAACTGTAGACTAGGATCTCACCTGAAGGGTGACTGGCGAAGATCCTCTAGGAACTGTCCAGTAGCACCTGATAAAGTCATCGCACCCAGACATGCCTTACAGCCTGTCAAAACTGCATTCTCATTTCAACAATCCTTAATTCAGCAATAAATCGCTAAATATCCACTGTGTTCCTGCATGAGATGCTGTGAACTTGCTCTGCCAGCTTGAAATGGAAAGCTTCCTCCCCCTTTACACCTAAATTCCCACCATTCCCACCCTCCCAGCCTCACCCCTTCCTCTACGCCTGGAGCTTCACCTTCCAAAGAACAACTTCCTTCTCTGGAAAACAGTGAATATTCCCTTTTCTCACCTCTAATTTTACTTTTAGAACCACACAATTTGTTAGGTAGCCACTTTCTCGTTTGTTCATGTTGATCATTTAGATATAACTATTATTGAAATAATAAATGACAGGAGTGCAAAAGTCACTTCTTTTACATATCAAGTGTCACAGCAAGGGCAGATTTGGAAATGATACAAAATGATTGTCTAAAGAATGATTTCCAGCTTGATGTTCTTATAATAAACGTGATGTTAAGAAAGTAAAGCTAGGGTGGCGCTTGTGGCTCAGTGAGTAGGGCGCCAGCCCCATATACCAAGGGTGGCGGGTTCAAACCCAGCCCTGGCCGAACTGCAACAAAAAAATAGCCGGGCGTTGTGGCGGGCGCCTGTAGTCCCAGCTGCTCGGGAGGCTGAGGCAGGAGAATCACGAAAGCCCAAGAGCTGGAGGTTGCTGTGAGTCCTGTGATGTCACGGCACTCTACCGAGGAGGGTGGTAAAGTGAGACTCTGTTTCTACAAAAAAAAGAAAGAAAGAAAGAAAGTAAAGCTAGATATTCTGGGAGACTTTTGAAAGTCATGGATGAATTTTTTTTTTTTAACTTTCAAAATGTGATTTCATTAACACACATTTAGAACAAGAACCATTAGTATTCCACCTTTTTCTGGAAGAAAAAGTACTGCCAACTATACATAATCACTGCAAATGTAAATCCATGTCTTGTGTCTACCAAAAAACATCGGGTCATAGTGTTTTCTTATAAAAATTTTAAAGCAGATTTTTCCAGCACTGTATGTGTGTTATGAGCATGGTACAGCGTAGTTTTACTAAATTTAATTGGTTTGGCTTCTGAATGTCAGTATAATATATGGTCAGGAAAAGGTAAAACGACTCTGTATCCTCTTCAGGGGGCCTCAAACTGCGGTCCGCTGGCCACATGAGGCGGTGTGATTGTATTTGTTCCAGTTTTGTTTTTTTACCTCAAAATAAGATATGTGCAGTGTGCATAGGAATTTGTTCATAGTGTTTTTTTTTTTTTAACTATAGTCCGGCCCTCCAACAGTCTGAGGGACAGTGAACTGGCCCCTGTTTAAAAAGTTTAAGGACACCTGCATGATTTTTTGATACATATTTGTGTATATATATGTGTGTGTGTATTTATATATGTATCTATATATGGATATATGTATATACACACGCACTTACATAGATGGTGCCAAAAAAAGTATACACATTTTAAGAAAGGAAACAAACCGTATTAAAATTGTAATAATAAATACCAATAATATCTTGTCTATTGTATCTAGTCTCTCTTGCAATTGCAGAAGTCAAATGTGACTTGAGTATTATAATTTTAACACATTTTTGTTCTTCTTAACACGTGTATACATTTGTTGGCACCCTCGAGTGTGTGTATGTATATAAAGAGCCATTGGCATGCATATAAGTGACGCCATAGGCATACATACATGTACATACTGGTGGCAAAACACATTTGAACAGGTGTCTGTGACATTCAAAGCTTCAGTTAACGGCCAGTTGCATGACAGGTTTCTCCTATGGAATGTTCACCTAGAAAGAATTCCTCATGGGGATTCTAGTATTGTAAACCAGAAAGACAGACGTCTTTCTTCAGTCCAGTGTTCGGTATTTTACTCTGTTCATTTATGTTTTTCCTGCGAGTTTCCTGATGTCCCCTTTGCACCTTCGTTTTTGTGTTCTCAGCCGCAGCGGGTTGGAGTCTGTGAAGAACCACACGCGCGGAGAGTAACCACACGCGTGGAGAATACACACCCGGGAGTCTAATTCGCACGTCGCTGTGGCGTCCACACAGCGAACAGGAGCCGCGGGATCAGAGCAGCGACCCGACTGCGAGGCGGGCGGCAGGAAGGCGCGGCGGGAGCAGGTGGAGGGGACCCCGGCGCCCCAGGGAGGCCGCCCGCCCGCGCCTGCAGCTGCGTCTCCGCCCGCCGGGGGCGCCCCGGGACGGCGAGCGCAGCAGCGAGGGCGGCTCCGGCGCTGTCGCCCGCCGGGTCCCTGCTGGGCGGCTCCGGGGCTGTCCAGGAAGCTGCAGCCGCGGAAGCCAGGGGCAGCCCCGCGCTCTGGGCCCGCGAACCCCGCCGGGAGCTCCGCCTCCCCGCCCCTCCCCCGCCGTCCCCGCCCCGCACCTGCCGCGGACTCCCCGGGAGGGAGGGGTTAGTAATGAGCCCTTCCGGACTGGGAGTCTCTTAAGGTAGACTGGGTTCAATCCGCGGGCGTGTCTGGAGCAGCGGGATACGCAGATCTCTTTTTCCCCCCTCTTGGAAACCGATCTCAGGCTACAGTGAAGAAACCTTTTAAAAGAAATCAAACAAAATCATTGGGAAAATTTAAAATGGCAACGGAGAGAAAGGCAGCAGCATTTTGAGAGATGTAAAGCACATGGGAAAAAGCTGACTTAACAGACCCAGGATTACAAATCCTATGTCGTGGGGGGAGGCCGGGGGAGGGTAGGACCCAGAGCCAATAGGATGATGTAAAATGAATCATTCTCTGCGGGTTTTCTAATTACCAGGGTCACCCTCCAAGTAAGATGGAGAATGATAATTACGTAGAATCAGGTTGAGAGGAATAAACCTGAACTTGGGAAGGGAACAGTTATGTACTTGAAATCCCTTCCCCTTCTGAACTCCCATTAATAATCCACCAGACTGTAGCCCAGAAGGGATTCTAGGAAGAGGGCTTGATACTGACACGGGCGGTTCCTCTCCAAATGGCCAGGCTGATTTACCACTTGGGGAAGATGGTAGTGGACCTACACTCAGAAACTCCAAACACGTCTTTAGTTCACCACCTTAAAATGAGCAGACTCGAAGGAAGCCCACCAAAGAAAGCTTCTAAAAGAAAAGATAAAAGCAAACAAAAACAATTTGTTTTTAATTGACAGAATTAGAGTCTCCCCAGAGAAAAGAAAACTTCAAAACACTACCATCAATATCCTTGGAGAGGCAAGAAACTATATTGCTAGTATGAAAGTATGAAAAATACCACAGGAAAAAAAATGACTAATCCTAAAGCATCACACACACACACACACACACACACACCACACACGCCAGCAGAGTCTTTGGAACATTAAAATCAAGAAAGGAGAACTGACGTTTAAAAGAAGTTTTGGAGGAGAAAGTTGAAAAATTCACCAGTAGGTAGGGCAGAAAGACAAAGATGGAAATTATTAAAGGTGATTAGAATATAAATAATTCTAGGAAATCTGTAAATGAAGTAAAAGAGATATGAGAAAACAGGGGAGAGATTTATCAAATAATAATTAAAAATTTCCTAGAACTCAAAGGTCAGGAGTTTACCAATGTACATGGCTCTCCAAACGCTTTCAGGCTGACTAGACTGTGCAGCTGTGTCTTCAGAATAATAGGAGAACCAGGGCGCTCTCAGTGGGGGGCACAGGGAAGGATCTGGTAAGAGGGGAGAGCAAAGAGGTAAGATACTGCCTAATCTTTCAGGAATTCATAACCCTTAGCTTTGCCTAGAATTTGAGTGAAAACCATTGGAACATCTCGAGTAGAGAAATGGTGTGATCCTACATTTAAAATCAATTGATCGGGGTGCTGTGTTAAGAGGAAAGTGAACTGGGACTAAGGCAGAGGCGGGTATACCCGTTAGTAGCATTAGCAACGGTGAAGGTGAGGGAAGGTAATGGTTTGGATAAGGTGAAGCAATAAAGGTGCAAAGAGTGGTTAGATTCAATGTTTTGTATATAATTTGGAGGTAGACTTCATAAGATTGGCTGCTGCGTGAATGAAAAGCAAGAGACAAGAATAAAGCCAAAATAAATTTTACTCATGGTAGGATCAAAGAAAATTTTTATGTTTTTCTTTTTCTTTTTCATAAATTTTTTAAGCATGGTCAGCTGAAAGGTCAATTAGAAACCTAAGTGGGAATGTTGAATAAGCAGCCCCATGTTAACAATCTGGAATCCTGAGGCAGGATTCAGCCTGGAGATGTGATTTTGAAGCCATGACATTAGGTGATATGAAGGATTTCAGTGAGGATAGATGATAGCCTTGGGACTCCCCAACATTGAGAGGTCAGAGGATTAAGGCAAGATCAGCAAAGGAGACTTGGAGTTTTCAAATAGCCAATAAACCAGGTGTTTCTTAGAATCTAAGTAAAAATGTTTCAGAGCAAGATAGCATCAAATGTTGATACGCAGATAGAAAGATGAAGGATGGATGATTTTACAAGTGTGATGAGAATGAAATCATGAATGAGGAGCACTCAAGATGAAATTGAAGAGTTTAATTGAAACAGCTGGTCTGTCTAAGTTGTACTTGGTGGCCAGGATTTAGGGGAAGACATTGTCAAAAGTGGGAACTGAAGTTAAGTGGTGTAGTAAGATGGGAAAATTGTTCTTCATTAAAATGGTAGGAAAAGTGTTTTATAATAAGACTGATCTAGTAGCAAATGGCTCGAGTGGGCCAGAGAGAGTGGGGCATTACATCAGGGAGAAGGGAGGGGTGAGTGAGGATCTCAGACTCATGTCTGCATTTGCTGAGAGTAGAAGAGGGTAGGGAGCTGCTGGGAAGGGGTGTTGGGAAGAGGCGCTCCATATGAAAGACTGTGGAATTTCTTTCCTATTTTATCAGTAAAATAGGAAGTAAGGCGAGCCGTGCAAATTCTGTAGGAACTGTTGCTGGTTTGAGGAAGAATTGAAATGGGAGTCTTAGGGGAGTGGGAAAGTGAATGGTCCAATGGAAAATGAGCTCTGAGCTGCATGTAGAGCCCTCCATACAGGTTAACACTGGACTGATCAGAGGTAGGGAGGCTGTGACCTTATCAGGAGAAAGGGTGGGTGACAAAGTTGCAGTTATGTGGGGAAAGGGAAAAGGGGGAGCCTGGAGGAGAAAGACCAAGCAGGAAAGAGCCTTAAACGAAGTTGAATCGATACTGACAAGCAGGCAGTTTCCATAAAAGGAAATAAATGTCAAAGATTTAGATAAAGAATGAGAAAAAAAAAAATCCTAAGTCACCTGACTGACTGAAGAGACTTTGTTTTGGGACCAAGGAACTAGAAAAACCTCCAAAGCAGAGTTCCAAAATGGGAGGGAGATGAGACACAACTGGTGTATAACAAAAACTGACCAGCATTAATGTTAAAATAGAGATTGTCAGATGCATGGGACAGACTCCTTGTAACAGTGAAATACCAAATTATAAGGAAGAGCCAAGACCATGCCAGGCAACTGTGAGGCCATGCACCCTATACTAAGGAGTGAAATGGGTTCTAACTGCTGCGAATATTGTTTGTTTTTTGTGTGTGCGTCCTTCCCTTCCCCTTCCCTTCCCTTCCCTTCCTGTCCCTTCTCCTTCGCCTTCCCCTTTCCTTCCCTTCCTTTCCTTTTCCCTTCCTTCCCTTCCCCTTCTCTCCTCCTCGCCCCTTCCCTTCCTTTCCTCTTCTCTTCACTTCTTTTCTTTTCTTTTTCTCCGGCAACTACACAGGCACTGGCCTGGAGAGAAGCAATACTGAAACAGCCCATTCATCTCCAAACCCTCAGTCACTGACCCCCTGTTTCACAAGCCATAAGTATAGTTTTGACTGGACAAGAAAGGGATTTCAGTAGCTCTGATAAGGAAGCCACTGACCGCAGACTGGTTCTGGGGTATTGACAGAGGGCATTCCTGTCCCAGCTTCCCCTTTTCTCATCTGGGCCTAATCCTGTACATTGAAATGTTAAGCCTCCTCCCCCACGGTGAACATGGGATGCCTGGAACAAGCTTGTTTGCTTACTAGGCACGTGCATGCACCCCATTCCAAATTTGTAGCACCGCCTATAACCTGTGGAGTATGTGTATTCATGGCCAGCCTTGACAGCACACATTCCTGCCTCACCTTTCCCCCTTTGAAGTGCCTGCCTCCAGCCTGCAGGCTGTGCTTCCTTTCTTGAGAAATAAAGTTCTCTCCAAATTTGTGAAAAAAAATTAACCTTTTTGTTAACAAGATACAAGAAGTAAATCGATTGCCACTTAAAGAAACTGAATTTTGTTTTTAAATCTGGTAGAAGTAGTTGATTCTTTAAATTTTATGTTTGGGTAGCTTTCATACAAAGCAAATATTTGAAACATTCAAGAAAGAATGCCATAAGGGAGGAAAAGTGGATTCTCATTGGTATATATACATGTAAGTAAGTTATACGGCTGACTGTTTGAATAAAAATGTGATGATTTATTTACACTGTATAGCCTGAATAATGCCAAAAAAGATCTGAAGTATGAGCTTAATTGCCAGCTCTTTAAAATGAAGCCTCCTCACAATTAATAGTGTGTAGATGTGCATTTTGGGGAATAGCCATGTCAGCTAGAAGACTAACCCACCTCATTATTAAAACATAGTAAAAAAGAAATCATTTTTTTCTTTGCAAAAGACATCTGACATTCCATGAATCAAGTAGTTAGTGCTGAAAATAGCAGTAGCAATTGCAGAGAAAAATGCAATTTTCTCACCTATCAATTATGGAAATAGAGTGCTACTTTTTTTTAGCTAAATTATCCTAATTAACATATCAAGAATATTTTTACTATCACATTTTAACAAGCAAGTTAGGCACATGAAGTTCTATGGGTTACCCTACAGTGACACCATTTTTATTTTCTAATAAATTAAAATTTAAAAACCAATAAACTCATCACAAAAATACTGAGAGTGGGTCTCTTGACATTTGGAATAGATAGATCTTCTATACTTATGAAGCTTCTTTGGTGTTGAATTTTAAGACCCTAGTTAGGTTTAGCTTTGATTAGTGAACCAACCAGTTCGCCCATGTTCCTACAGACCTAGGTTCTGGGACCTATTGCCTGGTGCTTTAGCCGGGGTAAAATGTCAGAGATTCTCCTCCTGCTCTTTCCTAGATTGTGGTAAAGAGTACAATGCCAAACAGTGACATGGACCACAATTGTTTTTACTCCGCAAGCATCCAATGGGTATGTTCAAAAAGCTGAAATAATCTCCATAACATTCCCTGCAGTTTACGGCTTACTCAGAGCCTTAGTTATAATTTCAAACCAAGAACAAGGCCCTCCTGCTTGTGACATCCAGTGAGCCATGAAAAGAAGTGAATACATTCATGGCCCTGGAGAGATTCCAGCAGCTTCTCTGCTTGAGATCAGTATATAACAGATGGGACTAGGGTGACTGATTTAATTAGAATATTTTAATAGCCAAATGGTGATCACTGCATAGCTCTATCAGTTAGGAGTAAGGCCATTAAATTCGCCAAAGTAATTGTTTCATTGGGAGGATTTGTCAAATAAAATATATCTGCATGTTATATATATGTATATAAAATTAAAAGGAAATTTCAGATGATGATTAGCAAAATTAAGTCATTATAGAGTATATGATAGTTATGTAACTCTTTATGAAAATGAACCTTTAAAGCTCCTCAAATATTTATCTTGTCTTATTCATTGAAGTACCCTGCTGCTTAAAGCTCCTTTTGACCTAGTGACCACTGTCCTCCAGACGTTAGAATGATCCATTAGAAGAGTAAGTCGCTTTTCAGTCTGTTCAAAAAACAGACATTTTCTGAGACATAAAAGGCAGTTTATAAAATATATGGCATTTGTTTAAATTTAGCAAACTCTTCAGGGAATAGACTTAATAAAGATACAATTCTTAGAGGTAGATAGTATATAACATTATGATTTTGAATTAATCTTTGAAAAGCAGAAAGCAAATCCATTCCTTTAATTGTCATTTGTAATAATAAACTACTTAAAGGCTTTTTTAAAAATTCCTGTTAGCCTGTAATTTATAATTATGGCATGAAAAAAAATCATCTCTCATAATATTGTATATGGTAATACTGGTAGATACCATATAAACATTATCTGCCATATAGTATATATTATTCTAATTTGAATAAATCTTATATTTTATACAACAGAGCAAGTATTCTGATGATAATAAAGGTTTGGCATAACAGGGCTTAGCAACATGGTGCTTAATGGAAACTGAATTCACTACATGATGAAATTCATGTCACTTGGCCTTTCTAGACTCTCTTGTTTAGTTTCGGTTCAAGCAGCAATGAAGAGGAAAAACATTCCCCTTCTTACTGAGAAGAACTCAGTCTTACTCGTGTATACCTTATAGAATAAGTTTTTCATTTCTCTTTCATGAACCAAAATAATCCACTTATTTTGGTTAATGAGATGATGAAATGGGATTATCCGTTTGTCCGTCTGTCTGTCTATGCATCCATCTGTCCCTGTCTGTGGACCTAACAGCAGGTACTTTTTGACAAGAAAAGGAAAAGGGGATGTATTTTTCAAGGTAATAGACATTAATGTTTTGTCCTCTTGAAATAACGTATCTAAGTAATGATTTTTAAATCACTTGTGTACACCCTCATCACCTTATCATATAAGATATAATCATCAATCTTTAGAATTAAAAAAACAGAAAGGAATGAGAACAGAACAGTTGAAGAATCAACTCAAAAGACCCTCCACTGCAGTGTTGGGGGATTCTTGCTGATAGAAACCAAAATGTACCGCAGAGTTGAAGATGGCAGGGGGGACTGGAAGTTGTTTTCTTCAGAAACTAAATCACACACGAACTATAAAATCTCATGCTTTTCAGTAAAAGCACCGGCAGCTTGCTTCATACAGCTAGAGTTTGTATGAAGTCCATACAAACTCTATGGCAGGTGTGTGTTCTCTCCCTGTTACTGCCTGCATTGGGCCAGTAGCTGGCAGGACTAGTTTTAGATCCATGGTTCTCAACCTTGCTAATGCTGTAACCCTTTAATACAGTTCCTCATGTTAACGAAAATAATTTTATGGTTGGGGGTCACCACAACATGAGGAACTGTATTAAAGGGTCACAGCATTGGGAAGGTTGAGAACCACTGTTTTAGATAGTATTATATAAACAATGGACAAAGATATGAATTTTTTTTAACATTAGTAGAGTATATAAATTAAGAATCTGAGGTACTGAAGTTTGTGTTGATATTAATCTTTCCAAAGCTAAAAATTTGGGACACAGTTAATCTAAAAGTAAGAAGTATTGAAAATGATACCAAGCCATACCCAACAGAGGAGGTAGACACCAATTGTCATGATGAGCTAAGAATTGCATCCATTTCATGTAAGGACAGAAGATGGATCAGATCATTTTATATGTTATCTATATTTTGACATACACTGTATGTATTTGTTATTCAGTTATTCATTTAATAAACTACCTACAGTTTTAATATGTTTTAGTAATTCCTAAGGAAATTTCTTGCTATTTAAAAATATATATAGTCCTGATATAAACGACCTTTTCTGTTATTACACAGTGGACAATTCCAGTCCAACCATCTGGCGCTGAGAATGATCAGGGAAGGCAGCTGGTGCCGTAAAGCATGTGACGTTGGGCACAGTCTGCTTTACACCAACACAATGCCAGGAAGGGTATCGGCATTTCCACCTTTCCCTCTTACTCAGTGGTTTCCCTCCCTTTGAAAATTCTCCTCTAGATATATGGAAATTTGAACAGTAGAAAAAGAAAAGCTCTGTTTCCACATGAGGTTTCTGTTTGGTTCAATACTATAGTTCATATGCTATGCAGAAAAGGAAAAAAAATGGTTATGTGAAAGTTTATTTACCTAGATAATACAGTGTAATAATTTCCTATTGCTATAGTAAAAAAAGTGAATTTAGTGGACTGAAACAACACAATTTTATGAACTTCCAATAAAAATACAAACAAACGAATTTGTGTGTGAAACAACAAATAAATAATAACAAACACACAATTTGTGTGTGAAACAACACAAATTCATGATCTTCCAATAATGGAGGGGAGGTCAAGAGAATACAAGATTGACCTCTCCTCTATCTCCAAAGGTAGCAGCATGATGTCTTTCTGTCTGTATATCTCCCTCTCTCCCCCTCCTCTCCTCCCAGCTCCCTCCCTATCTCTCTCTCCCTCTCTCCTTCTCTCCTCCAAGCTCCCTCCCTATCTCTCTCTCCCTCTCTCCTCCTCCTCTCCTCCCAGCTCCCTCCCTCTCTCTCCCTCTCTCCCACTCCTCTCCTCCACCTCCCTCCCTATCTCTCTCTCCCTCTCTCCCCCTCCTCTCCTCCCAGCTCCCTCCCTATCTCTCTCTCCCTCTCTCCTTCTCTCCTCCAAGCTCCCTCCCTATCTCTCTCTCCCTCTCTCCTCCTCCTCTCCTTCTAGCTCCCTCCCTGTCTCTCTCATCTCTACTTTCATTATCACATCTCACTTCCTGGTTTTCATCCTTTAGCCTCATTCTCATAAGAACCCTTACAGTTACACTTGAGGCTACTTGGATAATCCAGGACAATCTCCCAATCTCAAGACCTCTAATTTAATTAAATCCACAAAATCCCTTTTGCCATGTAAGGTAACAAATTCACAGGTTCCAGGAAATAGTGTGTGAATATTTTGAGGGGCTTTTATTATGTCTATTGCACAGGGACAGAAAGATAATAGAAATGCAAATTTAACATAGACTCAAATCCCTGCACAGACTTCCTTTCATCAAAGCATCCAAAATTGTAGCAGGTGGCATGCAAAGTCTCTGATGTGTGTCACACTCTTTACCCCTATTACCATATCATTTATATTACTCAGCTTGGGCTGCCATAACAAAACACCATAAACTGAGTGGCTCAAACAACAGATTACTACCTTTCTCACAGTTTTGAAAGTTGAAAGTGAAAGATCATGGCACCAGCATGGTCGTATTCAAGTAAGGGCACTCTTTCTGGCCTGTAGACTTTGCCTTTTCCCTGTGTTTTCACATGTCAGAGAGAGCTAGAGAGTCTCTTCTTTTCCTTATTAGGGCACTAATCCCATCATGAGAGCCCCACCCTTGTGAACTCAACTAAACGTAATTATGACTCAAAGGCCCCATCTCTAACTACCAACACACTGTCAGGCAGAGCTTCAACATATGATTTCATAGGGACAAAATGCTGCCCATGGTACTACTGAAGTAGCTTAGAACTTGGAGGAATTCTCTTCTTTAAGATTCTACTGTGAATGTTGTTAAAGAATAGCTTTAACTGTTGAAAAAACTATTTAAAATAGGAGAAGATAATGTGCTTTATCCTACTAGCTTGACAATTCACCAATATCAAACTATTTTTGTACCTGTGAGAGAAGTAGTTCTCTGCTATGCCCTGGACGGGTCAGAGATGCCTTGAGGGTGTGTAGAGGTGAGGATGACCACTGACTTGGGGTAAGAAGGGAGAGGGGAGTAGCTCTCCTTGCCCTGGATGCTGGTGCCCAACACAGGGAGCCTGATCTGTTGTTTGTGCCATCACAGTGAGCACACCCTTGTCATTTTATATATGTTCTTATCCTGGAAAAAGATAGGAAAGCATTGAGAATCTGACCATGTTATTAAAATGCTTCATGTTCTTTAATGTTATCTGGCTCGTATCCTATACTCCATCATTTCTGATGGAAGCAATTTGGAGAAATGCTGGTCATTTTTCTTCTCTAAACTATGCAAGCATTTTGTAGCATAATATTCATTGTACTCTCAATAACAAGCAGTTATTTGCAAATAACAATTAGGATTTCATGCACATGGAGCAGACATTTGTAGTCCAAGCATATTAGAGAGTCTGGATATGAAGTCACATTATTTAGTGCTGACTGTGTGCCTTATGGAAACATTAAGATAAAATAATATTAACATAACATTTTATTATCTTACTTTATCCTCATAACAGTTCTGTAATGAACTGGTCTCAACTTTCTTAAATCATATTTTATTTAATAGTGCAGCAATGGGAATTTTAACTAAGGTTTAACTTCAAAACTAATTCTCTTTCTACTATGATCCACCTTAAAGATCATTTAGCTTAACCCATTCATTTTACACAAGAGAAAACTGATGAGCTGAATGTTTAAGTAACTTGCCCTTTCCTATGTAATTGGCTTAGATAACACTCTACAGAAAATTAACCAAAGAAGAAATTTTATTTGAAGGACCAGTGGAAAAAAGAATGTAGGTTTAAGCACAAATAGTACCTGGCTCATTTATTAAATCTGTAAATTGTCTACAGTGTTTTTACACTAGTCAAATATGTAAGTGGCCTAAACTTAAACTGGCAAGCTTTTCAAAATCCTTTTTGATGTCTAATAAATACAGATTTCTGTATCCTGACCCTAAGCCTATCAGTGGACATTAGTGTATCAATGGTAGACTATCAATGGTAGTGTATCAATTATTTAAATACCAATAAATAATGGTATTTATTTTATCAACAAATAAAATTTTTGCTATTTTTTGTTGTTGTTGCTCCTTTAAATCTTGGTCAGCTTTTGTAAGAAACGACTGTTCTTGACATTAGCATGAATCATGAATCAATTCACTCCACAGGTAAATCTGTTACCTAATCTTAACTCAGGGGCCCTAAAAGTGGGACTCACCAAGGGGTCTATAACCAGATTTGGAAGGGGTAGTTAAGCTTGAGAAAAGAAAAATACATATCTTTATTTGTATTATCCTATAAGTGAAATTTAGCATTTCCTTCAATGTTAAATATACCATAGTAATACTGGTGATTCTAGTCGAGTTTGTTACCCATAGAAATCAGAATGTTTCATATTACATTCAGCTCATCGAATATATCAAAAAACTGTGCACGCTCACCACTACTTCAAAATAATATGTTAACTACATTTCAATAACATTACTTTTTATGTTATTTCATATGTTTAAAGAGATCAGAGACCCATACTCTTCACTTGATTGCCTAAGGGATCATTATTCAAAAGAATTATTTGAGGGTGGTGCCTGTGGCTCAGTGAGTAGGGCGCTGGCCCCATATACCAAGGGTGGCAGGTTTGAACCTGGCCCCAGCCAAACTGCAACAAAAAACAGCCAGGTGTTTTGGCGGGCACCTGTAGTCCCAGCTACTCTGGAAGCTGAGGCAAGAGAATCGCTTAAGCCCAAGAGCTGGAAGTTGCTGTGAGCTGTGATGCCACGACACTCTACCCAGGGTGACAAAGTGAAACTCTGTCTCTACAAAAAAAAAAAAAAAAAAAAAAAAATTATTTGAAATGAAATATTAGGAATGCCCCACACATGTTTAACTCTATCTGTACTTAACAAGTATGAACCAAAATTGTAGTCATTATGTCCTTTCAAAAGTTCACATGGAAATTCTCCTTTCAAAGTTGGCATGGAAACTAAAACATCCATTACTCCCTCTTTCCCCTTTTCTCTGTGAGAACTGAACTCAAGCAAGCATTAATAACTGATTTATCACAAAAGAGGGAAATTATGTACTAACTACTCAAGTACCTAATGCTGAGCCTTTACTTTTATTAATAAGAAGCCACTAATTCAACATCTATAGTATCCTCTACATGGTAATATTACATCTGCTGAAAGTGAGCACCCTGGCCTTAAAGGCTCCTGTTCTTTATAGCTCTGCATTGCTAGTGATCCTGTGGATGATAATGTCTCAAACTCCCTGCATGGTTTTCTTTCGCAGGCAATGCCATTCCATTTGTTAAACAAAGGTACCAAAGAATGACCAGCCCAGCATCTCAGAAAAGGAAGAGATGACATTGCAGTGGGAGAAGGAGTCCAAAGGAGGAGTGAGGCAATGGAGTCAGGAAGGCTGGCACCTGGGTGCAGCATCCTTCGGGGTATGGGAGTGAGAGGGCTCCTCAGAGGCTTCCAAGAAATGGCCTGCTTCCAATCAGATAATTAATTGGCACTTTCATCTCATTATCTTAAAATTGAACATACAAATTTCATAATTAAGCCAATGTTAAATAATTAGAATTTGACTGCAAATGGGATTTGGTATAAAATCAACATTTAAAAATTGCACCACATTGATGATTTATCAGTGTTGGTCTAGACAGAATTCCTGATAGTATTTTATTACCTTATTATATCAGATATATTGCGCTTCTTAGAACATGCTACAGACTCAACTCCCATTCAGGCCCGGTAACTGCATGTAGGGTTGGGATCAGAGGTACATCCCAGGCAGGCCAATTCATCTCACAAACTTTAGTGCAGGTCTCAGAGTATTCAATAGAAGAGTCTGACTTGATGGGTATAGATCTATTATCACCAGCAGAAATTTAGAATGTGTTGTTATACTTATGAACAATAACTAAAATTCTTTCCTTGAGACCCCTCCTTAAAAATTCACATTAGATCTTTAGAGAGCTCTAAAATATAGATTGAATCCTCAAAATTAGAAGTAGAAACTACTGAGATTACCATGGTACCACCTTACTACACAGTTAAGGTGGTAAATTTTTTATGTATATATTGCCACAATTAGAAAAGCAAAATAAAATAATATGTAATTAGAAGGAGATGTTGGTAGCTATTCAAATTGTTTCTGTGTTGAAGACACAAAGTTTTGGTTTCAATTTGCCAACTGAAAAACTATTTTCCAGTTAAGATTTGAAGTTTGTAGGGAGTGTCCATTTCCACAAGCATGTTAAAAATATATATGTAGCTAGCATTTTGAGCATTTCATAAAGTTAGAATTTAAGATAAGTCAAATGGGATTCTATTTCCCTATGATAAAATTTAAAATAATCCAGAATTGATAAAGTAAAACTAAATCATCTCAATTCAAATCCGCTACTTGAATGTGGATATTTGAAGATGAACTTTGTCATTTGAGATTCTTCCCATTTCATGTTTTCCTTCCATTCTTCTGCAGCTTCTCCACATTCCAGGGAATCTATGGTCTTCCATGGCATTTATTAAAAGGTGTCGATGTCATCATTATCCCAATCCACGGTCCCGGTTATCTACACTTCATGACAAACATTTCAAATTCAACAACATAAAACAGCCTCCATTTTAGTACATTCTCTGCTTCCCAGGACACAGGGACTCAGAACAAGCCAAGTGCAGTCAGCTTGTTCTGTTTCTGCTTCTGTTCTGAGATACCTGCGGCTTCACTGGGAATCCCTGAAGTCTGGACACTGGACTCATCAAGGCTTTCCTTTGACTCAGATGTCAGAGTGTTGGTGCTGCTGCTCCTGGTGATCTCATGGGGGCTGTTGGCCGAACACATACACACAGCCGCTCTTGGGCACTGGGGCTTTCTTTCAATCTGACTGACTGGATTCCAAGGTGGGAGGCATCCAGGAGAAGCCATTGGCGGAAGTCATTGGCTTTTTGTGACAGCCTTGAAATCATGTCACTACTATCAATCATAAGCCCACCAGATTCAAGAAGAAACTCAAGCCAGGTGTCTTCAAGGGAGGTCTCTCAGAGCCACTTACTAAAAACAGAAAGAGGATTGAGAGGGATGGTTGCAGTCATCTTGGAGAAATGCTGCCTTCCACGCACCCTTGTGGGAGAGCAGTTTCCATATCTGCACCAGGATAGCTTTAGCGGAACTTTCTGAAGTTGCCATCAGTCCATTATCTCTGTCTGTTTTACTGATTAGGCACCATATTAACATGAAGTTTCCCTACCAGGTTTGAACGCCCCTAGGCTGTACTTACAAAATATAAAACACTTTCATCTACTGTCAGATTTCCCCTGAACTTGTATAGGGTTTAGGCTTTTTCCACTGGACAGAGAATAAGAGTGTTGGGGCTCTTAGGCACCAAGCCTCTCAAGGCGAGTAATTCTTCTAGCATTCCTTGTCCTGCTAACCTATGGAGAGCTCTTAACATGAAGTTGGAAAAACGTCTAATGTATCTATATATTGTCATTCTTATTTGAGTATTCATTATTCACGGTTCTCCCTATTATAACTGTTTAGTCACTGAATCCTTGGAATATGCAAATCATTTTAATTCCCTACAAATCTATATACATTCACATCCTTTATACAAATCAAAAGTACATTTAAGACTTGACCTGCCTGGGCATGGTGGCTCGTGTCTGTAATCCAAGCACTTTGGGAGGGCAGGTGAATCACCTGAGCTCAGGAGTTCAAGATTAGTCTGAGCAAAAACCGAGACCTCATTTCTACTAAAAGAAACCAGAAAAACTAGCCAGGCATTGTGGCAGGCACCAGTAGGCCCAGCTACTCAGGAGGCCTTGGCAAGGGGATCGCTTGAGCCCAAGAGTTTGAGGTTGCTGTGAGCTTGGACACTACAGCACTCTAACCAGAGTACAGAATAAGACTCTATGTAGGGAAAAAAAAAATAAAAAAGAGGCTATGGATTACTAAAGTCTATTTTGAAACATCAAGCTTATTATCTGATTATTCATTTTCTGTTTTTTTTTTTTATTGTTGTTCTTACTTCCTATGGGCAATAAACTCAGTATCCATTTAATGTTGGAGAATGGTGAGTAAAAAGGAACTAAGGGGAACGAATTGAATATATGTAAAATACTATTCTGTTACCTTTGCATACGACATATTGAACAGTTATATAATTAGTAGGACAGAAAGAACATAAGCTATATTGAATATTATAATTTCAATTATGTTGGTAATGAATAGGCTTCCTAATATAAATGTAAAAATGTTTATTATCAATAAATCATTCTGAAATATATTAATCTAATTCTGAGACATGTAAATGTCCTGTCATTTAGAAAATTTTTTAAGATGTGATGAAAAATGTATGCTTTGTGTAAATATCCCAGAAATATTTAATAAGTTTTGCTTGATATTCTATTTTTATTATCTAATCTGATGCAATTTCTATTTGTATCAGTGTATGTTATTACATTTTCTAAATATGGGAAAATATTATGTTCAAATTCAACTAATAAATATATGTCTTGCTCACTGGGTGGCTTTAGACTACAAATTATGTCATTTAGGTACAAAGCCTTTGTTTTAGAAAAGAAGATGTATTTTGGGCTTGGCGATTGATTCTTCTGTCCCCCTCTTTTATTCTGGCATATTTAAAATGAGGTGATGTACATGGTTAAAATCTCTCTGATTATTTTATTGGAGCAGATTGCCACACACAGAGAAAACAGTTATGAATGTCGATTAGAGATCCTTTTTGTAGCCTAGTCAGAAACTGAGAGGCTTGTAGAAAATGTAGGCAATGTTTCTCCAAAGAAGAGAAGAGATATACTAAAAATTGTTATGTTAAAATAATATAAAAAACAACTATTAAAGAAATCACAAGGAATTTCTAAAAAAGTTCTGCAATAAAAAGGTATTTCTCAAAGTTTTATTTAGACTCCGATTATCTGCTGACAAAGCTTGCACCCGGCACACACACACACACACACACACACACACACTCACACACACACACACACGCTCATGCACACTCACACATACAAAAAAGAGAAAGGAACAGAGGGAGAGAAATGTGTGGGGAGAGAAAAGTTAAATATAAAAACCAAAAGTAATAGATTAATAATTAAAGGAAGAAAAGAGTGCAGGATTCTTTTCGGTTTCCAAAATAAAAATTCTCTAAAATATTGTTTACTTCTAGGGTCCCTTCCATGCATTCACAGACAGTAATGGTCCAATTAGTGTCATAATAATAGTCAGCAGTGCACCTGATTTTTGTGTTGACACGTGTACTGATGATGGAAAACAATGTGGTTAGAACTGCTGGTGCCTGAGCATAAATCAAGAAAGTGGCACCAAACCACTAGAAGCCCTTGTATTTCTCACAGCCAGGAGTTTCAGGGAAAAAACAAAAAAAACGAAACAAACAAAAGAAACCCAAAATTAAGAATATCCAGGATGAAACATAAAATTATTAATTTACTATCTATTATTAATTCTCAGTTCCCAGGAAGATGGCTGTAATCTTCTGTGTGTTTAAATAGGAAGGACTCAGAAAGCGCTGCCATTTCATACAGAAGCCCCATGATTGTGCCCTGGCTCCTGTCCTTGTCCCTGTCGCAAACTACACTAGCTTTCTTCATGAAACATTATTTTGATTTCAAAGAAAGACTTACTGAAAAATTCAGGTTATTCAAAGGTGGATATTTTACAGCCATTTTCTTGAAAGTGAGCAAGAAAAACAGTGGACCCGCCACTTTAAGAAAAACACCTGCTGGTGTTTATCATCAATGTTAAAATTTGAGCTTTGAAATGAAAATCAGAAATTTGGAAAAATTGTATCTGCTACTGGGAGACTGACACTACCTAATTCTTAAATACTTTTCTGATGGGATAGATGATTTAATTAATTAATTAATTAATTAATATGATCCTTAATATTGTATAATTAATTATGCCAACATTAAAAAGATTAGCAAATTGATCTTTCTGAATGCTCTGTATGTTCACAGGGTGACAAAACCATGCATGCATAAATGATCCATTCAAATGTCAAGATAGAGTAATGAAATCGAATGTAGAATAGAACAAAAATAGTGATATATTTTCTGATTCTGCATTTAAACCACTATTTAAAAAGTACTATTTGTTAGGTTTTGTTATAGTATTAAAGAAGAATGTACCCAATTATCTAAAAATGGCCATTAAAATGCCCCCACATCTTTTCCAACTTCATATCTGTGTGAGGTTGGATTTTCTTTAATGAATACAATTAAGGGTAATACAAAGAATATAGAAGCATATATAAGAATCAAACTCACTGTGTTATGACAGAAGTTTATAAAATTATAAAATAATGGTATCATTAATTTATTAGTTTCAGAAAACAGTACTTTTTTCTGAAACATAAATTGCTATTTTGAAAGTTTTAATTAATAAAAATTTAAAATGTATCTCATATTTAATATTTGATACAATAATTATCAATTAATATAACCCATGTAAATGAACATTCTTTGAATTCTTAAGAATTTTTAACAGTGTACAGGGACACTCAGACAAAAATTAGCACATGACTATGCCAAAAAAAATTCATGTCCTTTACTTATGGGGAAGATTGTTGATATATCGGAACCTCAGGGTCCTACTCCCTCCGGAACATTCTTTTTATTCTTAACTTTAATGTATGTCTTTTTTATTACTTTCCCCCTTCTTCCTCTAATTATTCATATTTAATCTCTTCTGCATATTTTTAACGTAGGGATTTCCTAAGGTTTACCGCTAACCACCTCCCATTTCTCCTATATTCTCCAATGAGTCATTGTCAACTGTCCCGGTGCATTCTTATTAGTTGTGTCAAGAGTGCTATGAGCAGTTTTCCCTCTGGCAGTTTTTTTGGGTTTCTCTTTCAATGAGTTACTCTAAGAGATGATAAGAAATGTCTCTCCAAGGTGAGGGCCAACAGCCTTAAACTTTAGATAAAAGCAGTGTATTCCTCAAGCTCAGTTCTCCTCTCCTACAACACAGCCCACTGCATGTCCAAGTGTCTATCCTGGGCCCTTTGCCTCACCCCATGGGACTTAAGTGGCATGGGGAAGTGATGGAGACCGACATGAACCTCTGACTACTGTTCCTTGTCTGTTACCCAAGTACCTTGCATCTTCTCCCTGCACCTGTGAAACTCTGGGAGATAATCTTATGAACCCACAAGAAGGAAGAAACCCTAGCCAGGGGTATCCAACCTGTGTCCAACCCACGATGGGCCACATACTGATATTCGTGAGGACTATTTTGTCTGTCTGTAGTGTCAGATATCACAAAAATGTATTCATGGACCTTTTTTTCCTAGTCATTTAGTGTATTTAATATGTAGCCCAAGACAACTCTTCTTTCATACTGTTTAACAGTGAGCTCTTCCTCACCTACGGTTTCCCTTCAAATTCAGAAAGAGCAACCACTCCATTTATGACTAGCCTGGATTTCAGTCCCAACTGCAGATTGTCTACCAGACACATCCTGTGTCCCATTTGACCAAAGTTCTATTATATCAAGTAATTAATTTTCTCACTGATTATAAGTTCCTTGAAATAGTAAGGATTGTGCTATGCAGATCTGTTATTTTGCAATCCTAAATTTGGGATTAGGTCATAGCTCAGTGAGTCCTCATTAAGAGTTAGTTATCGGTGGTGGTGAAGAGTTCCTCCTTTGGAATTCCAGTAGCACGGAAAAATTCCCAAGCAATAATTCAAAAATAAATTGCTTCCCCAGATTCCACATTCTCTTGATGTTTTTTTCATTTCTCCCATCACTTCCAGAAATATAATTAATGCAGCCTGAGAGTTTTTCACAAGTCACAGCCCCAGTCCATGGCCTTTCCCACAGTGTACCCTGGAGAGTGTCTGGAAACTTAGTTGAGCAGAAAACAGAAGTCAGAC
The DNA here is from genome assembly GCF_027406575.1 of Nycticebus coucang. NCBI lineage: Eukaryota > Metazoa > Chordata > Mammalia > Primates > Lorisidae > Nycticebus > Nycticebus coucang. Next base: position 8,307,757 of record NC_069794.1, on the reverse strand, counting down.
CTTCTGTTCAAATGCAGCAAATGTGACATGCTGTCTTCCCGAGGGAACTCTGCTTACTGCTGGTGCGACAATGGCCCAAAGCCAAGCCCTGGTGCAGACACGTTCCCGCCATGAAGAAGAAGAGCGACCCCTAGCATGACTCTGGGGCCAGAGTTTGAGAATCCTGATGATTAGTAACAATATCTTCTCCTTAGTGAGAAATTAAGCAATGGGAAAATTGGCATCGTAGGTAAGGCTTTTGTTGTCTCAGGAGGCTTCCACAGGACGTTTGTATAGACCAGCAGCTCCAGCCTCTTTGAATGCACAGGCAGCTACTCAAAGCTAAAAGTTGGTTATAAACAGCAACCCAACACCATCAGTGAGCATCCCTTCCAGACAAATCCACTCATGTGATTTCTTACCATGTATTCTTGCAGAACCAAGCATGGGGTCTTTCAGACCAGGATTATGTGCCCAGTTTTGTAGCCCCGATGACCTCTCTGGGTTGCCTGCTTAGTTCCCACAAATCCCCATTTTATTATCTACTCCTGCCAGTTGAGGCTTGTTAAAAAGTTTTCAGGATGAGACACATTCCAGAATTTAAAATGTGTCCTTCATTTTTATATGGTAGTCATGTCAATATCGACTTTTGCTACTGTTTCTCAGAAATACATTTATCCAGCTATTATTCTAACTTCAACCTTTTTTGAATTTTAGAAAATCTGAAAGGCAGAGAAAAATATAAGATGCAATTTTATGTCCCTGAAAAATATATTTTTATTTCTTTACAATATTTGATATGATATCTGTATGTTCTGAAATTATTTCTATATTTTTCTAAAAATTATTTTATTAGAAAAATGTGCTAATTAATTATTACTTATAGTTAATAAAGTGGTATTAAGTTGCTAATTAATCTTGCAAGAATCATAAAATATCTACCAATAAAATTGACTCAGTCAACATATGATGTCACATTTAACAATTCTCATTTTTAAGGACATTTGTGTATGGTTCAAACTTTAAACCTTTAAACGTTTTAAAGATAAAAATAAAGTTACCAAATAAGAACTGTTTGGAAAAATCTTAGCTCATGTTAATGTACAATGCTATTAGTAATAGGTGACTGGTAAGAATTATCCCAACAGCTCTACAGCTTGGGCACTGTTATTCATTTATTTAAAATGACATACATACCATATAATGTTATGTTTGAAATATTTTTTAAATGCTATGTATTATGAAATTTCCTTCCACCCCAATATCTTAAACAATTATTTACTCTTTTAAGCGAAGCCAAGATTTTCACTTCCTTTACATGGTTTTTATGCCCAAACTAAACACACACACTCACACTGACACACACTTACTCACACACGTTCCCTCACACTCACACACGCTCGCCCACACACACATACACAGAGAATCTCATGTACGCATGTATTATTCCCCCCATTTTCATACAAATGAGAATATATTATATGTATTGTAGGGTACTATTCCTCTTACGTTTTAAAATTCTATCCTTGAAATTATTGCCTCTCAATGTTTAAAGATCTTCTTCATTAAAACATAAATGTATGCCAACATAAACTGTAACAATGTTTCAACTGTGTCACTACAAATATATATTTAATTTTTATACTTGCTTTTGCACGGATCCATCATCTCCTTCAGGTCTCAGGCCTTTCCCAGCTCCTCAGCAGCTCTCAGGGCTTCTCGCTCGTAACTGAGTGAGCCAATTTCCCTAAGAAATCTCTCCCCCCTCCCTCTCTTCCCACTTCTCTTTTTCTTCTCTTCTTACTTTGAGTGACTGAGATACACGTAGTAGTTTCATTTCTAATAGTTCCATATCTCTGTAGGACATCGACTGAACCAACCTTTGTGTTGAAATCTGTAATATAGCAGGAAAAAACAAAACAAAACATGACTGACTCCAAGCCAAGGCTCCCAAGTTGCTTATAGTATGTCCGGAGTTTGGTTAAGAACATCTGGAAGAAAGACATGGTTCGTAATCTGTTTGCAAAACTCATTGGTACATACATAAGCATTTATTCTGTAATACTTGAATATTAAAAAGCTGCATAGTTTATATAACATTCTTACATAAAATTTTAAAAATGTTAATTTGAATCATGATGTCCCTTTTTTTTTTAATTCAGAAAATCAATCATCTTTATCTCTGTGGAAATATTTCAACAAACTATGGCAAAATCGAATGGCCAGTGATGGAGATGCTAGTGATAATGGGACTCATAGATAATGAATAAAAATGGAGACAGCCAATCAGAGCCTTAAAAAGTGCTAGGATACCCATTGAAGCGTCCAAGTGTCTTTGCATTCCTTGTAATAAAAATAGCCGTAGTGTTCAATGTGGTGAAGCTGATTGGGCTCTTGTGGTACCAGACCTCACACACAGACCTGTGGATCTGAGGGTCCAATTTTCAGTCTGTCTTAAATGTACACTTAGACCCAGCCAGGGGCAATTCATCTCTAAGATTTGTAAGTAAGTGGCTGTAAGCCCATTTATCATCTTATGGTGAGATTGTAACTGTGCATAGTACAGAGTATCTATTGTGTTGTGAAGTTTTTAATCTGAGCAGATGAAAAACCAATTTGAGAGACTTAGGGAATGAAGAATGCCTGGCAAAATCAATATTACAGTTCTGAGTATTTATACCCAGATACAGAAATCTGAGAACTCCGTCTTCTTTTCGTTCACAACTGTATTTCCCAAGCAGTTCATAGCATGTTTTTGTTAAAAATCGAAACATCTTTCTTCGGGTGGCACCTGTGGCTCGAAGGAGTAGGGTGCTGGCCCCATATACCGGAGGTAGAGGGTTCAAACCTGGCCACGCCAAAAACTGTAAAAAAAAAAGAAAGAAAGAAAAAAAGAAAGAAAGAAATCTCTTTCTTTATTCTTCTGTAGAAAACATATAAAATGCTAAAATATTACAAATCAAATCGACACTTTATTTCAACAACACATGGAAATTTTCATAGTTTTTTCCCCCCTTTGGTGAATTTTCTTTTTATTTGAAGACTTTATTTCACATATTGTCAAAGGTCCTCTTGTTCACTAATTAAGGGAAAAACCCTAGTTATGTTAAGAATATATTTTTCAAATTCTCACCACCTACAGGATGGTGCTATGAGATGAGACCTTTCAGAGATATGTCAGTCTTGAGAGCTGAGCCATCCTGAAGCTATCAGTGCCTTCATTAGAAGTGGAAGACAGCTAGCTGTCCCTCGTTCTCCAAGTACAGACACAGGGAGAAGTTGGTCATCTGCAACTTGGAGAAGGCCTCTCAGAGGAACCCTACAATGCTGGCTTCCTATCTCAGATCTCAGCACTGGGAGAAATAATGTTTTAAGCCAGCCAAGCTATGGTATTCTGTTAGAGCACCCCAGACTGACTAAAACAACAGTAACACGTTTAGTCATTATTACAAATCTGTGATGTAGACATTATACTGACTTTCCAGGAGAGGAAATTAAGGCACCAAGGTGAACAATGTGGTCATGGTCACACAGTCAAGATGTCATCTCATATATTTTCTGACTTAAGAATTTATTTCGTAATGACTACACGATGTTGCCACCCAAGTAATCAACTATATTCCTGTAGTATTGGTTTAAGGATCATTACCACTGCCCATATGGATATGGATATCCAAAGGGGTCATACTTAAAATATCTTTTCTCTATGAGTTGAGGGATTGTTGAGTTTCCAGGTGAAAGTCTAGGCTGGTCTAACTGGATTTCCTGTGCTGAGGGTTGGCTTTAAAAAGGGAATCTATAGACATGAATGAGGTAGTCCAGTCTTGTCAAAGGGAAGGCACAGAAAATTCCTGCAATCTAAGCTGCGTAGTGGGTGAAGGGATAATGGTGGCATGAGGGAAAACACCTGATGACCATCACTGGGTCAACATGTCAGAAATAGAAGTTACTAAAAAAACACATATTCTTTGTTATTTAGACATAATACAAGCCTTATTAGCCAGGCTAACCAATTCAAATTTGTGTATATAAGAATATAGGGTGAAACGAATCATTGGAGCAATAATCTCTTTATCAGGATATTTACTGGACCTTTTCTGTTGCCTAAAGTTCAGATAAAGCCTGAAAGTTGAGAAACATGTGTCATTAATTATTTGTGCCTTTTAATGACTGTAAATATTATTAAGGAAGTGACTTAGGGTTATACTCGTTTTAAACGTGTTGTGTTATGTCCCAGCCCATGTTCATGGTAGAGAAATGGTTGATAATTCTCCCCACTGTAGGCCAACTTATGGAGTCTCAACAAAGGGGGGGTCGTATACCTTAGAGAAGATTTCATTCCCATGACTGGATGCCTATTGAGTTTCAGAAATTATAAACCTCCCAAAGTAGCTGAGCATTAGGAGTTTCTTGGAAAACTTGGAATAAGCCCTAGGAGCTTGTTATGTTTTCTGGTAGAAACAGGTATCTGTCTCAAGACTGAAGAACACCCCAAACAGAAGGCTCCTTGGATGAGCCACAGAGACAGAAGAAGAAGAAAGTTGGGAGTGGGAGCAAGCTGTGCACCCCTCGTTTTCTGGACAAGGAGTTTGGGATTTTTTTTTGGTACTAATGGCTCCATGTTGCGTGACCAGAGACACAACTTGGCATATGATATTCATGTTCCGATTTTCTGAGACTTTCCGCAGCCTGCTCTGGCTGGTCTAACTGACTCAGCTCGGGCAATCGTCAGCGCCAATATCCTCAGTCTCAGATTTTGCTCAGAACATGTCTGAAACGATTCCAACGTGATATGAACCAGTTGATAGGTTGCCCATATTTCCCTGCTTATAAAATTGCCTTTTTGGTGGGCACGACGCAGAGCCCGACACACTTTCTTCCAGACTTTTAAATTAAGCTGGACTTTCCAGTCAGGCATAAACCAGCGGCAATGCTTAACAACCACACGGAAAAGTTCCCTCAGGTTACTGGTTTTTACTGGGATTTTTGTGGTAGAAATCAGAGTTTTTAAAACAGCAATATACTGGTCCTCCAAAGAGGAAGACAGCTGAAGACTCATATTATTTCCTCCCATGTTTCTTGTTATGCTGAAGACGTCCCACATACTCTGTGTGGCAATTGCACCGTCCCAGTTACAGGGTTTTCAAGGTTACCTTAAGTGGCTTCAGCAAAGTTCTCTTCAAGGCATCCTGGCGGAGGTGGCCATCCTCCAGCCTGGCGTCCAGAAAGTCTTTCTGCTCCTTCGTGATCTCCTGATCCTGCCGACTACGCCAATATGTTGTGTGATCCGAGACGCAAATGAACAGCAGCTTTGCAGTGGGTGTAAACTCGCTCCTGTAATTATTAAGTCAAAAAACGGACTACACGAGATAAGATGGTGTGTAGTGAAGATCTTTATTTAGGGTTTGATTTTATACCTTTCTAGTCACGTACACACTTAATCTATTATCCATTAGTTTCACCATTACCTTCATGTACCTATCTGAAATCAACTAAAAAGGAAATATCCTGTTACCACATCAACATAATCACTTTTATAGTAAACATCTTCTTCTAAACACTGACTAATCTCTGGGCAGGTGTGTAAACAAAATCATAAAGAAGAAAGTAGCCACAGGGGAACAGAGTTAATAGAAGAATCTTCAAGCATTCACTCAGTTTACTCAGTATGAAGTAATGACTGTGTCTTTCCCTCAGGGCAGAGCACCTATAGACCTCTGACAATATGTTGTTAACATACGTCAACCCTCTGGCCCGTATCTCTGAGGAAGGGCGACATGCCCTTTGATCTCAGGCTTCACAGGGTGTACAGCTTCAGAGAAATGGCTTATGGAATTAACTCCAGGGAAGCCAACTCTGCGTGTATCCGGGGGGAGGGGGGGGACCAGGTCCCTTAAGCCTCTGGAAGAAAAGCAAGTCGTTTTCAACTCACACTGAGTTCACTTTGTGTGCTTGATGTAGGATATGTTTATTTCTAAATATTATCCTACACTCCAGCAGAAGGTAGCTTTGTTCTGATCAACTGATAAAATTGTGACCCAGAGGACTTACCTCCCGAGGCAAGTCCACTAGTGACCCTAAAAGTGTAAAGAATATAAACCTGGGCAAAAGCTGAGGGAAGTTAGAAACAAAACAAAACTCTAAGCAAGTATGTGACCTCATTAAAGAATGGGGCCCAGGGAAGGGATGGTGGTCTACAAAGAGCTGAAAGGTGAGCAGGCACTTGCCACAAGATAAGGACATAGGTCCTGCCTCCCTCATCCTGATCCTCTCTCCCACTCTCCAGCCACAGGAGAGGTACAGAGGGGAAGGAAAGAACAGACAATTTCCACCACCATCCCCACTGACTGTTCATCTTTGGAGCAGCCTTGTGGGGATTGGGCTCCACTAAGATGCTAGATAGATAGTAATTAGCACTGGCATGAAGGCAGGACTGGAGTTGAAATGGCCAGAAACCTAGGGTATTTTCCCAGGATATTCCTGAGATTTAAGAAGGACAAATTTATAATTTTTTTTTTTTTTCGGCTGGGGCTGGGTTTGAACCCACCACCTCTGGCTTATGGGGCCAGCGCCCTACTCTGTTGAGCCACAGGCGCCGCCCAAGAAGGACAAATTTAACCAAATATATTTTAGGGCAATAATAGTAGATCAACTGATCATAATATCACTGAATATATATCATATTTTTGTTCAGTGACATAGCATATAATAATATGATATATCATATTATGGTTTGGGCTTTTAATATTTGTTTCTATTACCAGCCACCATTTACCTAAACAGCCATTTTGTGCAGGGCACTGCCCGTCAGGCCCTAACAAGGCAGGATGAACCCACGTGCTCACATCTGGAGATTGTTTAGTCATTTCCAAGGCTACTGACATAGATAAGTTGGGGATCTGGATTCCATGGTACTGGTCAGGGACCCTGGGCACTCTGTACACCCAGGGAAGTGTTGACTAACTATAAATTTAGTAGAGAATAAAAATTCTTGGAAGATAAAACCACTTTAAGGTAGATGATAGTGAGTAACTTTGTAAACTATGAGGAGAAATTTGTTTGACTTGTTCTATGATGAGTAATAACATTACTGATGTTTGCTCTTACTGTGAGAGTAAAAAGTAACAAGAGGAAAGAGGGGTCAGAACAGCTCTGTGAGGAGACATCCTCACTGGTTTCCAGAATCGCCGGCTTTTCTGTAAATAAAAGTGGAACTATTGCTCTCTCACCCGCTTCTCTGGTGACTGGCTTGTGTGGCAGGAGGATGGACTCTCTGGTCCAGTGACACTCCCGTGAAGAAGTCCAGAAAAATCAAAGAACCTTGCATACTTTCCCCATTATGTGAAGAATTATAGAAATCCTTCAGATCCTCAATGCTACTTGCTATGACTTCACTTTCTCTCTCTCTCCAGTGTCCTGAGTAACTCTGGAGTTGTTTCATGATCATCCCAACCAGGTGGTATCATATCACAGTACCCGCCCCACTAAACCTGTTTTGATTATGTGTTTGAGGCAAAGTTTGTGAGTTTTATAAAGAGAAAATCATCAATGAGCACAGGATTGGACAGAATACTGTAAATAATTGGGTTGTTCAAAGTATCGTATTTACAAATGTGCTTTCCTGTTTTTCTGCTCTGTTGATTTCCCTGATAGTTTGACTCTGACCTTAGAGAAATTTACCACAGTGACAGCCAAAGCAGAGCTGCGTTAGATGAAAATAAAGCATTAAGGAAGGTGGGCTGTTCAGATCTCCTTTGCACCTGTTGAAATAAAGGAGGCCTCCCCTCTGCTCTCTTGAAGCTCCAGCCTGCTCATCCTGCCGCCTGCTGTGAGGCTGCCTCCCACCCTTCTGGCCTGGTTGTCTTGCCAACCACGGAAGCTGACATTTTCCCTCTTGTTTGTTTGAGCGTTTAAAAAGGTTCTTGAAGGGCCACCTGAGGGAAAGTTAGCAAGGCTGATCTGTGAGGGGAAACACACACACACACACACACAAAAGAGACCCCTCACTAAACCAAAACCACAAAGTAAACAAAAAAAAAAAAAAGAAGACGACTTAAGCTTTGGGGAACAATGGAAATGTCTCAGTCATGTTGATTTAAAAGAATTAGTTTAAGTAAAATGTTCAGGACCCAGCTGAGAGATATACCCTGGGGAAAGCAGGAGATTTGTGGAGATATTGAAAGTCCGGTTTTACCATTTCTTAAAGTGAAACAGACTAGCAGCCTAAACAATGTTTGAAATAGTCACTAGACAATTTTTACTACATTTAATTTTACAAAGCATGGGCAAATAATGCAAGACATATGAATGCCCTTGAGGGGGTGTGTGAAGCAAATGCATTATAAAATACTGTATAAATAATTTAAATATTTTATACATGTACCCAGACGTACAATGCGTGTACCCAATCCATAACATATAGAGATGTATATATTTAATCTCCTTCAATGCATATTTGGATTTCATTTTGTATTAGTTTCTATTTGTAAAACAGCATTTTAAATTAAATATATGTTGTTCTTTTTTAAAAATACTTATTTGGACTATTTTCATAATACACACAACTTGTATTAGAGGATTTAATTTGCAAATTTTGAATTCCTTTTATATAGTGTGTTTGCATATTAAACAGTCCATTTGGAAGTTGGTGGATTCTGTGATTTATATATATGCATGTGTGTGTGTGTATACGTGTGTATTTGTGTGTATATATATACACACACACTCACAAACATACACATATATCCTAGTTAGTAGTTGTGCTGAATCGGAAGTCCTAACTTTAGGTGAATCTTTGCGCTATTTAGTTCATTACCAGATTTATGTCATTACCATGCAAATTATTATTCTGGGTTAGGAAAAATTCTTTTCAAAGAGATTCTATGAAAATGCACGTGGCTCAGGATAACCGCAAGAACTCCACCTAGGATTCTGCTTCAGTCTCCAAGGGTTTGCGTTTTGTAATAGGAATGAGTCTGCTGTGTGTGCTGGTTGTAAATATGGCTCTTTGTAATCTCCTGGCAAGGGAGGGTGGAAATCAGCTCGGCGGACCACAGAGGGGCGCCCTTCTGAGTGGGGCTGATAGGAGCTGGAGAATGAAAAAGAAAATGTGGAGTCTGCTTTAAAACCTGGCGAAACAAGAACAGGGGATTTGAGAAGAAAAGTTTATATGCAAAATAATAAAGAAGTAGAAATAGCAGCTTCTGCTAGACTGTCTGGGGTGAGAGCTGTTGTCCTCAGGTCCTGGGACGGCTGTGATTTTGTTCATTGGTCCTGTCAAAGACAGTGACAGGGGCTCTGGCTGCCTGTTATGAAGACCACAGCACACAGTGCCAGGTGCGGGGGTCACCACTGGGGAGACCCGTCCAAGCTGTGTGTGTGGCCTGCAAGAGTTTTGCCAAACTCTGGGTCTGAGACCAGCAGGTAAGCACCAGGAGGTATGACCTCTGTGTGTCACAGCACAAGGGAAGTCATGTGGCTGAGCCCATGAGTCTGAGGCTTTTGTGTTGCCTGCGTAACCAGCTGAGGAATCTCAGCTTCCCCATTTGTTAAAAAGGGGCCACTCACCATTATGGTATTGAAGGTTGTTGTTTGTCTGAAATATTTAACATTTCATACAAGTGACACCTGTCTTATTAATAATTTGTGTTAATAATAATTTCATTAAGCATGGTATTATGATTACTGTTAGCATTGTTGGAGGCGTCCACCTGCTGCAGCCTTCTGGGCTGGGCATATAGAAGCTGTTGTTTAGGTTTAACCACATGCGTGTGGAACTACAGCAGAATCTTGGTTTCGAGAAGCCACATCTGTATGTTTGAGAATTGGCAGCAGTTGTCATCACAGGAGGATTAAGAAGATTCTAGCGTTTTTTTCTCTTACTGGCTCTTTATATGTGCATAGTGTTAGTCCACTTGATAAGCAGAGAGAAGAGTTCTAAGGGATTGGAAATCATCTCTGGCAAATTTTAATAAAGTAATAAAGTAAACATCTCTGGCAAATTTTAATAAAGTAAATAAAGTTTACCTTAATAAAGTAAATAAGAAAAATATGGGAAAAAAATCCAACCAAATATAGGGTTGGTGAGGAAAGACCAGGCCAATTTTGGGACAAACATCCCAGCAAAGAAAGGGATTGTGTCATCTCTTGTTAGGGAACAAGGTTTGTTTTAAAGCACCTGTAAGATAAGACATATGTAAGGGAGACAGTTTTTAAAAACTCAAAATGGGTTCTTCATTATTTTTCAAGGACTAGATCTTCATGAGCATCTCAGAAACATCTGTTATGTTTAAAGTTTACAAATAGGGCAGCGCCTATGGCTCACAGGAGTGGGGTGCCAGCCCCATATACTAGAGGTGGTGGGTTCAAACCCGGCCCCAGCCAAAAACTGCACAAAAATTTAAAAAATAAAGTTAAAGTTTACAAATAGCTTTAATTCAATGACTCGCAGCTGATGCAATGGGCTTTCGTCAGGAAAGCTTGTGTTTCCGAGCAAGAAAAAAGGGCCAGGTAGCACTCCTCAGAACTGCCCTGGGTAATGTGCTTTTTAGAAAAAATGTCAAAAACAGAATTTTAAACTTTTTTGAAGGTTTAAAATGTTGCACAAAGTGTAACCTGGTATCCTGGATTGAATTTTCTATGTTAACCAGTTTGATGAAAGTATTTCAAATTGTATATAAAACCAGTACATTGTACCCCATAATTGCATTAATGTACACAGCTATGATTTAATAAAAAAAAGAATATTAATGGAAAAGATGGTAAGCTCTGAAGACTGCAATAGTAGTAACAGTATATTCTAATAGTGTTCTACCAATTAGTACCCATGGGAATTTCTTAGGTTTGATGAATGAAACACAGTTGTTTAAGATGTTAACCATAGGGAACGTAGGAGAAGGGTGTTCAAGAACTCTCCCTGCCATCTTTGAAACTTTTCTGTATATCCAAAATTATTTCAAAATGTAAGTTTTTAATTGAGATTTTTAAAAGATGTCTCTAAAAATCTAAATAAAAACTAAACAGATTTATTTTTTCCAGGTTCCAGAGAAATTCATTGCAATTTCTTTTTCTATTTTACTGTTTCTTTTTGTTCTATATTTTAAGCTACTGTGCATTAAATAATGAAACTAGATAAAATGAGAACCCCAAATGTGTATGAACATCTACTTCTGAGCAATGTCCACCTGTTAGCTTTTCAATAAATGATTAAAAAAATCATACATGGAACTTACAAATTCCCTCTTCATGAAATCTCTCTGAGCCTAATTTTTAGAAATATATTTTATAGCAAAGTGTCATAATTTATAGATATAAAAATACTTGAACTTGTGAAGGTTATACTTTAGAGAAATTTTTTTTTTTTTTGTAGAGACAGAGTCTCACTCTATGGCCCTCGGTAGAGTGCCGTGGCCACACACAGCTCACAGCAGCCTCCAACTCCTGGGCCTAAGCGATTCTCTTGCCTCAGCCTCCCGAGTAGCTGGGACTACAGGCGCCCGCCACAACGCCCGGCTATTTTTTGGTTGCAGTTTGGCCGGGGCCGGGTTTGAACCCGCCACCCTCGGTATATGGGGCCGGTGCCATACCGACTGAGCCACAGGCGCCACCCTACTTTAGAGAAATTAAGCATAAACGGAACCAAGTTATAACAGAAGCTGAGCACTCAGCACTGTAGCAGCCCAGATAGCCTATGGCTAGGAGGAGTGAGAGTTATAAGAAATACCTGGATAGCTCAATAATGGAACACCTTGGTGGAAAGGGCATGGAGAGGGATTTAGCTCTCCTAACAAGCATGAGAGCTCGCGAGATGAGAGCAGTGATGAATTGGCAGGCTCTACACCTGTGATGTTGAGAGGCACGAGATCAGCCTTATATTAGGCTGGAGGAGAAGGCAGTCAGGAGTCACGTTCTATCACGGACTCGCTTACTCTGACTCTGTCTCCCCTCCTGCCTGCAGAACGCCAGCATGGCCGGGTCTCTCCGCTGAAGATTACCAAGCTGTACCAAAGATTAAGATCTATATATTCTAAGATTGCTTTACTCGCTTTAAGATACTCTCTCTTTCCAGCTAACGTAGCTAGCCCTTAGGCACCTAAGAGATCTGAGCAAGGTAACTTAGTGGTCCGCATCCAGTCCTGGGCCCTGACAAGAGGTGTCAGAAGTTGGGTGTGACACAACACCACAAAACAGGCCTAGATTTCAGCAGTAATAGGAAGTTTTAGGTAGTTAGATAGAAGGAACGCTACCTGATAGCACAACAAAGCAACGATTGTCAACAAGAAGTTAGGGTATACTTTAAAATGAGTAAAGCAGTGAAATTGATATGTTTCTAACATGAAGAAATCTTAAATGCTTGAGAGATAAATACCACAATTACCCAGAATCAATTTTGCACATTTTATGCCTATATGGAAATGTCAAGTGCATTTCATAAATATATACAACTGTTATATACACACCAACGATAATTAAAAAATAAAAAAGATTCTCAGGCCTTCTGCTTAAAATTCTACCTGCTTGTGCCAGATTAAGGTATTCGGATGGATTTTGGCATTATTTTGGGCAGGTGATATCTTGACCAGTTTGACACCAGCAATGATTTTATAAATGTCAAAGAAGTAGTTTTGGAAGTTTATGTATTCTACTGTCTGCATTTTTTCAGAATTTCTTTACAAATCAATTTTAATTTTCTTTACCACTGCCCATGTTTTAGTTGATCTTAATCGATAGATACTAATGTATTTGTTAAAATTGTAAGCCATTTTACAGTGTAGTGATTTCATATCAAAATGTCTTACGTAATCCTTACAATTTGAAAGATTTTAAACCTCATTTAAAATAGACATTAAATAACGGATTAAGCAAAGGATCAGTTGACTCAAGGTTCTAACCTCATGTTTTATATCAAATCCATTGATTAGATCCTATTTTATTAATTTTTAAATTTCAGTATTTTATGCCAATTTAAAATTTCAGTTGGTGATATATGTTGATGTTTTGTTACTTTAGAAGTTGAAGAGTTTGGCAAATAGGCATGCAAATGTTGTGTATTTACATATTCTGTTATTTTCTTCATTTGCCAAAACCTTTTAGGTTTAAATTCAATGGAACGGGAAAGGCATATTTGAAGAATGGAGCAATTTTTATGAATTTTGAAATTTGGCCCATAGGAAATAAGCGGCAGCTGCAGTAGAGAAAAAGAGCTGCATATGTTTTTTGCTTGCTGTGTTTTGTCCATTGTTATTATATTTTTAAAAACTTAATTGTCTTTTGGTGACTGTGCTAGAGAGATTCATATAACTTTCAACAAATAATTAAAAATAAATGATAAATTTATCCCAAAAGTAATATTCATAATTCTTTATGAATTTTTTAAAGCTGTAATAATTTTAAAAAATAATGATAAAAATTTTACCCCAAAATATCCTCCATATTTTGAGTTTCCTGGTAGTTGGGAGTTCTGTGACAAGTTAGAGTCTTGCCTTCATATTTATCCAAATAAATGTACAGAAATATTATGCATTTAAATTTATATTTATTTATGTTATTTGCCATTTAAACTTACATAACTATAACTATAGACAAATATACAAAGGAAGAAGTTCTACAAATTTGATAAATTCCATATAAAAACTACTCAATAGATATGCACAACTTTCTCTTGTTTTTTTGTGTTTTTCTTTATAGCAGTCTACCACAGCTGAGGCCTTTCTCTATTTTTTTCTTCTCTTTTCTTTTCTTTTTTATAACTCAAAGTAACTGCTACATTTTCTCCTGGTACATTTGTTGCTTATCCCGTCTACACCCAAGTAAGGGTTATGAATTTCCGTTTTGTTTTGTTTACTTGTTTGTTTTCTCCTCTGATTTCTTTTTAGCCAACTTAGCATGGTAAGTAATCAGTGCTGAGTGACAGATATGATCAGTGACACTGCAGATGCGGCAGCCTCCCCACTCCACCCCCTGCTCACACCAACACAAGCACAGGGATGGAAACTCTACTGACTCTTCCATGAACAAGGTTTCACCATCACTGCTCTACTAACTTCCTTTTGCTTCTGTAACAAATTACCACAAACTCAGTGGTTTAAAACTACAAACATTTATTCTTTTACCTACCCTTCTGGAGGTAAGGAGTCTAAAATGCATCAGCAGAATTACTTTCTGGAATCTACAGGGGTTAATTATGTTCTTGCCATTTCCAGCTTCTATTCCTGGCTCACTGCCCCTCCTCACTCTGACCCCTGGGTCCACAGTCACGCCTTCTCCCCTGATAGAATTCTCTTATCTCAAGGATAAGGACCCTTGTGATTTCATTGGTCTGGTCAAGAAAATTCAGGAAAATTTCCTCAGATCAAGGTCCTTCTATTTAATTACTCTTACAAAGTTTCTTTTGTCTGGACCCCTACACACAGGTTCTGGGGATGGGAGACAGACTTTGAGGACATTTATGCCACCTGTCACACTGACCCATGTAATGAAGTCCAAAATTAATAAAATAACACTCAGCACCCATTGTTATCAAACGATGATCTCCCTTATTCACCGTATCTTCTCCTAATTCTTCACCAGCATTTTAGACTAAAGCCATGTCAAATGATTTGTGGTTCTCTGAAGCCACCTTGTTCTTGTAGAGTTTTCTAATGTCTTTTCTTCTTTCTGCCTGCAAAGCATTTCAGTCCTTTTCTACCAGAATAATTCCTACTCATCCGTGTTTTATTTTAATTACAAACCACTTTAAACATATGGGAAGTTACAGAAAATAACAGAGCAGACCCCTGGACTCCAACCCCCACGATTAAACAGATGTTAGATTATTCTGTATTTGTTTCAAGTTTCTAATTTTTAAAAAAAAAAATCATTAGCAATACAACTCCATCCCCTACATCTCTGAAACTCACCAACCTCCCAAGATGAACAACTAAGCTGATGTTTATTGTTCATAAAATGCATACATTATACTTTTGATTTTTATTATCATAAAATCATGAATTAATACACATCTTGAGTTATAATTTGTTTTCTATTTAACTCTCATGGAGAATATTGTACTGCATAAATGACATTTACCCAAATTTATTTACCTCAAATCCGTCTAGAATTAATTAAGAAATGTCTTTATTTTTTCTGTTTAAATGGTGCTCCAGTGACCACTACTGTGAAAATTCCCCTTTTCTCCTAGTTTTCCCAGGGTAGTTCCTAGAAGTCCATTTCCTACTCTAGTTGATACTTTCAAATTGTTTCTAGTGTCATTGGTCTAATTTATATTCCCTCATCCTACCAAAATTTGTTCTTATCCAATTATTTAAAATAATTGAATTGTTATGAAAATGTATAGTTTCGTTTTATGATTATAAAGGCCTCCACCTGGGGATAAAAATGTTTTCATTTATTGATGTGATATTCAGTTTCCTTGCTCTGTAAATTGACACCTGTTTGGACAGTTTTTCCTTTCATTTTCTCTGTGTGTGTATGTTTGAGCCTTGTTTAAGAAATTCTTGAGTGAAATCAAATAAAGATACTCTGTGAACTTTTCTTCTCAATGTTATATAGATTTGTTATTCACATGCAGCATTTTTATTTAAAAAATATGTACCTGTATTTAATTTGAGGTAAAATCTAAAGAGTTAAAATATATAAAAAGAGACATGGTTGTCTTTTGTGGGCTTCCTATTTTGATCCGATTGTGTATTTGTTTTCCCATGTGCTACTATTGTACAATGTTATTTACTTGATCTTTGTATTATATTCTAATAGCTGAGAGTAAGTCTCTTTCTCTTCTTCATCGTCTTCTTTCTCCTCTGTAAACTCCTACATTAATGTTTTAGAGTCATTTTAATTTAGGTGTAAATGGGGGAAAGTACAGTGAACTCCTATATGAGCCCTGTACCCACTCATGCACGCCTCCGCCACTTAACCACATCTCACACCAGAGTGTACATTTGTTACAACCCGTGAACCTACATCAACACGTCATTATCACCTAAAGTCCACAGTTAACATGAGGCTTCATCTTGAGATTGTAAATTCTATGGTTTGAACCAAAATGCAATTTATGATGGTATGATTCCACCACTGGAGTACCGTACACAGTGGTTTCACTGCCCTGTTGAACAAACCCTACTTGAACAATCATGGGTCATGAAATCGGTGTGCTTTAGATAGCTGGGGGCACTGTTTTATCATAGAATTCACAAGACACAATTAGGAGGCTGTCCTTTCCTTGTCCTTTTCTTTGAGCTAGACTCTCCTAAGTCATTTTTTGCCTATTGGGAGGCAAATTTTACACAGAAACTCTGCACATCCATTTTCTTTATAACTAGTGATAATAGATACAATGAAATAAAACACAGTTATGTGGCTCTTTCCTCATGTTCATGCCAAACGTTCCAGGATATGTTCCCGTGGACACATGCATGTCCCATGTTGGGTGGGATGCAAGCAGTTAAAGACTGTCAGGTGTCATGGGCCCGCCAAGTCTCAGGGATGTGTGAGATCAGTCCCACCAAAACTAAGTGATCAGGGGGCTGAGCTACCCCAGGAACAACTTGTCAATTGCAAGAAGAGAAAGGGGTGGGGTGTAATTATCCCAGTACACTGGCTACCCTGTTATTCCTACTGACAAATTCTGTAATGGCTTCTCCGAGCTCTCTCTGCTCTCCACCTGAATGATGACTCTACAAAACTGATGAGATTTCTCTGCTAAGCTATTGGTCTGGATGTCACTCCTACTCTCTGTAAACACTTCAAGAACAGAAAATATTTATTTCTGTATGCTTGAAATCTCAGTTCTTAGCCAATCATTATTGTATTACGAAAGGTTGCAGAGAAAGGGGAGAGAAGAGAAAAGGAATAAGTAAAGTGAAAAGAATAAAAGAACCTGTATTCACCAAGGTTAAAAATCTTCCCAGTGTCATAGCAAGTTCACGATAGTATTGCCAGAAGTCAATTTCCATAAACGTCGTCTGCTGCACTTGCTAATGTCTGTGTATTCCTAAATGAAAACATAGGCACCTTTATAATGATGAGGACAATGCATAATGAAACTGGAAAATGAAATAAAAATATATTTCCATTTTATTTGAATAGCTCATGGAAATCACTAGTTTTAAGTAGGTTTTATAACTTTCAAATTTTATCGTTTGGTTTCGAGCTCCATCTCATGGCATGTCCCTTTTTTCTGCCTTCCTCTGGGCTCACTGTCAACTTCAGGTTTGTCTTCTTGGAGTAGCAACACGGCTGTGGGTGCCCTGAGCCCAGGCCCCTCACATCATAATGTTTCAATAAAGAGCAAGTGTTGTCTTCAATAGCTTCTGTGCACGTACAGGTTAGCTTGACTCTCAGAATCCCCAGTAACCACCCCATAGTACCGCAGTCATTGTCTGCGTGTCCCACTGTCTTATATAAACCAGCCCAAAAGCGTGCACCCTGCTGTTTCCCCTACCTCAGTCGGGGCCAGTGTAAGCTATCAATGTGGGGAGCACTCCAAAGCAAAGTGTGGCTCAAAATGTGAGGGTTTGTTTTCCAAAAGAAAATCAGAAATTTATTAACAGGAAAAACAAAAGCATGCTGGACAGTGATAGACAGAACCTCCAAGAAACACCCTTCCCCCAGTGGAGGAGAACAGTGGCTAACTGTCTATGTTTTGCCAACACACAACCCATTCTCCTATTTTGCATGTCCACTGCATAATTGGTGGCTGTTGCTGCTACTATTAATATTTTTGTGACAAGTCAGAACTTCTTTTTTTGTTAGTCTTTCTCTTCTGAAATCATGTTATTTTTACAGATTTGTTACAATCACTCCCATGAATCCCACATGATGGAGGCTGTATGTTTTGATTGCTGGATCTAATGATATATTTAGCTTATAGCACAGAATATCCAGTTAATCAAGGTCTAGAACAATTAGCAAAGCTTCCTTTATATGTCTTTTATAGCTCTGAACATCCACCTTGTGTCCTTCCCTTGTTCACGTTCTTCCATACACACGTTGGACCCTCTTGAATTCTGCTTTTCCTTTCCTTGAATGCAGTGAGTCTGTTTTAACTATAATAGGGCTTTCTTGGTACACTGACTACTCCAGACCTTCTCTAAGATGAAGTAGTTAATAAACTTAAAACTCTGTCTCCCCTTTCGCTAGCTCCTGCTGAGCCAGTGTAAACTAAGACACTGTTTATGTCAACAGAGTAGGATCAGCAAAGGGATAATCCGCGTGCTGTTACCCAGAGTTCACTGTAACAGATTCATTTCTATACATAGTTTTGAAAACTTGTCAATACACAGCAGCCAAAGAATGTCTGAGCTTAACCAGATGAGAGAATCTGGCTGGCCCTTTTAGTCCCTGGGGAGTCCTCGGCTAAGTTTTCAAATCTTTGACCTTATTCTCACCCTTGAACAACAGAAGCAATAATCCAAAGTGTTTTATCTTTCTTGTATTTTGGCTCATGTTTTTCCATCTTTTAAATTTTCTTTCTGTACTTTTTCTCTCTGCTATCAACTTTTTTTTTTTCCTTGTACTTTGGTGAAGGAAGAGAAATGCTTTTTCTCCAATTCTTGAGAGAAAGTAGAATAGGAAGATAAGATGTCATCTTGGCAGGTTGAAATGAGTAAGGAAGTATGCATTATATATAACACCTTACAGATGTATGAAACTTCAGCCTGAAAATCTCTCTGGAGTGCATCAGCTCAAATCTCAGAAAGGCCAGTGGGATTGGAGGCTCAGAATTGGAAATAGCGTGTCTGATATCACAGGCGGTACAGGGATTTCCACAAGCACCTAGTGCCAATTCCAGCATCTTTCCGTAGCTGTCTCCCTGCATGGCTTACATTTGGTAGATCTTGTGGAATCAGGTGAAACCTGTGCTTTTATTCACTTATTTTTTTTATTTGCTGTTTCCATTTCTTTGATTTACTGTTATGTTTTCTGTACTTTGAACCAAAATGTTTTACTAAATAATTTTCTTCCATGTCCCAGTAATTTTGATAATCATAGTTCTAACTTCATTATAGACACATAATTAAGCAATTTGAGGAATATTCCAAATGCATCCTCTGAATCTGCTTGGCATAGGGTGTGGAGCCATTAGCATTAGCTACAACAGTTGGAGTTCAGGATCAGTGACCACCCTGGGTCGCGCCTGGAGAAGCCATTTTGAGGTAAGAAGACACAATCTCCACAGTCTCCACTTAGTTTGCAGAAGTGCATTGTGGTGATCCAGGAATTAGAAAAAAAATACAATGAATGAGTAGTGTTTTCTAGTTTAAAAATTGAAGTGCTCAAAGTGAAATCAGAGCTCGTAGCAAGAAATGTTTAGTTGCAATTGAATATTTCTGAGTCCAGAAACTTTGGGGCAGTAGTCTAGATAAATTGCATTGGCTCAGACAAGATGCCTTGCTGGAGTATGGGGGAGGATATATCTTACACATGGAATCCCTGGATTCCAACTTCTCCTGTGATAATAGCAACACATCAATGCCAGACAGACACTAGTCCTCAAGGCACTGAAGGGATCTTGTTGGTTTCAGCCAACAAGAGAGAGTCTGAAACATGTTTCATGAGAGTCTGAAACATCTAAGCCATTGGTTCAGCAGGGAGGACATTGAAGGTATCCTACAATATGCACAACGGTGGAGAATTAGCCCACCTCTTATTTAACATTTCTGCAGAACTACTTGGCAGAAAGGTGCTGCTTCATGTAATGAATATATAACCTCGACTTCTCTTAGAATACCAGTTATGCCATTTAGCATTCTCAGATGTAAGCTATATAAGGCATGGGTGACATATTTCAAGGTGCATGTTTACATCCATGACACAAGTTCAGCATGGCAGAATAAAATTGTAAATTTATTTCTATCCCCTCCAAAAACTCATTTAAATATCAATATGGGCCATGAACAGGGATGACTGACTGGCTATAAAACATCAATGTTTCCATCTCTTATCTCATATGCTCTTCACAATAGCGAATAGTAATTCAAATACACATTTCCCAGACTCTTGTGTGAACAGGTTTGGACATATAAACTGGTTCCAACTTAGTAGAGCATTGGAGTGAGTCGCACGCTCAGGTGGAGGGAGGGTAATCAGTGGGACCTCATCTATGGTGAGTATTGCAAGGGTACATGTCAAGTCTATTAAGAGTAGAGTATAAATGTCTTAACACAACAACTAAGCAAGTGAGGCAAAGGCTGTGTTAACCACTTTGATGTAAGTATTCCAAATTGTATATAAAATCAGCACATTCTGCCTCATAATGCATCGATGTACACAGTTACGATTTAATAAAGAAAAAGAAAAGAAAAACTGACAAAATAAGGATCAGCAATGAAAAGGCAATGTGCCAGTTATCCTCAGCCCTTGTTTTATTTATGGAAAGAGATGCCCACTCTGGCAGTCTGCTGGGTATGTCATCTTCTAATGCATTTTATACTTACAAGGCGAGCATGGCTGCCACCTGCCAGTTAGAATTCCAAAGGACGGCCCGGACACCTGGCGGCCTGGGTTTGCCTGGACACCTGGCGGTCTGGGTTTGCCTGGCTGCTGTTCACTGGCTTGTCTCAGAAAGAAAGTGGCTTCCAGCACCTGGGAAACACGATAGCTCTCATGCAGGGGATTAAAGCCAGTACCCTTTAGGAGGCTGATTTGGGGTGTGGCTTTTCAAGCTGGAAGAAGGGAGAAGCTCCAGGTTCCCACTGGCTCCAGGTGACCCAGGCTAAGCCCCACAGTGGATTTTACACAAGCCTGCCTTTTAGCTCATGACCTAGTGTACAGTCTTCAGATCAAACTTCCCTTAGGTGTAATAGATTAGACTTTGTTCAATATTCAGGGATTAGCTCTGTTCTAGGAATAAACATTTTCTTTTTTTAATTTAATTTTTGAAATTCTTGGGAGCAATTAATAGAAGTTAGGCAGTAATCCACCTTTAGTTCAACAAAAAATGTCTCTCAGAGTTACCATCTTCATTCCCTGGAGTAAAGTGAAAATTTTTGTTTTCTACCCATGAAGATATAATTGATCCAGAATGATTCCAGGAATCTTTGAAATAGCATGATTCTGAACACACAATGTAAAGATGTCAAGATTTGATTGGGCATTATGGAAGTATTAGCTTGGATAAAGTAATGATGATACTTCAAAAATATGCCCTTAATTTACGTAGATAATTTTTGTGTAATACTGTTGGAAAAGGTGCCCACGGACATGTGGGGAGTGAAATCAGTTGACCTGACAATATTACAAATATACTAAATACCCATTTTAATGCATCTCAATTAGTGAAATGTCGATAGTTTGTGAAGAAAATGAATTCCTACAGTTCTTCATGCACATTTACAGATTCTTCTAGTGCTTTCTTTCTTATTCTAATCTAATACTGGGATATGTCCAATGTGTCCGTGAGTTTCCGTTTCGGCATTACATCTATTCTTTTGCATTATTCTATTTAATGTATATGTTCATTGACGGGAAAGCAATACAAATAATTTTATAATTCATCATTTATTCTTATATTTATTATAAACATTGTGAGTACCCAAAAGATCATTAATATGCTTTCCAAGGCAGTCACGCAACTCAGAACCTAAATTAGAATGTATTTGATATAAAATGACACTGAGTCCTTTTACCTATGTATAGTCTTCCGAAGGGCACTTTTGTGGATTATACAAGCCATTTCTTTTACTTTAAGTTTTTTTTTTTTTTTAAATCATACATACAAATATAAATATACTCCTCCCTTTCTCCATCTCTTTTGCAAAGTCAGAAAATTTCAATTAGTGGAAAATGACATCAGAGGTGTGTATGATGCAAACTGGAGTTTATGTGTGTGTGGTGTGTGTGTGTGTGGTTTATGAGGCTGCTGTGTGGTATGTGTGGGGTGTGTATATGGGATGTGTGTCTATGTACCCTAATTCCCTCAGTTCCCTGGGCAGCAAATAGGTGAGCAGCACAGGTACAGGGCCAAAGGTATACGAAAATGGGTATCTGTACAATAAATTATTTAGTTCAAATTAAAGCTTCTGGGTACATTCAGGGGTGTTTTTAAAAGTACATTGTAAAGAGGTGACACATTTATAAATCCAGCTAATATATTTTAAAAACTATGTAATAATCAATTTAAAAGTCAATCAATATCAAAAAGTAAGATTGATATTTATGTCTGGTAGCAAATGTTTTTAAACATTTACATAGACATAAATATAAATATAATATTAATATATATGTGTATATATATATACATTATATATAATAGAAATATATATATACACATATACACACATATATACCAGATATACATGCATCCATATATAACATATATGTAGATTCTCTATGATTGCTATAAAATCAATATAATTTTATTAAATTATTTTGGTTTAAAATGATTAGTTTTTATTCAAAAATTCATATAACCAGAACATTTGTATTCCATAAACATTTTCTGTAAATAAACTTTAAATGCACACAATAAATTATAGTGAATTTCTTATTTTTCTTAATTCTCAAACAGTGATACTTGAAAACCACTAGTAATCTTTCATAAATCAAATAATATACCACTATGCACATTTTTAATTGCTATATATTAATTTACAAGAAGTTGTTCCAATTACTATTCTAAAGTATGACTTATTTGGATTAAAGAGAAATTTAAAATACAAACATAAAAGGCAATTTTCTTTTTTTAAAGATAACATCTCTCTATATATCTATTGTTCATATATCTTTATTACGAATGTATGTCTATACAATGAGTCTTAGAAATACTGTGGTTCATGGGAACGGTGGAGAAAGCCAGTTTAGCACCCACAGTGGTACAACTTAAATACTTCCCAAATAATGCTGATGGTAAGTGTGAAGCAGCTATAGATTCACAAAAGCCATTTCACATTTAAATATCCCAAAGTGTTGTTTTCTCATTTTCCCTGAGAGACAGTTCCTGCTGAAAGGCCTTAACTATCATTAAATTTTGGATGGCAGTCAACCTAAATTTTCTCTTTATTAACTTGGAGTGATTCAGGCTTTCTGATCTCAGCCTGAACATTTTTGCTCCAGCCTTGATATTTACATCCTGTAAGTACTTGTAAACAATTACCATAGCCCCTACTTAGTTGTCTGTTAGCCAAGCTAAACAGATTGAGCTCTTTTAATCTTTTCTCATAAATCAATCTCCGCACTCCCTTAATTACTCCTGATGTTCAGTTTTGAATGTATTCCAATATGCTCATCATATTTCTAATACCCAGTTTCTCAGAGCCGAAGTAGTTTTTAATGAATTCATGTTAAAATTGTGTTTATTCAGTTGAATAGCTGCAGCAGAAGATGCTTTCTACAGTATTCGGTTCTCTGCATGGGTACATGGAGCAGAGACTTCGCCATACGGTTCCTTATTATTAAATGTATTCCTTTTTCACTCTTTACAACCTCGTGCCAAACCGCAGGGCTAACAGATGAGAGGTGAAGGGTAATGGCTTTAAGATTGGATGGGATGGGCAAGAAGACTGTTGTCTAATTAAGGAAAAAAAGAAGATTCTGTTTCAAGACGTAAACAGGAGAATGAGTTCATTTTCACACTTTAGCTTGGCAAAGAAGTTCCCTGTACATATTGCAGGCTAAAACTTAGAGATCTCCCCACCCAATTGATTCATATCTAAGCTAAGACTATGCTTTTATTGTGTTGTTGTTCAAATAAATTCATTATCATTAACTGGGAGCCATGACTTAACTTTCAAACTAAGATCTTGTGAATTTGTCACAAACATTTATTATCATCAAAGGGAAAAATAAGAACTGGAGGATCTGACTGCAGGCAGGGTACTGGGAGTCCCGGAGTCTCTAAATCCTGTACCAGGGAAGGACAAGGCTGACGTAGGTGAAGCCCAAAATGAAGTTACATCACAAGAAGGGCTTTGGGCTTGCAGGGCAGCTTCCCAGCAAGAATATACAAAAGAGTAAAATTTTCCTATGGTTTCTTACAAGCATAACCATTTCACAAAGTCTTTAGTCTTTATCATTAAACTTGGCTTTAGAAATGGTTTGAAGTCCTAGAAAGAGAATGACATTCTATTTAAAGTTAATAGTACTCCAAGAAAATAATGAATGAAAGGGGAAATCTGTGACAGCAATATAGTGTATACAACTTTACAAATTGTAGGGGTTACATCAATATATCAACAACTCCCACTAATTATTTCTATAAGCGTGAAAAGGTGATCACATTAACTTATCTTCCCTGCTACTCTAAACATGCTGCATATTTTGCTAGAAGTTTGTGGCTTCCAAAGCATTTTCGGAGATTTCCGATCATATCCTTAACTAGTCAGTATTTATAGAATGCATGCTGAATGTTAATTATTATTCACAGGGCTTCATATAACTAGAAATACAAGCTAGGAGACAGGCAATAATAGCATCAGTTCCTCTCCAGAGTGGGAGGTGTTTATGGCAGCACATTTTGATGGCCTTTCTCAGCAGGGGGTTTTAAGGTTTGCAGGGCTTGTATCTTCACCTTCAGTTTATGACACTATTACACTTCTCACTGCTCTTGAATCTTTTAGTTTGCATCACACTGTAGACCCTGAGAGAAGGACTCACAAAAAGTCATAACTGATTTTAGAGACAAAGACCCAAATCAATAGATGATTTCAGAGATGGTCCGAGGAAACAGTAGGAAAGTTGGGGAGAAAGGCAGAGAAGGAAAAGAAGCCAACAGTGAAATTGGTTGCAGGTACTCCTGTTATCATAGTGGGCGGCAGGAGCTTTGAACCTTGTTATGGAATTTGGAAGCCAGTGTAAACATGCATTTCAGAGTTATCCCTGCCCCAGTGGTGAGAAAGAAGATCAGCCCTTAGAAAAGTGGAGCCCCACGGTGTCAAATCACCAACCCTTCTGTCTCAACATATGGACAGCCAAGTGGAGTCCAGAAGCCATAAAAACTCTCAGGAAAATAAATTTGAGTGTTGCCAACTGGAAGCTGGGTTGGTAGACACTGAAGTGGAAAATGGTCAAGGGACATGGCAGCACGGACCGTTTCGTGGCCATCACTCACTCTGTCTACGTCACTCGTGTGCCACATGAAGGTCGCTATACCCTGACATCGCTTCCTCAAAGAGGGGGTCTGTCACATAAGAAAAAATGGGAGAAAACACCTTTAGCAAGAAGTTTAGTGGGGCAAACCACAGCTTTGCTTCAGGTGTCAGTAAACACCCCTCTCTCTCCATCGCCAGCTCCAGAATCCCACCAGCACTCAGCATCCGCTGGTCTAGGTCACTTGTGGCTGCACCTTGTTAGGCTGAGAATGTGAGAGAATAATCGCACCAGCTGTCTGGCCCAGGTGAATGGAAACTGCTTCTGATTCTCCTCCCTGATAGAGATTAAGAAGAACACATTTGCCAAATCAATAGTGATGTCCAAAGTATCAGAAGGTGTGTGGCGTCAAGTAAGGAAAGCACATCCAGCTGGTTGCGGCGATTGAGCTACCACTTTAAGTTTATGGCTACGCACTGGCATCTGGTGTCGACAAGGGCCAGACAAGTAAACTAAACAGCCACATGGGGAAGCCATCACCTCTGAGGCCTGCAAGTCTCTGAACAGCTGTCTCTGCCGTCCCACTCAGGATGCAGTATTGATTCTGATTCCCTGTCCCGGCCAGGACTGAATCAGGGAAGGGGCACAGTTTCGGGGCTTCTGTGCGTCCATTCCTAGTATTATGGTTCTTATTTCCCAGGTAGAGGTGTCGGTGTGAGTGAGGACTTGACGGTGAGCACTGTAATATTTATCCTGTTCATGCAATCAGGGCTGAAGTTTAACATCTCCAGGGACTCACTCTAAACTCTTTGGACATGAGTGACATGGAAATGGCTTCAGTTCCATTTATGATCTGGCCCCCGCTCGAACCAGAGGACATGATCCAACTGTGAGTCCCCTGGAATGAGGGTCCCTTCAGACCCTGTATCCAACCTTCTAGAGACCTTCCTTGTTGTGCTGTTCTTCCCCCGGGGAACAGCTGCAGGAAGAAACGGAGGTGTTACTATTGTGCTCGTTCAGCATGCTGTTACAGGGCTGAGGAGTAGCTGCTTCCTCCTTCCCCTGATGGACTCTGAGCCTGAGAATTGTCTCAGGTCTGAAAACTAGTGGAAGAACAGTAAATTTCCCTGCAGTGGTGGGTGACATTAGCCACCAGCCCTCCTGCTCTGTTACTTTGTGTCACGTTGATCTTTCTAGTAGTGCAATGTATGTCCACCTGCCCTGCTTCTCAGAGATTACGGGAGGCCGGGGGGTCTCACCTGCCATTCTTGGATCATTGCTCATTTAAATTATGCACATACTGCCTTTAATGCTTAAGTGCAGACACCTGTCTCATCATGACCTTTCTGCAGCATGGACAGCCCTGTGGCATAGCGACATCTCCTACTACCCAGCCTGGTACACAGAGGAAGGTCTGGATGATGCCAGCGCCCCCCTCACT
This sequence comes from Nycticebus coucang, assembly GCF_027406575.1. Taxonomy (NCBI): domain Eukaryota; kingdom Metazoa; phylum Chordata; class Mammalia; order Primates; family Lorisidae; genus Nycticebus; species Nycticebus coucang. The sequence continues at coordinate 8,281,314 of NC_069794.1, read as the reverse complement.
GCATGCTTCTTACAGACTGAGTAAAGGGATTGTTCTACAGACCATTCCAGGGAATAGGATCACCTGGTGGCTTCTAAAATATTTCATGCAGTAAGAATATTCTAGAATGCTTACTTCTTCTACTTGTTTGCTTCCTCCCACAATAGTCTTTCAAGAAAATTCCACCATCTCCCCATCACTTACCCAAGCTCTAAGCCATCTCTGTAGCACATTAAGGTTAGTTTCAAATGTCCTTTCCAAGATATTAAGCATGAGGTTGCAATAGGCTGTGTCCCTCCAAACTTCAGATGATTTTAACATCTAACCATCAAAGAGATAATACTAGGAGGTGGGGCATTTTGAAGGTGGTTGACTCATGATGGTGGAGCCCTCATGAAGGGGAATACTACTTTTATAAAAGAGACTCCAGAAAGCTTTCTCACCCCTGTTCTTTCATGTGGGGTGCAATGGGAAGGCAGCCATTGGCAACCCAGAAGAAGGCACTCTTGATTTTCGTGGCTGCCACTGTGATCTCAAACAGTGGGCAACACGTGTCTGTTGTTTATCTGCTTCACATCCTCCTGTCTCTCAATCCCGGTCCTTAAAGCTTCATCCAAGGCATTTTTTTCCCAGTCCTTGACTCCATGTATTAGCTAAAGCTGACATTCGTTTTAGTGAAAAAGCCCCTTCTTCTTGGAGCTGTGATAACACTTGGCCCTGAATCCCTGCTGAGCCTTCACACTGGTTATTGGCCTGAGCAATGAAGAGGCAGAAGGTCCAGAGGAAACGTAGGAGCAGATAATGGGAATGGAAAACATCACCTCAGAGGCGGCTGTCTCATGTTGGCTCTTTCAAGGTCTCTCCTTATGAGAAGTTCTTCTTTTCCAAGGAATGTAGCCAGCCACTTCTAAATCAGAGAGTTTGTGGGGATCTCAGTGTCCAGGGCTCTCAAGCACATCCACCCAGATGTCTACTCAATGGTTGCTGCCATTTCTTCCATATCAAGATGTCAACTTCGGTGCAGGCAGCTTGCTAGGCTTAAGAATTCAGCCTTCTGTGTAGTTATGTTCTTCTCACAGTCAAGCCCCGGAGCTGTTTTCCAAGTGTGCTCTGCCCTCTGGGAACAGGAGATAAAGTTCTTTAAATGCCATTATGGTAAACTCTGGATTTCACCTTGTTCTCCGAGTCCATATGCACATTGAGCCTGCAATTTCATTCATTCAGCACATTAATTGCATTTCACAACAAATAACTTCACAGTCCTTTGAAATACCATGGTCTCCATATGTCTTAAATGCTAAAGAGTCTGCGTAAGCCAGCAAATCCCATCCTGATTCCTCAAGATTAAATTTCTTCTTAGTTGTGTTGGTGAAACATGTTACTGTGTATCGAAACCTCCTCTTAACACCAGCAGAAGGGTGCTGCCATCTTGCCAACCAAGCAAACTCTTGAATCTCTTTCTGAGGATAAACTTCCTATACATTCCTCTGTCCCACTCCTGAAGAAGAACCTAAAACCAGGATTATAGTGCAAGTAGTTTATTCTGAAAGGGATTCCAAGAAACTTCAGCAGGGGAAATGGGAAACTGACACAGTGGTATAAAAGGAGCTAATAAAGTTTACTATCAAGCACTTTGTCACCGAGGGTGATAGGGGCTTTGTTCTCAAATGCTAAAGTTCAATCTCACCCCAGAATTATCCCACTGAAGTAACGTGGAGAACAAAGGAGGGGGCCGGAGGGGATGGGTAATGGCTACAATGGCTACAATGGCTACAATGCATACTTGCCAGGTAGGGGCTCACTTGACTCAAATTGTACAAAAGAAACGCATGAAACCAAAACATCTGTACCCTGAAAATATTCTGGGGGTGAAAAGAATGCATGTCAATTCTCATTTTTTTTTAAAGCTACTTTTGAAAGACACAAATTCCCTGGCACTTCAGGCATGAACTTAGGCTTCAGAGACCAGAGAAAGCCCACGGGCAAGGACAAGGAGGTGCTGACATTTGGAAGCTGCTGATGTACAAGAAAGTTGTAAGAACAAGGAGACTGGGCGGCCCCTGTGGCTCAAGGAGTAGGGCGCCGGTCCCATATGCCAGAGGTAGTGGGTTCAAACCCAGCCCTGGCCAAAAACCACACAAAAAAAAAAGAACAAGGAGACCTGGGTGGCACACTGGCTGTCAGCTACACCTGCAAAAAGGACAATCTACAAGGGAAAAACAGGGTGTTCTAACATTGTAACATCATAACCTTGAATATTAAATCACACTCTTCTGAAATATCTTTATCCATCCTGTTCTTATTGCTGGTGAAGATTCATTATAATCAACTCTTTTACTGGGAATATTAATAGTTACAAACTAGTTTTATAGATCTTATTTTCATTTGCATTGATCTGTTACAAAAACAATTTTAATTTAGAAAATGTCTACATTTATTGAAAGAATAATATCAAGTACAAAGATTATTTAAATCTAAACATGGTTGTTCATGGTTGTTCGATCCCAGCACTTTGGGAAGTCAAAATATTTGAGGCCAGGAGCTCCAGACAAGCCTGGCAACATAGCCAGACCACATCTGTACAATTTTTTTTTTTTTTTAATTATCTGAGCATGGTGATTCTAGCTACTCAGGAGGCTTAGATAGGAGGATCCCCTGAAACCAGAAATCTGAAGCTCCGGACACTGCTTTCCAATCTGAGTGGAAAAGCAAGACTTCATCCCAAGAAAAAAAAAAATTATATATTACTATATAGGATGCTATAAAATTTGCTATATAGGATGTTATAATAAGAGAAATCTTATGAAGACAGATGAACATAAAAGTGAAAACTTGAGTGGTAAGACCAGCCAGAAATTTGCACATGCTGGTGCACCTTTCTGAAAACACACACATACCTACACGTGGATAAATGTGTGTCTAGGTTTATATAATTATGTAAACATCAATTTTGTGTGAGAAGTTTACAATTCATCATCCACTGTTAAAAAAGAGACAAAGAGTATTACTTTAAGTTGGTGGTAACGGTGGAGATAACATTGATGCCATATAATGATTATACCCACATACACATAAACACTTATGTACACACATGTTCCAAAAAGGATGTAGTTTTCTGTTGTTAAGATGCATTCCTAAAAATATATTTGTATGCCTACATTTCAAAAATTATTTGTAGGGAGTTGTATAAGGATATGTTCCTAAAATTTTATGGATCTCTATGTTCCCTTATATAAATAAAATATAAATAAATAATTATATATGGTTATGTATATATTTATATCAAACTATATATAAGCACATAACTACATTAACTATGTATGATTACTTACTATTTTTCCTGCAAGTAGTAATTTTAGCCCTTGAAATTTATCGAATAAATTTGAAAGGACTTGGAGATTCTAATGCTGCATTTATATCCTATGACATAAGGACTACAAGGACCATTACTGGCATTACTGGCCCTCTTGTTCAAAAGACTTCCAAGTTCAATTCAGGCACCTGAATTTTATAAACCTTTCACATGTAGCCAACACTGTAGTGAACCATTGTTAGAGTAAAGGGGATTATCAAACAATATTACTTTCAATAGCTTGAAATTTTTGATGACGGGTTTGCATTTTAAAAGGGTGAATAAAACCTTACATTGGGGAAAATGTATTCTTATTCAATAAATAATGCTGGGAGAACTGGTTAATCCCATGTAAAAGACTGAAACTGGACCCACACTTCTTACTACTTACAAAAATGAACTCACAGTGGATGAAAAATTTAAACCTATGACCCAAAGGTACACAAACTCTAGAGGAAACTATGAGAAAAACTCTGAATTTTGTTGGTCTAGGAAAGAATTTATGGAGAAGACCACTGGTGATGGAAGCAACAACAAAAATAAATAAACAGCAGCCTTAAAAAAAGATGGAGACTTTACCTCTTTGATGTTTACATGGATGGAGCTGGAACATATTCTTCTTAGTAAAGTATCTCAAGAATGGGAAAAAAAGTATCCAATGTACTCAGTACTTTTATGAAACCAATTTATAATTACTCACACTTTCTGATGAAAGACAGATCACTACTATATCCCATGATGAAGGAGAGAAGTGGAGGGGAATGGGAGGAGTGGAGGAGGAGGTTTGATGGAGGGAGGGTAAACAGTGGGACCACACCTATGGAGCATATTGCAAGGGTACAAGTCAAATCTATCAAGTATAGAACATAAATGTCTTAACACAATAATTAAGTAAATTAATTATTTACTTGAAGGTGGAAGCTATATTAATTAGTTTGATGTAAGCACTCCAAATTGTATAAAAAATCCACACATTGTACCCCACAAATGCATAAATGTATTCCTGATCTATGTGCATATGACTTAATAAAAGGAAAAATAAATAGGACCTGATCAAATTTAAAGTTTCTGCACAGCTAAGGACACAGTCAACAAAACAAAGATACAACCTTCAGAAGGGGAGAAGATACTTGCATTCTGGGAATCTGACAAAGGGCTAATAACCAGAATACATAAAGAACTCAAGCAAATCAGTAAGAAAAGGGCAAACAACCCCATTAAAAATTGGGCATGGATAATCCTTCCTCATGAGAACAGACAAAGGATCAATAAACGCCCACGGATAAATGACACACTTCTTGGGTGAAGGACTCAACTCCAACTCAGTCTTAGGTATGCAAACAATGTAACCTAATCATATGTGCCCTCATATGAGTCTGAAATTAAAAAAAAATAATAAAAGGCTGAATCAGGTATAGAAACAATTCAGAATGGTCAATATAAAATATATATACATTGTCTTGAATGATTTGGAAACTTAGTGTCATGTGTTGGAAGAATTCATGCTATTAGATGATGTTATTTGGCTAAAAAAGCTGAGAAGGAGCATTGCAGAAGAATAAAATGTTAGCTGGAGGAGAGATCATAGAAAGCCCATGAAGGATCAATTTGGGGTGAGAGAAATGCTAATAACTGTGTAGAGTGTGATCAGAATTCTGGTCTTTAAGACCTATTTTCTTCTGGTTTTCAGCAAATATTTAGTGAAGGGCTACTTGCTAGTAGGTGTGCACAGTGTGAATCCATTCCAGTTCTCTATTTATATAAATAAGAGTTTTACATAAGGAAAAGATAAAGTGAATTATTTGAGACTCATTATTCATTAAATAGCTATAAAGTCACCAAACTTAAACTTAGGGCAGAAATCATCTAGAGAAAATACCAAAAGGTGAGCATGAAAATATATCAGAACAGGTATAATAAAGAAGAAAAATCAAAGAATTAGGGCAAGCTTTGTCTTTTCTAAATAATAAACTTAGGACATAGTGAAACCTTACTCTCTTGCTCTACATATATTAAAATAAGGAAATAAAACTCTAATTGAGCAGCTAGTGTTTGAAGAACAGACACTATTAAATGTAATCTTGAGGGCAGGATCAGTATGAGCGGGAACAGAACCTGTGCTTGCTTGACTGTAAGTCCAGTGACTATAGCACTAGGTGGTCTCAGGTATTAGAGAAGTGAAGTAAGCACAGAGATCAAGCTAAAATCTTCCTGAAAAACATTGGTCAAGGACAAGGATATAGAAATAATGGAAGAAAAGTCAAAGGAGATGTAAGATACACCAGGTGTTCTAAACTACATCAAACACAGTGGTTCTCAGCCAGACGAAGTTCAGCCTCGGAGACATTTGACTATGCCTGGAAACACGCCTGAGGTCATTACTAAAGGGTGAATGTAGCCACCGGCATCTCACAGGCAAAGACAGAGATGCTTCCGTATATCCTACAGAGTACAGGGCAGTTCTCAATGCAAAGAATCATTTGACCCAGAAGTCAATACTGTAGAGATTAAGAAACCATGCTAGCATAGCTGGGCATTGTGGTAGGTGCCTGCAGTCCCAGATACTAGGGAGGCTGAGGCAAGAGAATCATCTAAGCCCAAGATCTGGAGGTTGCTGTGAGCTTTGATGGTACAGCACTTTATCGAGGGCAACAAAGTGAGACTCTGTCTCTAAAAAAAAGAAAGAAAGAAACCATGCTAGCAATTCCAGAAGAAAAAATAAAATTTAAAAAGGAAGAGTAAGTGGTGAGAGTATTACAGGATCATTGGATGATGTTACAGTAAACCTCCAAATTTCAGTGGTTTAACAAAAGAGGAATGTACGTACTTATATAACCATTTAATGAAGGTGATTTTGGGTGGTAGAAATAAGGCTCTCCTCCCTGAAATGATTCAGGGAATCAGTCTTTGTCCTTTTTGTGGCAGTTCCATCAGGAACCTGAGGGAAAGAAGGAGTGATCACAGCCTTCCAGCTTGTTGAAAGCCCTGACCTGGAAGTGACACATGTCACTTGTCACAGGTATTTATGTGGACACCTGAATTGCAAAGAGACTGAGGAGAGTCACTTCCTAGATAAGAAGCTATGTCTCCATGATAATTCCATGCTGTAAAAAGAACATGGATTTTGTCAAGAATTAGCTTGTCTAGACTCCATCCACCACTCTGACCTTTCTCTCCACATTCCCCAGACTTTGTCTCTTCTAGACGAGCATTCACAATGTCCAAATCAGCTCACTCATCAGTCCTTGATGACCGATGCCCACACACCAAGTCCAAATGTAGAGTGACAGGGCCCTTGGTAATAGTAGGTAATACCCAAGAGTCAGTGAATTTCATCTCAATTCATCTCCTTCTCAATTTCATCTCTTCTTTCATTAAGGAAAGACCGTCATACACAATGGCATTCTAGCCTCATATCTTAGCCCTGTGTTCCAAGTTCACAACAGGCAGCTATAATAATGGGTCACCCCACACAAATTGGGACAAACCTTTATCTCCTCAGACCCTGTAGTCTGTTTCCTGACTGCCCATAACTTGATTATTAAAACAATATGGAGTGTTCTGGTTTTCTTGTGTATTTTCACCTTGAGACCTATGGAGTATTAAATAAGAAATAATAGTCACACCTAGACAAACTGTGGTATCATTCAGAATTTTGAACATTTAAAAATGCTACAAATTTTACAGAGGGAACAAAAATATGTCATAGTCATTGAGTATTTTCTACTTGATGGCCTATTTCTTTTAACTATGTAATTTAACTCTTGAAGTGACCCCGAAAGTAACCACTATTATTATTGTTATCTTATAGGCATGGACACTGAAAGACATGCAGTTAAAATAGCTCACTCCAGTAAGATGGATATATAGTAATGCTACATCCAAAATCCAAACATGTAATTGTTAACCTGCTCTATAATGATTTTATAGTACTTATAAAAGAGTAAGAATCAAATGAATAACATAATCTGTATCTATATTGAATGTAGGAAGACAGCTAAGAAATATTGTCAAAGTACCAAGACATGATAAATTTAATCCTATGTTTCCATACATGGATGAAGATAAATTTATGAGTGAGAACAAAATATTACTATTTTAGATATGTGAGGATTTAAAAAAATATTCCACAAAGATTGGTTTAAATATCAATATCTCTATGATTACATAGACTATACATAAGTGTAGGCTGTAAGATGATTAAATTATTGCCTCAAAATGCAAATATCGACAATATGGTACAGGGTATGGTTAGAATGGAGAACAAGATAAGGCACAAATATTTAGTATCTCAAACTACAGTTAATAAAAACTGAAAACTTAAATGTGAATTATAAGATAAGGGTAATTTCTGGGAAGTGAATGGGTATTAAATAACTACAGTAAATAAGTTAGTTAATAAGATAGATGCAAGCAAGAAAATTATCTTGAAGATGAAATTTAATAATTTTTTAATGTCTAAGTCTGTGTTGGTCAGGGGGGTTTATTATCCTTCAGAGCCCTACACATCAAGGGAATATGTACTCACCAAATTCTTACATATGTACCTTCACTGAATGTTAATGAGATGTATTGGTAGTAGAACGAGAGAACTGAGAGCGACCTCCATCCAGAAAATCTGAAGGCAGCTGATACTATTTCAGTGGTTGACATAGGTCTATTCAAAATTTCCATTTCTTTCTGGCTGAATCTAGGAAGGTGGCCTGCTTCCAGGTATTAGTCTATTTCCTCCAGATTTTCATATTTCTGAGAATAAAGTTTTTTTGTAGTAATCATTAAGGATTTTTTTTAATTTCTGAGGTATCTCTTGTTATTTCTCCTTTATTATTTCTGATTGATGATATTAGGGATTTTACTTTTCTGTTTCTGGTTAGGTTAGCCGAAGGTTTATCAATTTTGTTAATCTTTTCAAAGAGCCAACTTTTTGATTTGCTGATCTTCTAAATGATTCTTTTGTTTTCAATTTAATTTAATTCTGCTGTAATTTTGGTCATTTTTTTTCTTCTGCTGGGTTAAGGGTTGGCATGTTCTTCCTTTTCCAGTTGCTTGAGATGACCCATTAAGCTGTTGACTTACTCTCTTTCTCTTGAGGAAGGCTTTCCACATTATAAATTTCTCTCTTAGGACTGCCTTTGTGGTATCCCACTTGGGATATTATCAAAATCCCAAGGTTTTGATAATTTCTGTTTTCACTGTCATTTTGTTCCAAAAATTTGGTAATTTCTTTCTTAATCTCATCTTTGAGCCAGCTATCATTCAGCATAAGGTGATTTCATTTCCATGACTTTATTTGAGTGTGAAGATACCTGTTGTTGTTGAATTCAAATTTTATTCTGTGATTGTTGGAGAAAATAGAAGGAATTTCTATTCTTTTAAATTTGCTGAGGTTGGACTGTGACCTAAAATGTGAGCAATTTTCCAGGACGTTCCATGGTCTGATAAGAAGAATATATATTCAGGTTTATTAGGATGAAATAGTCTACAGATGTCTGTTCAGTACATTAAGTCCATTATTGTAGGGTCCAGTTTATGTCCAATATTTTTTTGTTTAGTTTTTTTCTTGGAGGATCTATTCAACACTGCCAAAAGGGTGTTAAGATCTCCAATTATTATAGTGCAGGGAGATAATCAAATTGTTCATGTCTGCTAGGATTTCCTTATAAATTGAAGAGCATTCTGGTAGGGTGCATAAATGTTAATAATTGAAGTCTCTTCATATGTGAGTGTTTCCCTTGACAAATATGAAGTGATCATTCTTATCTTTCCTTACCTTTGTTGGTTTAAAGCCTATTGTATCTGCGAATAAAATGGAGACTTTACCTCTTTTACATTTACACAGATGGAGATCAAACATAGTCTTCGTAGTAAAATATCTCAAGAATGGAATAAAAATTATACAATATACTCAGCACTATTATGAAACCAATATATAATCACCCACACTTTCATACGAATGATAAAACACAACCATAGTTCAGAATGAAGGAGGGAAGAGGAAGGTGAGGGGAGGGGAAAGGGAGGGTGGAGGCCAGGTGGAGGGAGGGTAATCAGTGGGAACTCACCTATGCTGCATATTGCAAGGATACATGTTAGATTTATTAAGAGTAGAGTGTAAATTTTTTAACACAACAATTAAGTAAATGAGGTGAAGGCTATGTTAACCAGTCAGATGTAAGCACTCCAAATTGTATATAAAATCAGCACATTGTACCACATAAATGCCTTAATGTACACAGCTATGATTTAATAAAAAACTAAAATAAATAAAAAGAGTCTAAAAAAATTAGGACACACGAAACAAAACAAAAAAAGACAATCCGAAGGCAGGACTGGGAACTGTGAAAGGTCCTTCAGAAACTCCAGGTTTTACACTGAGCATGTGCAGTGGCCACTGCTTTGCAGAAGAATGCACTTACCAAGAAACACTCCCAGAATGAGCCTCTGGGCCTTATGCACTGCAAGAGAACTCAGATACCCTCCCGGACACTAAACCCCAAGCTGTAATAAAGAGAAGGCCCTGAAATTAGCTTCAAAGTATATGAATTCAATCCACACAGTACTGAACGAAATTTAAAGCTACTCTAGAGTCCCCAGTTAGCTCAACTATAGACTAGCGAGGCTCACATCACCACTTTATTTAACTTCCTACTGTTATTTATTTAACTTCCTACTGTTCTTAAAACCATTTAATTAACAATCACAAGGCCCTTAAAGAAGAAAGAACAAATGAGCAAGATATTAGAATTATCAGCGAAATACTTTGAAATGACAACGCTAAATATTTGAAAAGATTGAGTGAAAAAAGATGGACAATATGTGTCAATTGATGGAAATTGTTAAGAAAATCTCTTTCATCATGCTGGATGTCGAATAAACACTTTGTAAATCATTGTTGATTATATTGAAAATCAAGATTAAATTTGTTACCCTTTGTAATTCTCTGATCTAAGCTGATATAATTATATGACAGGTAACTATCGAACATACAGAAAATACATTATTTTAAATGTAATCTAATTAAAATGATACATATGTATGCACACATATTTATCAACATATAGACAGAAATATAGGTACGGCCAAGGCTAGATTTTGTTTTATTCGAACTATTTTCATTTATAAAATAAGAGATAGGGAGAAAACATATAACCATTAGGTAATATTATAAGTATTAAAAAGGCAGAGACAAAAATTTTTCCAAAATATCAAGCCAATATATACCCCATATTCTTACTACTAAAAATTGAAATTCAAATATTGGGGTCTGTACAAGACTGCAATATTACCAGCTATTCTTTTCGCTAACAATCAAATTTTAAATGAAATGCATTGATTTATAACAGGGAAAAAAATATAAAGAAAAGGGAAATAATCCTAATAAACGAAGATTCAAAGATGTTATGTTAAAAATCAATGCGTCTTTATTGAAAGACAGCGAAGTCCTAATTAAACAAGAACTGTATTGTTTTGATGGATAGTAAAATGTTGGAGTGATGAAAGTTATTGAGTTAATCTCTAAATACTGTTTGAAATCAGTCTAAATGATATATGAATATTTTTAAATAAATTTGAAGTGCTTGTGTTGTGTAACAGAAATACGTGAAAAATAGATAATTTTGAAAAATAACAAAGAAGTTCATATGACTTAGGAAAGATATTAAAACATAAGATAATTCATTAAATATTATTTGGTGCCCTCAGGTATCAGTGAAAAGAAATACACTAATAGATTTCATGTAAGAATCATAAAAATACTGAAACTTATATAATAGGGCTACATTTTTAAATCACGAGAAAGGAGTGAATTAGTCAATGGATGCTAAAGCCACCAAAGATCTACATACACTGGATTTCCCAAGAAAAATAAATGACAGACTCTTAAACACTACATATTTGCAATGCATTTTTCTCATTATATAAAGTTTTTACTTGATAGTTATTGGTTCTTCAATTATTTTTGTTAAAATGCTCTCCTCCTTTCTTTAATTTTGAGCAAAGATTTCCCTCTCACAACAAACTTCTCAATTTATTGATGATTTTTTTGTGATTTTTAAATTAAACTTATTTTTAAATGTCTCTGATTACACCAGACTAAAAATTAGGCACCCACCTATTTTTTCACACACAATGAGTATTTTTATTTAGTTTCTAAGTTCTACTGCTATGCTCTCCAAATTCCTTAATTACTAAAATCTCTACTTTTTTTTTCCTTTGGATGCAGTAGTGTCTGTTTTTTGCTGCTTGAATTTTAATGTAACTTTTTTTTTTTCAGTTAATATTGCCAACGACAATTATGTGTGGTTTTGTTCCACTTGAATTTCCATTTGAAGCTCTAGTTTATCTTCTGTGAAATTGTTAAGGCCTTTACTTGACTTGATCTCTGTACATTTTTCAAGCTAATTCAAAAAAGCTTTTATTCAATTTAAAATAAGCACATTTTTATTTGGAATGGAGATGAAGTTTTGGAGAGAAAGCAACTGCGTTTTTACCTTGTTATTATTCATTAAATCTTTCACAAAGTTAGGTAAAACTCTGTAATCATTACTTTTCTAAGAACGCTTCTTCTTTTTGGCTTTTTAAATGTTATTTTTCCCATAATATGTAAATGTACTCCACCTTGTACATAAAGGACAGGCTAATCATAGGTTTCATACCTTTATATAAGGCTAGTAAAAAAACAATGTTAGATAACAACAATTTGTATTAACTTGTTGAAAATAGTTTTATTTAATATAGAAAGAATTTAAAGATGCAATATATTAATAAGATGAATTTAAACCACTCTAAACAAGGCATACGTTTTCACATAGGAAGGACCACAGTGCGTTGATCCTACCTCATATGTTCTCCTTTCCTATTTCTATTTGCTATTAAGACCCTTCCCCATGCTACTCTGGAATAAATGTTACCCAGACAGATTCTACAAGGAAGACACGCTGTTAATGTTAAGTTTCTCAAAAGACAATAAAAAATCAATATTTTAGAATAAGACTCTGTCTGAGATACTGCTTTGGTGATGAGCATAGTTTGAGTTTGTGCCTATGTGAATGTGTATGTGTGTGTGAAGACTTACTTTAAGGGGAATTTGAAAGGAAAGCTCCAAATAATTTTGCCATTAAGTAACTTAATTATTGAAAGAACATTCCAAGGTGATGATTTTCTACTTTCCAGTAGAAAGAGGACAAACTTCAGTTACTAAGTTACATGGAGTCAGATCCCTGTTGTACAGTAGACCAGTTGTTTGACTTTGCACATATGACGTAACCTCCTCATGCCTCAAATTCCACATTTACAGCATGAGAATCATGCTAATATAACATAATGTCTGGCATAGGGAGGAAGGTCCTTGGTAAATGTTAGGCCTTTTCCCTTTCCAGCCCAACTTTCACCTTTACAGTAATGGGGAAATCCTAGCAGGTTGGTTAAAAAATTTTGGTTCCAGTCATTTATTTCACTTTATAAAAATACTTAGATTCTTTCTGGCGCCTAAATTACTCAGTGAATAATAAGAAAGTACCGCTGAAGCTGACATTACATTTACAGTTCCTCAAAGTATATGAGCAGTACAGTTATATATTTATTTACAAAGATGCTATTACTCTGTTTCCCCCAAAATAAGACATCCTCCGAAAATAAGACCTACTGACAGGAAAGAAAAGACGTCCCCTGAAAATAAGACCTAGTGCATCTTTGGGGAAACAGGGTATTAACCTACTATAAATCAAGCTTGCAATGACTCATTCTCCACTGTACAATCTAACAGATCATGGGAAGAATTATTAAATTTTTTCTTACATTAAGATAGAAAGATCACATGGTTTGTTTTGGTTTTAACAGATGATATTGAGGGGTACTGGAATAAAATTCCACCCTTTTGCATGTGTACAAATCAGGACCTGGTGACACTGTCACCTGCTTTGATTGGGGGTCAGTCTAGCTACAGTACAGCCAAGTTAAACATAAGCCTTTTTAACTAAAAAAAAAAAAAAAGTTTTGAGAAGTGAGAGAAAACTTGGAGGTATGAAAAAATCTGACTTTACGTATAAAGATCTGGAGTCACAATAAGTAAAAAAGTATTATGGAAGGTAATTCCAGCAGGATCAGGTCTCAGACTCCTCCACACCGGGTATTGCTTTTTTCCTACTATATCATAAAGAAACATTCTCATTCTTTTTGTATTCTTCTGATTCTGTATGCTAGGGCTGCAGTTCCCAACCACTGGGCTGCAGGTCAGCACTGATCCCTGGCCTGTTAGGAACCAGGTCACACAGCAGGAGGTGTGAAGCTTCCCCTGAGTTCACAGTGGCTCCCATTTACTTTCATCACTGCCTGTCAGCTTAGTCAGGACACTGGATTTTCATAGGACTTGTACCCTACTGTCACCTCCACCTGTGAGGGATCCAGATGATGACTCCTTGTGAGAATCTGAAGCCTGATGATCTCAAGTGGAGCTGGGGCAGTGATGCCAGCACTGGGGAGTGGCTGCAAATGGACTATCTTCAGCAGAGAGGTTTGACTGCAAGGCGACTGTAAGAAGTCAATTGCTTCCAGACTAATATCAAAACTTGCCCCCATTCCTTGATCCACAAAAAAGTCCTGTTCCATGAAATTGGTCATTTGTTCCAGAAAGGGTGGGGGCCTGCTCCACTTAGGTGGATATCAGCACCAATTAATCTTCTCTGACTATAGAAAACTTGAACATTTGTATTTTTGTTCTGATCCATGGTTTAGCTCCATAATTGGGAATCATTATGGGCACTGTAATTCCTCTTACTCTGTAAAATATGTTTTATATGGTGAAAATTTCATACAAAAACTCCAAGTAGGGAATCAATAAAAATATGGCCTCTCAACTCTGAAATGGACCACAGATCAAATTATTACCTAATAACCAAATGCTCCCATAATTCCCCAAATTATTTTCATGCATTGGAAGTTATTGGCATTGACTCTCTCATGCCAAATGTGCCACTGGCAAGAGTTTGGAAGTCTTTGTTATATAGGGAGCTTTTTAATATTTGTTGTAATGGTATTTATAGACAGCAGTGTGCTTGTAGAATATTACTAGCTTTAGGCTTTCTTTACCCCCGAACAAACTCAATTCCCAAGCTCCCAGAGCAATTTTTAAGCAGAAAGGGAGAAGGAAGTTCTGAAGACAAATGTAGTAGTGATCCCGTACTAGGTGGAAATCAGAATTGAAGATAGTAAGGGCCAAACACAATTTCATAAATAGGGTGGCCCAATTTTCTGGCCACTGTTTCTCTGACATGCTAGGGTGGAAGGTAAGAAAGACCAGTTAGTGGAAAAGCATGCCGTCATTATGATGTGCTCCAAGCCAGACAGAGCTTACACCATAGCCATGTTAATAGTAAGAATACACAGTATTTATTAATCATTTACTATGTACCTTTTAATGGGGTAAGTGTCTTACATCTAGATTTTATTGAATCTTTGGAAGAATGTATTAGTTAATACTACTAATTTTCCCATTCTGCCCAATATAATATGACTGTTGATGGACAGATCTGAGTTAAAAACAGAATTATTTGAAACGTCACAGTATTAGCTTACATATCTTTCCTTATAAAGTCCTAGAAATTATTTACGATAATGTAAATATTGGAGAGAGAATCAAAAAGATCAATAATTAAACCTGCAAAGAATAATATTTAACACTAGCAAGTTGAGAATTTTTTATATTTCTAAACACATTATGAAGTTACATAACCTCTCATCACTGGCCTGTGTTCTATTTAGAGTGAATCTTATAAAACTCATAAAAATATTTGTTTTATGGAAGTATTGAGTGTAAGAAAATTTTGTTTTTTATTATGTTTTATAATCTAAAATATAATAAATGTTTAAAGTTATTTTAATTACCTACATTTTTCTGTGTTTTCTGAAAATGTGTTTTCATTACATTTTAAAAGCTTCCAGACATCACATTTAATGAGAGAGAGATGTTGAATTAAGTAATGAAATTTTGGAAAGATATTCATTCATTGAGAAAGCAGTTCCTTATTTCTCTGAGATTTCACAGGTCCCGTTTAAACTTCAGTCCTATAGTCCATGTCCATTTTATTTTCAATATTTAAGAGTTTTAATGGGATTAGCAGGTTAATAAAATCTGTTTTCCTCTAAATCTTTTAACCTTTGTCTTTTTATTGTGTGGTGCAGCGCCCACCGTTTTCACATAGAGGGCAGCTTCATCCCTCTGAATTGCAGAATCTCTACCATTTGTACAGCCTTCCCCACACAGACAAAACTGAGCAGAGTCCAAAACATTATAATAACATTTGTCTCCAATGTTGATGAGGGCCAACACATATTAATTTGTCATTTGCCACATATTTATCAACCAGATTGCAGACTATTTCCAGACCGAGGCAGTTAAAAGCCTTTATTAAAAATGACGCTTTTGAAATCTAATTTAGTTCAGCATGCATATATTTTTGTCTATTTTTTATGTTTATGTTTTACAAGCTAATAATGTTTCAAAAGTATCAAATAGGAATGTTAGACTTTCTACATCTATTATTCTTTATTAATTTGTTTTAGTACAATGTTACTTTAAATCCCATCTTTTGCTATTGAAGCTCTGAATATTTTAAGGAAACTATACCATTGGTGGTATGAGTACAGTGGCAGGTAGTAGTTACCATGACAATCATAAATTTAAGGAACTATTCTTCACACATTTATAGTGGGAAATTATCAAGCAGGTAGAATGCATAAAGCAATCAAGGTAAGTAGTCCACTAAATATTCGAAGAGAACTTTTCACATCCGACAAGTAGAAACTCAGGGTAAGAGTGAAGTTTGTGCTTACATATGTGGCTGTGCTAGTATCGACAATGACAATTCCTGCAATATTAAAAAATGTAGTCCTGTGGCTCAAGGAGTAGGGCGCTGGTCCCATATGCCAGAGGTGGAGGGTTCAAACCCAGCCCCGGCCTAAAAAAAAAAAAAATGTACAAAGGTTGTTTAAGGTTAAGTGTGTAGGTTGCAAAACACAATGCAGGCTCAGTCTTCCTAGATCTCCTCGGTCTACGTAGGAATTTAAAATAACATTATTGGAAGATCTTTGCTAAAAGAAGAAAAAAATAGATAAGAAAAAAGACCATTCTATATTAAAAGAAATAAAAAGAACTTTAAAAATTGAGGAGATGTGTATTTGACAAAACTTTTCATAACCAAATTATATGAGAACATCTTGATATGTTGCCCTGAGTTTATTGTGGGATGAATAACACATACCAGTGGTTTTTTATTGCCTTCGTAATAAGTATTCAGCCCTCAAAAGTTACACTTTGAAGTATGGTCTTTGTTGGATCTTTCTCAACTTTAAGGCATTGTTCCAAATGCTCTAGGAAATAGAAAGATTCAGAGCTATAGTCTTTGCCCAGTTTGAGCTTAAAACATAGTATGGAACTAATGCAAAAAGAAAAATGAATGGCAGTGTTAACATTGCCCAAATTGATGGTGCAAATAAGAATCAGATGAAATTATCAAAGTAGAATCTTCCAGGTAAGGGCATGACAAAATAGAAAGGTGTGCACGGGAACTGAGTGTGACTCCTGAGACGGCTGCGAATTATCATGGTGTCATTTGCAAAGGTCATTTTCCACTCTAAGCTTCACTTATGTATCAGAAAGTAACTCTGTTGTAGTTGTGGCGGGCGCCTGTAGTCCCAGCTACTTGGGAGGCTGAGGCTAGAGAATCGCTTAAGCCCAAGAGTCTGAAGTTGCTGTGAGGTCTGACACCCAAGCACTTTATCCAGGGGGACAGAGTGAGAGTCCATGAAAAATAAAAAAACAATTTTGTTGGTTTGTTGAGGTTTTTATAACAAAAACTAGGTAGATTACATAATAAAAATGTATTTTCTTATAATTCTGGAAGTTGGAAGTTTGAGATCAGCACGTCGGTGGCGCTGGTTTCTTCTTGGACCTCGCTTCTTGGCTCACATGTGGCCACCTGCTCCTCTCTCTGTCCTCATGTGCCTGCCCTCTGCATCTGTGCCCAATTTTTTCTTGTATAAGAATATAAGGCTTTTTTTTCAGTTAAAAAACCTCATTTTAACTTAAGTGCCTCTTTAAAGAGCTTATCGTCAAATACACTCACATCCTGTAGAACTGGGGGTTAGAGCTATAAGATATACGTTTTGGGGTGATCCAGCCCATAACAGCACCTCACGATACCCATGCCATATGCCTGCTTTATGTTACATCCTTCGTATTAACCTGGATGGACGTGGAAGATATTATTCTTAGTAAAGCATCACAAGAATGGAGAAGCATGAATCCTATGTACTCAATTTTGATATGAGGACAATTAATGACAATTATGGTTATGGGGGGGGAAACAGAAAGAGGGAAGGAGGGAGGTGGGTGGGGCCTTGGTGTGTGTCACACTTTATGGGGGCAAGACATGATTGCAAGAGGGACTTTACCTAACAATTGCAATCAGTGTAACCTGGCTTATTGTACCCTCAATGAATCCCCAACAATAAAAAAAAAAAATAAATAAAATATTCCCTGTGAAAGTACGTTGAAAATTGAAAATGACTAAGCAGAGTTAAAAGGTGATCTGATGCAGGGCATGTAACACCAACTGTTGAAACAAATACATCTCCTGGGTTTAAGACAAAACCAAAGCATGGAAACAAACTAAAGAAAAATCCAATAAACATGATCCCCATCTAGATGTGACAAATTGAAGGTAGAGATTAGTTTCATCATTTCATATGGTCTTAGTTCTCGTCACTGGATTCTGTGCGTTCAGCCCAGAGAAGAGTCTCCAGGAACAGAGATCAGGACTGGAAGGCGACCACCGCCCACACCTGCATTTCACAGATGAAGAACAGTCGCGCAGTCCTAACGAAATACAAAGAGGCTGGGAAACCTTGTCTAGTGAGCAAAGGAG
This sequence comes from Nycticebus coucang, assembly GCF_027406575.1. Taxonomy (NCBI): domain Eukaryota; kingdom Metazoa; phylum Chordata; class Mammalia; order Primates; family Lorisidae; genus Nycticebus; species Nycticebus coucang. The sequence continues at coordinate 8,263,062 of NC_069794.1, read as the reverse complement.
GAAAAAAATGTAGATAGTCTCTATGCTGGTGAAAAAATTATAAAAATAATTCAAGTGTTACTAAAAAAATATTAGCCAAAGCCTGCCCCCAACTTATCAGTATATTTATTTTGATTAGACTTTGAAACATAAGTAGGTAGCCAAAGATAAAAATGAGAGCAGAGATTGCATTACAGTTAAAAGGTTATGATCCATGGATAGAAAGTTTATTACATTTTACATGGAGGAAATCCAATGTAGGGGCGAAAAGTCTATAGCCAGGGGGCTTAAAGTGATTTTTTTGATTTTTTTTCCCACGCTTTAGCTAAGACGCAAGCCATTGTTAAATTATCTAACCTTTCTAAGTTTAAATTCCTTCAGCAGTGCATTTATAAGAATACTTACATAGTAGTACCTCGTAAGTATTATTGTATAATACCTTATAGGGACCTTGTTAGCATTAAAAGAGTAATTTGCATATCTCCTATGGCATTATAAACACCCAATTAAGATTCAATAACATTAGAGATATTAAACGCCAACAAGTGGAACATAACCACTTCCCAAAATAATGAATAGCGTTTTTTAAATCTCTTCCTATTTCCTGATTTGGTTTAAGTTAACAGACAAAGTTAATACACAAGTTAATAAACAAAAAAAAGTTAAAAAGAAAGTTATACAGATGAAGCTAGAATAAATAGTATGCATTGTCTTGTTAACTACTTAGAAAAGGAAGGGTTGGCCATAGTACCTGACCGAGTCTGCTGCTTTCAACATCTTTGTTAGTTTACGGTTCAAGATTCATAGGGCAATTTCTTGAGACTTTTGTGCAAAACGGTTTCCAAAGTAACTTGGGTATAAAGAGGAAACCTTCCTACATCATTCACTCAGAACTCATTTCTATACAAAGATTGACTCACACAGAGTGACACTTTTGCTCTAAGCTAATCTACAAGTCCAGTTGAATCCCTGACAAAATTCAAGCTAAAGAAATGTTAGAATTTAATTATGAACAACTTTTTTGGCATTAGAAATAACTGTTGTAGACTAGACCTTTATCCAAAGACTGATTAGAAAGTAACTCAACTTCACCAGATTTATTTGCTGGGGCATTTACTAGAGAAGCATTCAGGCCTCCACCATCATTATAAATCAAAATGTCAACACTATGAGTTGTACTTAGACACAAATGGGCAGCTAGCGTGGCGCTAGAGCACAGCTGGGGTGTGCTTTACAAATCCACTGACCTTAAGTATATTGCCACTGTGGTTGATTCCAGCCGGAGCTTCTGGGTGTCACTCAACATTATTATCCCAAAAAGATTATTATAATTAGCCCTCAATCATTTAAGGTGGAAAATTCAGGCAATATGAATTAAGAAATGAATGTATATCTAGAAACTGTATAATTTAATACAACACCACTTGTTGTGTGCCAAATATTTCAAAACAGACCTATGTAAATTTCCCCAATTTTGTGTTGTAATGTAAAATGTAGTAACTTTGATCATTTTTTTGTCTACCTCAAAACCCACCAATGCATTCATATTGTTAACTGAGTTTGGCATAACTTCTGTAGGTCCTAAATTTAACTATGAATTTGAATATGGTCATTTTTGTTTTATTCATCCATGCCAGAAATAAGGTATAGTCAAACTAACTAAACCAAGTTCAGGAGTTAAAATAATCATAATAAGTATTTCTTCCAGATAGCAAATATTAAATGTACTCTCTGATTATGTATTATATGTTAAACATACCATGTAACATATATCACATGTTAAATATAGTAACATATTCTAAGAAATAAAAAAAGGGGGGGGGAATTTCAATCATGTTGACTACATTGATTTCCCCTATTAGAAAAGCCAAAATATGGATTTTTAAATCCTCTTTTTGTTTTGTAGGAGGTGGTAGAAAATATATTCTGGAGAGGCGCCTGTGGCTCAAAGGAGTAGGGCGCCAGCCCCATATGCTGGAGGTGGTGGGTTCAAACCCAGCAAAAAAAAAAAAAAAAAAAAAAGAAAATATATTCTGAATTTGAAGCTTATTCAGCAAAACCAAGTATCAGGTTGTTGCAAAAGTACCTGCATTTTTTGCAGTGTTAAAATTTGCTATTTGATACTGGAATACATTCCTAAATAAATGTGTTTATCTTATATCTCATTTTAATACACATTTCTTGCTTTTGGGATAATGACTTATTGTTTGATGTATATTTTATTTATTTTTTTGAGACAGAGTCTCACTTTGTCACCCTTGGTACAGTGCCATGGCATCGTAGCTCACAGCAACTTCAGACTCCTGGGCTCAAGCGATTCTCTTGCATCAGCCTCCCAAGTAGTTGGGACTATAGGCACCCGCCACAATGCCCGGCTATTTTTTGAGACCATGTCTTGCTCTGGCTCAGGCTGGTCTCGAGCTGGTGAGCTCAGGCAATCAACCAGCCTTGGCCCCCCAGTGTGGTAGGATTACAGGTGTAAGCCACCCTGCCTGGCCTTTTATATTTATTTTGGATTATGAAAATGATTTTAGACAAAAATCAAACTCAAGTGATTTTCTTATTCAAGTTCAAAATGAATCATATTTTTGACAACATCAACAGTGCATTTGGCCCAGGAACTGCCAGAAAACATCTGTGCAGTGGGGGTTCAAGAAATTTTAGAAGGGATACAGGAGCCTTGAAGGTGAAGAGCACAGTGGCCAGCATCAGAATTGGACAACGACCAGCTGAGAGCACCATCGACCCTGCTCCTCTGACAACTGCAGGAGAAGCTGCTGAAGAGCTCAGCCAGGACCACGCAATGGTTGTTCAGCATTTGAAGCCAGCTGGAAGGCTAAAAGAGCTCAACAAACGGTTGCCTGGTGAGCTGACCAAACATCAGAGCAATCATTTTCAAGTGAGACAACAGGGAAACATTTCTCAATGGAATTGCAATGTGTAACAAATAGTGGATTTCATAAAACCCCCAGCGTTGACCAGCTCAGTGGCTAGACCAGCATTTCCCGAAGACAGACTTCCACAGCAGAAAGGTTATGGTCACGGTCACGGTCCTGGGTCTGCTGCCAGTCTGGTCCCCTGCAACCCTCTGAATCCCCATGAAACCACACATCTGAGAAGGCTGCTCAGCAAATCGATGAGAAGCACTAAGAACTGCAGCACCGTGTCAGCACTGGTCAGCAGAATGGGCCCAGGTCTTCCCCGCGAAAACCCCTGACTGCCCGCCACAGAACAAGCGCTTCAAGAGTTGAATGAACTGGGCTATGAACTGAACTTTCCCCTCATCCACCACATTCACCTGACCTCTCACCAAGTGACTACCATGTCTTTAAGCCCCTGCACAGCTTTTTCTAGGGAAAAGAAAAATGCTTCCACAACCAGCAGGATGCAGAAAATTCTTTCCAAGAGTTTGTCAAATCCCCAAACATGACTTTTTATGCTACAGGAAGACATAAATGTATTTCTCCTTGGCAACAATGTGTTGATCATATTGGTGCCTGTTTTGGTTAATAAAGATGTGTTTGAGCCTAGTTATAATGATTTAGAATTCATGGTCCAGGAGTAACCACAATTACTTTTGCACCAACCTATAGTATTAGCAGGATATACTACCCTGAATGTTAAGATAGCTTCCTCTTCTAGTTCAGGGAAAGCTATTTTTAGCCCAAATAAGCATATGTGGTTCACAGTGGTTCATTTGGGAAATACTTTTTGAGTACATACTTGACTTTTGTCAAGGCATTAGGAATACAGAGTAAATAAGTCTTCTTAATGAAGCTTCTAATAATGGCAGAGGAAATGATAAACTAATTTATTTCTTTTTAAAGTCATTATAAGCAGCAAGCTTCCACCAAATTTTCTTTTTTCTTTCAGATGTCCAAGAGAGTGGCCCTTTCTCCATAACCAGTTCTCACCACTGCAACGTGAGCAGCAGCTCTGTGTGACCACCAGTCCTTGGGATTTACAAGTGGTCCCCTTCTCTCCCTTTTTATCCACTGCCCTGACAAGGCCTTGAAAATGGGCACATTGCAAGTGAAATGAGCTTCTAACCCTGAGTCCCCAGGGAAGGAACAGCCCGTAGGGACTAGGAGGTTCACTAAAATGGGAGACTAACATGTGAGAATGGCCTTCACTTATTCTTGTACCTTTATACACCAGCTGGCCTATTTTCACTGAGGTTGAACTCATGAAGCCGACAATTTAATTCATAAACTCATCCTAGAAAAAGTGCTACATCCTTCATTGCTGAATATCACTATGACAGTCACTTTCAAAGCCCTCCCCTCGGGAAGCTGTGCACCAAGGCCAGCATCCACTCCATTCTTGAAGGCAATTTTGGAACTCTTTCTGCAATGGCCATCAGAGATATTGTTATATTACTCTTGATGTCCTGAGTGTCATTAAAATTTTCCTTTAGATAGTTTAGTTATCTTTAGTTAAGGAAAAACATCATTGGGGGCAGATCAGGGCACTAAGAAAGATGTTCTAAGATAGTTATTTGTTTACTGGCTAAAAACTTCCCCAGATGGTGCCCTGGGAGCTCTCTGCTTTTGTTCATGGCTGAGCTCCTTCGGGACCACTTTGGCACACAGCTTTCTCATGCCAAGATATTCAGTTGAGATTTTTATTTTGACCCATCTATGTTTCCTTGGTCTGCTATGCTTCCCATAGTCAGACAATTTTAATAGACAATCTGACTGATTTTTTTATTAAGTCATTTGTACATAGATCATACATATATTTATGCCATTATGGGATTCGATATGTTGTGTGTTTGTACAAATTGGAGTGCTTACATCCTACCTGACTGATTTTTGCAATTTTTCATCAGTTCTTCTTCTCACTGGCCAGTCTGGCCTCTCATCCTTGGTAACCCTTTCTCTCTCCTTAGAAAAATGTTTAATTCGTTTGCACACTGCTGTTTCCTTCATGGCCTACCCCCATAAACCTAGAGTAACACCTCCCTGATGTCACTTCCACTCTTGGCACCTTTAACAAGAAATGTAATGCTTATTTGTTGGGCTAACTCAAGCTCCCAACATTCTTGCCACAGAAACAAACGAACAAACAAACAATAATGAGCCCTACTCAGCAAGACACCACCACACCTAGACAGGAGCACATCTGTGAAGCAGGATGGTGTGTCCGTGAACTTAACTGTCAGCACTCGTATGTTAATTATGACATGTGGGAAAATATGAGAGTGTAAGGGTGTAAGGCACACCGTGCACTGGGGTGAGGGGGCATTTAAGTTGGTCCAGTAAGCCCTTCTCATGTAATAACCGAGGAGTGATGGAAACTGACTTGACTGAGGGCAGGACCCGGCTCTGAGGCCCCTTCCCCTCCTGTGTTTGTGGGGCATCGTTCCCTCTCGGGGCATCGTTCTCATGGGCATCTTTCACTGTTATTTAATTCACTCACATGTTCGTGCATGTCTGCACCTTTTCCTCCGGGTACCTCCTTGTATTTGCAAGAGAACTTCAAGAAAACTCCATCCAGATCCTTTGCTTGTTCCATCCCTGTGTAGATGCTAAGGTTTTGCCCTGAATCCACTGAAACAAACCACTATGTCGAGTTCACCAAAGATGATAGAGCCCTATAATTATTTCTTGATTCTCTCCCTGTAGGACCTCTATGAGCCATTTGACAAAATTCTTGACCTCGAAACCCTCACTTCAGATGTGGCATACTTTCAGGATCCCCCGGTGACCTGGTTAGTGCCCCATTTTTCTTCCTATTTCCTCTCTGGTATCCCCTGCGTTTCTTCACATCTCCTTGTCTTTTGACTGTTCCGTGACACCAGTGCTCAGTCTTTCATCATCTCCATCCTCACTTTCCGCTTCGCTTCATTCACTCCTGTAAACAGGGATGCCCTCCTGACATGGATCACTTCCCAGTCAACGTCTCCAACTCAGCTCTTGCCCCTGCAGTCGAGATCGGTACAACCATCTCTTCCCATAGCCAAAATTCAGACTCCCAGTTTCCTCAGGCTGATCCTCCTGCAGTTTTTTTTTTTCTTTTTTTCTGCAGTTTGTGGCTGGGGCTGGGTCTGAACCCGCCACCCTCGGCATATGGGGCCGGCGTGCTACTCACTGAGCCACAGGCGCCACCCCACTCACATATTTTTAATGTATTCTTATCTCGCTCAGAGTAAAAAGTAAAATACTGTAATTCTGAGTCCTACATTCCCTCCGTCCCTTTGTCTTCTTCCTCCAACCCCTTGGGCCCCAGGCATCCTGGCCTCCTGGTTGAGCTTCAGAGGTGAGAACGCCCTCAGTGTGCACTTCTCCTGGAAGCCACCAGTGTCAGCAGGGCATGTGTGCTCACTTTATTTAGGTTTATTCAAAATTTATTTTCTCAGTGACGGGCTCTTAGCCATCCTGTGTAACTTGCAACCCTGATGGTTCCTACCCCTGCCTTCCTACTGATTTATATCCAGTCCTGATCACTGTGTGCAATGTAAAATCCTTGTGTGCAAACATATCACTGAGTCTCGTTCATTTGTTTTACTTGTTTATAAACTGTGAGAAGGCACGGTTTATTTTCTGTCTTTTTCTGCATCTGTTTTCCAGTACCTAAGACCAAATGTCATACCAGGAAGATGCATGGAAAATGTTCATGGAATGATTGGCTGAAGGAATTCATGGAATGATTGGCTGAAGGAATCAGAGACTGCTATACATTTTGCATACTGTCATTGTAAATATTAGATTAATGTAATCAAACATAACTCCCTCAACTATAGTTTTTTCTCTTTTTAAGTTATAATATACTAAAATATCTTTTGAAAAATGTAATAATATATAGTTTCAGTCTGCTATGTTAAATTTTGTGTATCAAAATATCTTGAAAATAGAGCAAACATTTAAGATGAACTTTTCCATTTTCTGTGAACAATTTTCCAACCTAAGGCAATAATGCAGTTATGCCAGTGCTAAAATAATAGATCTCAAACCTCAAAGAAATCTTTTAAAAGGTGAATGACTAAAAGGCTCCCCTTGGTGAGCTTTACTTCAAACACAGAGTGACGTTACACGTGGCCTGTACCTGTCTTTTTGTAATTGCGTGCCAGGTTACATCCAATCACAGAGGAGTCAAAACCCTTCTAGGACAGGAGGATTCACTTTCCTATTCATCCACAGTGACGCTCCCACCTTTGTCTTTTACAGTGGTCCTTGATTTAAAAATTATGAATTAACTGTATGAAATGATCAGGAAGCCATGGGTGTCAACAGGACACATGTGCTCACTTTATTTAGGTTTATTCAAAACTTATTTTCTCAGTGACAAGCATTCAGGAATTACATTTTTCTTTTATTGAACACAAAACATTCTGCTATTGGGCATTTCCTAAATACATATTTGGAGATGAAGGCAGTCTAGTCTTTTTGTTTCAAATATGTGTTCTAGCTATGGCTTAAAACGAAAGCACACTATTAAAATATTCCATATAAAATCCATCGGCTCAAAATGTATAAACCAATCACACCTGTGGAGATGTTTTAAAGACATCTTCATGGGTTGTTTCCCAGTCATAGGTACATACGAATAAATACCTGACATTCAAGGAGATTTTATTCTGTTTTTAATTCCTTTTGATGTTGAGGTCCTATCAAGTAGAAAAACTAAAAAAAAAAAAAAAAAAAACTAAATGGATTTCACTTTAAAATCAAAATGAGTTGTGTCTGAAATTTTGTTGTGTCTGTGACAGTTTAAATCCCCCATGGACATTCTATATTTCTCTGGTTTTATCAAAAATGAAACATGGCAAAGTGGTTAGAATATTTTCCCTCAATTAGCCTATGGCAGTGAAAGGGAAAGAGTAGGACCTGCCCCCAGGAGAGCTGTGTTTTACTGCTCTGTGGGCCCTGCGCTCATTTTATGAGGGCCCCGGGAGGCAGCGGGCATGCAGGTGGCTATCAGAAGCCCTCAGCAGTAACCCAAGCAGTTAGTCTGAAAAGGAGGCCAGGTGGTCCCTAGGGAATTATAGAAGAAAACCACGTAAAAGTTGAAATAATAAAACCTGGGGAATAAATACAAAATCCTGTGTTTGCAAGGCTGAGCACCGCAAGGAATGCCACCTCAGCAGAAACCCCGTAACCAGGCCAAGCAGAGAACTGTCTTCCTAGGTTAAATTATTCTTGCAAAAATCTCCCTTATTTCTTCCTTAACTTTCAATTCTGCTGTATTTTCTAATAAGCAGACAAAAAAATACTATAAATTTTGGAAACAGACTCAAATTTAACCAATTTAATGTTACATATTTACAGAGCCTTTGTTTGCAATTGCCCCAGCTGGTAAATCTATTATCCTCAGTATGAAACTGGGAGAGAATTCGTTTCCAGTTTTATCATTCATCTTAGTTTCAGTATAATTTAGACCAATATATATAACTGTATTAACAGTTTTTCAATCATATTTTAATTTTTTATGTTCAGGTTTTATAAAAGCACATTATAGAATATTTTCTTTTAATTTTCTTAGATTTATGGACATGATATTATGTGTCAGCAGACAGAAAACAGCTCACCTAGCTTGACCTATGCTCAAGGGCTCATGCTAATTAATGGAGAATAGGCTGCAGCTCCGTTTGCTAATGACCTTATCTACAATGGTCAGGGTGGAAAACACAAAAGGTACATCTGATTTTTTTTCAGTATTCTTTTCTCCTTCAACAAGTGTGGTAAGGCTTTGGCAGCAGACCCTGTATTCACAGCCTAATAAAAATATTTATTGAACTTTTGTCAATGTCAGGCACTATATGAAACACTTTATAAATGAATAGTTTAATGACATGCTAACTTGAAGGAACTATTACTATCCTTTTTTCACAAACAGACTGCATCTTAGAAAAGCTAATTCACTTGTCCAAAATAAGGCATTTAGTAAAAGGTAATGTCAGGACTCAATCTCAGACATTCTGGTCTGAGTCAGAAAATTGGCCTCGAGTTGGGCACTGATACATGTGAGTTTCTTTCTAGTGATACAGGTTTTAAAATGCTTTTAAAAGCAAGGTGCTTTTTCCTTTCAAGATTACTTTTCATTACATAAAATAAATTGCACATATACAAAAACTGTCTATGTGTATTTACACTTTTATTTATTATCCAGCTGGGCCTATTTCTGTTCTTCAACACACAAGGTTAAATCGGCTGTGCGTCTTTCCAGGCCCTGTTATTTGGCTATAAATGTGCATGATTGTCCACAGTACATTAAGAAACGTGCATGTCCTTCAACTCACTTTCCTGGTTTATCATTATGTTCCTGAGATTTACTTTAGTTATCTAAATTGCATATATATATCAAAATTTGTATATTTCACTATTAGTATAAAATTAGATGTTTCTACATTTAACTGTAGTAACTGATTTTGTAATGAGCCTACTGTCACTTTAAGAACAGGTGCAAATTGTAGTCACAGGTTACAGCCACTCAGTACATCCTTCCTGCAGGATCATGTCTTAAAGGCAGACACATGATGAGTCACAGGCACGTGTATTTTTCTGTTTAATGTTTTTCCCTTGGTGGTTCTCCCAAGAGCTAAGAGTAAAGAGCCTCTTTGGACTTAATTTTCCCTGCATAATCACCATGACTTTATATGTCATGTTGCTTGCTTTTTATTTATTTGTTTATTGATCGATTTTGAGACAGACTCTCACTTCGTTACCCTGGGTAGACTGCCTATTTTTAATACAGATGGTGTCTCACTCTTGCTCAGGTCTCTAAACTCCTGATCTCAAGCAATCCATCCACCTCGGCCTCCCAGAGTGCTAGTATTATAGGAAAGAGCCACCACACCTGGCTGATTGTTTGATTTAAAAAAAAAATAAAATAAATAAAATTCTGCCACTGTAAAGATTGTGACATGGCATATTGTTAGGGAGTGAATTTATATCTTCCTGGTTACAATGGAAGTTAAGAATCTTTTCTATTTGTTATCCAGGATTTCTCTTCTATAGATTATTTATTTGAGTTAAGATCTGAAGAGTGCCAAGAGGAAGTGTGGTGGAAATGATTGAACATCTGGGTGGTGAATTCAGGAGTGAGGTTGAAATCAGAGCAGTAAATGTGGAAATTATTGGCATAAAATGGCAATTATTGCTAATGAATTGGTTGAGATAGAGGAAAAAATGTTGAAGGATTGAAGCCTCAGTACTTGGATATTGAGAGATATCAGAAAAAGGAGGGATATCCCCTAGAAAGGGCAAGAATCCTAAAAAAAGAAGAGAAATGAGGAGGTAAGGAAAGTTGTTAGGAAGGCAGGAAAGGCTTCGCATCACCCTCTGTATAAGACAGCTGAGAGGCTAGGAAAGTGGAAGACAGGCAGGCATGCGACTTTTGGGTTGAGATTTTGAATATTATTGATAAGAGCAGCTTGTTGGAATGGTGAAATTGAATGAGTACAGACACATTTTTACATTCTTTCATTCATTTATTTTCCAGCTGTATTGAGACATCATTGGCAAGTAAAAACTGCAAATGTTTAAGGTATATAATTACTACCACCAAGCTAATTAACACATCTACCTCCTCACGTAGTCACATGTATGCGTGAAAACTTAAAATCTTCCCTCCTAGCAAATGTCAAGTACGTAACACCGTATTAAGAACTTTAGTCACATAGTATTATGAACTTTAGTCACACACATGCTGTGTGTTAGGATCCCAGATTTATTCATCTTACAGCTGGAAGTTTATGGTGTTTGACCCACATCTTCCCAGCCTCTGGCCCCCACCATTCTGATCTCTGCTTCTGTGAATTTGACTCTTAGATTCCACATGTAAGTGAGATCATACAGCATTTGTCCTGGCATGTCAAGCTTAGTTCACTTAAAATAATGCCTCCAGGTTATAAGCTCCTCATTTCCATTATCCATCCATCCCTGGACGCTTAGGTCGTTTCCCCGTCCTGGCTAATGTAATTGAGCATGAGAGTTCAGAAGTACCTTGAAGAGACTGATTTCACTTCCTTTGGATACAGACCTAAAAGTGAGATGACTGGATCACACAGACGTTCTATTTTTAATTTGCTAAGTTACACTCCCATCAACAGTGCGCAGAGGTTCTTTTTTTCCTCTTTGTCTTCTTGACAAGAGTCACTGTAACATCTGTGAGGTGCTATCTCATCATGGTTTTAATTTGCATTTTCCTGAAGGTTAGTGATGCTGAACGTTTTGTTTTATGTATTGGTCGGGCATTCGTGTGTCTTCTTTGCAAAAATGTCTATTCAGGTTCTATGCCTATTTGTTTATTGGCTTATATGAGATTTTGTTTGTTTATTTGTTTGTTTGCTAATGAGCAGATATTTCAAAAATCAGTCACAGTTCATGGGCATCCTTCTGCTCAGTAAGCCTTACCCATTTCTCAGGGTAAGGCAGGCACGTTGAGCTCAGATACCTTAGCTGCTCCCACAACCCCGGCGACAGCCTCCTGGATCATTCCTCACATGTCTAGGGCACTAGCTCTTCCACCAGGATAAATGCCAGTTGTAGGCAATATTTTCTTCTCTCCTGATGCAGAGGGAGCTGAGGCCATGCTGCCACTCTGCCTCTACCTGAGGAGGCTTCTGGTGACCCAGACTCCTGCCCATACTGTAGGATTGACATAAAGTGCCATTTGTCAGGATACGATTCCTCGGCGGCGACCCGAGGGTCCTGGCCACACGACACGTAAGTGTGGTGTCATCAATGCTCTGCAGGAACAGTCTTGGGCAATGAGAAACCAGGGCTGTCAGGGCCCAGGGATAAATTCCTCTCCCTTTCTCCTCAGATGGGTGGTTCTGACACATGGTGTTCCGTTTTGGCCTTCCGGAGAACTTCTAGACAAATAAGCCAGCAATTATGTCTTCAGATTGCACCTTCCTTCATAGCAGTCGCCCTAAATCTTCGCCTCAGGTCCAATGGAACATCAAGGAGAAAGAGATTTGGGGTCAGAGTGTTTGTTTTCTTTTTTTGTATTCTCAGGCTGTTTGCAGGGAGGTTGATCTCAGATATTTGTTTCTTCTATGGTAGAGGGTAGTATCACATAACTGTGGCCTCACGTAATGATACAGAGGAGAGAAGAGGAAGTTCGTTTGTGGGAGCAATACTCTCAGTAGGTGAGAGAGCTTGGGAGACGCTAAAAAAAATAATAAAGTGAAAAATTGTGGATATGCACCTGGAAGGTGATAGGTTAGGGATGTGCGCGGAGGTTCTTTTCTGATTTTCCACAATCACATTCATTAGTCTCAGTATTCCAAATTGTTTCGCATCAGATCCCTATTATCCATTTATAGATTTATAGTCTGGCCGTATTTCCTTTTCCAAAAGAGCGTTCAATGAAAAAGGCTCTGAACCTTCTCCAGGTGGAAGACATAAGAATTGGGAAATCCTCTTAGTTAAAAATCTGCCTTATTCCCGCTCTCTCTGGTCTCTCAGTCTCTGTCTCTCCCCGCCCCTTCCTCTCTCTCTTTCTTTTCCCCACTCCTCTTTTGTGTTGTCCTGCAACATCCCCCCCCCCAATAAAGACTTTTCAAAAAAAAATCTGCCTATTCCCAATACTTTTTCTGAGTAATGCAGTTTTTACATACTAATACAAACTTGGCTCTGCTTAATTAGTAATAAATAAATAAATAAAATGAGGCATTGAACTGAACACTGTTACTAACACGTATTGCAAAATAGTGGTATATTTTAAAATAACATCAATATAGTTTACAATTATAAATAGGATTTAAAAATGATATCATTACTTTTTTAATCCCCCTGGAGGAATGTAACTATGTTTCCTAAGCTAATGGAACATCTTTGAATTTTCATGTTTATTCAGAATTAATTCATATTTTTTTCCTGCGGTAGAATCAGTTTCATAATGTGGACCGAGTAATTATTTTAGATTTTATCAAAGTACTACAAATAATTATTTTCAAAATAACTTTTCAGATAGGATATAGTTCTCAAATGAACACATCAGCGCCACAGAGTTGTCTGGGGAAAGGCGCAGAAGCTGGGAGGTAGCAATGACTCTGTTCAGCTGCCCCCGTGTGCACAGGAGCCCTCATTTCTCTGTGCCAACCTGCCTGACATAACCTTGTGTAATGAATGGCTCCAGATACAAAGGCACTCTATTCTTGCAGCATCAGCCCTCTGCTGACATACCTTATCATTGCAATTTGTCTCACCTTTCCTTGTGTGTACTATCTTTCTGAAGTTTTATCTAGTCAACTGCCACAAACTGCTGTTCTCAAACACATTTTTCAAATCTAATGAGAAAGGTGATTTTGAAAAAGAAAGTTAATGGCCTGCATGGTATCAGTGTCTCTGTCCCTGGGTTCCGCACAGCTGTAGCATCCGTTGTCTAGAGATGGATGCAGAGGATCTTACGTTGGCTTGGGTCCTTCTAGAGCAAGAAAATGAGACCCCGCCCTAGAGAGGGATAGATACATGTCAGGATTGCTGGGAGCTCTGGGAGGATGAAGGACCAGCTCACAACTGAAAGTGGCAGGGAAGGCACTTAGCTGCTCAGTGTGGAGAGGTGTCGTCTTTCACATCTACGTGAGGATGGGAGGACTGAGGGGCGCAGAGGGCCCATCTCCTTCCTGGGGTGCAGGAGAGACGAGGTGGGTCAGCCCAGGGGTTTCAGCTGACGCCCCTCTGTACCCCCCTCCTTTCTACGAGGCCAGCATGGAAGGGTGTCAAGCAGGAAGGAACAGCCTGGGCGAGGAGACCCGACACTCTGGCGAGGGGTCTCTGAGGAGAGTGCTATTTTTGAGCAAACACAGAACATTATACCCAAATCCCTTTGCTCACTAATTGCTCACAAGTATCTACAGAACAAACGTGCGGGCATTGGACTGTCTTCATTGTTTTCAGAGGCAATTCCTTCACCCAGTTCCTTTCATCTCTGGAGGGTCTGTGCTGGGTGGATGTTGTGTGGGATGGGGACGACCCGGAGATGTGGTCACCTGTTCAGAAGCTCTTTTTACTTTGTTCTCCCTGGCTAATCTTCTGAACCATCTGGGCCACCTTCGGCAGCCAGACCTAATGAACCTTACTGTGTCTTGCTGTTCTTTGCAGCCTTGAGTTTCTGCTTCTTGGGGATACTGAAGCCAGCTTTGTTGTGGGGTCCTCAGAGAAGGGCTTGGGACATCCCTGCGGTGGGGGGAGCTGCCTGCTCCACCCCTTCGTGCTAAGACCCAGCTGCACGCCTCTTCCTCTCAGCTCTACCCCCACTCCAGAGGTTTGACAGACAGCCCAGGCTCACGTTGCTCTTTGCACGGAGGATTCCTCTGCGACACACCATCTCAGCGCCTTCATCTTAATATGTTTTATATTTAGGCCTTTGTTCCATCTCTGTCACTTATCTTTAATATTCTAATGAAATTTAAAGAACAATTTATGGCTTTATTTGAGCATCAGAGTGTTCCCAAGGGTCATGCAAACAGTGAATGACGCCTATTATAAGGCAGTAGATTTTGTAATGTGGTTCGTTTGTGGAAGCATAGTATTGTCCAGAGAACCAGAGATCCCCGTTATTTAGGTTGGAATGTCTGCTTACCAGGTTTGATCTTGTCCCTATCCTATGTAGGACAGCAAGCACGACCTTGTTATTTGTGATGAAAAGTATGGCATATACTTTTTATGTTTAATTAAATAATAGAGTACTTGAGTAGGTCTCTTGGATATCTGTATGATTCCAGAGGGACAATTTGAGGAGAGTTTTCGATGCTTGAAAAATGGTAACAGACTTTGTGAAAAAATCTGGCCAATTTCTAGATAAAGGGGCTACTTTCAAATGCCTCTGTGGGAGACATGCTCTTCTGAGGGTGAGGGAGTCTCACTGGCTTCCTGAGTTTGGATCCATCTGGCAACAAACTTCTTTTTCCAATTGAAAATGAAGATCTCATCATTTAGTCAGGAGCATAACTGAGGATTACAAACATACTTTAAAAATAAGTCTCACGAGACATTTGGGAACATTTCAGGTAAAAAAAGTAGATATCATAAAAACATACTTTAATGTTTTGGAAATGACAGTAACTTCAAGCATTGATGTAATAAATATGATATGAGTGACAGAGTATTGTACTTCAAGATGTTGTTCTTATATTTCATCCTTTTTTTTTTTCCTCCAAGGATAAAACTTGCACAAACAATAAACGGCCCGGTGGCTTCTGCAAGATGGTACCTGCCACCCCATTACTTGTTTTCCAAAGTTGTCACCAATTCCCTTTCAGCGTCAGCTTTTTGGCTCTCTCGGTTGGTGAATGAGTTGCATTCCTTCCATGTTCACAGAGATAGTGCCTTTTATCGGTGACTTGATGGCTCTACATATGAAGGTTAGAGGGTAATTAGCTGGAAATTATTTACTTCTTCTTGGGAAATGGCATATGCTTAATTAATGCCTGCTACATAGCCCATTTAAGTGTCATTCAAATGCCTCAAACTCACTTTACTTCAAGAAGATGTCATTAGATTCTAGGAGAGGGGCAACAAAAAACTGGTCTCCAATTTCTTGCTTAACTCTGCTGTCAATAATTCACCTGACTCTGAGAAGTTTTGTATCCCTGGAAGCACTGTGGTTCACCATCAGTATTTTGGGACTTTCAAGATTTCTGAATATTGTTTGTTCTACATTTGGCTACATAAATTTTTGCACATCTTGCCATCCCTGGGTAGTATCTGTATGGTGTAGGCAGCTAGCATGGGTAGTCAGGGGTCATCCTAGACGCTAACGAGGGGCTAAGTTGGCCAGTGTCACAGGCCTAACAGTCCCTTCATGCTCACCGGGGGTGGTACGGAGTGAGGAACAGGGTTCTGGAGTGAAGCCACCCCAGGGCCACATTTGGTTCCAATACTTCCTTAGGGTCTTATTCCCAAGAAACAGGTGCTGTCTCAACATCTCACAGCAAGCGATTTTGAGGGGTTTCTCCTGGGAAAACCAGCAAGGGAGTGAGAGGAGCAGGAAGGGAGAAAAGAGAAGGA
This sequence comes from Nycticebus coucang, assembly GCF_027406575.1. NCBI lineage: Eukaryota > Metazoa > Chordata > Mammalia > Primates > Lorisidae > Nycticebus > Nycticebus coucang. The sequence goes on along the minus strand of NC_069794.1, from coordinate 8,247,121 downwards.
ACGGAAAGAAGGCGATCGGCTGTGTGCAGGTCAACTCCCTGCCAGCTTGCTCACAGAAAGCTCCAAAGCACAACTTACCTTTCAGAATTTGTCTCACCTTGTGTCAAGGAGTGGTTAGCATCCTGTTAGTTAGAAGACATCCTGGAGGAGTTGGAATCCCCCGGGCATCTTTATTCGTATATGTAGGTGACTCCCATTGCACAAACGTATCCATTGAATAAAGTGCGGGGTGCTAGTTGTCAGAAGCAGCGTGCTCAGAAGATGGGAGGAGGAGGGTGCATAAGTGTGCATGTACACATGCATTCCACACACATGTACACACATGTGCACACAAGAATGGAAAGCATCTGGGACTTTTTTTTTTTTTTTTTTTTTGGAGAATAAAGTCAGTTTACTGAATGCACGGCTCCCTTCCACTCCGGGTGGAGTGAGGCCTGACAGGTGCCCTCAGCAGTGGGACATCAGGCCACTGGGCCCACCAGGGCTCCTGGGTCCCCTTGGGCTTCTGGGCTGCTTGACCTGAGCTGTCTGGGACTGGACTGGTCACTGTTGTTGCCCGTAGATGCTCAAGCTAGATCCCCACAAGAAAGTAGCACAAGGTGAAAATGGTGACTGTGAACACATTGGTTTCAGTTTCAGTAAAGAGAAGGAGGGAGGTGGGCACATGGGGACATGAAAGGGATGGCTGCGTCGAGAGGTCTCCGCTGAGCTCCACGGCCAGCTCTCTTGCTAGACGACCCGGCTTTGAGAAATGCTGCTTTCCTTCCCATCTCCCCACTCAGAACTTTCATTTTCTTCCCATCTGGGTTGTGAGTAATTTCTTGACAACCTCTCTCTTGCGAACCAGCTGTAGTTGAGTCTCGTGAATTCTGCAAACCTCTGCTCACAGAGGTGAAGGAGCAGTCCCAGGTACAAGCCTGAATTCATCAGCTCATTTTGTGCCTGGGACTGCTGATGCTTCTGGTAGAAGTCAGTCATATTAAAGTCGTCCAGGTCGACCAGCAGGCTTTGTTTACACATCTCACAGGTCTTCACAGTGCCAAGATCTGCTCCTGATGTTATTTTCACTTTCAGCCACTTTTTCAGGCACTCCTGATGAACAAACTTCAGGCTTCCCACACAGCCACAGGGCTCCAGGAGGGGGTTGCTTGGGGAACCCCCAGCTATCTGACAGATGCGACACAAGTCTCCTTCTTCCTCGGAGTCCTCCTCCAGGAGACTTTCTTGCAATTTCTTGAGTTTCACAGGGACTGTCTTTATCTTAGTGGTCTCTTGTCCATCTGTGTAACCAAAGGATGCCATTATGTTCCCATGATCATTTTGATTTGGGAAATCTGACACTGCAAAGAAAGTAAATGGTATATTTTCTTGCAGGGACCCAGGCACATGCAAATGGGCTTGTATGCTCATTCCTGGTGGAGAGGAGTTGGAAGAATTCAAGGACAAATTGCTTTGTGGATTTAGTAAAAGATCATCTGGGTACAGCGGAGCCCTCTGAAGTCGGCTTCTTAAAGTAATATCTTCTGCTCCCCCAACATCAAATTCAGGTGTACTGTTTACTGGAAAATAATTGTGGTTTTAAGTATTGGCAAATGAATTCCTATGGCTCAGTCGGTAAGGCGCCGGCCCCATATACTGAGGGTGGTGGGTTCATACCCAGCCCCAGCCAAACTGCAACTAAAAGATAGCCGGGCGTTGTGGCGGGCGCCTGTAGTCCCAGCTACTCGGGAGGCTGAGGCAAGAGAATCGCCTAAGCCCAGGAGTTGGAGGTTGCTGTGAGCTGTGTGAGGCCACGGCACTCTACCAAGGGCAATAAAGTGAGACTCTGTCTCTACCAAAAAAAAAAAAAAAAAAAAAGAATGGAAAGCATCTGAAACAACCATCTCAACTAAAACCATCTACTGTGTCCTATTAGTCCAGTTATTAAATTCATCTAAGTTTAGTATTTCAATTAAAATCAAATATAAAAGCACACATTAGCACATATTGCCAGTCTAGCACAGAGTTGTCATTCAGTACATGAAAGCTGCTATCCGTGCTGTTATCAAGGACCACTTTGTTTCTGTCTTTTTTCTTGTGCCGACTTTGCTATATTCTTTCCAGAATTTTTCCGTTCCAACAATTTCTTTATACTTTTCTCTAGGATCCATCCATCCCTTCCTGTTGCCACAGACGCATTCCAAGGTGCATTCTTGAAATCCTGCCGCAGAGGCTCCAGGATCCCTCCTGACTCATCCCCACCTGCCCAGGGTGCTTTCCTAATTAGCCTTGGGCACCATCGCGTGGCCAGGGAGCACCTCTGTAACCTCTGCCCCTGAGATTAAATCCTGCGTTAATTGTCCAAGCCATGCAGTCCTTCCACATCCCTTGTTCTTAAGAACCAATTCTTTCCTTAGTCAGGGAGCATGAAAAATGATCTAATTGAGTATTTTGAGATTTCAGCCTCAAATTTCCCCAATGCTAAGTTTATTTCGATTCTTTGACCAGGTCCCGGCACTGTGCGTGTCCAAGACTGGCTCAGTTGGCTTGTGGCCCTGTCGTCCTGTAAGCCTCAACCCTCCATTTTGGTCTAGGCAGTGGTTCTTGACCTTCCTAATGCCTCGTGTTGTGGTGACCCTCAACCATAAAATTATTTTTGTTGCTACATCATAACTCTAATTTTGTTACTTTTATTGAATCATAATATAAATGTCTGATGTGCAGGATGTGTTTTCATTGGTGACAACCCACAGGCTGAGAACCACTGCTCTAGAGTCTGTCTTAGAAACTCAGGTCCGTATGTGGAGGCCCTGCTGCTTGAAGGGCTGTTTTACTGAGTCACCTGTGCAGCAACTGCATAAAATCAGGCATCCTAGGATAAAGGAGACTCCAACGGGTGGATGCCAGGAATCCCCAGGTAGAATTCACATGCGGCTTTGCTCACTCACCAATGCCAGTCCTCACACCAGTTCCTCAGCCTCCTTGGCAGCCTCCCAGCATCTTCCTCTTTGGTCTGATTCCTTCCCTAATCTGGCGTGTCATTTTTCTTTACATTCTTCCTTAGTGATTCAGTGCATGTTCAGACTGTTGTGGCTGAGATGCATGTGTGATCACTGAGGACTCTTGAACTTGCTTACTGGGGAACTGTCCGAGTGGGCCACAGTTCCCTAATGGACAGGACTAAGAAATGAAGTGATGACCACACCTTTAGCGTTAGAGCCTCTATCCATGAAATCTATCAACGGACTTATGTGTAGGGGGCATTTAGGAAATGCCCTTGGGAAACTAAACTTCAATTTTGTGTGAAAACAAAAAGCATAACTCTAACTTCTCTTCCCCATCTGCAGTCCTGATCATCTGCCTATCCAACCGAATGTTGCATCCCCAGCTTCTTATCACGGAACCCACATGGCACATGGAGGATCTCAGTAAATGAAGAGTGTGTTTTGACAGCCTGCTGTACAATCCTGACAGCTCCTCTTACAGAATGTGAGGCCATTTACTTCTTAATTCTTTCTTTGGACTCCAGTCAGTTCACCCACTGTTGGACTAGCCCACTCTGTTTTGCTTTCTAGGGTATCTTCAGAATATGAGAGTAGCTTGACAAAGGCATTTTCCCCAGCTGACATCTGCCTGAAGGTTAGGTGTTGGAGCTCTCTGGCCTTTATGAACTCTTGGACTCATAAACTCATAAAGGTTCTGAACATTGGCCTCTTCTGATGTGTTCTCCAGATAAAAACAGCACTGTGAGCCTAATGACTACCTCAGTTTTTATTGTGTGTGATTCCCACTTTGCCATTTTCATTTATGATCCTTCACTCTACCAATATTTTCTTAACCAAACAACCTATACATACTACATAGTGCCACCTGCACAATTTGGGACCTGTACGGTGTCAGTATATCACTTTCCTTCTCTCTTTGTACAGCTAAATTATAAGAAGTTTTTTCTGCCAAGGTCATATAATATTTTTTTTCCTTTTTTGACAGTCTCTCACCCCTGAATCACACTATGATTTTTTCTTTCCTTGACCTTGCAGTTTTATCTTGTTGTTCTGAAGTTCACTGTGTTCTTCTATTCTTATTGTCTCCATCAATCATTTATTTTTCTTTCTTTTGAGAGCAAGGATCAAGGTGTTTTGCTGGTTGTTAACTATCTCATTCATTCATTTTAAGTGAATGCTGGCAGGCCCTCAGTAGATATCCATGTATGCATGAATAAATGAATAAATGATTCTTCAGGTACTCTAGATATCCACAATATGAGAAATACATTGAATACTTAGTATTAGAGCTCATTAGAAATTTCTCAAATGGAGGGAAAATTGTTTTGAAACAAAAATCACAAAGATGAATAGACCAGACCCATTTTGCTTAATTTATAATGAAGTTTTAAAAACTCAGGCAATATCAACAAAAATAATGAAAATATACAGTGAAATATGTCCTGATATTATATGGCTCAGCTAGCAAAGCAGGTTCCAGGCTATTGAGATCAAAATTTTTATTGGTATAAAAGAAACAGGTTTATGTCCTTCCGTTAAGATTTCCTCACTTGTCAGGATCCTCTGTGGGCTCCAACCTGGGTTGGGTGTAGGCAGCGGAGATGACGCTGGGGAAAATAACAAGATTCTGCAGCATCTTAGTGTGTAAAGTCTGGGAAGCCTGGAGAGGCTATGTTGACTCACATGCCGTGTGGCAGAACAAGACAAGCTCTCTGACTGCGCAGAAACCTTTTATTGATCTACAACGTAAAGGGTATCTGAAAAATACAAAGGTGCCAAAATAAGATTGAAAGAATTCCACACCCCCGAGAAGACTGATTAAAGAAGAAACGGGTGGGTGATTGGGAACATACGGTGGTGAGTCATCAAAATGGAAGATAATTTATTTAGAAAGGGAAAGGAGGGCGGCGCCTGTGGCTCAACGGGTAGGGTGCCGGTCCCATATGCCGGAGGTGGCGGGTTCAAGCCCAGCCCCGGCCAAAAAAAAAAAAAATAAAAGAAAGGGAAAGGAGGAGAAAACACATTTCAACTATCTAGGGCAAGCAAGGTAGTCCTAATCCAACTGCCCACCAGGAGTTTAAAGGGCTTCACCCAGACTGCCTGCTGAGACTCCCTCCAGGGATGATTTTAACACCCTTGCCTTATCTGGAGCACCTCTGGGCTCCTTTCATCGTGGGTGGTCTTGATGAGCCCCCAGGGATGGGCTTCTGTGCACTTTGCCCTGGATTGAGGAGAGGCATCCTACAGATAAACCAGCCTATCTGCCTCACACAACCATTCTCACATATTTAGCTGTTTCTGGATTCTTTATGGGTTTCAAACTAGTTGAGGTGGTCTAATCAATTTTATTCCATGCTTAGCTTAGCAAATCTAATAGCTGGTGTAATCCCACCAATCCACCTCCCTCTACCCACTTCCCCCTCCCCCCTCGCTTTCCCCCTTCCCCCTATTGTTAGGTTGTAACTGGGTTATAGCTTTCATGTGAAAGCCATAAATTAGTTTCATAGTAGGGCTGAGTACATTGGATACTTTTTCTTCCATTCTTGGGATACTTTGCTAAGAAGAATATATTCCAGCTCCATCCATGTAAACATGAAAGAGGTAAAGTCTCCATCTTTCTTTAAGGCTGCATAATATTCAAGGGTATATTTGAAACTTAGTAAATGTGGAATGTAAATGTCTTAGCACAATAACTAAGAAAATGCCAGGAAGGCTATGTCAACCAGTGCGATGAAAATATGTCAAACGGTCTATGAAACTTGTGTATGGTGCCCCATGATCACATTAATGTACACAGCTATGATTTAATAAAAACAAAACAAACAAACAAAAAAAAACAAATCTAATAGCTGTTTTGATTATTTTAGTACAAACTTACATGGCCAATTTATGAACATTAGCAGGAATATAGGTATTAATCCCCACAAACGCATGCAGAATCCAAGCAAGACATGTGTGCTGGTGGTGTTTTTGCTACACTAATGATCTTCAGGTTTCTTTTGTTTTTTAAAAGAACCTAGTTTCTTGATTCATGCAACAGAATCCTATACTGATTTGAAATTCAGTCTAATATTATTGCTATTTTTAGCCATGTATTCTAATTTTCTGTGTTTTTTGTAAGTGATGTCCATGATTTAATTTTTAAACATCTTTGTGAATTTTGTCCTCATTTATTATTTGTCAATTTTTTCTTTACTAACTGAATCAAATATCAATTAATTGTTGCCACAATAACACCATATAACAAACATCCCAAATTTGAATACCATAAAACACCAGACACGTATCCCATGATGATGGGCCTGCAGGTTGGCTGTGGTCCAGGGGAGAATGTCTGGGGTCTGCTCAGTGGACTATTGCAGATTTTAGGTCAAATGCACTTGTCAATTGTCTTTCTTACCTTTGGTGAGCTTATTTACATAAAATAAAAAGGTAGTATGCTGTGAGTTGGCCTTCAAAATGAACCATATATTATGAGGAGAAAGAGTCACTATAACATTATGTTTGTTTCCAGTGTCAAGAGCAAGAGATGTGCTGGCTAATTTTCTATCTACTAATCTTCCACCAGGATTAGTAGTGAGAAGGAATTTGGACCCAACTACATCATTTTTAAATGTACTGTTTCTAATGCATGTCAGAAAGACACTTTATTCTCATAAGCAGAGTACTCCAAACCAGGTAAATTGGAAAATATTTGCTTATTTGTTTTAATGATTGAAATTTATTAAAGAAATAAACACATTATTTCTTTCAGAAACAAATCTCAGTGCCCTAGGAAGTACATCACTATTATACACCCTCCTGTGATAGGTCGCCTGGAAGATGGATTGCCTTGATGTTACCAGGTTCAACTTTCCTCTAGACCATTCACCCCATACATTACTGGCTCTCATGAAATTTGTGAATAATCTATACTTCCAAGTACCACCATTGCAACTCTGCAGTAGACTGGATAGATTCCAAGTGAACTGACTCCTTAGGTATTGATAAAATGTCACAATGTCTCCATTTCTCATTTTGAAACTGTCTTATGATACACAGAGCTTGGCTACATATTATTACATCCCGGTGAATGTCAGTTTAAAACACATATTGTAACAGAGGTGGCTGTTGCTCACCCTGTTAGTACCACTTCAGGCATATTTAACCCTATTCATCTATGGATCACTAGTTAGCTTTCCCAGTATTTATGTGGCCTTCATAATAGAGCCCTTCTCTAGCTGCAGAGCAAGTGGGACTGAGGATTGTATGTGCCTTTTTCCTAAGACTGCACACTCTGGGCTAAGGTGCAGAGCTCTGCAATCCCACTTATCCTTCAACTGCTTATTGTGTGTAATTTCTCTTGAGGGAGTTCTTATACCTTAAATCTTTCACAATCACTCTCCAACCACATGTTCTATTTCCTCTTGGTGTTAAGACTTCTCTAGGACCACCTGGGATGTGCTTTCCCCGCTTTCTAGATGCTCCCTCTTGTATGACTAGCCAAATATTATTCATGTTCAAATGCAAGTGAAATTGAGCATAATCCTGGGGGTTTTCACTGTTCACATCAGTCTTCAAAGGCAGCTTCTCCTTCGACATCCCTTGGCAAGTGTCTGTCTCTGCTCCTATCACTTCACTGTGTTTTGTTGTTGCTGTTGTTTTGTGTCTCTCTAACTCCAGGGAAATGCTGTGTGTGTGTGTGTGTGTCCACCTCAGCATGTGATGCATTGTCACGTTGGTTGTATTTGATTATTCACCAAACTATTCCAAAATGAATGTTTTCATCCAGCCTCTGAAAGTGGTAATGACACAATTTTTCTGGAAAACATCTTTCTCTGGCAGGAAGAGAGAAGGGTATGTAAAGTTTTTCTTGAAATATCTTTCTAAATATACATGGGTAACCACAGTTTTATAATTGTAATGAATCCTTTTCTCCTCATATTACCAGCTCTCTTGACTTTTACTAGATATCACAAGTCCTTACTAGCTACCACCGATAGATGGTCCCTGGATATTTTGACTGAGGGATCAAGGCCAAAATAACCTTTTACATTTTTCTGCCCCTACCCTCAGTTCAAGAAATGTCCCTTCATTTAACTAGTAAATGTCTGATGTGGCCCAAGGAAAAAAACCTCAGGTGTCATTACCTTTGTTCAATTCTAGTGCCTAAATGTTTAATGTTCTTCCCTCTTTTTCTACGCTGCTACTATCACACTGACTCAGGGCCTGATCATTTTGAGACTATTTTAACATCAACTCAAATAAGGCTTCAGTCCTTCTTTACATTTTACTTTATTATTATTATCATTATTATTATTATTATTATCATTGGTAAAATAAACTCAGGCTAAGGGCAGCAATATCCTCATAGCCCCCTCTACTCTCAAACTCATGGGCTTAAGTGATCCTCCTGCCTCAGCTTGCCGAATAGCTGGGACTACAGGTGCACACCACCATGAATGGCTAATTTGTTCTATTACAATTTTGTAGAAGTGGGTTTTGTCATTGCCCAAGCTGGTCATGAATTCCTGACCTTGTGTCATTCTCTTGCCTGAGGCTCCCAAAGTGCTGGATTATAGACACCACACCCATCCTATCTGCCCTCTGGCTCTTAAACATTTCCTACTGATTATCACTGTTTGTCTACGAATTAAATCTTGAATTGTGTATAACTACCTGCTTTTATTTGAAGATTAATATGATCTTATTCAGATTTTACCTTGTTTTCTTCCCTTGGCAAAGCACTTTGGTACTTGTATCTCTAAGGGTGCCCTAACAGTGTACCGGAGACTGGGTGACTTAAATACTGGATATTTCCTTACAAGTCTGGAGTCTGGAGTCCACGATTAAGGTGCCCGTTAATCTTCTTCACTTTTGATACCTTTATTAAGATGCAATTTCATATATGAAACTCACTCTTGTAAAGCATACAGTTTAATGCTTTTAGTATGTTTATAAAGTTGCAGAACAATGACCAAATCTAATTTCAGAGTATTTTCATAGCCCTCAAAAGAAGCCCTGTACCTATCAGTAGTCATTCACAAACCCCACCCCTCTCTCCAGACGGACAAAAATCTCTAATCTACTCTTTGTCTTGATGGAACTTACATTTGACAAATGTCTATTCAGATCCTTTGTCCATTTTTTAATCAAATTATTTGATCTTTTCCCTATTGAGTTGTTGGAGTCCCTTATGTATTCTAGTTATTAATCATTTGTCAGATAAGTAATTTGTGCAATTTTTCTTCCATCCTTAGGTTGTCTCTTCCTTTGACAGTTTCCTCTGTGGGGCAGGAGCTTTACAGCTGGATGTGAAGATAGTTGGTCCAGCTTGCTGTGCTTGCCTGAGCTTTGGGGGCATTACTCCAAGAATCATCACCCACACTGGTGTCCTGAAGCAATTCCTCAATGTTTTCTTTTATAAGTTTCATGGATTCAGGTCTTAGATTTATGTCTTTAATCTGTTTTTGTTTGATTTTTATATATGGTGAGAGATAAGGGTCTGGTTTAATTTTTCTGCGTATGAATATCCAGTTTTCCCAGCACCATTTATTGAAGAGACTGCCTTTTTCTTGCACTTTTGTCAAAGTCAGGCTTGCTATAGATGTGGGGATTCATTTCTGGCTTCTCAGTCATCTATGTGTTCACTTTTATGTTAGTACTATGCTGTTTTAGTTACTACAGCTCTGTAGTATGCTCTAAAGTCAGGTAATGTTATTTTTACTTCAAGTGGCTTTGGCTCTTCTGGGTCTTTTTCGGTTCTATATAAATTTCACAATTCTGTGAAGAATGTTATTTTTTTGTTTTGTTTTGTTTTTTAGTTGTAGCATTTTTATATCTTTTTTTTTTTCTTTTTTTGATTGTTGGGAATTCATTGAGGATACACAGGACCAGGTTACATTGATTTTTTTTGTTAGATAAGGACCCTTTTGTGTCCTGCCCCCCAAAAGTCTACCACACCCCTTGACCCCCACCCCCTCCCTCCTTCCCTTTTCCAGCTCTCCCCACCCCCCACCTTCCATTGTGTACTGGGACCTCACTTGTCCTCATATAAGAATTGAGTAAATAGGATGTTTTTTTCTCCATTCTTGTGATGCTTTACTGAGAATAATGTGTTCCACATCCATCCAGGTTAATACAAAGGATGTAACGTCTCCATCTTTTTTAATGGCTGAATAGTATTCCATGGCATACATATACCACAGCTTGTTAATCTATTCCTGGGTTGGTGGGCATTTAGGTTGTTTCCACAGTTTGGCGATTGTAAATTGAGCTGCAATAAACAGTCTAATGCAAGTGTCCCTGTGGTAAAAGGATTTTATTTTTCCCTTCTGGGTAGATGCCCAGTAATGGGATTGCAGGATCAAATGCGAGGTCTAGCTTGAGTGCTTTGAGGGTTCTCCATACTTCCTTCCAGAAAGGTTGTACTAGTTTGCAGTCCCACCAGCCATGTAAAAGTGTTCCCTTCTCTCCACATCCATGCCAGCATGCACAATTTTGAGATTTTGTGATATGGGCCATTCTCGCTGGGGTTAGGTGACATCTCAGAGTGCTTCTGATCTGCATTTCTCTAATAATTAGGGACGATGAACAAATGCATGGATTTGTGGCAATTGTGACTCCACTTGTGCAAAAAAAACTGAAAAAATTGAGAAGTCTAACATATTTCCAGGCCACTCTTGAATCTAATGCTCTTGGTCTGAACCAGTGATCTCTGTCAATAACTAATCTGCCTGTTCTCCATAGCATCAACCGTCAATCTACACAGAATGTCTTCCAAATAATTTCCATCTAGAACACTTTATGTAAGACAGGAGGAAAATGGGGAAAGGTAGACTGTGTGGTAATGCCTGGTTGAAATTCAGAATTAGCTATTCTTGTTCTTGATTTATTATTTACCACCAACTACTTTGCACTGCTACACCTGCCTCTCTCCCTCCCTCTCTCTCTTTCTCTCCCTGCCCCCTTTTCCGTACACACATCTTCTTACTCCCAGGACCAATAAATTCCTCCACCATTACTATTCCAATAATTTATAATTTTTTTTTGATTCCTAATGAAAATTCCAGGTTTCACTTGGTGCACCAAAATGTAACCATATATATTATTAAAGAAAACTCACTCTGACTCTTTCAGTACCACCAACATTTTGGCTTCAAATTCAAATTATAACCTTTCTTTGCCTTAAAACAAATTATGTTGTTAGCCATGGCTTCAATGCTGGCAAGGCTTCCTAGCTGTAAACAACAAACAGTTCAGACTGATATAAATATCCATAGTTTTGTAAAAACTTCACAAAGGACAAGCAATCCATGCACAATATTTATCCAAATTCACAGAGAAGAAAACCAATTAACTTATATTGACTGTACAGAGATATTCAGTTATAAGTAACAAAAGTCTAGACTCAGCCTAGGTGTTCTGACTCCATCAAATACACACAATTTTATGCAAATAACATGATAATACAACACAGAAAAGAGTACAGATAAGTCTGTGGATTGAGTTGGGTGTGGTAGGAATGATATATATATATACACATAAATTTGAATTTTCTAGCTAATTAGAATTTGGACAAATTTATAGGTAGAGAGATTTTTTTTCATTTCTATCTTTTTATTTATTTATTTATTTTTTATTGTTAAATCATAGCTATGTACATTAGTGCAATCAAGGGGTACAATGTGCTGGTTTCATATACAATCTGAAATAATCTCATCAAACTGTTCAATGTAGCCTTCATGGCATTTTCTTAGTTATTGTATGTACACATTTGTATTCTGCATTTGGTAAGTTTTGCCTGTACCCATTCTAAGATGCACCATAGGTGTGGCCCCACCCATTACTCTCCCTCCACCCTCCCTTCCCCTCCCTTGGCCCTTTCCCCATAATCTTGTGCTATAGTTGGGTTATAGCCTTCATGTGAAAGCTATAAATTAGCTTCATAGTAGGGCTGAGTACATTGGATACTTTTTCTTCCATTCCTGAGATACTTTGCTAAGAAGAATATGTTCCAGCTCCATCCATGTAAACATGAAAGAGGTAAAGTCTCCATCTTTCTTTAAGGCTGCATAATTGGTAAGTCATGGAAAAAGCTCAAGTGCCCATCGATCCACAAGTGGATTAATAAATTGTGGTATATGTATACCATGGAATATTATGCAGCCTTAAAGAACGATGAAGACGCATGATCTACAAACACATGAAGAAAAGCTCATCATCCTTAATCATCGGAGAAATGCAAATCAAAACTACTTTGAGATATCACCTAACCCCAGTAAGAGTAGCCCACATAACAAAATCCCAAAACCAGAGATGTTGGCGTGGATGTGGAGAAAAGGGCACACTTCTACACTGCTGGTGGGAATGCACACTAATACGTTCCTTTTGGAAGGATGTTTGGAGAATACATAGACATCTAAAAATAGACCTGCCATTCAATCTTATAATTCCTCCAGTAGGTAGAGAGACATTTTTAGGTATAGAATTCTTATCACAAATTACTTAAAATACATATTCACTGATTATATATGCAAATCTAAAGTTGCCTAATGATCACAGAAAAGAACCTAGAGATGTATATTAATTATATAAAACTAGTAATATTGGGGCTCGGCGCCCATAACAGGGTGGTTACGGCACTGGTGGGTTCAAACCTGGCCAGGGCCAACTACAACAAAAAAATAGCCAGATGTTGTGGTGGGCACCTGTAGTCCCAGCTACTGGGAGTCTGAGGCAAGATAATCACTTAAGCTCAGGAGTTTGAGAGGTTGCTGTGAGCTATGCTGCCATAGCACACTACCAAGGGTGACATAACAAGACTCTGTATCAAAAAATAAATAAATACATAAATAGTAATATTGGAATTTTAATGGAATAGTGAACCAATTAGAAAATAATCAGTACATTTGAGTTATTTTATTATGATTTAACTGAACACGACCTTCCTATTTTTCAAGGGAATGAAGTCATTGGATTTTACAACTGATATGAAAGTTATAAATAAAATAAGATCTATCCACCTCTGTGTATTTGTGAAGATATTCCTAACTCTCATTTTTGGTAAGAAAAAGATGTAGCTGCCTCTCCCTTACCAAAAAAGATATTCTACCTTAAACATGTAATACCAATATGTTTAAACATATTAGAACTCATATTAAAATATATTTTTAAAGTTTCTTATGTTTGAGTGACTGGAATTAGTAGGCTGTGGTAGTTTTATGAAGAACTGGGTAGGCTGGGCACAGTGGCTCCTGCCTGTAATCGCAGCACTGTTGTAGGTTGAGGTGGAAAGATCACCCGAGCTTGGGAGTTCAAGACTAGCCTTAACAAGAGTGAGACTCTGCCTCTACTAAAAACAGAAAAATCAGCCAGGTGTCCTGGAGGGAATCTGTAGTTCAAACTACTCAGGAGGCTGAGGTAGGAGGATGGGTTGAGTTTGTGATTGATGTGAGAGAGGCTGATGCCACTGCCCTGTAGCCTGGGCCACAGAGTGAGACTCTGTCTAAAAAAAAAAAAAAAAAACAAAATAAAGAAGAAGAAGAACTGGCTAGATCTTTAGACATACATATTTGAAAAAGAGAGGGACTTTTCACTTTGTATTCAATATTGTATTAATAAAACATGTTCCATTGTGAATATAAATTTTGAATATTTCATTAAAATAAAACACCAATCCTATGTCTCAAAAAAAAAAAAAAAGTACTGTTGTCTTTTGAAACAGCACAGGTACATGAAGAAATTTTGTTTAAATTAAAAAAAAAAAATCTTCTTTTCTCCTCCAGCCTCTCTTACTTCACTCCCTTCAGCAAAGCTGAAAATGAAACAGGCGGCGAGCTCAGGAGGCTCCAGAACAAGGAGCTCAGGCTCAGACCCTGCCCTGCAGGCTTCACGCCTTATTCTCCTCCCACCAGGAGCAGTTCTGTCTTTTCCAACAAAATCAATCAATTCGGTTTTGGCTATTTTCATCCCCACCCTTCCACCTTTTCACCCCAACTGTGCCAGTCTGCCTAGTGGGAACTGCAGTGAAGCCGGCAAAAACAGAATTATCTGTAATGGGGAGTGAAGGGAGCCAGGCTACGAAACGCACATGTTAATGCTTTCCCCGTCACCCTGGATTTCAGTTCTCAAGCCTTTGTAATGCTGCCCTCTGAAACTGCTGGGTTGGTATCTGTCCGCCTTTGGTGCCAAAACGCCGGCCCTGCAAAGCCAGCCCCTGACATCAGGCAGAAACTCCGCGCTGCGCTGGAGAGAGAAGCCTGCTTTGAAAGATGAACTGAGCTCAGACTTTCTGGAACTCCTGCTTTGGTTTTGATCCAAGTATGCAAGTAGAAAATACCCCTTACAACATCTGAAACAGTAGGGACGTACTTGCATATTTGTAAAATGTCCAGGATACGTGTCTCCAGCCTTCAGAGGCTGCTGGGTGGTCGCCGGCCTCGTCCACCCACCTGCTTGGAGACTGAGCCGCTGGGGGAAAGGCCACTCGCTCAGCGAGTTCAGTCCTGGCCACACGGTCCAGCCTCCGTGGGGGGCTGACACTTCTGCACCCCCACTTGCTAACTGTGAGTCTTGTGGGGCAGAACACCGGCGTACATGTTTGTGATAGAGTGGCAAACGCGCAGTTACCATGGCACTGTGGGAATCAATGACCAGCGCTGGGATTTCACCCACCATTCACAGCAGCCCATGACATCTGCTCCATGATTTATATTAGATTACTCTTCAGCTGGAATTGAATTAAGTTACCAATTTGTATTTTATAACAAAAGTTGCCGGTTAGCATTTGTTCATTCAGAAGTCTTCTTTTTTTTGATTTCATTAACTTTGACATTTACATAAATATGAAAAAATATGGTGCATATTTCTCTTAAATTAAAGCAGATTGCAAATACGACTGGGGGTTTTACTGTTAATTGAGATTTCATTCTCCCCGCACTGTCCGGTGCCTACTGTGGCGCCCTCAGGGAGGCATGTGAACAGTACTTACCAGGCTTCACTCTGAATTCATTCACTGCTTGATCTTCCATCTCCCTAATAGCACTTTTTTTCTTTTTTCTTTTTTTTGTCACCAATACCTTCATGGCCTACAGTTGACTGCTTTTATGGCTTTTAATTAAAGTCTGAAAAAGAAAGTGTCTATTAATCAGTGTGTGGAGCCAATCATGAGGAAGGGGTTTCTAAACTCTTTGCAAGATGGACAGTGGGTACATAAATTGTTCCACCTTTGTCATCTTGGCAGAAAGTTAATTATAACATGAAGAACACCTGTAACTGAATGCTTGGAAGGCAGCAGCTATTTTGAGAGACTGGCTAGTTTTTGTTGCTGTTGTTTGTTTGTTTTTTAAGTAGGAGCAAAAGATCTATTTAAAAATGTATGAGGATCATGCCGGAGGTGGCGGGTTCAAACCCAGCCCCGGCCAAAAATCACAAAAAAAAAAAAAAAAAAAAAAAAAAAAACTGTATGAGGATCACTGTGTTCATGTCCGCAGTACAGTTGAGGAAGGAGAGAGGAAAAATTTTGTGTATGTGGCTCTTCAATCAGAATGTAGCCATCTGTTCACTGAAAATGAATGGGAGGTTTCCAGGGTTCTTCCCTCCCCCTCGTCCTCATATGTTTTAAATGGCTTGATTGTCCACATTCTCTGCTCAGACATATAGAAGGTGAATTCCTCATGGTAAACCGCTCAGCAACCGATTCCTTTCCATTTCTAAGAGGGAAGGCAATGAGGCATTTTCTCCTGTCTTTCTTTTTATGTGCCGGAAAGTCTTTTCAAATTCAATTTACATTTAATTCAGGGAAGAGACACCGCAGTTCACTGGGAGGAGAGCATCAAATCCCCTCCATACGTACAGCTGTGTGCATTGAAATACTGTCATCGAGTCACAATTCAGTGCGATTTATCTGAGACCCTTAAGTAGTTACACACATCTCAACTTATTTTCAGTGGTTCAGGTAAAATGGCAGGATTTTATTGGCAGTTTTCCAAATAGTTTATTTCCAGAAATAGCATAAACAAAAACACCCCAGAGACATATGTGTACATCATTACTTAGGGCCAAAAGTCACCATTATTCCGTGGTGGGACTGGGGGCGGGGAGAGGGTTGTTTGTCTGCCGACCAAGATAACACAGAAATCCAAGGATTTGGAACTCTCCAGTTTGAGAGGTCACCATCTATAATACCTTCTGTCTGTGCCTTTCATCCTTGTTCCTTGATTTTCTCATCTAAACAGAGGAAGGGGCGAAATAAGTTATTCTGAATTCCTTTCTGCCTCTAAAACATACTAACACTTGCGATTACTGTTATCACTAACTCTTTCTTTCTCTTGCTCTTTTTTTCTCCCTTACACACACATTCCTATGAAGTCAAGAGCTGTAGGAAATGGGCATCCCAAGATGGAGAGGTGGGCAGACTGTCCAATAAACCATGTTGGGGGGCACTCACCAGCTTCACCCTCGAGCTGCCTGGGCTCCGCACGCCCTCTGCTACCCCAGCACTGCACAGCCTTGCTCTTCTCCAGCCCACCTGGGGGACTCTGCACGCCCTCTGCTATCCCAGCACTGCACAGCCTTGCTCTTGTCCAGCTCACCTGGGGGACTCTGCACGCCCTCTGCTATTCCAGCACTGCACAGCCTTGCTCTTGTCCAGCTCACCTGGGGGCTCTGCACGCCCTCTGCTATCCCAGCACTGCACAGCCTTGCTCTTGTCCAGCCCACCTGGGGGGCTCTGCACGCCCTCTGCTATCCCAGAACTGCACAGCCTTGCTCTTGGCTAGCCTGTCCCCCATAGTTAAAATGTACTTACCTTTCTGTCCACTGTTAGCTATGTTCTTACAACTTGTTCTGTTTAGTAGAATGTGACGAATGTCAGGTCTATGCCAAGACTTTACTGTGACTGGTTGGTTTGGGTCATCCAAGTTAATGCCCTCATTGGAGGCTGCTCCAAGTGTGAGGGAGGCACACCTGGATGCAACACCCTCTTCAGTCTGCAGCCTGCAGGCAGGGAAGTCTCATGCCAATCTCTGTAAGTCAACTAATTCATGACACGCAATAAAATTTTAAAGGCCCACCATACATGGAAACAGCCCAAGTGCCCATCAACCCAAGAATGGATTAATAAATTGCGGTATATGTACACCATGGAATACTATGCAGCCATAAAAAAGACAAAGACTTCACATTGTTTATGTTTACCTGGTTGGAGCTGGAACATATTCTTCTTAGTAAAGTATCTCAAGAATGAAAAAAAAAAAAAGTATCCAATGTACTCAATACTACTTACACATTCATAGGAATGGTAAAACATAACTATAGTCCAGAAAGAGGAGAGGGGGTGGGGGGAGAAGGGAGGGTATTTGGGGGGACCTCACCTGATGTGCGTGATGCAATGGTACATTTCAAAACTACTGAGAAAAGAGTATAATTTCTTACCACAACAAATAACTAAGTAAGGTGATGGATGTGTTCATCAGTTCAATGTAGGCATTTCACACTGTGTGTCAAATCAGTACACTGAACACCATAATGCATTGGTGTACATAGTTATGATTTCATTTAAAAAAACAAAAAGGCCTCCTAGATGCCTGCCTCTCTGCCAGGGATTTCCCATGCATAGGTAAGGAGGAAGAAAGCCCAGAGCCTTCCTTCAAGGATCAAGAACATATGTAATAATAGTATGTAAGCAGTGCTGACTCAAGTTCCTGCTGCCCAGAGTGTCCTTCCATATAGCAGGTGTGGCAGCCGAAGCAGATGGGGCAAAGGACACCTGTGGAGCTCTACCCTCCTTCATAGTCACTAAATAGTCAGCAGTAGGTTTAACACAACTGCTCTTAATTTTCATTCCCAAGCAAACCTCTCCTCAAGCCTCCCTTGTTACTCTGACTAGGAGGACCTGACCTCCATGGATAGTAACACCAACAACCATGAATTTATTTTTTGATGCTATTTACCTCACAGGTGAAGCTTCTTTCACTTTAATATCATTATAATGTTGACAAGGACCCTTCTTCTATAAGCGGAGGGGCCTGGTGCATTTTTTTGTCAACTATATTATCTGCTCTGACCAAATCTGTCTGTACATTGGGCTCCCCTTGGGCTTGTTGTTATCACACATTCATGTATTTTTATTCTCTAGTATTCTTTACCTTGCCTGATTTCTCTCATCTGGATGATTGGCATACATTTTTCTGAATTTTCTCATGTTACATATTCCAATTTTATTCAAACAGGGAAACGGGAGGGAAGTGTAATCCAACAGATACTTTTCTAAGCTAATACATTATCTTATTAATAAGTAGTACCTGCAAGCTCCAAACAACGTATTTTTCAAAATCTCTTCTCTTTCACAGAGAAAAGCCCACTATGTATGAAATTGGTTTGTGGCCCTCATGAGAGGGAAGATGTGAACAGAGAACCTACATTTGATTTCATTAGATAAGGTAAGTTGACATCAAACAAGGTTCTGAGAAAAGGAGCAGGGTAGATGCTAAGGTGCAGGGAATCAGAACAGTGTCAGGAGGATGAGAAGTGCGTGGCGCGGCAGACAGTGAGGACCCATCATTACCGCTGTCTCCTTAGTAACGAGGTCAGAATGAACCCAGAAGGAACAAGCATGGACATTCGATTTTTTTTTTTTACAAAACTAAGGTTTGGTTTAATTGGAGCCCAGTGTAGAATTATCAACATTTTCTGTGTCGGAATATAGAAACAGAGATAGATGTAGGTATAGACATAATAGTAATGTTTTTCCTTATGCTACAGAAGAGTAATCTGTGGACTAGCATTGGGGAAATGCTTGGGCAGACTTCTCAGAATGAGGAGCTAAATAAGCATTAAACTTAAAACTGTAAAAGTAAATCATTATACAAAGATCTACATCATAAGTTCTGGTTTTCTAATGAAACAATTCAGCTCATTCGGAGAAATTATTTCTAAATTGGGTCTTACTTATATAAATCTCTTTGAAGGTATGCACTCAGATCAATCATTTCTGTGGTTATTGGGTCTTGTTCATTGAGTGAATTAAGCCCAAAGTAGGCAAACCAGAATATTAATTTAAAAAAGCTTTCACATTTGCTAAATAAATGCATGTTACGCCTCTCCTATCAAAGCTGTGCCCTTGTCACGTAAAAGCAAAAAAAGAGTTGTTCTTTTTTATTGTAACAATTTACGAAAGGTCTTTGATAACGGTATGGTCACTCATCAGGAAGATGCCAGTCCCCGACGGGGATCCCTGTAACCAAAGAACTTGGCAGTAGGTGTCTAATACGTCTTATGTCAGACTTTGTTATTCTATGGCATGTTCGTTTTCTAGATGTCTTTTATGTCCTTCAACACATCTTAGAACATTTTCAGGTCAAAGTTCCTTCTTTAGTAAATGATAGGTAACATCAAGAAATATGACCCTTAGAATCCGTGTAATGAATGAGTCTGATGCACCATTGGATGTATGACATGGAAACATTAGTCACAACTCTGCTAGTCACTTGTTCACTCATTAAACATTCCACAGAAAGTTACTGTGAATCTACCACATGCTAGTCACTGTTCTCGGCACTGAGGATGTTACAGTGAATAAGTGTATAAGCCTCCTGCCTTCAATATTGTGTTAATAATTAAGCTATGGCAGTCTAGGTTCAAGAGTGTACTTAGAACGTTTTAAGGCCAATGTTACTTCTTTGGTAAATAATAGGTAAAAGCAAGAAATATGACCATTAGACTCCATATAATGAGTGAGTTTGATGCTGATGCTATTCAGCCCTGAAAGAGTGTACTTGCACACACCACTTCAGTAATGAGGCGTTTAATAAAGGGTCACAATGTGTCCAACCCCTTGCCAAATGCCGGTGGCATGAGGATGAATGTGTCATACCCCGATTCTTCATGGGGCTCCTAATCGTGTAGGCTTAGAACCATCATCACAATCCAATGTGCTGAGTAGAAAAATCAACTTACGTGCTCAGTCCCGAGCCAGCATAAGAGAGAAAGGGAGGGATTCTCAGAAATCGACTTCTTAAAATTCTAAGGATCTTTTAAATTTTTTTCAATTGTGTAAAATATCTTTATAGTTGCAAAGCCAAATAACAAGCAAATTCATAGAAATATGAATTCCATTTCTGTCCCGTCACCCACCCACACAGAAAACTTGTGAAAGTTATCGGAATCAAAATGGAGTCACTTATGTTAAAAACTCTGCCAAATGGATCTAAGGAAGGCCACGAAGGAGGGGTTCTCGGGAACAAGTGCCTGGTTGCAAGAACCATCACAAAAATTCTGCATAACCACAACCTTGGAAAAAAAAAACAAAAAACAAAAAACACTGGAGCCTTGTAGGAAAAATACCTTTGCAACAACATCTGCCCAGCAACTCTCTGTCCAGGGAGCAGACTGATGCCATCCTGGTTATTGATTTTGTAGCCAAGAATAATTATTTCAAAACAATTATGCAATTCTTCTCATTTTTTTTATCCCTGTCTGCCTTTACCTCCCTGAATACGTTTGCTATGACCCTCATTTTCCCATTACAATGCCCATTCCCTAATAAACATCATTTTATTGTAGAGAGCTTTGTCTCTGTCCGTTATTTAGGGTAACAAACTTAACTTTTACTCCCAAATATTAAGGGAGTACTTCACAGTTTTCTCACACAGTCATGTGGTATTGTTAACAATTATACTTCAGGGCTCAGTGGAGACCTGCTGGATTTGAAAGTCTGGGCATAAAGCTTCCAAATTTGCATTTCAAATGAGTGTCTTATTCTTAAGTACAGGGGACCCTAATATCCCTTGTCTTCAGGTTTTGGTGAGATAGTTTGGACAAAGAAGTGATATAGTAGCAATGGGGCAGAGTGATCTAGAAAAGAGGGTTCCCTGAAAGTGTATTTAAGCAGAAGAATAAGGTAGGTTTGCAGTTTAGAAGCAAAAATTACAGGGTTCTTTGTAAAGTTTAACACAGGACCAGAAAAGTGGTGGGTTCTACAGTCCAGGGAGAGATGAAGGCCCCATACAGAGAAGAAAGGGGCATCTATTCCTGGTATTCTGAGGCACAGAAGTGTCCTTCAACCTGAGATTTGCAACTGACAATTCCAAATTTAAAATTATCGGCAAAGCCTAGGATGAAGGAGGGAAGGGGAGAGAGAGGGGAAGGGAGCGGGGTCGGTCCATAGAGACAGAGGTAGGGTTAGTAGGGGGACCACACCTATGGAGCATACTGCAAGTACAAGTTGGATCTATCAGGTGTAGAACACCGATGTCTTAACGCTGTAATTGCGTAAATGAGGTAAAGGCTATGTTGAATAGTAGGATGTAAGCACTCCATTTTGTACAAATAATCAACACATTGAATCCATAATGGCATAAATGTATTCATGATCTATGTAGAGATGACTTAATAAAAAAATAAAATAAAGAAATTATCAGCAATCATTTAAAGTGTTAGTGTTCAGGCTAACTTTACAGGTCTTTTCTTTATCTGCTTTTTACAACTTATTTTTTAAGGGGTATTTTCAATAGCTAGAAAATGAATTATTTGATCGGCACATGTAAAATGGACTTTATCTTAGATACAAGGAAAAAGTCAACAGTTTCCTTTCACCAATAGTTCTGCCTGGTACATAAATATGCTGTGATTATAATTAGGTGTCTGAAGCATGTATTTGATAATTATTCCATGCAAATATGTATTCCAATCATTTCATCTTTTAAAATAATGTGATGTTAGTATATTAACATTTGGACATACGTATATATTCAATTCTATTTGGTATAGGTCCAGTCGATATCATTTTTTACATCTATAAAGTTATTCTTGAATTTGTAGGTTTAGCAAAATGTGTAGGAGTTAAATATGGGTAGGTATTGATCAAGATGGCCTTAAAGTCCCTCTCAGTTTGACTGAACTTCCAACAGGTTTCTTCCTGACCATGGGCCTCTGACCTCCATTTTCTTATAACATTTCCCAGAATGGACAATTAAGTTCTTGAACTCATCCTAGACAATGTGCCGCATGCCTTACAGCTGACTATCCCTACTGTCACCTTCCAAGTGCTGCCCTTGGGAAGGTGTGCACAGATGCTGGCACCTGGTCCACTCGTCAAAGCACTTTTTTCTAGGGTGGGTTGAAGAACATAATCATCCCACCTCCTACCTTTAAAAAAATTGCAATTGTCATTGTTTTTCTTTACCCTTTTGAGATGTTAATCTTCTACCAAGGCTAGATGCCTTTTCAAAGAACTGGGAGTCTCCAGTGAAATGCAATCATCACAAAAGGCAGGAGTCCTTATCACCTGGTCTCTAAGGAAGGCTAGGAGTCTAAACTCAAGGAGAGCCAATTAGCAAACACAGGTGGACTAATTGTTGATCTCTCTTCCACACCCCCAGCATCTTCTACCATTTTCCCACCAGCTCATGTCACAACTTAAAAACTCTCTCTTCTGGGCAGCGCCTGTGGCTCAGTGAGTAGGGCGCCAGCCCCATATGCCGAGGGTGGCAGGTTCAAACCCAGCCCCGGCCAAACTGCAACAAAAAAATAGCCAGGTGCTGTGGCGGGCACCTGTAGTCCCAGCTACTCGGGAGGCTGAGGCAAGAGAATCACTTAAGCCCAGGAGCTGGAGGTTGCTGTGAGCTGTGTGATGCCACGGCACTCTACCAAGGGCAATAAAGTGAGACTCTGTCTCTACAAAAAAAAAAAAAAAAAAAAAAAAACTCTCTCTTCTTCAACTCCATCCAGGTAAATACAAATTTATCACAATAATAGAAAAGCAAGTATCCAATGTACTCAATACTAACGTGAAACCAATAGTTAAAAAACTACATCCCCTCAAGGAACAAAATCACAATTAAATCAAATGGTGTGTGGGGGGGAGTGATATTGGGAAAAGGGAGGAAGGGGGTGATTGATAATCCCTTATCAAAATACAACGTAGGGATATTTACAGTACATCCAAGGGTGAAGAGCTCAACTATAACTTGAACTTCACCTAAGAAATGCAAACAATACATCCTAATCCTTTGTAACCTCATATGAATCTGACATAAACAATAATAAAATCAAAGGAAGGCAGTGCCTGTGGCTCAGTGGGTAGGGTGCCGGCCCCATATACCAAGGGTGGAAGGTTTGAACCCCACCCTGGCCAAACTGCAACAAAAAATAGCCAGATGTTGTGGCAGGTGCCTGTAGTCCCAGTCACTCTAGAGGCTGAGGCAAGAGAATCACTTGAGCCCAAGAGTTGGAAGTTGCTGTGAGCTATGATGCCACAGCTCTCTACGGAGGGTGACACAGTGAGATTCTTTCTAAATAAATAAATAAATAAAAATAAAAATAAAGTAAAACGAACACATTAAAATAAAAAAAAAAAAAAGATCATCCCAGGGATGCAAGGCTGGTTTAACATACGCAAGTCCATAAACGTTATCCACCATATTAACAGAGGCAAAAATAAAGATCACATGATCCTCTCAATAGATGCAGAAAAAGCATTTGATAAAATCCAGCATCCTTTTCTAATTAGAACACTGAAGAGTATAGGCATAGGTGGCACATTTCTAAAACTGATTGAGGCTATCTATGACAAACCCACAGCCAATATTTTACTGAATGGAATAAAACTGAAAGCTTTTCCTCTTAGAACTGGAACCAGAAAAGGTTGTCCTCTGTCACCTTTACTATTCAACATAGTGCTGGAAGTTCTAGCCAATACAATTAGGCAAGACAAGGAAATAAAGGGAATCCAAATGGGAGCAGAGGAGGTCAAACTCTCCCTCTTTGCTGACGACATGATCTTATACTTACAGAACCCCAAAGACTCAACCACAAGACTCCTAGAAGTCATCAAAAAATACAGTAATGTTTCAGGATATAAAATCAATGTCCACAAGTCAGTAGCCTTTGTATACACCAATAACAGTCAAGACGAGAAGCTAATTAAGGACACAACTCCCTTCACCATAGTTTCAAAGAAAATGAAATACCTAGGAATATACCTAACGAAGGAGGTGAAGGACCTCTATAAAGAAAACTATGAACTCCTCAGAAAGGAAATAGCAGAGGATATTAACAAATGGAAGAACATACCATGCTCATGGATGGGAAGAATCAACATTGTTAAAATGTCTATACTTCCCAAAGCTATCTACCTATTCAATGCCATTCCTATCAAAGTACCTACATCGTACTTTCAAGATTTGGAAAAAATGATTCTGTGTTTTGTATGGAACCAGAAAAAAACCCCGTATAGCTAAGGCAGTTCTCTGTAACAAAAATAAAGCTGGGGGCATCAACATACCAGATTTTAGTCTGTACTACAAAGCCATAGTGCTCAAGACAGCATGGTACTGGCACAAAAACAGAGACATAGACACTTGGAATCGAATTGAACACCAAGAAATGAAACTAACATCTTACAACCACCTAATCTTCGATAAACCAAACAAGAACTTACCTTGGGGGAAAGACTCCCTATTCAATAAATGGTGTTGGGAGAACTGGATGTCTACATGTAAAAGACTGAAACTGGACCCACACCTTTCCCCACTCACAAAAATTGATTCAAGATGGATAAAGGACTTAAATTTAAGGCATGAAACAATAAAAATCCTCAAAGAAAGCATAGGAAAAACACTGGAAGATATTGGCCTGGGGGAAGACTTCATGAAGAAGACTGCCATGGCAATTGCAACAACAACAAGAATAAACAAATGGGACTTCATTAAACTGAAAAGCTTCTGTACAGCTAAGGAGACAATAACCAAAGCAAAGAGACAACCCACACAATGGGAAAGGATATTTGCATATTTTCAATCAGACAAAAGCTTGATAATCAGGATCTATAGAGAACTCAAATTAATCCACATGAAAAAAGCCAACAATCCCTTATATCAATGGGCAAGAGACATGAATAGAACTTTCTCTAAAGACGACAGACGAATGGCTAACAAACACATGAAAAAATGTTCATCATCTCTATATATTAGAGAAATGCAAATCAAAACATCCCTGAGATATCATCTAACCCCAGTGAGAATGGCCCACATCACAAAATCTCAAAACTGCAGATGCTGGCGTGGATGTGGAGAGAAGGGAACACTTTTACACTGCTGGTGGGACTGCAAACTAGTACAACCTTTCTGGAAGGAAGTATGGAGAAACCTCAAAGCACTCAACCTAGACCTCCCATTCGATACTGCAATCCCATTACTGGGCATCTACCCAGAAGGAAAAAAATCCTTTTATCATAAGGACACTTGTACTAGACTGTTTATTGCAGCTCAATTTACAATCGCCAAAATGTGGAAACAGCCTAAATGCCCACCAACCTAGGAATGGATTAAGAAGCTGTGGTATATGTATACCATGGAATACTATTCAGCCATTAAAAAAAATGGAGACTTTACATCCTTTGTATTAACCTGGATGGAAGTGGAAGACATTATTCTTAGTAAAGCATCACAAGAATGGAGAAGCATGAATCCTATGTACTCAATCTTGATATGAGGACAATTAATGACAATTAAGGTTATGGAGGGGAAGCAGAAAGAGGGATGGAGGGAGGGGGGTGGGGACTTAGTGTGTGTCACACTTTATGGGGGCAAGACATGATTGCAAGAGGGACTTTACCTAACAATTGCAATCAGTGTAGCTGGCTTATTGTACCCTCAATGAATCCCCAACAATAAAAAAAAAAAAAAAGAAAAGAAAAGAAAAGAGAAACCTCTCCCACCTTATTTTTCCCACTGAGTTGAGTTCAGTCTCTTCCCTACTGCAATGGCCCTGCATAAATCTTCCTTGCTTGTTTAACTGGTCTGGAGCAGGTTCTCCTTTACAGTTAGTTCATCTGTGAATCTGCCACCACACATTCTTACTATATGAACATATTCAAGCTGTACTCACACCCATCTTACATAAAAATATTTTTCTATGTCATCTGTTTTATGGAGAAGAAATAGTGCCTAATGACCATATTAATATATTTATGACTTTGTAGATCAGAATTCATTTATGATTTATTCAACAAACATTTGTAAGGAACAAAGTCAGGGGAAGCTCAGTCTATGGCATAAATCACAGGCGCTTGGTTCTACCTGGGATATTCTCACCTCCACGCCACTGCACCATCTGAGTTGGGAAAAGAACCGTGGTTTTACTTCTCTTTCCTGGGTCCTGCTGTGGGTGGAGAGGTTAAAGACAGGACTGAAGGCTTCAAATATTTGTCTTTCTTTTATATGCAGATATCTGAAATTATTTTTAATTGCTTGCAATTTTATTTATATGAAAGTTTTGTTTTGCTTTCTTGGAAGTTACCACGCACAATTTTTTTTTTACTTGAGAAAGGGGTTGTTTGAGGAATTTGGGGCCTGCTCAAAACTGAGTACAAAATTGTGCACAGGCTCTGACATTCACCTTGAAGATGTTGACCCTGAGGTAATCCAACCCCTGATAAAAGTGAGAATTTTTATTTTGCTTTCTAATTCCTCATGATCTAAAACAAGCCCAAGGTAAGTATTTAAACCATAATCGCCTCTAATGACTGTGACATTTAAGAACAATGACCCTCTAAAATGAAACTATTAGGTCATTCATAGGTTAGTTAACCTTTTGGAAGCTCAAAGCCTCAATTATTTCTAGCAGAGACAGAACTTGAGAGTCCAAACATGTCTGCTTTTTCAGTGATAAATGGCACAGGATAATCTAACCAGTGACTTTCTGAAAGTAGAATATTTACTCAGGTGTGGAATGACTATCAATCATATCAATAAACAATGAAAATGAGAATTGTTCATTAATTAACAATGTTGAGACTGAGTTAATTACTTATTTTTATTTCAAAGATATTTAGGAACAAAAATATCAAGGGAATTCCCTCAAATGGGTAAGCAGATTGATCTATCAAAAATTTCACAGATTCTAACTCAGTGAAATAATTTGGTTTTCTCTGTATATTCTACAGTAAAACAGACATTTCTACTTTCAAATAAATGTCCTACGAATTTGACCTGAATGTGCACTGCGGTAACGAGAAGAATGTATACTATTTGAACAACATAGATGGCATTTAATTTGTTCACATTTCACAGAATGGAAACTGACTTTTACTGTTTCATGGAGGAGACTTCCTAGTGTTTACGTGTGTGTATTTTCCTTAGAAATGCGTCACTCTAGAATGCGTTAAATATTTCAATAAATAAATATCTGTGCTTTTTATTGCTGTCAATTTTTCTATAGGCCATCTATTATTAAAAATACATTAGATCATATTAATATTCAGAGTAGGTAGACTTAACAAAAGCATGTGATTACATACTATCATTGTTAATATCTATAATTTCCTGTATTGTTCCCTGGTAAAGTCTGTGTCTTCAGGTGATGACAAAAATTACTTGATTTGATTTTAAAAGTTCATGCTGTCATTGTATATTGTTTCTACACTCTGTACAGTGCTCTACTTGACACAATGGAGAAAATAAAATTTTAAGCCACTTAAGATATTTTCCTTTTCTCCCATCTGTTACTTGCCAAGGGGTCATGGTTATCCCAGGATTTTGTAAGAAAAAAATATTGTGCCAACCAAATTATGATATTCCCTCCTTTGCCTCAAAGTAAAAATAATACGTATATGTTTTATTTTCAGTTTTCACAATTATACCCTGTTATGTTGCTAGGTTTAGAAGATGTTTTTATTTGTGGGTCTGTATTGGATATGCCTCTGCCTCTTTACACTATCATTGTGCTGTTTCATTGCTGCTCTGTTAAAATCATTTATCAGATAGTGATTGTTTTATATAAGCAGTGAGGAATGTGTGGGATGGGAAGAGGTACCACTGGGAGTCGTCTCTATGTAATTGCTCAGAATATGCTACCTGAATTCCATTTGTCTTCCTGGGAATTAGATGATAAGAGAAACACTTGTTTATGCCTCACTCACACAGATCATCCTGCAAGAAACTGGCATTGTAATTGCAAATACAATTTTAAAACTTCCTTTTAAAGGAAGGACTCTCCATAGCCTTCGAATGAGGAGGGTGTTTCCAGGAGCCATGGGTGATGTGTGTCATGCGCCTCGTTTCGTTGAGCTTTTGGAAACACCTTTGATGTAGAAAATTGCTCCTCCCCTCCTTGGCACCCCCTCTGTCTTTGTCAGAGGTTTGCTGGACGGTCTGAGAAGGCTGTAGAAGGTGCATCTGGCAAAAATTGAGAGAATTAACCAATCTCCCTGGGGACCATTGAGACAGAAGAATGGCAAATAATAGAGATAAAAAGGTACACCTAAAGAGAGAACACCTCCTAGGAGGAATGTACATCAGCATCTCAATGCCACAATAGTTTCACTGTTTTATTAAAGTCATGTTATAATATAAATTAGAACTGTGTTAAAACGCTGTTGAGAAGAGGCACTATAAGGGACTCCAAGGGGATGGGAGGAAACCCTGGCCGGCTGAACCAGGGAGTCTGGAGGGACCCAACCATGTGGGTGTGAAGTAACCTAGGTAACCAATGACCAATAGGGTCAATCAATGACCAGTAGGAAAAGGCAACACCACCTGGAGGCGCAGAGAGGCCAATGAAAAACTTACAGCCAATTTCAAATGGGACAGTGTTTACAGCCCTGCAGGCCTCCACCTTCTCCTCCCTGAGAGGGACCCACTGCCAGCTGCCAGTGCTCTCAACTTTCTCTCTGTTCCTCCTAAATAAAATTTCTCTGTGTTACCCTGACTTTCTACCCCCACTGCCTGTGATGCTCCAGTTTTCCTTTTAGTTTCCATTCACTTTTGGTTTCCATCCCTGCAGTGAATAGCTTAACTGAGTCACTGGGTTTGGGGAACTGGGAACTTCTGGCTCCCCAGACTATGCTCTAAGCTTCATCTTCTAAATACACTGGCAATCAAAATCAAGGATGCCGTGTAATACAGGCAAACACACCCAGATAGTTCTTGTGTTACTGTTGGACATCTAGCTAGGCTGTCAGTGATGACAGGGAAGTTTTAAAATGTCAAGCACATACTTCAGAAATCTAGCAATGCAGGATTACACACAAAAAAGCTATTTTGGAGACATTACCTAAAAGATAGAAATTTAGTTCTTTTTTCGAAAGTAAGTGATGGGTGGGGTAAAATGATACAGACAAAGAATTCTGCTTAAAGAAACTTAAAATGTTAGATTCAATCATTGTACTATAAGCCATTTAACTAATATCACATAATATAAGTGGATTAAGTTGGCATAACCCTATAAATATAAATAAAGAGGTGGGGGAATAAGTGGAAATTACCAGAAACTTGGAAGTTAGCTCTTTTATGGTTATAAGTAAGAAAGAGCAGAGATTAACTGAGACTGTGAGAAGCAGAGAGACAGGTTTATGGAGAGAGTTAGAAAGTGAATGAATGAACTCAAAGAAGTTTCCACTGTGTATCCGGACTTCCTGGGCATGTTTAAGATTTCGACACCTTTTTTAATTATAGCACCCTGTAAAATGTGCTGCACTTTAAAATATAAAATGGGTGATGTAAGTCAATATGTTCATATTACAAAGAAAATGAAACTATCTCACAGAAAGATGACACGACCCCTTAACCCTGTTTATACGTCACTCACCTCCCCACCTTGCACGGACTAGGCCTCACATGTGTAAAGATACAATTCCTGCATCAAGAAACACGACAAGTTAAAAATCCAGGTACATATTTTGGAAAAGGGAATAAAGTGTTTCCCATCTGTTTAGTTGGAGATGGTGGCTTCTATTGTCATGAAATGAAAAATTTGATTTTAAAAATATTTTCAAAGTACTGGATTTTGATTGGTGTTAAAAGCAGTGAATCGCCTTGTGCAAGTCCCCATGCATATTGAACCTCGCGTTCAGAGCTATAAATATCATTGAGAGTAATTTAGTAGAACTTCCCTACAGAGATGCTGTCGGGCACCTAAAGAGAAGGGATAATAGGCATGTTTTTGTTTTTCAGATTTACTTTTTTTCACCCTCTCTCCTTTCTCTCTCTACCTCCCTTATCCCTCCCGCTCTCCTTGTTCCCTCGAAATCTGGGTGCTGCTACTTACTTGCTCTGCAAGATTGGCAAATGACATAATATCAAATAGCCTCAGTTTCCCATGAAAAAGAGCTAAAAATAGTGTCTACCTCTCAGGGTCATTTTCAGGATTAAATAAATTGATATACCTGTAACAAATGTTGCTCTTTCAGACCCAGAGTCCCTGGATCCATCCCTAGCGGGTCTGGCCTCGCCCTCTGTGCTGCTGGGCCTGGGAGTCTTTCGTCCTGTCTGCTGCTTCCTCAGGGTTTGCTCTTGGGCTGTTTGAAGCCTCAGAAGGGAAGGGCCACACATTTCCTTCAGGTGTTCCAAAGTCAAGTCCCTTGTATAAAGATAAGACGGCTCTGAGAAGCTGCCTGGTAAGGTCTGGATAAAAGCTGGGCTTCCCCTGACACCACACTTGT
Organism: Nycticebus coucang; assembly: GCF_027406575.1. NCBI lineage: Eukaryota > Metazoa > Chordata > Mammalia > Primates > Lorisidae > Nycticebus > Nycticebus coucang. Next base: position 8,216,716 of record NC_069794.1, on the reverse strand, counting down.
ACTTTACTTTATTTTATTTATTGATTTTTTTACTTTTTGAGACAGTCTCATTCTGTCACCCTGGGTAGAGTGCCATGCCATCGTCATGGCTCACAGCAACCTCAGTCTCTTGCCTCAGCCTCCTGAATAGCAGGATATACAAGTGCCCACCACTACACCTTGCGACATGTTTCTGTTTTAGTAGAGACAGGGTCTTGCTCTTGCTCAGGCTAGTCTTTAACACCTGAACTAAAGCAATGCCCCTGTCTCAGTCTCTCAGAGTGCTGGGATTACAGGCATGAGACACTGTGTCCAGCCTGACGTCACAGTTTTGAATGGCTGTTTTTTCTTCCGTCGGCTGATCCTCTCGCTCATTCTTGAATCTTTCCAGAAAGCCTTCCTTCAACAAGGTGCATTAGCAAAGCTCTGCTTCTAGGGAACCTGCTGTCAGAGAAAACATTTACCACTTTAAACACTCTTGGAAAATTGTAAGTAGTTAATAAATAAGGGCTTATTATTATCATCATCATTTGCATAAACACAATGAGACTTTGGGGGACGGGACCGAATCTAAATGCAGAATACACAGATGGTGCATATGTACACCTTGTCCACATAATTTGGTGCAGGGAATGAAGAGAGGACTGCAGTTTTGCCTCATCACATGAAGTCAGAAGTGAGATTCTCCACTTGAGGCATTAGGATGGTGCTTAAAAAGTTTTGGATTGAGCAGCCTTTTGGATTTCAGATTTTCAGATTAAAGATGCTCAACCTGTTTGGAGGTCCTTTATCCAGTGTGGGTTGAACACTGCTATTTAACAAGCCCCGTGCTTCATCTGAGTCTATTCCTGCAGCGGTGGTGACTGAGCCCACAGCACTGGGAGGAAGCCCACAGTGTCTTGCTACCTGCTAAACTCAGAGGTAAAAGGAGGGATCAAGTAAATCAGTAGACTGGGGCACCAGTGACATTTAAGAAGATTTTCAGTTAACTGATTTTTTTTTTATTATTTCATAAAGCATCCTGTGAAATACAAGATTATCTTTTGCAAGCCATTTTAATATTCAGAAAAATGCACTTCTCCTGATTTACATATTTTATTTACCTATAAAAATATTGGTGTTTGTACTTACTTTAGCATTCTTATTTAACTAGTATTTTCAACTCAGCTTCTTAGCACAAATTGTGGCCTTGCTAAATGTCTTATCCAATTAACCAGTTGGCAGGATTAGCTCTTGGCGTTAATGGTTTTGGGTTATGGCTTTGTCAACATGCTGTTCTTTTTTCAAAATGTACCAAGATCAACTGTGCGAAAGGTTAGCCATCCCAGTTCAATGCTTGCCACCAGCTGTCTTCCCAAAGAAATGTGCAGGATAACTACATAAGAATCATGAAGTTTCTGGAATGTAGATCTATTTGCCTTATCCAGATTTCAAAGACTCCAATGAAGTCTACTGAAGCTCAATGCCCTGTGATTAATTTTAGTAGAGATGTTTGCATAATATATAAAGTATTTCTGAAGGCAGAGGGTAGGATGAAAGTGCTTATTGAGCTGAGCTCTGGGAAAGTGCACAAGGATTTCTCTAAAGGTCAATGAATATTATAAGAAATGCTGTTCATAACTAAACATACTTGTGAAAATGCAGCTGAAAATGTATACCTAAAACTCAGATTTGAAAACAAAAAGTTGTAACATCTTATTTCAATCTTGACCTCTGGCTCTGGTGAGAAACGTGAAGGATGCTGAGCACAACTGGCTGCCACTGTGCCTTCAACAAGGGCATTTCCTGGGAAGCTCTCTGTCCCGGAAGCTCATTCCATGTTTTTCCCGGTTTGCCATCGTTACTTTAAAGTAACTAGAAGAGTGGAATTGGGACATTCCTAACACACACACACAAATGCTAAACAGCTAATAATCCTTTAAATTAAAATATCCCTTATTGTGTAGCCTCTGGCTCTAGGTCGGATCCATGTTTATCTAATCTCTCTTTTTGTTTTAACCTATGTTATATAATTAGATCTTGATTTCATATATAATTGACAAACTGTGGCATGTTTATTTCACATGTATTTCACAGGACGGATGATGTAGTTAGATTTAAATCTGCCGTCCCACTCCTTACTTAGGAACAGACCTATATGCTCTTTGTTCTCGTTCTACTTTTTTAAAAAATCTTGTTCGTGGATTGAGTCCCTTTAAAGTTATCCCACATCATCTCCTTTGTTGGTTTGTTCGCTATAACTCTTTGATTATTATAATGGTTGCTTTAGGTTTTACAGCATGTACCTTTATGTCTTGGCAGCCTGTCTGAAATGATGGTATATTGTTTCCTACATGGTATAAGAAACCTAAAATAGTATTACTCCTAATTCTCCCCTAGTTGGATTTGAGCTATTTTGTGATATGATTTCTTTTACGTATGTTATATAAACCTTAGTCTACATTGTCATTGCATTTGCTTAGTCGGTTATCTTTCAAGTATTGACAGATGGAAAAGTTTCTCTTTTACTACCTCTAGGGACTGTTGCCGGCCATCTTCACTCCTTTGTGGAGATCCAGAGATCCAGATTTTCTGCTGGTCTCCTTTCCCTTCTCCTCAAGGACTCCCTTTGACACACACCTGCTAGTGATGGATATTCTCTCAGAACTTACCTGTATGACAAATCTTTCTTTTGCCTTCACTTTTCAAAAAATATTTTCCACTAAGTATAGAATTCTAGAATGTGAAATTCAGTGAACATGGAATTTAAACATTTTGTTCTGCTGTGTTTTTATCTGGGTCCTTTTGAGGGCTTTCTCTTCATCTGTGGCCTGACGCAATTTGATGGTGATTAACCTTGGGGTTGTGCTCCCCATGCTTATGAAGCCGGTGAGTTGTTGAGCCTCTTGAATTTGAGGAGGTTCATACTTTTCATCAAATTTGTAAAAATTAGGCTATTGCTTCTATGTACCTGTTTCTGTTCCCCATTCCTCCTTTGGGTACTCCAATTACACACATGTTAGGCTTCTTAAAGTTGACGCTACAACTCACGGAAGCTATGTTCATATATTCTTTCTTCTCTTTGCTATTTGTAACACAACCAGCATGTATCATCATGTCTTTAAATTCATTAACCTTCTTCGCAGTATCTAATCTTCCATCAATCTCATCTCGTATATATTGTTATCTTAGCAATTATAGCTTTTTATCGCTGGAAGTACAATTTGCATCTTTTTTATACTTTTCATGCTTCTGCTTTATTTTTGATCTTGTGGGATGCAATTATAATTACTCTCTTAATATACATGTCTGGTAAGTGTAGCTGGTGTCAGGTCTGGGTCAAATCTTTAATGTTTTATTTTATTTTTAATTGACAAATAATAATTGCCTATATTTATGGGGCACAATGTGATGTGTTGATACATATAAACGTGGTGGTATGATCAAATATGGCTAATTAGCATTTCCATCACCTCAAACACTTCATATTTCCTTGTGGTGAGAAGATTTAAAAATCTTCTCTTGTAACTATTTTGAAATATTCTATACATTATTATTAACTATAGTCACCTGGGATAGAACACCAGCATTTATTCATGCTATCTGATTGAAACATTGCATTTATTGACCAACATCTTCTTTTTCCCAGTCCATGACCTGCCTATTGACTCTGCGGATCATAACTATATTTGCTATTTTCATGAGCTTGACTGTTCTAGATTCCATATATAGGTAAGGTCTGCACCTGGTATATTTCACTTCAGATAATGTCTTCTACCTCCATGTATGTTGTTGCAAATTTTAGAATTCTCTCTTTTTTTTAAGGCAGTATAGTGTTCCATTGTGTATATAATAAATACCACATTTTTTTAAAAATTCAGAATATTGGGTGGGGCCTGTGGCTCAAAGAGTAGGGCACCAGACCATATGCAGGAGGTGGCGGTTTCAAAACCAGCCCCGGCCAAAAAAATTCATAATACCCTGTTTCCCTGAAAATAAGACAGTGTCTTATTTTAAGGTATGCTCCCAAAGATGCGCTAGGTCTTATTTTCAGGGAACATCTTATCTTTCCTGTGAGTAGGTCTTATTTTCGGAGGATGTCTTATTTTCAGGGAAACAGGGTATTATGGGTATATGCCATTTTGGTATAGAATTTATTTTTGTGCATTTTAAGGCAAAGTTATAAGTGTGCCCTTCATCCAGAAAGTGTCATTATACTTGTTAGATGTGAATTACCCATCCTCACCATACCTCCCCCCCACATGTTTTCCTTGAGTTTTACTCCCCTATGTGCACATACACGTCAAGCAACTATTTCCAATTTAGTATTGAATACAGGTGGCATTTGTATTTCATTCTTATAGTACTTCACTTAGAATAATGGTCCCCAGTTCCATCCAGGTGGTTACAAATGGTAGTAAATCAACATTTTTATTATTATTTTTTTTTATGGCTGAGTGTTACTCTGTCATATCCATATGCTACATTTCATTAATCTCATGCTACATTGTTTTAATTCAACTGTTAATAGACAAAAGTTCCTACATCTTGGCTATCACAACAAATGCTGCAATTAGCATGAGAATATAGAGTCATTTTGGTATAATGATTTCATGTCTTTTAGATATGTAACGCTGAAGTGGGATTACTAGATCATACGGCAGTTCCAATTTTAGTTTTTTTTTGAGAAACTTTTGAATTATTTTCCATAATGGCTATACCGATTTACCACACCACCACCAGTGTACAAGGGGCCCCTTTTCTCCACATCCTCACCAACACTTATCTTTCTTCTTTTTGTTAACAATTAATTTGACAGGTGTTAGGTGGTATCATAGCATGGCTTTAACTTGGATTTCCTTGACAATTAGACACGTTGAGCATTTTTAATATGTCTGTTGTCTATCTGTATGATTTCTTTTGAGCAATATCTTTCAAGTCCTTTGCCCACTTATTAATATGCATTTTCTTGTTATGAAGTAGTTTGAGTACCTTCTCATTTTTTACATTACCCCAATTTTATATGCTTTGAATTGTTATATGCTTTGAAAACACTTTTTTCCCACTTATGCCGGTTTTGATTAATTGGGTATTCTAATTTTCTTTTTTTCTTCTCTTTCTTTCTTTCTTTTTTTTTTTAGAGACAGAGTCTTGCTTTATTGCCCTTGGTAGAGTGCTGTGGCATCACAGCTCACAGCAACATCCAGCTCTTGGGCTTAGGTGATTTTCTTGCCTCAGCCTCCCAAGTAGCTGGGAGGATAGGTGCCCGCCACAACACCCGGCTATTGAATATTGTCATTTTAAGTCATGCTTTCTTTCTGCTTTACATGTATGGTAATACCGAGTGGAGCACAAGACCTTATGAATTTTCCATGTAGAGATTGGATATTTTAAAATTCCTCTAAATATTTTTGTGCTTAGTTCTGGGATATAGTTTAGATACTCAGAAATAGTTTGATACATTCAGGTTTGCTTGTCATATTTGTTAATAGGACCAGAGGCATTTCACCTACAGCTGATGGTTTACAACACTGAGGTAGGACCCCTTTCTAGCTCACTTTATGCCTTGTGACCTAGGAGTTTTTCTCATCTCAGTGGTGGGAACAGATGTTCCCAGCTCTATGTGAGTTCCCAGTATTGTTTTTTCTAATCATTTTGAATGATCCTTTCCACTACTTGGGAAGTTTCTTCATAAGCAAGAGCTAATCCGTGCTTGTGGGCCTCTCAAAGGGAAGAAGCCCTTTGCAGCCATCAGCCCTCTTCCCATGCACCTGTCTCTTCTCTCTGCCCTGTGGACTCTCTACCTTGTTCTCCTGAGACTCCTCGCTCTGGCTACTCATATGAGAAGGTGCTGTGTGCTCCGCCTGAGGACTTCTTCCTTAAAGCCCCATTCCCAACCTATCTGACTTTTCCAGTTGGAAGCAGAAACTTCTTAAAATTTGGAATGCCACCCAGCTGCCCTGGGTGTCACCCATGTCTATATTTTGACTTGTCTTTTCCAATGTTGTAGTATTTCCCTACCTTATTCGTGTAGACCAGGAGATTGCAGGATTTCTCTCGAATGCCTGCAGCCTACCCTAGGCTGCCTGTCCAGAAGGTCACCATTGCAAGGTGTTAGGCTGGAGATTTCATGTACCTACTCGGGGTGCTGGCCTCTGCTGCTTTTCTCTTCCTCTCATTAGTGCTAAAATCTTCTGCTTCTGAACTGGAAAGAAGAATTTTTTTTTTTCCCTACATCTTCCTTAGCAAGCAAAACTTTTCTTCCTCTAGCATATTCAAATTATCAATTAGACCTTCCAGGTTTCCTTTTGATATACGAAGAGAACCAAATAGTATATTGATGAATTTGAAAATATTTTCATGGAATATCATAAAATAAAATTGATCCATAAAGTTGCAAGCTCTGCCTGTTGACTGATTAATACCTCTCTGTCTTCTCATGGCCTTTCTGCATGTAGATCATGGCTTTGTAAATCCCTCAATAAACCCTTTAGCAAAATAATTAAATTGACAGAAAGTGAAAAAGAGAGCAAGGGAGATCGGTTGATGTGCTCTATGTTGAATTACTGAATTAGGAAGCCACGGAGAAGAGAGAATAAGGATGCCGGGGAGCTTTTTGGCAATGAGTTTTCAAACGGGAGGTGTAACTGACTTGCCTATAAGCAGCTGTCATGGTCACCTGGAAGAAACATGAATGAAAATAATTATTTCGCTTATGACAAGCTTTGCACACTTCCATTACGTCTCTGATAAAATACCACAAAATATTTCTATACCATTCAATACTTCTTGAGATTATAACCTGGGCATGGATGAGACACATCAGAGAAGCTGGAGGCCCAGGGTTCTTTTGGTTACTGTTGACAGCCAGAGCAGGTGAGCACACAGCCTTCCCTCAGAAAAGAGACCACTGGAACACACATGGATTTTTTTTCATTATTGTTTCAGGTTATTTTGAGGGTACAAAGAATTAGGTTATGACGCTTGCATTTATTAGGTATTAGGATTTTTTTTTATTATTGTTTCAGGTTAATTTGAGGGCACAAAGAATTAGGTTATGACGTTTGCATTTATTAGGTATCTTATAATTACGTCCGCCCTTAAGAGGTGTGCCATACCCCCTAACATTGTGCCCATTAAGTGGGAGCACCCAGGCCCCCCTCCCTCTTGCCTTCTCCCCACTCCCTCATTTCCCCGCAACCCCTTAGATTGATTTCAGTTTTCTCTCATGTGGGCTTCTATTAGATTGTCCAGTGGCTTCATCTCAGTATTGAGAACACTGGATTCTTACTCCTCCATTCTCATGATACTTTACCAAGAAGAATGGGTTTCAATCTGTGTTCCATTTATGGGGCAGAGCCTCAATCTGAGGCCTAGCTAGGGTGCCATGGCAATGGCTTAGCTCATATGGATTTTTAAAATACTGTTTGTTCACAATGATCAATATAAACTTTGTAAGATCAGATAGGTATCTAACTTCAGGTGACATATAAGGAAAGAAAAGTGAACAAAACCCCTGTGTTAAAGGGAAATCCTATCACACCATGAGAGTGGGATGCTTTATTCCAGCTGAATGTAGCAGGATAAGAGGCTTGAAGAATATGTTATGGCCAAATTGATCCACATTGAAGGTAGAAGAAACACATTAGTGTTCAGGGAGGTTGATGCCAGACTGGATATTCCTCCCTATTTGTAAATACCAACACCAGAGAAGGAGGATTTAGAAATAAGAATCTAGAAAATGTTCCCCCTCCTGTTATCACTGATGTATGGTCGGTCCATACATATTGGAACAATACGTTTGTAGGAGCTTCTTGTTAGGCTATGCCTGTGAAAGCTGCCCCCTACTTCTATTTTCTATTGACAAAAGTGTTTAATATCATTTATCTTATGACCTTTTATCCATTTGCCCTTTAAGTTTATTTGCACCAGCCCTGTGAGTCCATGCGATACAGAGCAATCTAGCGGTATTTGTTCGGTAAATCGAAACCGCATCAAAGCTGTCTGCAATGGTACAGAGCTCTACTCTTTTTCTCCAAGATGCCTAGATAACAGGCAAGCACTACAGAAAGATGTGAGTGTCAATTACAGTTTCAGGCCATTTCCTCTTTGTTATTTACATTCCTCACTTATGTTGGAACAAAATCTACAATGTCACACGTCTCAGAACACACAGATGAGTATTACATCAATACGAGAGAAATATGCAGCTTATGCTTATGGCAAAGAATGTGTTAGAAACTTAGTTTTCACTTACTTTACAAACAAATTTGAAGGAGCCTAGGTTAAGTGGAATGAGCAAAACCTGTTAATATGCTTCGCTTTTTCCCCCCTTTTATTATTCTGTCAAAACGATGGAAAACACCCAGATGTGCGTGCACAGTACTGGCTGACTCCCAAGCTCTGTCATTAGATTAGTATTCAACTTAATGTTCGGGGGCTTAGCCATTATAATTAATCATCCTCTAAGTGCAGAAAGATACTTAATACTCTGTCCCTACTTATATTTAGATTTTTAGTTCTGTAGTGAAGGGACTAAGGAAAAGATTAATTAATTCGAACACTTTGGGGTTATTCTGTCATCATTGAACAGAGGATTTACATATATAACTGGCATTAGCGTTGGGGAATATTTCCTCAGTAATGAAAACAATGCTTGCTAAGTGAATTTGTCCAGTAACACTAACACACACCAGCTTTAACCTAATGAGTGTCTCCAATGTTTTACTTCTATTATTTAACATTTTTTTTGTACTGCATTAATAACCAATCACTTAATACTCTTTGGGAAAAAATCTATTATGTTTTATGAAAACATAAAGATTTATTTTAGCTTGAAAAATAAGTAACTGTCTAGCCTATTTATTACATCTTCCTCAATTCTCATTTTCTCAGCCTAAATCTGATGAGCTAGAGATATAATCTTTAAGATTGCATTTACCTCAAAATACTAAAACTCCTATGTAACATATTTAGAACTAACATGAGCCTTAAACATTGGAAATCCAGGACAGAGTCTGGAATTTGCTATTTGGAGTTAAATAAAAAGATTATCAATTTTATTTTATTTTATTTTATTTATTTTTTTAAAGATTATCAATTTTAGTTCTGCCAGTCCTAATTGAAAGTGTTTGAAATCTGTTTTATGTGGAAAAAGAAATCATTTTTCAATTTATGAAATACCCATTATTATATTGAAATGACCCATTGACTCTTACATCATATAGGGATGAATCCATGCTAAGAAAAATGCTTTGTTCTGGTAAAGTCTTTTTATAATTATCCCACACATACCCATAAATATAATTTCTGAGGTAGAAAAATGGCATAAACAGCTTAAATAATATTCTAGCACTGTTTTCTTAATATTTTTTCAATATCACATATTTTTTTCAAAACAGAGTTTTTCCTGCAAAATATTAATTATCTACATACCTCAAGAGATTCAACCAGTCACTCAATTAAATGCCATCATTCTTCAAAATTCCTACCTCAGAGAATCCATCATCCTCAACAATTTTTTTCCTATGGCTTTATTTTCCTTTATAGATGCCATTTATCAAAGCATAAAACATACGTGGACGTGGAGACATTTATATTCTGAAGTCATATTTATATTCCCAACCAGACGGATGTATTTTTTAACTTCAAAGGGAATTACAGATATGGTCTCTATATCAAGAACAAAGTATAAGTCAATACAAGTTAAATGTTACCTTTAAAAAATTGAATTAGCTTGAATAAAATTGCTTTTTCACTTGTTTTCAATTCAAAATTTGAAATTATAGGTTCTTTTTTTTTTTTTTTTTTTGTAGAGACAGAGTCTCACTCTATGGCCCTCGGTAGAGTGCCGTGGCATCACACAGCTCACAGCAACCTCCAACTCCTGGGCTTAAGCGATTCTCTTGCCTCAGCCTCCCGAGCAGCTGGGACTACAGGCGCCCGCCACAACGCCCGGCTATTTTTTGGTTGCAGTTCGGCTGGGGCCAGGTTTGAACCCGCCACCCTCGGTATATGGGGCCGGCGCCTTACCGACTGAGCCACAGGCGCCGCCAAATTATAGGTTCTTAATTGACCCTGGCCTATCCAAGAGGATAAGTTTGGCTAAATCACCAAAGATAAAGATGAATCCAAACTGGGTTATCTCCCAAGTGGAAAGATTGTGGCTTGTGGAGCTAATTAGACAAACAGAAACAAATTCTAGGTTATTTATTTGATGTGTATATTTTTTCTTACTCAACTAGATTGTGAACTTTTGGATGCAGAAACCAAATATTATTTTTATTTGATGATCTATAAAGCAAGTGTAGGCAAACTGTTTTCTATAACAGGATAAGTAATACTGCTACTATACCCTGCATTTTAGTGCCCAGCCAATATTTACCCAAACGAGCCCGGAAGTAGTTCACTAACATTAACATCTACGCTTACAAAGACAAGTAGCCAGTTTGGTCTGTGGACAACCGTTCCCTGGTACACCTATATAAAAATAGAGTGTTGCATTATAAAAATGAACTTAAATGCAAAGTTAACATAAAATCTTTAATTTTTAACACTGTTTCTGAAATTATTTTGTTATCTTTTGTTATAAATCATTATCTATGTTGTATTATTGGCATCTGAATTCATGCAGAAAAGACCCAATAACAGAATTTGATATGTAACCTAATGTCTGTCATATAAAAACATGGAAGAAAAGCCTGGAAGGCCCCTGGCAGCATCAGAGTTCTTATAGTGAAATACTGGAGTTTTATTTGTTTTGGTTTTCCCAAACTGCTTTAATATGGATTACATTTATTTTTATGAGAAAAAAGCCCTGAGCATTTTAATAACACAATAGATTGGGATTGGACTATGTGGACTGACTACCCATGAAAAATAGCACAGATCTTCACGGTTTATTCCATGGAAAAAAATTGGAAAACATTTTAAAGTACATGAAAGGCATTTTATGCTAAGAAATATACTTGACTCACATTGCAATGATTTTAAGTGTCTAATTCCACACTGTAATTTCATATCACAATGATTCTAGAACTTTAATTATTTTCATCACTTACAAATTTGCTCTGATTTTCAGCACTGTGGTGATGCCATTTGCAGTCACCCATGTGATTATGCACAGTAAAGTCGGCACTAACTTGTTAACTACCAAGTAGGTGCGCACACTGCACGGTCTTGAATTTTACAGTTTAAGAGGTCTCCATGTTGAAAAGACCCTGAGCAATGCTGAATTTGTTTTGAGTCATGATTTGTTAGAGCAGTCAGCACTCAAAAAGTGACATTGGAAAATCTTGCTCTTCTTAACACAGAGAAATGATAAATGCCTGAGGTGATAGATGCCCCATCTACCCTGATGTGATTAATTCACATTGTATTCCTGTATGAAAACACATCATATGCACCTTATAAGGACATACAATTATTACATACCCGTAATGATTTAAAAATTATATAAAATTTTGAAAACTACAAAAAAAATTAGTTACAAAAAAGGAAAATACTGTTATCAAGTAATGTAAACAAGATGCTGAATTACAGTATAAAATGCTCCTGTACACTATCAAGTTTTTCAGTGCTTTAGAAATATATATATTTGTGGGGAGAAGAAAGGCGTCAGACCAGAGGCAGCCTCCAAGTGCCACGTCAGTGCCGGGGAGTGCAAGTTGCTGGCAGCAGTCTCCACAGGGACCCTTGCCTCTGAAGCAGCATTGGGAAGTCCTAGAGAAGCAACGGGGACTCCCAGTGTGCAAAAAGAAGATTATGGGGTGACACATATAACAATATTAGTGAACATGAGGGGAACAAAGGGAGTGAGGGTGGACAGAATTTAAGTGCCTGGTTACCATACATGGCCCAGTGTTTGTGGAATTACAGGATGGCCCTCAGCAACCCCAAAGACCTCCCAGCTCCACAGCTGGGGTCCTGCCAAAGCCTGGGCAAAGATGTCTCCCTGGACAACAGGCCTAGCTGGAATGACACAGTACCACACCGGGCCCATTCCAGGCAGAGCAGGAGCGACTGTCTCATGGCTTTTCTGAGCTATGTACTGGACCCTAAAACTAGGTACTTCAGCCCTCCAGTGCAGCAGACCCTGAACATGGGGATCAGCAGCAACACGGAGGGCTCTGTTCTGAAAGAACCTTTGTGACTGCTTAGGCAGGTCTTTGGTGAGGTGTGGAGAGATGAGACCTGTGCACATCTGGCTGGGGGCTCGTGGGGACCACTGGGTCAAGAGAACAACTGGCTAAAGGAAGCATCAACGATGCTTTCCTGCAATGAGATGAAAACAGCAGGTGACTTACAAAGGACTAGACTAACTGCAGACTTCTCAACTGAAGTCCTACAAGTCAGAAAGGAATGGGGACCAGTGCTCAGCTTTCTAAAATGCAGTAATAGCCATCCTAGAATCTCGTATCTTATAAAAGTAAGCTTTCTACATAAGGGAGAAAGAAAAATTTTCACTGACAAGGAATTGCTGAGAGAATTTATAACCTTCCCTGCAGGACGTACTCAGACCTGCCTTATGCACTAACAGACACCCACCAGTGTAAAATCACCCAGAGCTTAATTTCTAAGCCAGGATAACACAGTGGCTCTAGAGGTAGCACAAAGTCATAGGGTATCACCACCAGGATGCACAGAAACCCACCACATACATCGATACTTTCAATAAATGTGAATGATTGGAATTTATGCTAAGAGAAGAAACACTAAAGAGACAGAGGGTGGCTCAATGGATAAGAAAATTCACATGAAGTATCTTCTGTTTCCAGCAAACACAGGTAGCACACAAGGAATCATTCAGGTGAGAGGCTGGAAGACAAGATTCTATGTAAATGGAAGCCAAAGAGAGCTGGCGTGGCCATTCTATCAATAGCAGAGACTTAAACCTACACAAGTAAAGAAAGACAAAGACAGTCACTGGTCCCTATACAATAGTGAAGGAAACAATTCAACAAGAAGACTTCATGCTCATAACTGCCGATGCACCCAACTAAGGAGTGCCTTGATTCTTAAAGCAAACTTTATCCAAACTAAACAAAATGATAAGCAGCAGGGACTTCAACACCCCCCTGGCAGAGCTTGACAGATCTTCCAAATAGGAAATAAGCAAGGAGAGAACGAATCTACATAGAACATTTCTCCTTCTTTGTTTATATGACAAGTGTTGGTACCAAGAGAGACGGTAGGTGCATGTTGTGGGTGTGTCTCACAACGCTGGACGTAGGCCAGGGGCATTGGACTTTGATTAGAATGAGAAGATTGATACATTGTGGGGAATCTGGCCAGTTCTCTCAATTTAACTCTTATCTGTGCTTTCCTTCCTTTCTTTCTTTTTTTAATCTTTTTTTTCCCCCAGTGGCAGTCTAACTTTAAATTCTTTCAGAAACATACTTTTCCAAAATCCGAGGTACACATTTGAAATAGCTCAGCCCATGTAGATGGCCTCCTGTGCACCCACCCCCTGGAGAGTGGAAGGTAAGCTCAAAATGTGATAGCAAGCCTGCTTCTGACACAACCACACGGCTCAGGGAAGGCATCCAACACCAGGTATGGCTTCTGAGGACTTGTTTGCAAAACAAATAGAAACAACAGGTGTTCTCTGATGTAGCATGTATGTGTTGTTTAAGTCTTCTGAATTCGTTGAGAATTCAAACCAAAAGTGTAAAGTGAAAATTACAGTCACTCCCAGGACCTCTAGCCAGACACATCATTTTTTTTTTTTTTTTGACAGGGAATACTTTATTCAAAACCGACCAGAGAAATGGACAGCTTGGGTCTGTAACAAAGCATTCGTGTTTTAAAGCATAGGTTGGTAATTGTATATGACAGCATATACTGCTACATACGAATTAACTGATCAGACCACAACTTTTCAATGTTTAAAACAGAATAAACTTCCCTGTAAAAGCAGCACCTTTGTGACATTTTAACTTTAGCATTCCTCTCCTTCTTCCTCTCCCTCTCCTTCAACAGAATCCACACCACCCTCCACATAATCCTTCTCAAGGGCAGCCATGTCCTCACATCATTTCTTAGGTCAGGTGATAGCTTTTTCCCATATAACTAGTGAAGAATTTCATGATGTTTTTTAGATTCCTTCAAAAGGATGATAAAGTTTTTCTTGCTTGAATTTCTAATGTAATAAGTAAAGTTACTGTGTTTTCTGGGCATGAAAACTCTCTTGTGCCAAATCATGTTTGCTAATGGTGTATTTTTATTTTAATATAGAACTTGATACTTTCGTTACTATTTTACTCAAGATTTTAAAAATTGTGTTTTTAAGTGAGGTTGTTTCTTTCACCTCAAGCAAGTGAGCTGACTCTATTTCCTAAATGACTCTACTGGAACATTGATCTGTTCATGTTTAAGGTCAGTTTGAGTCTTCATCTTACCTGTGAACACTGTTAAGTAGTTTTTCCTTTTGGTCACACTTGTCCTCACTTGGCTTCTGAGTTACCTTTTCCATCAACTTCTTCTTGCTTAACTACCCTGTTTCCCTGAAAAATAAGGCAGTGTCTTATTTTAAGGTGTGCTTCCAAAGATGTGCTAGGTCTTATTTTCAGGGGACGTCTTATCTTTCCTGTAAGTAGGTCTTATTTTTGGAGGATGTCTTATTTTCGGGAAAATGGGGTAGTCACTTTACCTTTATCTATTGCTCATTTATTCTTACTAGGCATGGGATACAGTCACTGGATTCATTACATGTTCTATCCACCCTCCTTGGTAAATATTTCAGCTCATTTAGATGCTGAAAATTCCAAATTTATTTATTTATTTAGACGGAGTCTCACTTTGTCACCCTTGGTAGAGGGCTGTGGAATCATAGCTTAAGCAAACTCAAACTCCTGGGCTTAAGTGATTCTCTTGCCTCCCTCTCCCGAGTAGCTGGGACAACAGGCGCCCACCACAAGGCCCAGCTATTTTCAGAGACGAGATCTCACTCTGGCTCAGGCTGATCTCAAACCTGTAAACTCAGGTAATCCACCCTCCGTGGCCTCCCAAGGGCTGGGATTATAGGCATGAGCCACGGTGTCTGGTGAAAATTCTAAAATTTGTATATCCAACCTGGCCCTTTCTCATGAACTGCCTGGCATAGCCAAGGTATCCACTAGTCTATGATAACAGTGTATATTTCATGTTTTCTTTAATGAAAATAAATACATTATCTTTAATTATAAAAATCCTGTCTTATGTGATGTGTATTTAACTGAACTACATTGTAATTTCCCATGTCCACAAAGAAATCCTCTGAAAACACATTATAAATAGCTACGAAATATTTTATGTCATTATCTCTTATTTGGTTCATCTACAACTGTTACTTTTAGACACTGTATGCAAAGTGTCATCAGTATTACAGTATTATAATCAAAGTTGCAAGTAAGGTACTTGTGACAAGACCTGTGACTCATAAATTCTTAGAAAATAAACTGATGACTCGTAGAAGAGTTTTAATTTAGTAGACTGTATAGTTTTAAAGACATTTCAACTTATTGAACTGTCATGAAAATATATACATTATCACATACCATACAAAATTTATATAAAAATATTGGTACTTTTAGCAGTTAAAAATTGAAATTACCTTGTTGTTGAGTAATTATTAAACTTAAAGGTTTTTTAAATCTATATTGGTATGCCATGTTTAGTTTTTTGAAATGCCCAATATTCAAGAACTCTGACGCATTCTTGGAGTTTACCGTACCTGCAAAGTAACGTGGGAGCTCGTCTTAGTTTGCTGGACAAGAGAATCCTGAGTCAAAGACAAAGAATTTCTGTACTCACAGCCATAGGAGTAAATACCTAGAGACGGGAGGAAGTGCTTAACATGCAAGTGCAGTGGGTCGTGTTACGGGGGAGACACTGCTAACGGAACTCAAATACTTTACAAAGGAGAGTAAACCTATCCCACCTCTGTTCACAGTCAAACATTGTCTTTATTACTTTAAACAGAAAGCTATATCTTTCCTTTGCATTAGAGAGAGGCACTATCTCTATCTTACAAAGTTATTTGTCCAACTCATTTAAAACCATAGCTCAGAACAACCCCAGTTATGCCCCAAGAGGTCCACAGAGAATTGTGTTTCAACAATTCTCACATATTTCGCCCACTGGGGAAGGGCAAAGAGAATTATTTTTTAAAATTTATTCTTTCAAGCACCTTTCTAAGCATGTTTACAAACTTTTATTTCCTACATATGTCAAATATTCCTATCAGCATTTATCAAACATATTTTATTTTTTAATATATTCCATAATAAAGAGTGTTTTATATTTTGTTAAATATATGAATTTTTCTTTTCCCCTTTTCCTTTTAGTTTTTAGATTTTTCCTCTCTTATTACGCCCAAAAAAGATACAGCCCTTCAACAAAGCAAGCAGCCTCCCATGTTTATATCTATTTGTCTTTCAACCTTTAATTTACTCTGGATTTCTGGTGAGAAGTAGCCTTTTCAATTCATTAGTTTCCAATAGTTATCCAACTGGCCAAGCGGCTTTGATTTAAAAATTTATCACTTCCTTTAGATTTGAATAATCCCATATCATAAACTAAAACATCACTGAGCTGTGGATGTTTCTTTCTGCCTTTTAGGCACACTGTTGTGAATTTATAAATTATTTTAGTGTTCTTTAATTTTCAAATAGTTGTTAATTGAGACACTGTACAAAAGGAATAAGTGGTCAAGGTTATGATTTTGGCTTTCAGATGTTTGCAATGTAATAGAAGGGAAAGGGAAGGTAATGTATTTATGAAACATGGGAGCTACGGGAATCAGGCATCTAACCAGCCCGGATGGGCTGGTTGTGAATTGTTGTGGCTCCTAGAGAGCATAAAGAGCAACTCATGAGAGTGTATTGGTGGACAGCATGAGACACACGCTTTTATTTATCAAGCAAGGCGTGTGGGTGGGAAGTAGGAAAACCGGAAACTTGGTAGATAACCAAGGTCCAACATGGGCAACCCAGGCACATTATGTTCAGGGAAGCACAGTGCAAGGAAAGCCTTTCATTAGGCAGACTTTCATTTAGCAGTTTCCAAGTTCGCTGTGAACCTAGTAAGCTTAGCAGTTGAGGTAAAGAATGAGAGAAAATTTACTGAAGGGGACAGGAGAGCAGCAGGGGAGCAGTTATGGGGATAAGTCAAAAAGCTGATGAATTCAAGAAAGGCAACCGAATGTATCCACAGGTACATAAAGAAGGCTTCAGAATGAAGACTCAAGGATAGAGGGGACATTTCCCATTTTTAAGCTTAGGTCCAATAAAGTATAAACCCATGTAGAAATGAGATTAGAAAAATGGCTCTGGTCTAATGCTTGCAGATTCAGCAGAGGACCCAGCAAGGTCCGCGTGTCTGGACTCTTCTCAGCACCTCTGAGCAGTGCTGCTTCCTTCTGTGTAGAAACCGCCACCCTCTTTGGAATGGGGGCCGGATCTTATGACCTACAGTCAAACAAAGTAGATCAGGTAATTTCTCTATGGCCAGTTTTTACACAGCTGATTTTCAAGGAAAATGCTCTGGTTTCTTCACTTTAGGGAAGAGGGATTCCACATTTTATGGCTACAATAGAAACTCTCCCTTTGGGGGAGGATGGAGCCGCAAGGTAAGAAGGATCAGAGAAATGTTTGCATCTCAGACTGTTTCCAAGGCCTTTGTTTTGGAATATTGTTTTCTGAGCTCTAAAATGGTGTTATAATTCATGTAGAATTTGAGAATATTTCACACAGCTATTAAACAGGGTGATGAAGTTTCTCTTCAAGTCCCTTGCCCAGCCTGTGATGGGATCACTTGTTTTTTTCTTGCTTATACGTTGGAGTTCTCTGTGGATTCTGGTTATTAAACCTTTGTTGGAGACTACTATGAAACTAATTTGTGGCTTTCATATGAAAGCTATAACCTAGTTATAACCTAAGAATAGGGGGAAGGGGAAGAGGGAGTGGAGGGAGGGGGGAGGTGGGCTGAGGGAGGGTGATTGGTGGGATTACACCTGCAGTGCATCTTACAAGGGTACATGTGAAACTTAGTAAATGTAGAATATAAATGTCTTAACACAATAACTAAGAGAATGTCAGGAAGGCTATGTTAACCAGTGTGATGAAAATGTGTCAAACGGTCTATAAAACCAGTGTATGGTGCCTCATGATCGCATTAATGTACACAGCTATGATTTAATAATAATAATAATAATAATAAAAGAAGGGTGATGAAAAAGAGCAGGAAGATTTAAGCAATAATGAAGACATTGCAATGGCAGGAGCCGGGCATGAATTGAGCCGAGAGAGAGAAGCTTAAAGGGAGCAAGTCTAAAATAACACCTGGGTTTATGCTTGGCAAATGGTCTGATAATTGTAATTAAAATAGTTAAAGGGCACAGTTTGTGAGCATGTGGTAAGGGGTACAGGAACTTCCTTGTCATTGCTTTTAATACAAAAAGTGTCTTGATTATCATTCCCCAGTTACCATTCTCATAAAGTTCAAAACATTTCTGACTGTGAGCACACACACACAGGTGTAGTAAAAACACCTCTTCCTTCAAACCTACAGATAACTTTTGTTGGTATTTCATAAAATTAATGATCCAATTATTAATATAAGTCAACCTTTATGTTCAAGGATATCATTTGTTTCTCTCTTTATTGTTTCCATACTTTGAATGTAGTTTCCTTTTATACTTTTTCTTTCACCATATAACTAATGATTATTATTCTCTAAGCTCATGATGTTTTCATTTTGTTCTGATTACATAAAGACAAATTTTAAATATTTATTTATGATTATTTTATTCTAACATTATTAGTCACATGCTCAGAGTTGTGTATGTTGCCTTTCCAGCTCCCTCACTGGACCGTGGAGATTCGTCATTAGAAGCAGAAGTCTCCCTCTGCTCTTTACTACTTACGCCTACAGCATGGCTCAAATAACCTGCCAGTGTCAGCCCAAACTGTTTCCACATAGAACCTTCTGCACTCAGAGAGAGTCCAGGTTTTGGTTTTAAAACACTTAGGCTTAAACCTCATCTCTGGCTCACACTAAATATATAACTTTTAGAAAGGAATTTAATCTTCCTAAGCCTCATTTCCTCAGCTATAAGAAGGCCATTGTGATCGTTTACTCTATGGGTTCATTGTGGGGATTAATGGGGCAACATATGAAAGTGCTTTGTAAATTTAAAGCACTGTACAGAGTTGAGGTTACAGTATTGCTGAACATTTCCACATCAAACGCAATGTATCTAGTATGGAATTCATTTCACCTATATTCAGAAAGCGTTTGCTGAATTTCTGCTAGCTCCCAGGCCTGTGTTAGCTGCTGTTTCTAGTGGGGGTTTTTCCACTTCACTATTTTTCTCATGCTGATGTTCATATTTTTGCTCTTATTGTTGCCATCTTCCAATTTTTACATTTAAAAAGTCCTTGTCACTTTAAATCATTTTTTTTTAAGATAGAGTCTCATTATGTCGCCCTTGATAGAGTGCTGTGGTGTCAAAGCTCACAGCAACTTCCAATTTTTGGGCTTAGGTGATTCTTTTGCCTCAGCCTCCCAAGTAGCTGGGACTCCTGGCACCCACCACAATGCCCGGCTGTTTTTTGGTTGTTGTTGCAGTTGTCTTTGTTGTTCAGCTGATCCCAGGCTGGGCTTGAACCCACCAGCCTCAGTTTATTGGCTAGCGCCCTACTCGCTGAACTATGGGCACCAAGCCTAAATAATTTCTTCTTAATTATCGTTATCCCATCAATTTCTTTCTGGTTTTCCAGCTTTTTCCTTATTAAGTTTTTTTATACCTCTTCCATCAATTGTTTTCTTACTTCTGCATCTGTTTAAGGAAACCACAAAATGTATCATTGAAGGATGGTGCAGTTATGTTTAAAAACTGCCCGGTTGTTCTTAAAATTAAAGAAATGTGTTTAAATACCTACTTTCTCTAAAGTTGCTAACAGAGTGACTTACTATGCATTGCAAAATTTACAGGGAATTCAGTCTTAGAATAGAAGCATAGGAAGCTTCTACTGTTGGCATAGAGTCTGTATTAAACCCAAATGATAAGGACAGTGGGTGAGAAGGTCCTCTAAGATTAGAGTAGTTAAATATCTCTCAGCAGGATTTACTGCAAAAAGCCCAGAGTGGTGCCTGTGGCTCAAAGGAGTAGGGCTCTGGCCCCATATGCTGGAGGTGGCGGGTTCAAACCCAGCCCTGGCCAAAAACTGCAAAAAAAAAAAAAAAAAAAAAAAGCCATAGCCCATGGACACACATACACATATGCTCAAAATGTACAGTGTAGAGACTAATAAATGTCTAGAGATTGAAAGATAAAAGTAGTGCTATAGAATCATTGGGGTTTTGTAGAATTAAAGCCCATGGTGTTTCTTGATCTGCTTTTCTCTCATGGGGAAGAGTCCCAGGAGAATGCCTGAGGGATGGGGTCCTGGTAGAGGAAGTCCCTGGGCGCCTGCATTCCTTTTGTACATCTGTAGCCTGAAGACAAGAGAGAAAGAATGGAAGAAATAAGTGGAGGAGAGAGAGGGAGAGAGGGAAAGAGAGAGAATGAGGGAGAGGGAGAGACCTGGGGGAGAAAGAGGGAGAGTTGAGAGTTGTGTAAGACGTTCAGCATCACTAACCATTAGTGAAATGTGAACTGAAACCACACATATAGGTCACTACACACCTATTATAATAGAATGAGTAATGCAAACAGAATATCGGTGATATCAACTCATGCCGAGGATGGAGAGAAACTGATTCACCATTCATCGGTGGTGGTAATGTGAACTCATACAACCACTCTCTTAAACAGTGTCACTTTCTTAAAACACTTAAAATACGACTGAACAGTTGTGTTCCTGTGCATATCCTAGAAAAATGAAGGTGTTCATACACAATGTCATTCACCAATGTTTATAACAATTTCATTTATCATTAAAAACAAAGACCTGGGACAATTCAGATATTCTTCATTGGGGAAATGATTAAGGGAACTGCAGTATCCCTGTACCAGGCCATTTTCTCAGCAAGATAAAGGAATGGTTATTCATACACACAACAGATTGAATAAAACGCCACGAATTAGAGAGAGAGGGAAAAAAAAGAAAACAACTAACCTTTAAACTTTTCTTTAAAACGTGCTTCTATTTATATAAGATTCTTAACATGACAAAGTACAGAACAGGAACACAGATCACTTGTTCCAGTGCAATTAAGGATGGGGTGGAGGAGGGAGGTGACTGAGGGTGGCCACAGAAGGATGGCAGGAAAATATTATGACGTGAAAGTTTTGTATTTTGATTGTAAAAATGTCAATTTTCTGGTTATGAAATTACCATTTGGAGACTCTGAGTAAAGAGTTCATAGGATCTCTCTGTATTATTTCTTACAGTTATAATTGAATCAACAATTGTTTCCTAGTAAACGTTTTTTGAAAAGTTATAAGGAGAGTGCTATTAAACAAACCTTGTGATTATTTTAAATTATAACATTTAAATAATAAAAATCAAAAACAGGTAAATATTAATTGCAGATTAAAAATTTAACTCATTTAATTGCTGGATACAAAAGTTGTGTATCTTTTATGTAGATAAATAGCAGTGAGACAGTGGATATAATCAAGAAATTTTAAAATACTCTAGAAAGACACAAAACAAAATAAATGAAAGGATGCTAGTGCTCTGAAAAGTGAAATCTCATTATCTCCTAAAAATTGTCTTTTCTTTAAATTAATTTATGCATTTTATATATTATTAATTACAACAAAAATGCCAATTGAAATATTTTTTAAAAAATTGTATGTGGTTGTGGATTCTTTTAGAAAAACAAATAACAGTATGTCTCATGATAAGAACTAAGCATGTGGAGGGACGTAGAGAAAGATGGAGAAGGACAGAAGTTTGAGAGCTGTGCAGTAACACAAGAATACACTGTATAATTCTGTATAGTTCAGAGAGGTGTTTGAAGTCGTAGAGAAAAGTCACTTGTTAAATAAATAGAATGAGAGCATTTGAATTGAAAAGTACATTTGAATTCATACATTACAATTTATATTAAAAGAAATTCTAGAATTACTGAATAATTAAATGAAAGATAAATGCCGTTACAGTTCAGTGAAACAAACATGGTGTGTCAAATTTTAATTTACTACGTCAGTGGGTAAGCTTTTCTTAACATCATACAAATTCCAGACAGTATACATGAAAATGATTAACAAGTCAAATTAAATAGATTATTCTTAAAAACGCAAAACTTTGGTTGGAGCCCAACACTTAGAGAGAGTTGAGCATTTAGTGTCTAGGTCAGTTGTTGCTATGTAGAAAATACCACATCATCTCCGAGGCGCACTGTAGAAAGATTCTTTCCAATGCACGTGCGTCCTCTGCTTGCATCAGGATGACCTAGTGCAGATAGTTCTGCTGGGGGGCTCTGCTTCCTCCTGCAGCCACAGCTGGCTCTGGAGTCTGGCAGTTGGTGGGCTCTGGTCTTCATTGTGGTGACCAGGCTAAAAGGGCAACAGTGGAGAGGAATCTTTTTCTAAGTGTGGATCACAAAATGTCACTATTGAAGACCAGTCTTGTAAATGCATTTTAATTCCTCACTCCTCTTTGACCAAAACAGGTCACAGTGATAAAGACAAAGCCAGAGGGTGAAGAAGTGCACTCTCTCGTGATGTAGTGATGTCCAGGATTTTCACCTGTACTGCTAAAAAAGAGAAGCAAAAACTTGGAACTGATTTGATTTTCAACAGTGAGGGAGAATTTGCAATTCATACTAAATAAAAAAGGATTTTTTCGTATATAAAAAAGCTTTTACAAATCCATTAGAATGAAATTGGAATGCAAAAGAAAAATTAACAAATGATATGAATAGGCAGTTTTCAGAAGGTAAACATGCTTTAATTATATGCAAAGATATTCTGTTTCATTCATCATGAGATTAATGTAAATTAAATTTGGCAAAGATTGGCAAGAATGAAAACAAAATAGAGCTACCTTGTGTTGGTAAGGCATTCTCATATATAACTGATGGGTAGTCACCTGGCATAGCCATGGGGGAAATTTAAATAAACATTAACATATATTAGCATCTATTTGTCTATACATTTACATATATATGTTTCAAGGTACTCAATCCTAGACCAAGAAATTCTATTTCTTTATATAAATTTTCCTAAATCTGTATTCCAAAACTTTTGCTAAATAATTGTGGACTCTTCATGGAAATAGTATAAAACAGTAGGAGATTAAAAACATCCAGATGGTTTTTCATTTTAGACTTTTAAATCATAATACATCTACACTATTATATTCAGGTTTTAGAACAAATTCTGCTCGATAGGTGCTGAGTTAGAACGATCTTCACTGTATATTAGGAATAAAAACAGCAAGATAGGGAGTCAAGTTTGTAGTATGCTCAACTTTCTATACAGAAAAAAAAAGGAGATTTTATTTGTGGGAAAGTTGATAAATTTTCAGAATATGTCTGAAGAATAAATAAGTTAGTGAGAGTTCTGTCTCAGTAAGGAGAAAATTGGAAGCAATTAGCAGCTTTCACTGAGATGTATAAAAAATAAACACCATTCTTGTCACCAGCCAGCATAAGAGTCTGGATTCTGTTTTTAAGTATTTGGGGAAAATGCATTAGTATATTTGCTCCTCAAAATTTTACTAGAGAATTTTCATTAGTTTCCTGTTTCCAGCCTGCTTTAACTTGATAGTGCCTTAATGCCTTCATACGATTTATATGTATCCAGAAAAAATAATATGAACTTTAGTGTGTA
This sequence comes from Nycticebus coucang, assembly GCF_027406575.1. NCBI lineage: Eukaryota > Metazoa > Chordata > Mammalia > Primates > Lorisidae > Nycticebus > Nycticebus coucang. The sequence continues at coordinate 8,192,991 of NC_069794.1, read as the reverse complement.
AATTGCTACTGGACAGTTACTATCTCCTTTCATATTCTTTGAATTACCCGCCACTATTCCACCAAAGATTTTTATAAAGATGATAATTCTGATCATAATAATTTCCTTGTTATCTGTCGGCCAAAGACAATTATCTACTCAAAACTTTTATAAATACTCTAATTCCTTCATCACAAATGTCACTTACAGAAGATGTCAAATACAATTGAAAGGAGACTTTAAGGATAATATTTTATTCTTATGGAGAATCTCTCCTGCAGATCCCTTGGTCATTTTTTTGAAAATGGACACATATAACTAAACTATCTGGACTTCTAAAAGTATAATTTTTCTTGACATGCAAAAATCTAAAATACATTTCACTCAAGCATTTTTTTCTTCCTAAGAACTTACATTAAAAGGAAAATTTTGCCATTATAATCTATTAAGAGCTCATTTGTTTAGTATTCTATTTTGTAAAATCTAAATGAAGTTAAAGTAACTCAGTCTGATTATTTTTTTAATCTGTTTCTTAAGGAACAGAAATGTATTGAAGCTTCTTATGCCTTAGTTTCCTTCTCATTTTAATGTGAATGATAATACTTAACTTCTTAGGCTTGTGAGAGACAGATGAAACATACCGTGTATTAGAACAGTGTATGAAGAGAAAATTATTGGTAGCTTATTTCAATTATTCTTCCCAAGTAACTAAATCTTACTTTTTTTTTTCTTTTCTTTCCTTCTACCCTTCCCCTTCCTTCCTTCCTTCCTTTCCTCTTTCTTTCTTTCTTTTTTTTTTTTTTTTCTTTTGAGACAAAGTCTCCCTTTGCCACCCTGGTTCAAGTTCAAGGCATCACCACATCATCATAGCTCACTGCAACCTCAGACTGCTGGGATAAAGCTGCTTTCCTGTGTCAGTCTTCAGAGTACCTGGGTCTACACATATGTGCAACTATGCCCCGTAACTTTTTTTTCTATTTTTTGTAGAGATAGGGTCCCTCTCTTGCTCAAGATAGTCTCAAATTCCTGGCCTCAAGCAAATTCTCCTGCCTTGGCCTCCCAAAGTGATGGGATTACAGGCATAAGTCATTGTGCTCAGGCCAACATTTTATTAAATGTTGCTATGACAAATATATTTTGCCAGACCTTATATCTCAAGAGAAAAGTTTATACATTTTGTCATGATGATTCATTACAACAAGTGATAATTGTTTACTGGTAAATCACATAATGGAATGTGCTCTTATTACATTTAGGAAGTGGAACTCTTAATTTAGATGGATGGATACACAGTCTACACATATGCATTGACCTTGTGGATTTATATGCTGGAACTTTTATTTTCACCTCTCCTGCTATTATCTCAGGTGTCTCTTTCCCTCCTGATACTTCAAGCTTACGTTACCCACTTTAAGCCTCCAGGGAAAGTGAACAGTGGTAAGAACATGTTGTTATAGTTATTCGTTTCTCTTCTTTCCCTTTCTCCAAAAAGTAAGTGCACACGTGAATTTCAGTTAACTTGCGAATTTAAGCAGCAATCTCACAAACAATATCATCAAGTGGTATGAGATATTCTTAAAAGAAAATTCTGGCAAGATATTTTGGAAAGAAGAGTGATGCAAAGGTTGTTAACATCGGTCTTGCAATGATTGTCTACCAACAGTTGAATCCAGGAATGAAAGGAGAGATACTTATATTCCAGGAACTCCGTAGTCCATTCACCAATCAGAAAACACTCAAAGCAGAACAATGTCTTTCTTCTTTGTGATTTATATTCAATTTTATGCATGGTGTTACATACCAGTCTTTAAATAGTTAGTGGGAATGAGTATGCACACTTTATAGGAGTGAAAACAAATCCAGAGGATATCACTGATTAAATATTTGCCTAAGACTTCCTCCCTGAAAGTAAGTTTAACATTTAATAGAACGTGGATTTTTTTTTTTTTTTTTTAGAGCACAACACTTGAATAAGAAAAAATGGTGGAGATAATAAATATAAATTAAGAAAAATAAGATTAATTTAGATTATAGTTAGTATTATCCGTGGTCCTAATCGTAATATGTAAAATTGCTGGTAATAATCTAAAGTCAAGGGCACTGAACCAATAAAAGCACTTTATTTCAAGGAAGTAAATGTAAAAAATTATCATATGTTCTGTACAACTCAGATCAGATTACATTATACATATCATTGATGAACTTAATAGAGAAAGAATAATGAAGAATATGAGATAGAAGTTAATGTATAAACATTCATTTATTTGACAATTTAATATTTATAAGCACATGATTATGTGATAATTTTACTTTGTAGATGAAATATGTATTACTTTGTATATTTCTCATTAAGCAAACTTTGTTAGTATTTATTAAAGTTTCAAAATGATTTTCTCAGGAATACTATAGTATTAGAATCTCATTGTCTCCAAGTACCCAGATTAAAAGTGAATTTATTTTACAGAACAAAAAGTGAGAATCACAGGATCATTTGAAATGAGAAGCCTGAGAATCTTCTGAGCGTTGTGCATGTCCCACATTAAATCAGGCATCTCTCCATCATGAAGAATTGACAGCTATTTGGATGAGGTCAGAGGCACTAAAGGCCAACACTGGCCTTGAAATTCCGTTTCAAAACACGAGACTGAAAAGTTTAAGAAAAAGTTTTATCAGGAGTTTTATTAAGCATTTTTATATTAAGATGAGGGGGAAAGTATGATGAAAATTGACCTATTTACAAGAAAGTTGAATAGAAATTAAATATAGAGTACATATTAAAGTATCTACTAACAAATTTAGCTATGGATTCTAAATACAGACTCATGGTTTCAGAGGGAAATCAAAATCTATTAAATTAAAGCAAGTTTTACAGTGTAAATTATTAAATTTATGAGATATTTCCCTAGTGTTTTATTTCACAATGTTGGTCTAATAATGCAGTAACAATGGCCCAACCACAACAGTTCTAACAGTAATTAGCCTTGAAAATAAAGAATTTTATACTTTCGACTGAGAGCTGAGACCCCACAATTTCCACAGTCTCAGCAACCATTGATTGCAAGTAAGTCATTTCATTGCCTCTTTCCCAGGTGTGGGATGCACTGTCTGGGAAATGAGTGGAGCCAATGAGACGACCAAGAAATAGTGAATACCTTGAGTCTATCATTTGTGATAAAAGAGCTGGCATTGTGTTCATGTTACTGGTCTTCTGGTCAAAGCAAACGTGAGGACGTAAACAAAAGTAAAACCGGGCTTCTTCTGACGAAGTCTACCCACGCTGTCCATTCGTTTTCACCTTCTGAGCTTAGCTTGTTCTTTTAAAATGTAGTGCTTTTGCATAATCCATTTCTCAATCTCTTTGCTTTCTTCTTTGTCTTTCCATTTTTCTTCTCATCTAATATTGCAGAAGAGGACAATGGCCTTCCATTTGGCAAACAGATTTGCTACTGTTTTCCTCCAAGTTGCCGATGCGTGAGAGTATATCCTGTTCCGTGATAAAAGTATTGAACTTCTGGCCAGCAAATGGCCTCACTCATGCTCCATAGATATTATTTTCCTCCTCTTAGGTGCTCAGTACTTGGCAGAATAAAACTATTGCAATCCAGATATAGATTTCTGCCAGGCTCTACAGCAGTATCCTTCTGCCTGCTTTCTGCAGGTGGGGAATTTCCTTGGCTAGGTAGCTTTTGGGAACAGGAATTGAGTTACCAGGGCTTAGGTAATTTCCTTGAGTGTTCTAGCATCTCATTAGTCTTTGACAGAAGAACAATTTAGCAGCCAGTCTTTTATTCTGTTCCCCCCCCCATCATGAGCTTTCCTGTATTCAATAGTGGATGGTGCTTGATACATTTTTTCTATGAATTCCTGTTAGCATCTGGCACATGAGTGGAAAAATTAATTATTATAACAGTCTGACTTGGACTTGAAATCATGCTGATAAATAGAGGTGAAATATTAGACAGTGCCCCTGATTTTAGCACCAATGTTCCCAAATTGTTCTTTAACTTTGAGATTTATAAACTATTCTTAAGAGTTTCAACCCAATATATTTATCAACACTTCCAGTAGTTTGTGGAATTGCAGCTGTACAACCCGCGTTTGTGAGATGTATATATATGTGGATCGTAGATAGATAGTTAATAAATTAATAGACAAATAGATGAGAGAGCAAAAACGGAGAAGTCCCAGCTCCTTGAAAGCAAATCTAGGTAACGAGTAATTTACTTTCTAATTCAGTACTTGAAACATCTCAGTTACCATCATATTTACTTACCTGTAAAGGGTGCTGAGGTTAATATTTAGTTTCCAATAAAGCCATTAAAAATCAATAAATACTTTTCTTTGAAGATCATCTTATTTTGAATCTTTATTTTAATGTATTAATTTCACATTTACTTGCACTTTTTTCTAGTTTACACTTCACTGAACAATGAAAGTGTAAGTAAGGAATTTAAGCTCTGAATTACTGTTAAATTCTGAGATAAAGCTACTTAATTTTGTGTTCCTGGTTAGGCAACATCGAATATTAAGAAATAAGCACCACGTTCATCTCAAATGCTCGTATACCACAGAGGGGTAGGGAGTCTCTGAACTATGTTCCCCTTCTATTTTTTGTTTTTCTGCCTTATCATGAAACTTTTGAGTTGATATTGGATTTTGTGGTGCTAAGTTTGTATACACATTTTAAATGAAATTATTAGACAGTGGGTCATCTTTAAAACCCCAAAATAGAATTTATTTATCTGAACACAGTGAATGAAGAACATGAATATTTCTGTTTATCTGAGCTCAGTTTTTCTTACCTTTAAAGAGCAAAACCTTAATTTGATATTTTATTACATTTATGTGTAGGACTAAAGTTGCAAATTCAATTGACCATATTCAGTCTGATTTATTTTGACTCCATCAAAATGTGCCAAATTGCACTTCCCCTTGTGTACAAGAAGAGCTGTGCTTTGGAAAAAAAAAAAAAAAAAAGTCACCTATCATAGCACTACAGGGTTGGGAACGGGGGACTTTTGAAGTTAATAATATAGAATTAGAGTTATTTATTTAATTGGTTCCAGTCTACTGCAGTGTTTAACAAGCTCAGATAAATGGGCTAATCTTTCACAATTAGTCCATTAAAGTCTGGTTATTTTTAAAGCTGACATCAGATGTAATCGTAGGGTTTCTTAAGACATAAGTTGTCTTGCACCTTTAAACTTAGGGAAACTTTAACTTGCTATTTGCTCTATGAACTTCCTTTTAGCATAAGGAATTCCATAATTGTCACAGACATCTGCAAATCCAGATGGCTGCAATGAATGAAGCAAGGTGATCAGTTATTAGTGACTAAAGCTACCCTCCATGTCCATCGAATACGGATGTCGTATTTTCACATGTGAAGCTTCAGACAATGAGAAATAAACTACAGCAACAACTTTTAGACAGTACTGAGAAATGACACTCGTATGTAGTGTATTTATTTTTGCATAAGGGCACTACATCGTATTTATGCAAAATGTGGGGTTTTCATTTATTTATCACAAATTTAATCATTTTAAAAATATTTCAAATATTTCATAATTTATTGAAAAAATACTTACGAATTCATGGTTAAACACTTAAACTTTTGTTTTACATTGTCAATCACAACAAAGCTGATAAAATAGACAAATGGAAATAATTGGCACTGTATCACCTTAAGGTCGGACGTAATAATCAAATGTGTTTTTCGGTAGAGATGAAACGCTCAGAGCCCAGGGCTGATGACACATCATCTCCATTGATCCCTGGCCCTTTCCTGCATCTACTAATTTTCTCTGACCTCTGACTAAGTCGGAGTCTCCTACTCAGACCGGTGTTATTCCAGTTTCACGTCCCCTCTGAAGTCAATTGCAGTTACTCACTTCTTTTCTCACTCATGTCTGAAATATTTTTAACATGTGCTTGTAACTTCAACCTACTACATTTTGATGAATTTGCAGAACCAAATCTCTTCTTACTCTGATTACCTAATAGACATTTGATAACAAAATCAATTGATTTTCTAATTCGATCCCATTATTTCTATCTGCTAAAACCACGCATGTGTTCACACTGGAGTCCTTTGAAAGCTGAAATGTACCAACATTTAAAGAAATACTCAAAACCACCGTGAATTCCAATGTGATTGAATTCATTGAGGCAGTTTTAAAATAACAAATGCATCATCTACTAACCATCAAAGAGCAAGAATAATTCAGAGTTTGTGCCTGTGGTTAAACTGATGTAAAGAAAAATAATAATTGAAATTCTGTGATAATAATAAGAGAGGAAAAGAGAATAGATATATTAAATGATCTATTATGAAATTGATAATATTACTACTGATATTTCAATGAGCAATTTTGATACATTATGGCAAATTATAATAAAATGCATAAAATAGTCAAATTATAATAACTCTCAGAGTAATGGTTAAAATTACAAGCCCACACTTCTTAAGATATCAAAGAAAACCTCCACTAACCGAATGCATGTGCCGTAACTGTTGTCCTCAGTAGTATGAGTGTGTCAGTCTCTCTATGGTGCATCTGTGAGGTCTCGACCAAGATCACGACCCCAGTCAGCTGGGGGCTAGAAACTCACGTGTCTGGGAAAAAATTGTTAGAGTCAAATTTCTAAAAAAACAGTAGAGACGACTTCTCATGACCAAACTTTAATGCTGTTGTCAAATCCCAGAAATAGCTTGAATGCAATTTCTTGAGGAAAATACGAAGTAAATATCAAATAAATGAGAAGATCAGCTACTGGAAATATAGAAAGTGATTTCAGTGCTCAGAGATTCTGTGATGAGAATTACCAGGTAAATAACAGCAGCCGTGCAGAAAAGAGACTATATAGTAAGTAGCTGGAGAGGGAAACCGTATTTGTATGGGGTTGGTGGTCAAAAGGAGTTTCAAGTTTATCTGTGGTGTCCTAGTAAGATATAAAATGAAAAAGGCCCACACTTCGGAACATGAGCACACACATGTAAAATGACTAGAAGCCAATGTATCAAAGGGTCAGCGGCAATTGATACTAGATTGTAGTCCTTTGAATAATCACTAATTCTTTATATTAATTTTAATTTCCAATTAGTTACTTCAATACTATGAATTTCTAATTAGCTTTAGGATAGGCCAGTTAATGAGGAAACAGGAGGTGAGGGGTCAGTGACCTCCTATTATATTACTTAGACCCCGTAATAAGCCATAAAACTTTTTTAATTATGATAACAGAATGGTAAAAGCTTTGAGATGATTTTATAATATGCCAACATTTGTATTTTAAAATAAGATGTTTGATATTCTCCTTCCCTTTTAAGAAAACGGTTATAGATTATCAGTTTGGATGTCATTTTATTGAGGAGGTAAATTCTGTATTTTTCTCTTAAATACTGTGAAAATAGCACATTTTACATTTTGCACATGCAGCGTGTATATTTTACAACTTCTGAGGAAAGAAATATAATTAGCACTTGCAATGTGGAATTTTCTCTTTGCCAATTAACCATTTATAATTTATAATGGCAGCACCTTTTAGAGTAATGAATAGGATGCCTTTCAAGAATTATTTTCTCTGTGATAAATTATTGACTTTGGGGCCTTAAAATGTAGATAAATACATTAGTGTTAGAACTATGGAGTTTATTTGTTCATTTGTTTGATAAAAAAAGATAGAACAAAGTCCATCGTAAACTCCCGGGGAGCTCTACTCCCGCAGCAAAAGGACTGCAGGAAACCTCCTCTGCTCCAGTGTGTCTGTCCACTTCTGTTAAGCCAAGAAAAACGATATTATTAATTTAAATTCTCTACATTCAGTAGGGTTTGGGGTACAATTTTTGTCTACATGTTAAAATATTCTGTGTAAAGGGCAGCGCCTGTGACTCAAAGGAGTAGGGAGCTGGCCCCATATACTGGAGGTGGTGGGTTCAAACCCAGTCCTGGCTAAAAACTGTAAAATAATCTGTGAATGTATGCACATTGTATTACCTCAAAATTCATTATTAGGTACAATTTATAGTATTTTCTTATCATTGTTTTAATAAACGGCTATTCACCGTTTATTGTTATAGCTATGTGACTTTAGGAGTAGATTATTTGAATGTTCTTGTTCACAAGGCTAAACTTTTGTGTCAGTATTAGCCCCATTCTTCTAACATTAAGAACCAAGCTACTCTGTTTATCAAAGTATGTTCCCTGGAAGCCTCCTGGAGGAAGATAATAATATATATTCTGGTTAGCCATGGTATTGAAATAATTATAAAAAGAATTTCAGACTTTTCATCTCATACTACACATCTCTGAAAAGTCACCTCGCCATCCCCAGCGCCACACTTGCACACACCATCCATACTCTTCTTGACTTGGATTAGTTCAGCATTTTCTAATCTTTCTTGTCAAGGAAGCTATTTGTCTTAGTTTTGACTGCCATGACAAAATATTATCCACTTTGTGGCTTAAACCATAAAAAACATATATTCTCATGGTTCTAGAGACTGGTCATGCTGACCACTTTCATCCCTGATGGGGGCTAGCCTGCAGACAGCTTCCTTCTCACTGTGTCGTCCCTCGGCAAAAAAGACAAGGACATTTGTCTCTCCCTCTTCTTAAAACACACACACACACACACACACACACACACACACACACACACACACACACACTCCAATTGGATTGCAGTCCTATCTTAATGACCTCTTTCAATTCTAATTACCTCCTCTAATCCCATCTCCAAATACCATGATACTAGAAGTTAGAGCTTCAACATATGAATTGGGAATTTATCGATTTATCGAGGGGGAAATTTCAGTCATAGCATCCTTTTTGCTGAGTATCTTGATATTTAGTATCTCAAGATAGTTCAGAAAATCTGTCAGTATTACATCACTAACGGACTTTGAAAAAAATATACAACTGAAGTACTTATTGTTCCTTAACTCAAATAAGAAATTGGATTTATTGGAAAACCAATTCTATAACGGTACCCCATACAAGGCCAGGCAAGCACGTTTGAGAACTCGTCCTAGAAAAAGCGATGCACACCTCCCTGTTGGATGTCACTGCGGCCACTTTGGAAGCACTCCCCTTAGGAAGCTATGACGAAGTCCAGCACTTAGTCCACCTGCAAAGCAATTTTTCTAGATGAGTTCATTAATTTAATTGTCAGGCCTCATATGATGGGAGCTCTGATGGCCACTCCAGAAAAAGAGTTCCAAAATTGCTAAGAGATGAGAGTTGGAAAAGAGAGGAGAAGGGGAGAGACTGCAGGAGGCAGGAATTGGGAGGGATAAGTGTATTTTTGTCTGTTGGAAGTTGGATGCCTCCCGGGTTTCCTGGACAGATCCATTTCTTGAGAAGCTGGAGTCCTCCTTTGCCATCTTCATCTGCGAGTATACAAACAGCACTTTCCTACATCTGCCCAGCTGCTGAAAACTCTCAGTGTAGCTGTGATTTGGGCTTGGAGAGTCTGTGACAGCTTGACCAGAGGAAGCATTTCCAGGTACAATCACAGGCTGGCAGCCTGAGTTCATGCTGTGCTTCATCAGAGGCCCAGAAAGCCCAGCAGTGAGGGAAGAGAAGGCAGGGCTTCTGCCGGCAGCCACGGGACCCGTAGCTGTGGACATCTGCGTGAAGTGCCCAGCACAGAGCCTGGGCTCGACCAGTGCTCAAGGCCCAGAGGGTCAGCAAGGGCCAGGTGCACGCCGCCTATGGGAAATATGGAATCTGCAGCTGAATTTTCTCAGTGAGGATTTTTTATGAGAAAAGAAAATAGGATAATCATTTTTATAATTATGTCTTTGATGTTGAATGGATAATATATTTGGATGGGTCAAACATCAAGCTATATTTAAAAATGGGTACAATATGAGGACTCTTTCTATTCAACACATACATAGATATTCCTTCCCACTCTTGAACTTGAAGGTTATCATGCTTTTCCATGTCATAGTATATGAATTAGTACACAATTTTTAACATACTTTGTTAAAACTGTTTCATTTCTACTTTTTGCAATATAGTAAAAATAATGTTGAAATGAATAAACTTGCACATATTTTCACATAACTGTTAAATGTCCATAATTCTAATTACTTCATAGAAGTTACCCGCACATATCACAATTTTCATACATGTCACTAAACAGCTTCTGTGGAGGATAATTTAGCCAAATTCTAGCTTGAAGACACTGTATTATTAAATTTTTATATTTTTTCCAATGTAATGACAGAAATTGTCTATCTTTGTAGTTTTTATTTGTATTTTCTTTCTTTCCTTTTTTTTTTTTTGAGGCAGAGTCTGACTTTTTCACCCTGGGTAGAGTGCTGTGGTGTCTCAGCTCATAGCAATCTCAAATTCTTGTGCTTAAGTGATTCTCTTGCCTCAGCCTTTCAAGTAGCTGGGACTATAGGCACCTGCCACAATGCTTGGCCATTTTTCTTTTTTTTTTGGGTTGTAGTTGTCATTGTTGTTTGGCAAGCCCAGGCTGGATTCTAACCCATCAGCTCTGGTGTATGTGGCTGGCGCCGTAGCTGCTGAGCTACAGGAGCCGAGCCTTATATTTTATTTCTAAGTATGCCTATCAGCTTTTCAAATTCCTAAGGGGATTTTTTCTTTTTATTCTTTTTGTTTATTTGTGAATTGACAAAACTTACTACTGATTCTATTGGGTAGTTGATCTTTTATTATGCATCAATAATAACTATATATATTTAGTTGCATCAACTCTTTTGATGTTAGCAACAGAAGTAAACGTTCATCTTCATTCCATGATTTTTCAGCTGACTCACAGAAGAAAATAGCCTTCTCTATTTTATATACTTACAATAATTTACCTACTTAGTATTTTGATAATGTTTTAACATTTACATTTTTAATCCACTAACAATTATCTTCATTCATAGTAGGAAACATGGATGCACATTTATTTTTTCTCTGAAGCCTGTACAACAATGTGTGACCATTTGTGGAATTGTCCCATTCTCCCTGCTTCCAGTGGGGTCTATCTCAAAACTACCAGCAATTTCCTTGGTTCCGGAATTCTATGACTTTGCCATACCAGAATTAAAACAGCTCATGTTTTTAGTTTGTACAATAAGTTTCCATATATGCTAGTTGCAGTAACTACTCACTATTCCTTTTTCCCAGAGTTTTTCTAGGTGTTCATATTTGTTTATTTTCTTCCACACAAGGAAAACACAAGTAGTGTGGTTAAAAAAAAAAATCTTTGTTTGATATTTTTACCAAGACATTGCTGAACGTATGAATTATCTAAGGAAGTAATTATTTCATGATGTTGAATATATTCTGATTCAACATCTCACTATATGATTTCTCTTGTTTAAGTTATGTCTTGTGCCAATAAAAGCATTACAAATTTACTTTAGGCAATTCTTAGACTGTACTACCTAGCTGTTTTATATTAATATACATATTCATTTGCATTTGTATTTATATGCATTTATTTATGTGAATATCACTCATGTATAATTAATATATACTCATGTATTTAATGTAAAATGTATCATATACACTGAAATTGTATAAAACAAAGTCATACAGTTTAATGAACGATTAAGTAGTGAAAACCTGGATGACTGATGCCCAAGGAGGAAACAGTGTCTGTGGACACAGAGCCCAGTAGAATATACCACAGCTTTGGGGGAGAGCATTTATGTAGCTTCCAATATTTGGCTATTATGAGCCACGCCATTATAAATATTTCTGTATAATATCCCAGTCTATCTTTGCACAGACTTTTCTAATATAGATATCTATGAATGAATTACTACATTGGAGGGTACGGGCAGCTTCAAAAGTACACAATCAATCTAGATTATTTTCCACAATTTTTATCACTGTACAAAACCTCTAATTTGAGCTCCAGTCTTATGTAACCAAGTGTTTATTAGTCCCTACTATAGAGTCTGAAACACTTTAGCTCTGATAAGGCCCAATTCACTCTTCCCTTTTTCTCAAATCTGAACCTTCTACACACACATACACACACACACACACACACACACACACGGCTTTCCTGTCTCGGTGATCAAAGCCAGTAACCTCAGAGTCACTCCTGACACCTCCTCTAATTCCTTCCCTATGTTGTCATGTTCTTTTCTGCTCCACTTCACGTCTTTCCAATGTACCCTCTTCTTTCCACATCCATGGCCAATCCCCTGATTTAAGCTTCTAATATCCATTACCTAGAATACCTCTACTTGGTTCCAAAGAGTTTCTGCTGGATCCTTTCCTGCCAACTTTTATCTCCTCACAATGTGATCTGTTAAAAACCCAGCCCTAATAAAATATCAGAGCTTACAGAAGAGTTCATAGCTCATTAAATAACAGCAATGTAAAAATCTTAATGTAGTTTTCAAGGCCAGAATTGCTCATGTCTCTGACAAGCCTTCCACCATCATTTCATGAAACTCTCTTCCTCCACCTCCGCATCACGTCCCTTTGCACCTTCCTCAGAGGTACTCTATAATCTGTTCCCTGTGCCCAGCAGGCTTTTGTACCTTGGATCTATTTAACTCCATTCAGCCTTCACCTGTCCTAAGCTCTATAAATAGTTGGCACTCACAACTATAGTTATTTGACCTTATAAGTCGCATAGGGACAGCTTCTCTGTGTGTGCATCTCTGCATCACATAGAATGTTTATAAACTGGATCGTTAATGGAAGACCTTTCTTAGAATCATAGTGTTTTATTACAGCTCACAGCAACCTCAGACTCTTGGGCACAAGCAATTCTCTTGCCTCAGCCTCTCAAGTAGCTGGGACTATAGGCACCTGCCACAGGCCTGGCTATTTTTAGAGACAGCGTCTTGCTCTTGTTCAGGCTGGTCTTGAACCTGTGAGCTCAGGACAATCCACCGGCCTCGGCCTCCCAGAGTGCTAGGATTAAAGGCGTGAGCCACCACGCCTGGGCTAACAGTAGTCCTTTTTGACCCCTACGTCTGTTACACCAGCTTCTTACTGCTTTGGATTTTTTCAACTATTCCTAGCTATGTGACAGTTTATCCTGACATCACTCCTCTGTTTGTTGGGCTGCATGTGATCTTGACTAGAGAAAAACTCAGCAGAGTTTTACCAACTTTTGGATATCTCACTTCCTTTGGTCTCATAAAACACTTCCTTGCTTCTTTGCTAGAAAATGTGACATTGTAATCATTTCTCAAATGACAAACATTTCCTTCACTGATACCACATTTAATCCCTGCTCCTAGAGTTTCATGCTTTTCTGTAGAAACAAGAACTTTTTGTTTTAATGCTGACTCATGGTGTAATCGTTGTGAATATATTTTCATTGGCAATTAAATCTCCTCATGTAGAATCAAAAATACACAATTCAGTTAAAAGTGAAGACATTCTAACAAGCTCTACCCTATGTTTATCCGTGGAAAGAAGTAAAAAGTATATCCTGCCTATGGCCTGGTTGATGATAATTTTAAGACACATTCTGAGTTCAGGCGGATTAAAATGTGAAAATGTATACATCTCATATTTGATAAAATATGGCATTTTAAAATTCATAGCATTTGCCAGGTTTATACCGTGCAAGGAAATAAATCCGAAGGATCAAGGAATGGGTATGCAAGGAAAAAACAAGTGAAGCAAAAGATTATCATTAAGAGAAAACATGAAATGATTCAGCTTGGTTTTAATTACCTTTATTTTTATATGGCTTACATGCAAATCTCTTCTGAATAAGCACTCTTCTGATGTATAATCCAGATATAAATATTCTTAAGTGGTTGTAAGTAAATTTCTAAACTTCCAAATCACCGCAAAGAGCTTCAATTGCCTTTCATTATGCACTAATAAAAGACGAGGTACGATGTTAGTCCCTTTCTTGGTGAGTAATCTGCTCGTCTGTGGAGAAGACTCTTGCTTTTCAGATCCGCAAGGCTCAGGAGTTTTCTCCTGAAATACGTTGTTTTTCTATGTTTCTAAATTAAAAAATAAGAAAGTTTAAAAATTCATACTGCCGCGGACCACCCCGTCGGTGGGCTTCAGTCCGAGGGAAAGCAGGGAAACGGAGTCAGGTTGGTTGAAAGGTCGACGCAGGAAAATGACAGTCTGGCACACTACGGGTGAAGTATGCAGCTGCTGCGTTTTACTGAGTTTTAAGTACGGTTTTTATACAGTTTCCACAAAGCATTACAGGTTACACAAAGTAATTTTACAACTTGCTGACCTTTACAAGTTATATTTTAAGTTTGCAAACGTGGGTAGTTATCCATTACTACTTCTCAATGTTCTGTCCTTAAGGGGAACAAAGGTTAGTAGTTATCAGTGAAACCTGCTTGCTTCCTCTTATCTGAGGAATGTTAACTTACTGCAACTTCTTATATTTAAACTTAAGTAATAGTAAAGGTATAACTAGTTCTTCTATGGTATATAAATGTTAATTTCATGTTGATTATATATATGTTTTTATTTTGTGTTTATTATTAATCATATGTAATTATTCCATTGTGCGTTGATTGACTAAAAAGTAAGTGAAGTAAGATGTTTTTTAAGGAAAGTTTTACTGTGGGTGGTGATGGTGTACTGGCACAGTCATACTTCTAGTGCTGTTTCTGGATCAACTATCATTGTGTTCATTCTGACAAGACTTATTGCTTACTTATCAGGACAAACAGACATTCAGCTTAACATACACGTACACTGTAACAGAAAGCCATACCCTTAGGTTAATGCGACAAAAAACAGCATGCTGGGCAACATCTCTGTCACTGCGCACACTGGGGGTGCTGGGGGCTTCGCTCCGGGGAGCACAGACCTCCTTTCCGTCGTTTTACAACGCAGACAGCGCCACCTCGCTGCGGCTTGGTGCCGAGGGTGCGGCATCATACAGTATACCTCAATGAAAATTTTAAATAATAAACTTTTCCTTAGTCGTAACATCAACAATTACAAATGAACTTTGCTCTGAAGAAAGTTTGTCGTTCGATATTCAACCATGCGTATAAGGGTCACCAGCTTCAGCAGCCAGACAAGGGACAGTGGTAAGGACAGTTCAGCGTTATGCCTCACTTTAGGACTGGGGGGGTTGGTTGGAGACACAAGAGAAAGAGAAGATGAAGATGAAGATGTTCCTGGCAGCAGGGCCGGGTGCAAAGAGACTGCAGAGGACAGCAGGCTCTGTGTCACCCGGAATTCAGAACAGGGCAAGGGTGGGCTGTGAGCAGAAGCTTTCATTGCTCTGCAATGGCCCCAGCGATCTGCTTATATTTCTACTGATCTTGCGTCTTTCAAAATCCACAGTCCCTTGTAGGTGCTGTTCCATTTTGAGTGCTTTTTAAGATTGGTTGTGATAATATTCGAGAAACATTTGAAAAGATAAGGACTTCATGCCCTATCATCTATTAAAACATCCTAGAAAACAAAACTAGCACAACATGGCACGTAGGTAAATCATTACAGATATAAAATGAAAGGCAATAAATAGAAGTTAAAGAGACCCTGGGCTAGATTTGAACTTGAAATTTGGAAAAGAAATCCTTCCGCAGGAAAGTGGAATGACAGCTGGAAAAATTTGCTCAACTGCAGAAAGAGAATCCAGTTAGAGTTTTATAGCACAACTGGTACAAAATAAATGCGAAGAAAAATATGGTAATAAAGTGTAAAATGATTTAAAAAATATTTTTTTTTTTACTTAATGCAGATTTACTTAGATAAATTTCAAACTACTTTCATAATTGTATTTTTAATAACAGCATTTTTGAAATATAAATTTTATATAATAAAACCTTTATTTTAAAGTGTAGTACTCATTGGCGTTTAGTATATTCACAGAATAATACAATTAGATGATGGCGTAATCTCTCTGACCATCCCGTTAGCGGGCATTCACCATTCCACAGCCACAGCCTGAGAGTTACCAGTCTACATTCTCTGTCTGTGGAGTTGCCTATTTGGGGCATTTTATATGACTGGGATCACTAACAGGCAGCTTTATATGTCTCTCCTCTTTCACTTAGCATAAAATTTGCGAATTTATCTCCACTGTTGCATGTAGAAGTATTCCATTCCATTTATGGCTAAATAATATTTCATTGTATGTAGATACTGCATTTGTTCACCTAGTCATCTCCCTGTGAGCACAGGGGTTATTTTCATGTTTGCCAATTGTGAAACATGCTGCAATAAACATTCATGGGCAAGATTTTGTGTAGATATGTATTTTTAATTTTCTTTGGTAAATACTTCAGAATGAAATGGTGAAATCTTATCAATGTTTATTATTTTTACATATATATGTGTGTGTAAAAAATATATATGTGTGTGTATATATATTATATATATATATATATTTTTTTTTTTTTTGCATGAGCCACCATGCCTAGTCCCAAAGTCTCTCTTCATTTATTTCAAAATATTAAGGGGGTACAAATGTTTTTGTGAACTGCTTATGTTAGGGCTATAAATGTGCCCATCACGTGAATAGTGTTGATGGTTAATCTGTGTTTGAATGTTTGAGGAAAGGCTAAACTGTTTTCCAAAGCCACTTTCACACCATTCTTCATATTCACTATCAATCTAGTCGTATTATGATTCTTCATATCCTCACTAACATTCATAATCATTCGTTGCTTTTATTATAGGTGTGCAGATGAGAATAGATTGATATCTTACTGAGGTATTGATTTGAATTTTCCTAGTAACTCATGACATCATTCATTTTTCTGTGTGCTTATTGGCCATTTGTCTCCCTTTTTTAGAAAAACATTTTTTTCAAATCTTTTATCTGTTTCTTAATGGGGTGACTTGTGTGTTTTAATTTTTGAGTTTTAAGAGTTCTTTATATTTTTGGATACAGGGCCTTAACAGATATACAATTTCTAAATATTTTCTCCCATTCTGTGGGCTTTTTTACTATCTTGAGGGTGTCTTTTGAAACTCAAAGGCTTAAATTTTGATCTTGGTTTAAATAAGGTAAGAAAGATTGAAAATAAATGTATAGTTCTTTGATTTTGAAAAAGTCATTAATAAAACAATTTATTTTTGTAATAAAATATATAAATGCTGTCAGTATAAAAAAGATCCTATATACATTAATTGAGTTGTTCTCCAGATGGTTGGGGGAAAAAAAAATCTCATTTCTATTTGTTTCCCACATTTGTGTAAGCTTTTGTACTTGATTCTATAATAATACATGTGGTTTTACAAAGTTATAAATATGCATATATTATATAGATTCTTTCATTATTTTAAACAGTTTTATTTGGTGCTGACACTATTAATCATAGATTCGATTCTGGGAATCTTGGTGCAAGACTTTCTCAATGTATTGATAAAGAACAGACCACAGAGATTCAACTACATTCTAATTCAAAAATTATAAAACTGTGATGTGGAGAAATATATAAATAAAGCTGTAGGAAAATAGCATTTACTACATAAAAGCAAAATGTAAACATTTAATGGAATGAGAAATAAAAAAAATAAGTCATAGAAAATTTTTAAATTTTATTATTTATTTATTCTTCTTATTATTTTTAATTGTTGGGGATTCACTGAGGGTACAAGAAACCAGGTTACACTGATTGCATTTGTTAGGTAAATTCCCTCTTGCAATCGTGTCTTGCCCCCCAAAGGTGTGGACACATCAAGGCCCCACCCCCTCCCTCCTTCCCTCTCTCTGCTCTTCATTTAGGAAGTCATAGAAATGTCCAGAGTAACCAAGCTTTGATTAAACATTTATTTTTATAAATAAATATTTATGTAGTAATGGAAGAATTAGTTAAAATCAATCTGTGTCACAGATGAGAGCTGGAGTGACATTTATAAAGACTGAGGACACGGTGACTGAAGAATGGGGCCGCTGACATTTCTGCACAGACTCCCAGGCAGCAGTAGCCTCAGCAGATGTAAGAGCAATGTTAGAACCTCGCTTTTCTTTCTATGTTGTGGCTTCACCCTCTCACTAGGACTATGTTATATGTTTTATTGCCAAGTGCATTCATTTCTTCCTTCCTGTCATTTCTCTTTGACTTGGGCTCTTTGTTACATAAAATTTATTTCCAAAGGTCCAGATCACAACCCTGAAAAGTTGCCTGGCAATGGCCACAGTGTTCTTCCCTGTCCTGATAGGTATTGAGCTTTCCACATACTCAAATAAACACATTTTCCTCCTTAATTAATTTTATTTGACACTTTGTTGTCAAATGAAATTCTACTCAATTTTTTGGCCGTTAACATCAAGTTTAATATATGCTCGTAAAATATGTGCTGTTAGAGGAAAACAAAAGGGGAAGAAAAAATAAAGGGAATTGAAGTGTAAAAGAATTTGAGGGTTCTGGAGAACTAGTTCAATATAAATAGACAAAATAAAAATGAAAACACACAGATTGATTAATCTTGGCACAAAGAAAGGGGATTGGTGTTAACTAGTTGTCCCTAAAACCGCAGTCTTAATTTGAGCTAATTATTCAAAAGAGCTAAGAGAGAGACACTAAAAGGCACTTTTCTAAAGTTTCAAAATGCAGGAAAAAAAGGATCTGCACAGATTGTTATGTCACCATGTTGTGAAAAAAATAGGAATTTTATGTATAAAATATGTGAAAAGAATATATATCCTACAAATGCCTGTGAAATTCAAATCTGTTACAGGAATTTAAAAGAATCAGTAGATCTATGAACCACACCAATTTAGAAACACATTATATTGGCATACGCTCTCTGCCATTTTCCGGATATCGACAAGTCACACTCTGCAGGGGTCAGAGACTATTTCCATAAAGATCCAGATGAATACTTTCTGTTTGGGGGTTGGGAAGATCCACAAATGCTCAACCCTGTTATTATAACATGAAAGTAGCAACAAGTGGAATAAACCTGGGGAAAGGGCATCGCTGTGCTCCAGTAAGTCGTATAAAACACAGGTGGCCGGCCAGATTTAACTTCTCAGAGTCATTTTATGACACCTGCTCCAGAAACTTTCTGTCATTTTTATTGTATATTTCTAAAGCTTCATTTTTCCTGATTTTTATGTCATCTTTTCAATACAATTTGGAAAACATAGCATTTATCCTAGTAGAGTCAGTAGTTCAGACCACACACACAAATACAAATAAATAATAACTTTGAATTGTATTAAATTAGCAGCTTTATAATTATTTATAGCCTACATGTTGAGTGTTCTGCTTATGCAATATTTTATGCAATATTTTATGTGAGCATTATGTAGTTACGAGCTGCAGGGAACACCGAGTATGACTCAATAACCACATCTGGGGAATTCAGGGAATGTACCATCTTAGAAGTAAATGTTGATGCCAATGGCAAGTCATTCATTTTTGTTTCTATTTGTTTGAAATACATAAATTCTTTGAAACATATAACTCTTAAGGGTAATACGTCTCCAGACTTTCAAGACTCTGGCAAAATTTAAAGTTGCCACATGAAGAGGTAGGTTGGGGTGAGTTACTATACAGATGGTCACCCTGACAATAATTCATTTCTATTGGTCATTTTTAAATAGAGTAATCAGTTTATGTCAACTTGATAACATGAACTTAGTATAACACATTGGTATGATATCTTATTAAACTTCCAATTTTGAAAGTTTAAAATTGCTAGCTTGACCTCTAAGGTGGTAATGTTTTTAAAACTCAAATTCAGTTTTTTCCTAAGATCTCACTTCTCTGTATAGCCTATCAGATACTGAGCAATAGTAACAGAGACATTATTTGTTTGCGTATACTGACATACCCTGAACCTTGTCAATGATGGAAAAATTTCATTACAGAAGATCCTATTGACTAAGAATATTTACCAATAACTTTGTTGCAAAGAAAAAGAACCTTTAAGTCCTTCCATGAAGAAGCAATTGCTGTAAAGAATAAATAGAACATATAAGGAAATACAGTAGAACTTCCATAGTGGACCACTTCCCTACACTTACCACTTCTTTAACTTGACCTAATTTCATAGACTGTTCATGCACCACGTCTGTGTCAGTACAATAGGCCTCATTCCTTATGTCGGCCATCTCTGTGTGTTGGCGAGTTTGTTATAATTCCTTGGGTGGTCAATTTACAGAGGCTCTGCCGTGCATAAAATGTACACAGTCAATTCTCCTGCACCAGGGAGGTCATTCTTCCTGAACCCAGATATGTCTCCAGAGTTTTCCCTGTTTGTTATAAACTCAGTTGTGTCCCCCTAAATCTATATACAGTATTGTTGTCCAAACCCACAATGGGACTGTATTTGAAGAAGAGGGGTTTTTTGGGGGGAGGATTAGGATTGATGAGGACATGAGGGCAGCCTAATCCAGTAAGGCTTGTGTTGTTATTTGAAGAGGAGGCCCCAGGAATGTGTGTGCACAGGGCAGAGGATACAGTGAGAAGCCAGGTGTCCACAAGCCAAAGAGAGAGGCCCACCCAGACAGTCCTGCTAACACCTTGATCTTGGACTTCTCGCCTCCTACGCCTTCCCGCATATGAAAATAAATTTGTGCTGGTTAAGCCAGCCATGCTGTCAGCCTAGGCAGATTAGGACACGATTGTAGCAGTGAAGGCGAGACCACACATAATGAGGAAATGCACAGCTGACATGTCAAACAGGGAACCCCAAGACAGTGGAGCTCTGAACGCAGAACTCAGGACCAATCAGGTACAGATTTTTGGTAAATGTTTGCTTATAATTTACCTATAGTTTTGGAAGAATAGTGAACTGGAAGGGCCAAAGTTAATATGAAACTGAAGTGAAACTATACACATAGTCATTCCTGATCAGTTGAGGGTAGTTGGGGATTCTGGTCCCACAGTGCAGACATATGTCGGAATCATTGGAAATCATTTATGGAGAAAGATAATATAAACAGCCAAACATTAAATTATTTTGGAAATTTTTCATTATGCAGTGCCCAGCAGTTTAATCAATTTTATGTACGGAGCATGTCAAGAAGAGAATACCCTTTGTAAGAAAGGTTAAAAAATATATATGCACTGATGACAAAAGATAGCAAGTAGAGCACCTCTTGTAATTACAGAAGTAAAATGTGACTTGTACTACAATTTTAATACGGTTTTCTTCCTTGTTTAAAATGTGTATACACTTTTGGTACCCTGTGTATAGATACTATAGAAGTGTATACATTTACATGTATATGCACATATATACACACGGGATATGTACGTACACGTATGCAAATGGAAGTAGAAACACGAGCTTGTATATGTGACGTCATCAGACACAGAATTTCAAACAACAATGCTTACTATAAGTGTTCAAATGCAAGTTTGAGAATTTTGGCTGACGGCTGGAGACATACCTGTCCTAAAACCCTAGGTTATAAACTAACTCTAAAACCTGGAAATAAAGGAAAATACTTAAATATTTATTCAGTATTTCTACTGAAATACTTAAAACATTGATTCAGTCTTTTTAGGGAAATACTTATGCATTTATGCAATCTTTTTAGTGAGCTATATGTACAACAGAATCATTGGGTAGTCGATGAGGAAAATTTATCTGTGTAGATATGTTAAAAGATAAAGGAAAAAAATCAATTAAATTGCCCCCGCCCATGTCCCCACTCGGTATTGCCCTCCTGCGGGCCCTTCACAAGGCCCTGGCACAGGGGCTGTGTTAGGCTTGGCAATCTAGATTTTTCCCTATTTTTTCTTCAAAACTAATCCCACTTAAAGATCTCTAAAATGTGTCCATCTCCCACTGTCTCCATGGGCAGCACCTGGCTTCCTTCTTGCACTTTTCTCCTTATCAAATGGTCCTTCGGGCACATCTTCTCCTAATCAAGGGTTTTTATTCTTAACACAGGTAGACTATGAATTTTGTAAATCTTGGCATCCAGCTCCACTTTCATTATAACTTCCATCTTCACACCGTTTTTCTCTTTTCCCATTTTACTATAAGCAGCGAGGAGAAGCTGTGCAGTGTGCTGAACCCTTTGTTGGTTCCTTTTCCCAGATTTTTGCTTTTAAGTTCTGCTGTCCATAAAATCCTGGGTCACAGATACAACTAAGCCAAGTTATTTGCCACCTTGTAATAAAGACGGCTATTCATTCAGTTTCCAATAGGGCCATCATGATTCCACCTAAGACTATAGAATTACCCTTACTGTCCATATTTCCACCAGAATTCTGGTCACGACCGCTTAGGTGATCACTAGGGAGACAGACTTTTCCTACAGTCCTCCTCCTCTTCTGATCCCTCACCAGAATTGCCTTTACCCGTCTGGTCAAGGCAATCTGTGTTTTTTCCTGTTTTTCCTTCAAAACGAATCCAACTTCTACCCCTTATCCAGCTCCAAAGCCACTGCCACATTTTTAGGTATTTGTTAAAGCAACATTCCTTCCTCTGTTGCCAATTTTTGTCTGAGTCTTTTCATGCTGCCATAATAAGATACCCGAGACTGGATAATTTATGAAGAACAGAAATAGATACTCTCCCAGTTCTGGCTGATGAGAATTCCAAGGTTGAGGAACTAACGGAACTGGTTTCCTGGTACTGGCTGCTCTCTGCTCTGGAGGTGCACCTGTTTCTGCAGCGTCCAGGGGAGCACCACTAGGTCCTACCCAGCAGGAGGTAAAAGGCAAGCAAGCTGGACGCTGCAGGAAGCCTCTTCTGTGAGAGCCACTGGCCCCAGGCCTGGGGAAAGAGCCTTGTGATCTAATCACCTGTTACCTGCCCTACCTCTAACGCTGTCATATTCACAACACCCAAACTTCAAAAGGGACGCGTTCAAACCATAGCAATAAATATTCTGCCATGTTTAGCAGTTGTATTGGTTATTTTCTTTGTTTTAAATTATGGTATATCCTTTAAATATGAACAATATAGAACATTTCTACTTCTCTTAGAATTAAAACTAAATTCACCATAATGGTGAATAATCTTCTGATGATTATTTTTAAAACCCAAAACTCTTTAATAAAAGGAATAAAATTGAAAGCTTCAGCATAAGTTTTTCATGAAAAAATGCATAAGGATGAGCTCCCCAGGTCTCCTGTAACACTAAATTGTTACTAATGAGGATAGCATCAGTGCCTGTCCTGGCTTACTGGAGATTATTAATATAATGTCCTGGTGTATTCAACAATGAATCTTAGAAATTTTAGGATGATGCTAGGTTTTCTTATATCACAATGAATTATCTCTATCTTTTAAAAATGCGATTAAATATATTATTGGAAGAGATAACTTTCTGACTGACTGATTGCTTGACGTATTTTGAGGGCAATAGATCCTTACCTTGAAAAACAATGAGTAGACATATAAATTCCTCTCAAATTCAAACCCGTAATTCTTTGAATGCCACACCCTTGTGCTTTTATGATTGGCATTTCTGGCTATCCCCACATCTGATGAAGTTCAACTGAACAAAATTAGAAGACACTAATACAATATTTATAGAATGAAACTTGCTGTGAGCTGCAGAAAAGCTCACAGCAAGTTTCATGGGGGCCATAACCAAATAGTGGACAGGACCAAACGTAGGAAGAGGGGTTGAGTCAAGGGAGAAATAGCAAAAGGGGGAGAGAGACAGAGCTGAGAGGGGGAAAATGTTTATCCTGAAAAAGTCACAGAGAGGTGATCCCTGTTTACGGGAACAGTCTCCTGTTTTATCTTCATGGTGATGAAGTTGTACTGTGACTCTGATGCACAACCATTTGGATTAATCATAATCCTCAATTCAAAATCATTATTGATGGCCCATCCTGGTCCTCTAATGTAATTACAAATACAAGGCCTCCTGGACATGCCTCACAACTCAGGAGCTAAAACCATCACTCGTAACTGATGACTACTCGAGTGCTCAGCCAGGATCTGGCATCTCTGCCTTATACAGAGGAAAATGCTGCCTTGAAATATGCACACATCTGGATTTTCATGTTTACAGTGTCACAGCATATAGAGTTGTGAGTAAAATATATATGGTTAGTGACACTTGCTTTTGAGTTTTATTTTTTTTCAAACATATCTTACTGGGTGAAGACTTCTATTCTTGGGTTTTTCCACTGGACAAAAAGACATTTTCCTCCTATTACTGCTTGTACTTGCAACTCATTCATTTGCCTCAAATAATGCTCCATACCCCCAGTGAGTAAGCTGCCTTCTAGTGTCCATTCTTTCATCAGAGAGCACATGCTTCTCAGTTTTTGCTATTACCCCATTTTCCCGAAAATAAGACATCCTCCGAAAATAAGACCTACTCACAGGAAAGATAGGACGTCCCCTGAAAATAAGACCTAGCGCATGTTTGGGAGCACACCTTGTCATATTTTTGGGGAAACAGGGTAGAGGTGCAGTGAAAATTCTTAGACATGTCTCTGTTCATCACCTGTGCAAAGTCATCTTTTGACTGCACACTCTAGGGTTATGGTGGGATAAAATGGGTATAGAAAAGAACTATGTATGATAATATAAAAGTCAGTTCTCACTCTTTTTTTTTCCACTGATTTTTTTTTTTTTTTTTATTGTTGGGGATTCATTGTCCACTGATTTTTTTTATTAAACCCATAAATGCATAGATCATGTATACATTAATGCATTTATGGGGTACAATGTGCTGCCTGTTGATCCACTTCCTTGCCAACATTATTTTTGTCACAATTTTTGCTACTCTATCGAGTATAAAATTATTATAAACTCACAATAGCTTAGTGTATAGTTTTATATTTACCACAGAGACTTGAGTTTCTGAGACTTTTTTTATTATTCTCACTTGTGGTTAATAATGTTCTCTTATAAACAGTTATGTCTGTGTATTTAAAATCATATTTACCAGGTTTAACCTTCATATTGACCCAGGATTAATGAGCCATTTTGTTTGTATTCATTTATGATTTTGGCCAAGAGGATGCAACTTGCATGTACTTAATAATTAAATACCTGCTCTAATTTAAATTATTTGAGAACTTGCCTAGAAATAAGAGGCATAATGTAACTTTCCACAAATTACTTAAAAATATTTTATCAAGAAATTCAAATTCACTTTTAAACACGAATTAAATTAAATACAGAACTTAAACATAGGTTTAATGCATTTTTATAAACTCACAGGATATTTGAGAACCTTAATAAAATATTGAACCTAAAATTTAACATGAGAAAATTATCACCATATCCCTGGGTAATAAGAACAAAAATGTTATTCACTAGATTGGGTTCTTTGTACCTTGATATTTTTCAGAAATTGTAAAATATTTATTAACTTTCTAATTATAAAAATTGTATTGCTTTCATTAATTTTTAGTTATAGATCCTGACCTCCATGTTTAGAATTTCTCCATCCACCTTTTCCATTTCTCAAACCATTTAAAATAAGTGTAGTCACCCACTATAGATAATGTAATATAACAAATCATTTAGTGGCAAGTGTCGCAAAAATTAAACCATAGTTTGGGGTTTGTTTATTCTTTGTGTGATGTTCAGAAATGATGAGTTCCCACTATCAGGTCTTTCGCTCACTCAAAAGTATACCACGTATGTATTTCTTGAGCACCATTTTAGTACTGGAGAAATAGAGGTGGGTCCAGCAAGGTTCCCTTCTTTGTGGAGTTTCTTTCTGGGAGGGAGAGACAGCACGTGTCTGTGTGAACGTGGCTGTGTGTGTTGTCAGACCTCAGTGCTGACCTGAGGAAGAAGCCTCAGGTCTCTCTCACCCCCTCACCTCAGTTCTCTGTCCCTCGCACAGAACAGGATGCAGTTACATTCTGAAGTTTGTTCATCTGCCTAAAGTCTGGACTCACCAAAGAAGAAAACAATGGCCCTGGTCCTCTCCTTTGCTCTCAAAACTCAACTCACACTGCAGGGAGGAAGACTGGAGTCCGTCATGCCCGTGGACAGGCTGGTCACAAACCGTGGTCTGCTCTGTGGGCCCAACAGACGTCAGCCCAGGCTGTTGCACGTTTCCAAGTCCATTTAATGTCCCCCGAATCATTTACTACTTCCCTAAAGTTGGGCACTTTGCCATCCCTTTTCCTTAAGAAGAAAGGCTTATGACCGTCTGTACCCCAACTCTTCCTCATGTATGTTTACAAATTTGAATGTTGTTTCTCCTGCCCTCATACCGTGGTAAGTTAATTCCTCAGTGAACGTTCAGAGGGTGAAAGGGAATATTTCCCTGTCCACTTCAGTGGGTTAGTGTGTGTTTGTGTGTGTGTGTGAATTTAGTAGTAGTTATTTATGAAAAATAAAGTAGTGTAAAGGATGAAGGTAAGTCAGAGGAGACGGCTTTTTACCTAATATTCTCCAACCTCATACTCTTTCCCAGACACTTCCACGATGAACTCCCACGCCTTCCTCAGGATCATATATATATATATATATATATATATATATATTTTTTTTTTTTTTTTTTTTTTTTTTTTTTTTTGGCTGGGGCCAGGTTTGAACCGGCCACCTTCGGTATATGGGGCCAGCGCCCTACTCCTTTGAGCCACAGGCAGCACCCCAAAACTTTCACAGTTTTTTTTTTCCTTCCGGGGCTGGGTTTGAACCTGCCACCTCCAGTATATGGGGCCAGTCCCCTACTCCTTTGAGCCGCAGGCACCGCCCATGGATCATGTTTGACCGTTCTTCAGTGACTTCCCAGATATGAGGACCGAAATGGCTCTCCCTACTACATTCACTTTCAAATATATTCTTATACATTGGTAAGAATTAGTCAGTGAATTCCAAATAATTCTCTGGTATTAGAAGTCAATATAATGACATAGGATTTTGTTTTATACAAGGCTGTGTTTCTCTTTAATTTTTTGATATGTCTTCGCTGCATAATGGATTTGAGAGTTCAATTGCTTAAAAGAAGTTAGGAAATAAAACATCATCTCAAGAACAGCATTTTGGGAAAAAAAAAATACCTTCAAAGACTACAAATCACAATTATGACTTTCATTAGAAGTGAGGTTTTGATTCTCCCCTAGCACTCACCCAGTTATTGAGGGTTCGCAGAAATACAGCTCACCCAAATTTAATTAATGAGCAACAAAGAGACATTGACTAAGGGGGGGCGGCAGGATGATCAAGTCAGAACCCATTTATCAGCGGTAAGTAGGCGTTGTTATTGGCATATTGCTGTTATTTTTCTTACCTGTCCACTTATAAAAAGATTACAGGCACTTTGTCCTAAAAGATGGGCATATTAATATGGCTGTTTCTTTATTTCCTCATTTAAAGAGTCTTACCTGTGACATGACAATAACTGATTTTCTGATATATTCTCTCAGTAATTTAGTTGCTACCCTACTTCTGTGGAGTACACAGCCAAGTAATTAATCTTTTACCTAGGAGACAGCACTGGTGATGTTAATAAAACACAGGAACAAGACTACATTTATAGATGGGAAAGGACAGAAAGATTTGTTTTAGGGTGTTATTAAGTAGGAGTGTTTTGGCAGGCAGGAGGAGAAATATAAGGCTGATATCAGTGTATGGAATATCTCATTACTGCTTAATAGCAGTGTACAGAAGACACATGGGGAGCAGCATTTGACTCACAAGAAATATTCTTATTTTTTTAAACACAGCAAAAATAAGATTGGAAAAGCAATTATTAGTGTAAGTGCTCCACGGATTGTATTAACTCTGACGGCTTTTCAAGGGGCTGGAAGCATAGTTTATGGAAAGCACAGAATGCTCTTTTTCCAAGACATACATCATCCTAATTAAATACTTGTGATTAAGACAAAGGGATTTTGACATGCTCATTTTGATCATACCGACTGGTTCATCAGCAAAGGAAAGTTCAGCAACCTCAGGTATTTTAGCACTCTGAAGTAGGGTGATGTTCTGAAAGTGTCTGATTTGCTTATCTGGACGTGATAAAAAGGAAATGAGTTTTGGCATAATATTTAGGCAACCTGTAAATATTTTTTCACCTGAAAATATTAAAAAAGACCATTAATTAATTTTGAAATGACAATTTTCAACACATGTAAGCCATGATTACAGCTAGAAACAAGGGAGACATCATAATTATGATTTTCTTAAAAGCTTATTTTGTTTCTAAAGATCAATGCCAACACCTCAAGTGTTGAGTGGAAATGCAGAGATTATAAAATAGATAACAGAAACATATATTTTGCTAACATATGACAACAGTGACCACAGGACGCCAAGGGAAGTGGATGAAGACTAAAATCGTTCTTCAGCTATAGAAAGGCTCACAAAACCCAAATTTGCTCAATCATATTATGTGGAAACCCTAAATAATTAATGAAAGTGATTGGCTTCACTGTCATTTTCCTCCTATCCAGATATATTTTAAATAAGAAACATAGATATCTTTTCTTCTGGAAAATTGCTTCCTTTTTTTCCAACGTCCTAGCAATTTGCAATATTCAAGATCCGATTCAAGATTCTTTTAGTATTATCCTTTAGTATTAACTTATATGGAGGTTCTGAATTGAGCTTTTTCTATAATCCTCCTGTAATTATTTTGTCCATAAATTACCCTTGCTCTTGATCTTGGAGCTTTAAATAATGTGTTGGGATTGAACTTGTAATTCCTCCTGAATTGTTGTAATAGGCTGAGTGCTAGACTGAAGTCAGAGGCAGCAATGTCACTGCCTAGGGAAGTCGCAGAACCCTCTGGGTCACAGCTGCCTTATCTTAACAAATAAAGGATTAAACTAGGTGATTTCTAAGGTACTAATGATACTAATATTAGAAAAGCCAGTGCTTATAATTTCAATGTAAATTCAATATAAAACAAAATCTATAAAATTATCCCACACATATCTTTCATATTTAAAGTCCTGAATACCAAACCACACACACACACAAAAAAAAAAAAAGAAAGAAAAGAAAAAGGATCTTGAAGGAAGAAAAAATATAATCTTCAAATACTCTTTTCTAACCTTAATGGTCAACCCCCACCCCAATAGTTGATTAAAAAAAAAAAAGTTCACTTTCATATAGCTAATGTTTGTGAGGAAAACAGATATGTTCATAGGCTTTTTAAGAAAACAACTCTACATTCAAATATTTTTTCTGATAACAATGAAACATAATGTCAGTTGCCAGAGATTTAAGTTGTTCATTATTTTTCTTTTTATTGTTTGGGATTCATTGACGGTATGGTAAAGTATTAGGTTACACTGACTGCGATTGTCAGGTAAAGTACTTCTTGTGATTGTGTCCCGCCCCCAAGATCTGTGCCATACACTGTAACCCTTACCCCACACCCTCCTCTCCTCTCCTCAATCCCTCATTCCTCCCCCCATTAGCTCATCTACCACCTTCATATTAGAATTGAGTACATTGGATTCTTGCTTCTCCATTCTTGTTATGCTTTACTGAGAGGAATAAGTCTAAGACATGAAATGATAAAAATCTGAGAAGAATGTGTGGGTAAAACTCCTGATGATTTTGGACTAAGCAAAGATTTTATGACCAAGACTTCAGCTGCCATCGCAACAACACCAAAAATTAACAAATGGGACTTAATTAATCTGAACAGCTTCTGCACAGCTAAGGACCCAAGTCAAGCTGAAAGACAACCTTCAGAATGGGAAAAGAAACCCACAGGGTACCAATCTGACCAGGGTTGATAACTAGAATCTACAGAGAACTCAAATTAATCAACAGAAAAAGAGTAAACAATTTTCATCTGGGCAAAAGACATGAACAGAACCTTCTGTGATGAAGACAGACGAATGGCTGACAAACGTTTGAAAAGATGTTCTTCTCAACGTCTTCTTCCCGCCCGGCCACATGCAGCGCCAGTACAGTGAGGGGCTACAGCTGCTGTGTGGGGAACATAGGCCCAAGGATGAGGATGAGCTGGAGAAGGAGCCGTACCAGCAAGCTTGGGAGTGCCTGACCTTTCTCTCTCGGCCCCTGGCCTCTCAGAAGTTCTTCTTGCGAGATGGCCCTGCCTTCCTGGATGCCTTTATCTCTAGCTACTTGGCCCTGCTGCTGTAGGCCCAACTTCCCAGCAGGAAGCTGCAGAGAAGGGGGCTGCACAACCTCTGTGCCTACTGCACCCACATCCTCAGCCTCTACTTCCCCTGGGATGGAGCTGAGGTGCCACCCCCATGCCAGACACCAGCAGGCCCAGAGACTAGGAGGAGCCACACTCGTGGCACACCAGGTCCTCTCTGGCTGGCAGGATGGCAGCCATGATGGGCTATTCCCTACCCAGTGGGTGATGCCAGCCCGGGTCCCAGGTACACAGGCCCTGACATGGCTGAGGAACGTGAAGAGCAATGATTCATCCTCATGCTCCCTGGACTGATTTTTTTTCTACTTTCCTGCATTCCAGAGGCCCCTGTGCCTCCCTGTTGTTGTTACAGCCAGAAATGGGGTGCCACCCCTGAGACTAAAGCTGCTCACACAGGAAAAAAAAATTAACTTAAGGGTGGCACCTGTAGCTCAAAGGAGTAGGGCGCCAGCCCCATATTCTGGAGGTGTCAGGTTCAAACTCAGCCCTGGCCAAAAACTGCAAAAATAAATAAATAAATAAAAATTAACTTAATGAAACCAAAATTACTTATGGTTTACTTTCTATCAGAGACGAAATAGCTATTAAGTGATGTGAATGAGATATTTACATTCTCTGTCGTGGATCTTAGAAAATGACATCTTTGTCATTTTGTCACTGGAGGTGTAGGGGGAATGGAGCTGGGAAACACCGGTGATCCTGTGATGAGAGCTTTTGTTTCTGGAGGATGCTGTTAGCTATATTATGGTCTAACTGCCCCACACTAATCTTACATACAGTCTAAACTCTACTGTCCACTGTGAGATGGAAAAATGGCAGCATTATCCAAAGGTGGGCAGGCACTTCTTATTCAGAGATGTCTCCTATTTTCCAAACTGGCTCATTCTTTTTCTAGTTAATTGTCCATATGCAAAGTTCACCAATTCTCCAAGCTACAATTCTAAGTCATTCTCTGTCAATTAGACCCAGATGGCAAAATTAAAGGCCCTTCACATCATGGCACAACAGCAATTTTAGTTCATCAAAGATCCTTACCCCATGCTGTTTTTTCACAATTAATATTTAAGTTCCTGTTGGGCAAGCGCTTCATGAACAATGACGTGCACTCTGTAGCTGGAGGATCCATCTTCTTGTCAAAGCTGATGGAGAAAAGAAAAGTGTTCTGCGGACATGATAATTACACAGTGCCTGGGAAGGTGGAAGGTGAGACGCTGCAGATGAGAGGGGAGATGAAAGAGGCTCTCCCCCCGGTGCATTCTGAGCGCCGCCAACTCTGAGTCCTAACTGCATGGCAGTCTTCAAGCACAAGAAAGCATTAAGAAAAAAAGAGCTGTAGTATTTGACTTTTAAAAATAATTAATAGCAAACACAGATAATAGTCACATGATGAAAACCCTTAGAGCACGTACACACACACACACACACAAGTTTAGCTTTTAGAAGCAGAAGCTTTTGACATAGACACTTCACATAATCATTCTGAATTAGTTATGTTTCTGAAACTGGGGAGATGAAAGTTTCCGTTTGCTAGGAAACATACTTCCATTAAACAGGAGGTATTTTTCCATCAGTTTAAATAATAACAGCATCTATTTTAATTAGTAATATCGTGGGATTGTAGATGATGGAGCAGTCAGCAAAATATTTTATCTCAATTCATTCCTGCAATAAAAACAAATGGTTGGTGTTATCATTTCAATTTCAATCAAGGAAGAAAAAAAAAGCTTCAAAGAAATTCAGTGATTAATTTGAGATCCTCCAGTTAGTCAGAGAAAGATTTGGGGATTTAAGATATATCTTCTGGCACTAAGTTCAATATTCTTTCTCTAAGAACAAATGTACCTCCAAAATCCTCTAGGAAAGATATTATCCTGTGTGCTTGGATTTAATATTCAGTTCCAGTGCTGTTGAAAAGAAGGGATAGCAGTCATTACAAAACAAAAATGTTATGTTATTCCCTTTTCTTCCCCGATTTTAAATCCTAGAACTAATGTGGCCTCAACCATTGTCACAGAAAACGCTGATGGACTTTATTCCAATCATCATGCAAAGGAAAGAAACAAAAATGTAGCAATCTCCAAAAATGAGCTCTTTACTTACAAAGTGAACGATATTGGCATTTTAATGTAAAGAAAGGACAAAGAGACAGGAAGTATGGAATTTTCATATGAAAATGAAATTGTATTTGAACAGACACAAAACAATCAATTCCGTTTTCACTTTTTCATGTCTGATTTAAAAGATAAAGTTCACTTTACTATTATTCACACTATCTTTCCCTTTCAATTCCTTAATACTAATACAACAATTTCTCGCTGAATGAATCATCACAAAACCAGTGATGGTCGTGATGATGGCGGGGATAATGAAGCAGAAGGTAATGACAAGGATTCCAAAGCTAATAACAGTCATGGATGACTTAACGTGGGATGTGGGCCAAGAAGTGTGCAGAGAACTTCCTACAAGGGGGTTTTAATTATTATCTCTATTTTAATGAGTAGGTAAAGGGTCAGAGAGATTGTCACTTGCATGTGTATACTTCCCTAGTGAGAAGCAGTGTTGAACTCAACTTAGGGATCTGAGTCTAAACCAACTCTTTTCTCATATAATGAGAATTATATGTAAATACGATATAATAAAAAATAAAAAATATAACTTCACTCAGATATTATACTGACCCTATCCTGAGATCATTAGGAAAAGCGAATTCGCAAGAGCTTGAATGAGTAGTGCTTTTATTTAAATTTCATTATATATTTTATATATAAGCAAGACATGATCACATACTATATGGGTATCTGATAATAACCTTTGTGTGTGTAAAATTATAATTATAAAAATATGTAATGAATTAAAACTGCTAAAAATACGCAGTACATTTTACCAATAACATTACATCAAGAAAGCATTAGGATCAATTTATTCCATCTGGTTAGATTATACTTTTCTTTTCATTGATCCAAAAACTCCGTCAGCATTTTTATTAATTCTCCAAGATGCAGCCTAAGTCTCAATGACTTCTATAGTTTTGTTTTTTCTTTCTCTTAAACACCTCGGGTGTATTAAACTGCACTACGCTTAAGTCTCAATCATTCTTGGTACGTAACTCTGTTACAGCATGCATCACTACACTTCTTTCTTCAACTACTTACATGACTATCTTCTCCAACTAGAATATAAGTCAGAGGGATTTGGGGATAGGAATGTTATTTATTTGGGCTTATCATAGTTTTATTTCTCATTAGATTCACAATTAATTTACAATTATGACCCCAATAGAACTTTTAACAAAATAGATAACTTAAGAAACAAATGTTGAAATTATTTCTCTTCTCTTAATTTTATTACATTTTTAATATCTTTTTATTACATTTTATGGACAATGTTCAAATGAGGTATTAATAAATTTATTTATTTATTTTTTTTTGCAGTTTTTGGCCAGGGCTGGGTTTGAACCCACCACCTCTGGCATATGGGGCCGGTGCCCTACCCCTTTGAGCCACAGGCACCACCCAATAAATTTATTTCTTAATTGTGTTACATTAACTTCTTAAAAAATAAAAAAAAAAATCACGCAGGAAAAATGCATTTGAAATCTATTCTTGCTGTGAACTGGAACTGTGAGAAAGAATAATAGAACTTAACACCTGTATCAATAATTCTATAAAGGTGGGTTAACACTGAAATATTGATTTTAGATTTTTGGTTATTATTTTACCAACGGCCCCCACAAAAACCATATTAAATGACCATGCTCTGAAAAATGCAACTAATTTCATGTTGGCAACATTTGTTCTTTCATATTCTCTAAACCTATAGTTTGACCTCCTCTCTAAAAGTTTCAGATAAAGACTATGGAATGAAACCATATAGTAGACCAAGCACATAATGAGAAAGAAAAAAATATGCTAATTTCTTCCAATTCTGAGAAAATAAGTCATGACAAAAAAATGTTTACATGAATACGTACATATTTATAGTCTTTTTAAAAGTCATCACAGAACTAGAAATAGTGGTGATGATGATGATGAAGAAGAAGCAGGTGATGATGATTCCAAAGCTAATAACTGACGACTTAATGTGGGACCTTCCATGTCCAGACTTTAGCAATGAGATCAGAAAAATGTAGGTTAATTAAAAATAAACTAAAAATTATTATTTACTAAACAGTGCAAACCTTGTGTTTTTCATGAAGATTTTTGCTTTTCATAGCATACGTATCTTACTTTGCACAAAGTGAAGAACAGTGAAATAAATACCTGAAAATCATCTACTTCCAAGATTTGAAGAGGCATTTGTTAGAATTTCATTTTTAAACAATTTAAAAAATTTTAAAAAGTAGAAATGGTTATATGTTTTGGTATAAATTAACAGGTAACTCCTGTAGATCAAAAAGTAAATGATTTATCTAAGTTTAAAATTACTTTATATTAAATATTTAAATAAAATCTCCCTGAAACTTAAAAGATCAAATAGCAAACTAATACACAACAGGAATGTTTCGATGTAAGACACTAAAAAATAGTAAGACAACTTGAATTATCCACCTTACTTCTTTGCTTTCTATTAATTTAGTTGATTCATGTGCATGATTCCACTTAGACAACAATAATTTCTGTAAGCTTTAACATGTTCCTATCTCAACCAGAGTACAATCGACTGAGATATTGGCGAGTGCACACTGTCCAGAAATGCTCTTTGATACTTTTCCAGCTTTTCATTTCAACATGAAAAACATTCTGAAAGTCCTCACAAGTTAGAGAGTAATTACACTGGGGCTGTAGTGTAGTTTTCCATTTTTGATGGATCAATGACTTGTCTGTAGGCCATAATTTTGAGGCCAAGTGGTATTCATCACACCAATCACACAATTCAAAGTTTAAAGTTCAAGAGCAATAGATCCATCACTATGAAGCAATATGAAATTAATGGTTTATGCCTGTTCTTAGGGCATTGTTTTAACTGACAGCAAAATAGTGAAAACAATCCATTGATTTTTAACACCCTGAGCCTTATTAAAATCTCAATAAAGCACCTACAGTTACAGTATAGTAAGTGCAGAAAAAATCCTACACACATTCAAAATGTCTGTTTCGTACTTAATGCAAAATGGAAAAACTACATTTTTGGGCTGGAAAGTTACTCAATTTAATTTGTTGAAAAAAGCTTAATAAAAGGGAAAAATCTTAATCTGGATTGCAGTCTTCCAGGGTCAGCCAGGAGATTAGAAAATGCATGCTGGGAAATGAGTTCTCCCCACAACCTAGAATACTAAAGCAGACATATCACAAAATGTAATTCTTTTGACAAAGATAATAATAAACTTCAGGTAAAGCACATTCAAGGAATTTTAGAACAGAGTAAAAGTACCCCAAAATAACCTTCAGATGGGGCAGCAGCCTGGCAGCTTCCTCCAGCTGTACCGGGTGTCACAGACCAGGCTACGCCTGAGGACGTGGATGCCATGTGTGGTCTCTAGCCACGGTACCACATCGACTCCAATAAAATTGTAAAAAACACTAAGTAAGAAAGAAAAGGATTTGAAAAGTCACTGCTGGATTTTATTAGAGTTCTGAATTCATATGCCTGAAAATTTGAGCTTTCTGGGAAGACAGCAATGTTATATGGAGCAACATTTTTTGTAACCAGCTACTTCCTTTATAATCTAAAAGGCTATTTCAGCCACTCATGTTTTCAGGATCCAGCACATTATCTGGAAAAGAAAATCAATCTTTATTTAAACTATTATCTATATCTGTGTCGATGTCTACAACTGTATCCATGTTTCAATAGATATGCATCCTACCTAGAGATAGGAGTATATAGATCTATATGTAATCCATATGAAAAATTGCAACACTGTAATAAATAGCTATATGTTAAAAATATGCAAAATATATCTAAATGTATGTAAATGTGTTTATACATATGATAAATACAAAAATATGTGCATACGTGTGATGCTATTTAATGAAAGCACTCCTCAATGAGTTTCTTTTTTAAAATACAAATTTATCAACAACTTAATGTATGATCATCCTTCCCTGTACTTTTGCATTTTGTAGTCAAATTCCTCAGAGTCCATCATAGTCCCAAAATAGGTATATACTTACTGGTAGTAGGTATTACAACTATAAAACAGTCTGTATTTTTGGACTATGATTGTAGTCCTAAAGTACAGCACAATGTAATATTTTGAGAGAGAGACAGAGACTAATTCTCATGCATTTATTATGGTATATTGTCATATATTGTCAATTTGTCAATATTTTATTATTGATATCTCTTACAGTGTCTATTTTATAAGTTAATCTTCATTGTAGGTATGTATGTGAAAAAAACTTTATATGTATAGGGTTTGACATTATCTGGAATTTCAGGCATTAATTAGGGGTCTTGGAACCTCTCCTCTGCAGATAAAGAGGGGCTAATGTAGTATTTTGGGTACCTAATCATTTAGCAGAAATGTAAAGGAGGACAACTGATGCCAGAAAGTACAGCGAAAATAGCATTCCTGTCGAATGATATACCTCTTCAGAAACAAGTTGACAATGACCACACAAAATATGTAAAGAGCGTTGTAGTGGTCTATGCACTAATTTTCCATCAGTCACTATTCTTAAAAATATAATAACAAGAAAAACCTATTTGCAGAGATGTTTATTAGGTCATCATTTATATTGCCAAGACTTGGAAACATTCTAACTAGCCAATGATGTTATGAGTATTTGGTAAATTATAGTACATAAAAGCAATACATTAGTGTGTAGCCATTAAAATAGTGACCATTAAAGTTGTTTGTGAGACGAGAAACATTTTAACTAAAACATTAAATAAAATAGTCTGGAAAAATTACAAATAATGGCATATACTCATCAATGGCAAAAACAATTTTCATGATAATATAATAAATAAAATATGATTTTTTTTCTGTGAAGACCAATTGGTGATTTTTCTTTGTCTTTATTTTTTTCCCTTATCATCCTCACATTTTCTCTGGTGGTAGGCATTCATTTATAGCAGCATAATATGATTAGCATTCTATTGCTATTAAAAAGAAGATACGCTGCTTTAACAAGTATTTATTAAGTGTCCTTGGTATGTGTGGTGAATAAAACTAACTGTATTTTAGCCCTCATGAATCTTATAGAGTGTATAGAATCCCAGGGTTAATCAAATCATCCTAGCTCCAGAGAAATAACTATCCAGAAACCTGTTAATGTTTTGAGGTTGGTACAGAATGAGAAGAAGGCTGTGGCGTGTGTGGCCAGTAGGCAGGGAGCAGGGACAGGTTGGAATCAGTGGGTCACAGTTCTGTAGAGCGGGGAGGGGCCAGATCAGACCAGGCAGGAACTGGTAAGTCTCTGATCAAGGCTGTGACTCTGCCTGGGAGCCCCAGGAAAACCGTATTAGATCTCAACAGAGGAACAATGAAAGCTATGATCATTACAGGAGCACCAGTGAGGAAGTTAACACTATTATCCAGGGAATATGTGCGTCTGGTAAGTGTGGACCAGTCTGACCTCATCTACTATCCTGTAAGGATCATATCTGAAGAATTAAACCCAGATTAAGATTTAAGGAGGGGCACACTCTGGGTTTAAAAAAGTGAGAGTTGTGTCTGCTCAGCTCTGCGACTGTGGGGACTGCCCGTTGCTAAGCCCCTCCCCTCTGTTGTAAGGAGGGGATCATAATGAGGACATGGATAATGTTCTATAAGGGAACTGTGAGCATTAAATGACATTATTCACATGAAGCAGTTATCACAAAGCCGGATGCCTCCTCAGCTCTCAATGAGCACAGTTTTTACTAACAAGGTGGTAGCCGGGACAATGTAAAGTAGATGGATGTTCACAATTTTATGGGGAAATGTCAAACCAGTGACATGTAAACTGTGGGAGACCGAAAGAGGAAAGGCTCAGAAATATGCGTAGCTTGTAAAGCTGGGAAGATTATAGGAACGTTCTGGGGAAATGCTGAACAGACTGAGCCCCCATTTGGGGAGAACAGCACAAGCCTGAAATTTTTTTTTTTTTAATTTTACTATTGATTGAAATTTGACATATGTGTACTGCCATGAAAATATCACTAACATCCAGATAATTAACATATTCAAAACTGTCCAAAGTTGCATCTTGTTTGTCTGTGACATATTGGTCTCCTGGACACATTCGTCTTAATTTTATAGAATTTTATGTAGTAGAATGATACACGTTGTAGAGTGTGTGTGTATGTGTGGGTATGTGCGTGGGTGGGTATGTATCATGGATTCGTTTATAAAGTATGCATATGTGTGTGTATATATGTTATTATGAGCATACAACTCAATAGGTTGCATTATTTGCTTTTCTTAGGTAAAGTTCAACTTACAGCTGAGCTCTTCACTCAGAAGGTAAGCTGTCTACACTTATTGTCCATTAGGAGAGAGCTAACCACATGAATGGAGTAATAAACTGTGGTGTATGTATACCATGGAATAATATTCAGCCGTAAAAAAGATGCAGATTTTACATCTTTTGTATTTACCTGGATGGAGCTGAAGTGCATTCTTCTTAGAAAAGTATCACAAGAGTGGAAAAGTGAGCAGGGCCTGTGGCTCAGTGAGTAGGGGGCCAGCCCCATATACCAAGAGTGGCGGGTTCGGCCCCGGCCCGGCCAAACTACAACAAAAAAAATATAGCCAAACGTTGTGGCAGGTGCCTACAATGGTGCCTGTAGTCCCAGCTACTCAGGAGGCTGGGGCAAGAGAGTCGCCTAAGCCCAGGAGTTGGAGGTTGCTGTGAGCTGTGTGATGCCACGGCACTCTATCCAGGGCGATAAAGTGAGATTCTGTCTCTACAAAAAAAAAAAAAAAAAAAAAAAGCAGATAAGCAAGTATCCAATGTACTCAGGACCAATACGAAACCAGTAGATAAACATGTACGCGCGCACAGGCTGGGTGAGCTCGCGTTCTGCTGGGCTGAACGCAGGTGCCAGAAGCACGTGGAGGTGGGGCGAGGACGGTGGCCAGACAGGTCTGCGGGGGCTCCTTGGGCCACAGAGCACTACGTCAGGGAGATGCCAGGCAGATTTTCGAGTCCTGGGTCTAGGAGATCGCCTAAAGAAACAGGGAGAGGAAGAAGATGGAGGCCTGGGGCCTGAGGATGCAGGAAGGTGGCCGGCCATCCCAGTGACGTGCAGCCTGAGTTACAGCAGACGGCGGGGACGCTGTGGACTGGGTGACCGTGCGGGAGTCTGATGAGCACGAGAGTGTGGGAAGAGAGCGTGGAGAGTAAGCTGGAAAAAGGGGAGATATCCAGTGATTTCTAGTTTGAAGGAAATTAGAGACTCGGGCAGAGGAGGCAGTGGGATGGTGGTGGGATGGATGGAGGTCCTCAGCTCACTGACCAAAATCCTTAGTGCGAGCGGTGTTCTTGAGCTCAGAAATGCCTGGTGCCATAATGCAATCTGGGGTTATCTCATGTCCCCTAACAGCCCTGTGTGCACACCCACAGGCGCAGCTCCACCCCAGCCAGCTTCTCAGCCCCACCTGGCTCAGCGTGATCCAAACACACGTGTTCCCTTCCTAGTCTCCCAAAGTCCCCACTCCCAGCAAGGACTGTGAGCTTCATCCCGCCGCTGCCAGGCCCCAGCCCCTGACCACGCCGCCCAGTGCCACACCAGCCGCTTCTGTGCTGGCTGAGTCTGAGAACTGCACTGCTGCTGACTTGTGTGACTTGTGAGGGTTTTAACCTCTAGGGAGACGGAGTCCTTGCTCAGCTCTCCTCACTAGAACTGCGTGCCGACCAGACCGGGGCCTCCAGGCTCCTGACACATTTATTTCTGTTTTTCTGTAGATGTTTTTCCTCGG
This sequence comes from Nycticebus coucang, assembly GCF_027406575.1. NCBI lineage: Eukaryota > Metazoa > Chordata > Mammalia > Primates > Lorisidae > Nycticebus > Nycticebus coucang. The sequence goes on along the minus strand of NC_069794.1, from coordinate 8,153,231 downwards.
GACCCACATAATAATCTGATTCATAATAATCTGTCCCAGTTTCCCATGGACACAAGCCCACCTGCTGCCCATGAGCGTGAAAACACGCTGCCTAGTGGCTCATCTTTAAACAGGAACAAACTCGGAAATCCTCCAGTAAACCCTCCCTGTCCTCCACCGCCAGCCTCGTTTTCTCTCTCCTTCAACCTGGTCACAGTCATGAAAGATCACTCTACTAAGAACACCTCTGCTACCTTGGAGACTTGTTACTGTATTTACTTCTATGCATTGAGTTCCTTTAGAGTACCATTAATAGCAATCATGTATTGTATCGTAGCGTAGCGTATCGTATCACATTATATTTTGATTCTTGCTATTTGGAGAAAGGGAGAACACAAATCCTCCCAAGAAAAGGTATAGTTAGCTAAAGAAAGTATTATTTAAAAAGGCAAAATACCTACAGTTGATAAAAGTATTTATTAGGAAAACAATAATTCTTATATATATTGTAGTTTTAGTGAGACGATTTTTTTTTTTTTTGCCTGAATAATGTTACACATACTAGGCTATCCTTTATCCTGAAGAATGTTCAACACTCAACCCAAAATTTCCACAAATCCTTAGGAACATATGTTCTTGTAGTCACTTTGGGGTCCAACTTCATGGCTGGCCCCAATACTTCAATCTCACTTCACATCTCACAGCAGCTCTTATGGCTGCAGTCTAATGTAGACTTAGAATGCTGCCCCTATGTCTTGATATTTCCCCCCAAATGTCTGAATCAGTGCAGGACCTTGCCAAAAAACATTCACAAATAGGTGGAAAAGATTTTACTGTACTACGTGAATGATAGGAAGCATTTGCCTGGGCTCACTCAGGATGCACGTAGGATGTAGCAGGGAATTTAAGCCCACAGTGGCTACCCTCCAGCAACAAACAGGATCAATTCAACAATTCAGAAGGACAGTTCAGGTCCTTGAGAGACCCCCTCTTTCTCACTCCCTTAGCTAATTTCCTCAGTAAACTACCCTGCCCAAATCTCTTTGCCTCAGGTTCTGCTTTCAAGGAAATCCAAAATTATAGGCAAACAACACAACACAGATGCTCCGATTACATGCCCTTGACATCTACAAGTTCTCACTGCCCACATATTTCCGTGGTCTTCACTCCATACAGGTCTACCCACCCCCCTCTCTTCCTTGGCCTTCCTCCTCCAAGCCCTAAACTGACTGTCACTTTCAGGTTTATCCCACAAATACGATCCTTTCAGGATAGAAGATGAGGTCAGTGTTTCATTCTCCATCCATCCCCAGAGCTCTGAAAACAAGTCTAAAGATTCATGGGTGGGATGGTGAAACTAGAGCCTCACCAAATGTGAGCCTCAGCTTCCCGAGGAGTGGGAGCCAGGCGGGCATTCTGAAAGGCCATCATACCCTTCCTCTCTCTTCCAGTGGTCCCTCCAGGGGAACACAGAGTCATCGAGTTTTATTTCTTACTTATATGGATTACACGAGGCCAACGAGGGGTTATTTTGGCTTTACGAGACAATAATTTTATTCCTTATTTTGATTGTACTGATAGAGATATGTACATGAATGTAAAAAAAAGAGAAGAATATATATTTCATCATAATAATCATTTATTGATAAAGGTGACACATGGAGAAGGAAATATCAGTACATTGGGAGGTTTAGACAATAGCAAGTAAATAATTATAAAGACATTAGTCCTAAGAATTACGAGAAATATGGACAGAACACCATAATGAAAGAGATCTATATAATGTTAAGTTAGGCTGGGAATGTAGGGAAATAATATGAAACAATAAGTTACTACTTTTGTCAGATAGCTACAATTTCTAACCTCAAAAAAAAGTATTGACAGTATTTTTTCAATAATAAGGACAATATGTAAGACAGAAAATAATAAGACACTCTTTAGAAAAAATAAGGAATTAATCAGATGTACAATTCTTAAAGATGATTTTAGGAAAGTGCATGGTGCCCTTCAAGAGCCTGTCCTTAGGAGCAAGATCAGCATGGACAGGGCCGGCCAGCCAGATCCTGGGGATGGACTGCGTGCAGAAGGCCTGGAATGCTGAGATCAGACTAGAATCAGATTTTAGACAAGAATAAGTAAAACACTGTGGCATTTGGCCTAATTTTGCAGCATAAAATGCGCTAAATAGTGATGTGTGTGTGGCTTTTATGGGCAGAGAATACTTTCACAGACATGATCCAGACTGACCACATAAGCAAATGAAAACATTCGAAATGCCAGGAACTGCTAGTCCTTATTGGCAGGTTGCTCCTTAAGTCCTGGCTGCTTGCGTTTGCATTTATCTACTTCGTATGAAACTTGACCTTCCCACTAATGCACAACTAATGGCAATTTCTATTGACTACATACAGATCATTCCAGGAACTAATTTTAAAGGTATTAATTAAGCTCTAAAGAGAGATTCTTAAAAAAAATGCATGCATACAAATATATATGTGTGTATATGTATTAATTCTCTGCACACACATGGCCGCCTGCCTCCTGTCCCCCGCCTGTTTCCACGGCGCTGACACATGGCAGTGCTGATGTCGACATGAACGAGCACGTCTGCCACTCGGGCAGAGTGTATATTTTTTCACTCCTGTAATTTTTTTTTCATTTTGGTTCAGAGGATTATACTTTGGTTCAGATGATTATACTTATTTTCTTAAACTCAACAGTTTTTATTTTTTTTTTAAGTGTAAAGTTTATTTTCACACTTCTAGTTGCCAGAGAAAGAGGAAAGAGGGCTGCCCATCAGGCCCGCAGACCAGACATGATGCAATCACAGAGGCCAGGATTAATAAAGATTAATTTGGTTCCCACTTCAGAAGTTGTAGCACATCAGCAATACCTTTGCTAGGCTTGTGAGGAAAGAATAATTATCATCTGCTTTTGAAATGTGCTGTTAGTGGTTGGTGGTGCTGTGCGGCCCTTGCTGTCTGAGTTCACAGTTTGCTTTTATCAGAATGTTTTCTAGCTACTATTTGGTAAGAAGCTACAGCTGGGTTATAGAATTTGTGAGGCAAAGTTTTGTCCGCATTAGTTGGAAAATATTTTCCCTATTCATGTAGCCTTTTTTTTAATGGGTTTGCTTTATTTATTTTGGTTATCATTACTTACACTGTAAAATAAAATGTATAATTTGTTTCGAAGAAAGCTTAATAATACTGCTGTTTCACACATTGTTTTTGTTAAAGATTTTGCTAAATAAGTTGTCTTCACAGGGCTACATCTTAATTTTTCTTTTTATTTGTCAAATCAGCAATTAAAAGCACAGTCCATTCAATCAACGTTTCCCTACTCCCAAAGTAGTCATTTGAATAAACTGTCCAACTATTGCTTTTGGTTGAATCAACACTGGGCGAACTCCTAGGAAAGCTCTAGTGTAAACAGACTGTTTAATAATGTAAGCGAACAAGGGATAATAAGACTGCCAACAGGTGTACATTTTATTTGCCGTCTCCTTAAAAAACTAGTTCAGTTTGCACATATTAGTTGAGGCTCTATGAGCCAAAGAATCAATGCTTGGTGTTTCAAAGAAGGAGAAAAGGAGGCTTATTTTGTTTATATTCTAAACAATACGACATTAGTTTCCAGTAGGACACAATAACAATGAAATACCTCCAAGTAAATTTTACAAAATCCCATGTACACTGGCATCAACAAACAGTCTTAGAGACAAATTTAACCAATGGAGTGAAACATCTATACACTGAAAACTAAGACATTGATGAAGGAAGGGGAAGAAGGCACAAAGAAATGGAAAGCTATTCTCTGCTCACGGATTGAAAGAATTAACATTGTTAGAAAAACTATGCGATCCAAAGCGATCTACAGATTAAATACTATTCCTATTGAAATCCCAATGATACTTTTCACAAAAATATAAAAAACTTAATTTGGATGAAACTACAAAAGATCTAAAATACTCAAGCAAAAAGAACAAAGCTGGAGGCATCACACTACCTTAGTTATACTACAAAGCTATCCTACAGCATGGTATTGGCATGAAAACATGTACCTATGTACAGAGGTTGCCAAAATACATGCACACAGTTTATGAAAAGAAAACTCGGTATTAAACTTGTAATGCAAACGTCACTTTTGACTTCTGCAATTACGAGAGGTACAAGATGCAATAGACCATCTGACCCATATTATCAGTAAGTACTGAGGATGACAGTTTTAATATATTTTTAAAATGGTGTTCGCACTTTTTTGGCACCGTCTGTGTGTGTGGAACTGAATAGAGAGTCCAGGAATAAATCTCTGCATTTATGGTCAATTGATCTTCAGCAAAAGTATCAAAAACACACACTGGGGAAAGAACAGACTCTTCAATCAGGTGGTGGGGAAACATGATATTGAGGTGTAAAGGAATGAATGGGACTCTCACCTTACTACACATAGTAAAAAATGGAGGAAGGCCTGAAATGGATTAATGACTCAATTGCAAGAATGTAACTGGAAAACTACTAGATGGAAACATAAACCTAGGAAAAAAGCTTATTGAGATTGGGCTGAGCTGTGAATATTTGGATATACCCCTAAAAGAATAATGGAGTAATTATTTGACCGTAAGAAGGAAATTCTGCCATTTGGGAATCTGCCTTAGTCTACAGAGAGCTATAATAAGTGAAATAAACCTAGTCCAGACACATAAATGCTGCCTGATATTGCTTATCTGTGACATCTAACAAAGCTGGACATGTGACAGCAGGATTCAAATAGAAGGTTCCAGGGCTGTCGGGTGGGGGGAGAGGGGAGATATGGGTCAAAGGACATATCCTGTTACACTAGATGAACAAATTCCAGATATCTGTTGTACAGCACCGTGACCCTAATAATAATAGTGTATCATGTACTTCAACATCACTAAGACAGTAAAATCTTAAACAGTTGTCACCACAAGAAAATTGTATGTCATGAGATAGAAACATTAATTAGATAGGTTAATCTTTTCAAAGGTAAACATGTGGAAACATCACATACTTTAATAAATCATAAATATACACAATTTTATTTGTCAATTCTCCCTTTATAAATCTGAAGAAAAATAAATAAATTAAAATACTGATAAAAAAAGTCAAACAAAAAAGACCCCAATCTCAGAGACATTTATGGAGTGCATTCTCAGCGTTTATATTCATTTTCTTCTTTTTCAACCTTATATTGGTTCCACTATTTTTCCAGAACTTATTTAACCATGATATGAAATATTGTCAGAAGCTAAGAATTATTTTTGCACAGAGGATTTCCATCTCTGTAATCTCTTTTACCTTACAGAAACAAGGGAAGTGGGTATGCATGCTCACCGCACTCCACAAATTCGCTGTGGGTGTTTTCTGTGTATCGGAAGCCTGGGATGTCCCAGTGAGTAGCCCCTTGAGCTCATCCTCCCACTTAGATCCAGAGAGTGGGTGGGAATGTGCTTGCCATGGGCAGACTCCCGAGATTCAAAATTCACCTTTTCAAGTTGCATGTCTGGGCAAGGCCCTTAACTGCTGTACCTTAATTTTCACATCTCTACAATTTTGATGATGACATTGCTGATAGTAATAAAACCTTCCTCTTATCATTGTTATGATGATTACATGGTATCATATATATACAAATATTAGAAGACCCTGGCCCAGGCTGGCTCTTACCAGGACGGGGTGAAGTTTCATGAATAAGAACAGATTCTTCATTGAACTCCTCCTTGTGTTTTCCAGTCTGTATCTTGGGTTTTTTAAGATGTAATATTAGGAGGATGAAGAAACAAGATAGGTCCAGGTGGAGAAACTAAATCGAGGAACGTTATAAAGAACTTGAAGGGGAATAGATGTGGGAAAAAGAAAATAAAAAAGGAGAGACTTGGACTGGGTATAGAAATTCAGGAAGAGTAATGGGCAATGAAAAGCTATGGGGGAAGTTGTAAAATGAAAAACATTCAAGTAGAGGAAAAAGGGGCTGTTATGAAAGTTTGCTGCTATGGCATATCATTTGCATTCTCTTGTGTACTGTGTTTCATATGCAAAAGTAGGTATTTCCGTGTCGATTAAATTATTTTGTTTATTGGACATTGGGTGAAGGTGTTTTCTGTGAGTTGATTACTAGTGAGAAACTTGAGTTTCAAAGAGACACAACAGTGAGGCGTCTAGAACAGCAGAAGGGCAGTTTAAAGATTGGCAACTGCATGTTTGGAAAGCAAAGGTCTATTATTTATTGAAAAGCTTGCAGGAGGCGGAGCATGATTGCAGACATGACGGATGTGTAGCCCACATCTCCCAAGTCACCAGGTGAGAGGAAGTGGGGTCTGGACCTTTTCCCTGTGTGGATTATCGGTGTGGACAGACAGCTGGAGATGCGCAGCGAATTGGTGGATTGCTGTATATGAGGTGTAATTTAAAATCACAGACTCTGTTGTAGAGATTTTCCCTACTTGGCCGTGCTGGATGGCAGGCTCTTCTCTCACGAAGGACGGCAGTTTGCAATTCCTGGCAAAACCCAACTGACAAAAATTTATTCCTGAGCAGAGTTTGGCACCCAAAAGGGGAGCCACTCAGAATCACAAGGAACTATGCAACCTGATGGAAAATTGAAAGGAAGAGATCCCGCCCAGGAAACAGACATTTTGAATTGTCCAAAATGGTGGGCACCTTCCCCCAGAACAACAGGAGAGATTAAATAGACTGGACCATTCCTGGTGGGGAATATTGGTGCGGGCTGGCAGTTCAGGCTGTGTGGCGAACGTGCAGGTGGCTGAACTCAAAATTCCAAACTCAGAAGTGACACTCTGAGCCACAAAACTGAGTATAAGGTTTTTGCGTGCTGCAGCTGGGGCAAGCATCCTCCCCCACAGCTGATTGCAGTTGCCAGTTTGCAGGAGTTGCGGGAGCAGAGTGGAAAGACTTGTGAAGCATGAACTCCTGCCCTGAGTTGGGAGATAGGATAGGAGTGCTATCTGGAACAGAGCAGCTGAGGTTGCACAACAATTACGTAAAAAATTTTTTACAGAAACTCCAAAATAGTGATTGGTCTGGTAGGGTAATTACTGCGGTAACAGTATAAACTGTGAATCAGGTATAAGCCTGGGAACCACTCACATTGCCACCTGGTGTCCAGAAAGTATATTGCATTATAAATATATTCCTACAAAAGGTGATCCCTAGGTCATATATATAGATGTATATTTCAACATATATACAAGAACAATATTTTTGTGGTTGGTGCCTTTTTTTTTCATCATTTTCTTGGAGGAACTATCGTTAATGTTTATTATTTTTTATATATTTTTATTTTTTCTATTTTTAATTTTTTCTTTCTTCTTTTTTAACTTCTTTATGAACACCACATTTTTTCTCCCTTCAGTCTTCCTTTTCTTCCCTTCCTATAGTTTCTGAGAGTTATAACATCAGATTTATAGAGGGTTATTTGTTTGTTTGTTCATTTTGTTTATATGTTTTTTATCCTTTTTTCTCAATTATTTTATGATTATCATTATTTTTATTGTAGTTTTTTTGTTGTTGTTGTTATCTGTATGTCTATGTGTTTCTGATTGTGCATCTGTGGGATTGTGTGTCTGGTAGCCTTTTTATCTGTTTATTTGCTCATTTGCTCTCAATGAGTTTGGTGTTTCAACCCACAATTCTGAGTTCCGGCACTCCCCTCAACTCTCACTCTGAGGTCTGGAGGCCTGTCCCCTGGGAGTCCAGATTATTGGGTGATTTCTTGAGGGGTGTGGACAGAGCCTTGACTGCAGCTGATCAGTGCCAAATCTGCAGCACAGAAGTGAGGAGACGACAGTCGGCTGAGAGGGAACCACACCAAAGCAGCAGTGCCCTGAGGTGCAGAGAGCAGCCATTTTGGGCAATGATATGGCCCACCCTCAGATATTCCGAAGCCACAAACCCTGTCTCCCTGGGCAACCAGAGGAGGCCAGGCATCTTCTCAGATAGCAACCACCATGGAACAGATCTGGGACTGAAACACAGGCCTCGTGAGTAAAGTGTTTGCCTGTGGTGGTACTGACCTGGGTGGAGTGCGAGGACTAGAAGATGCACGTGCAGAGCCAGGAAATTCCCAGGGTGGGGCTGAACCAGAGGACTGTTTTACTGAGCCTAAGATGCACCCAGCCCTCAGGGGGATCATCAGCCTGTAGATAAAGGAAGGAAGGAGGCTAGAGCTGACAGCTAACCGTGCTATGAATACAAACCTGCAGGAGTAAAGACGGGGACTGAGGCACAGGTTCTGGGAACTCAAAACAGCTTTTCTTCTGCAGAGGAGTTTAGCAGGGACAGAAACAAATTCCCACAAAGTTGTTCTGTTCTGTCAAGAACATCCATAAGGGGTGGGGCTGGAACTGAGTGAACACCTCCCAGCCTCCATCAAGCGCCCGAGGTTGTTAGGCCTCAACATGCCTTGCTGGATAGAGGCAGAGACCAGTGGTCTGGCTGAGCAGATTCAGATTTTTATGATTCAGGCAGGTGCAAACCCCTGGAGTATCTGCTCAAGGGAGGCAACTAAATCACAGCCCGGCGGGGCTATCAGTGACCGGGTGTGACAGAAGTACAATGTGGGGAAGGAAGCATCAACCTTCCCTGACTACACTATTTGCTGGGTGGGTCCTCCTGACTTCATGGAGCACTGGACCAAGTCATATTTGAGTTGTCACCAGACCCCTGTGTACCAGTTCCCGGAGACCTTTGAAACTCTCATACCTGAGACAGGTGCTGACTGAGACAATTGATTTGGACCTTTTGAACTGAGCCAATTGCCCGAGGACTATTCAAGTGGTGCCCTGGGTGTGTGGTTGTAGGAAGGTTTGATTTTTCTTTTCCAATTGTTGCCTGTGGGAGTGGGGTGACTTAATTGCTGGTATTTCTCCACAGCTGAGACATCAACCCAGAATAACTGTTTCACTACGGTTGAACAGAGACCAGCTGAAAACAAGAGAGAACCACTTTTAGCCCCACCAAAGCAAATAGTTCCCCAGTTTCTCAGGCTGTAGCACTGTACAGGCCCTCAACAAAGCTCCATTAGAAAAGTAAAATGCTCTAAAATAATCATGGGGTGGAATCAGCATAAAAATTCTGGTAACATGAATAACCAGAATAGATCAACCCCCACGAGGAAAGATATGGCAGATGTAACTGAAGATCCCATTCACAAAAAGCTGACTGAGATGTCAGAAATCGAATTCAGAATTTGGATTGGAAACAGGATAAATAGAATGGAGGAAAATTTGGAAGTAGAAATTTGAAGAGCAATTCAAAAGTCAGAATTAGATATTCGAGGAGAAATTGAAAAGTTGTCTCAAGAATTTAATGAATTTAAAGACAAAACCACCAAAGATTTTGATGCACTGAAGCAAGAATTTGCAGCCCTCAAAGATCTGCAAAATACAGTAGAATATCTCAGTAACAGAGTGAAGCAAGCAGAAGAAAGGATTTCTGACATTGAAGACAAAGACTTGAATGCTCCCAAACTCTCAAAGAGGAAGAAAAATGGAAAGCAAAAACAGATCATTCTCTCAGAGACCTCTGGGTTAATTAGAAGAAGGCTAATATCTGCCTCATTGGAATCCCTGAAAGTGATGAAGTGGCCTCGCAAGGCACAGAGGCCCTTCTCCATGAAATTATGAAAGAGAATTTTCCAGACATGCCAAGAGATTCTGAAATTCAGATAGCAGACAGTTTCAGAACCCCAGCATGAGTCAATCCCAATAAGACATCCTCCAGGCTTATCATAATTAACTTCACTAGTGTTAATATGGAAGAGAAAATTCTGAAAGCAGCCAGACATGAGAAATTCATTACCTACAAAGGGAAGAATATTAGAATGACTACAGATCTCTTTGTTGAAACTTTTCAAGCCAGAAGAGGATGGTCATCAACTTTTAATCTCCTAAAACAAAATAACTTTCATCCCCAGATCCTGTATCCAGCTAAACTGAGTTTCATTTACGATGGAGAAATTAAATACTTTAATGACATTCATATGTTGAAGAAATTTGCCATAACTAAACCAGCTCTTCAGGATATTCTCAGACCTATCCTCCATATTGACCAGCCCAATCCTCTACCACAAAGGTAAACTCACTAAGAAACTTTTGATCAAACTCCAACGTCCACATGGAAGGATTAAAGGATTAAGTGTCCACTGGATTTTTGAAAAACTCGATACCCAAAATTTTACCAGACTTATCAATATTTTCCATTAATGTGAATGGCATAAACTGTACTCTAAAGAAGCACAGGTTAGCTGAATGAATACAAAAACTCAGGCCAGATTTTTGCTGCTTACAAGAGTCATATCTTACCTTAAAAGATAAATATTGACTCAGGGTGAAAGGATGATTGTCCATATTTCAGGCAAATGGTAATCAGGAAAAAGCAGGTGTTGCAATTCTATTTATAGACACAATAGGCTTTAAACCAGCAAAAGTAAGGAAGGATAAGAATGGTCACTTCTTATTTTTTAAGGGTAATACTCAATATGATGAGATTTCAATTATGAATATTTATGCACCCAACCAGAATGCACTTCAATTTATAAGAGAAACTCTAACAGACATGAGCAACTTGATTTCCTCCAGCTCCATAATAGTCGGATATTTACACTCCTTTGGCAGTGTTGGATAGATACTCCAATAGGTAGCTGAGCAAAGAAATTTTAGATTTAAACCTAACCGTCCAACATTTGGATTTAGCAGACATCTACAGAACATTTAATCCCAACAAAACTGAATATACATACTTCTCATCAGCTCACAGAACATACTTCAAAATTGATCACATCTTAGGTCACAAGTCTAAACTCAGTAAATTTAAAGGGATAGAAATTATTCCTTACATCCTCTCAGACCACCATGGAAGAAAAGTTGAACTCAGTAACAACAGGAACCTGCATACTCATACAAAAACATGGAAGTTAAATATTCTTATGCTGAATGATAACTGGGTCAGAGATGAGATCAAGGAGGAAATTGCCAAATTTTTGGAACAAAATTATAATGAAGACACAAATTATCAGAATCTCTGGGATACCATAAAAGCAGTCCTAAGAGGGAAATTTATAGCACTGCAAGCCTTCTTCAAGAGAACGGAAAGAGAGGAAGTTAACAACTTAAGGGGAGATCTCAAGAAACTGGAAAACAAACCCAGTGGAAGAAAAGAAATAACCAAAATTAGAACAAAATTAAATGAAATTGAGAACAAAAGAATTATACAACAGATTAATAAATCAAAAACGTGGTTTTTTGAAAAGGTCAATAAAATAGATAAACTTTTGGATAACCTAAAACCTAACTCTTTTTTTTGACTCAGGAAAAAAAAGAGTAAAATATCTAATTTCATCAATCAGAAACGACAAAGACAAAATAACAACAGACTCTTCAGAAATTCAAAAATTCCTTAATGAATATTACAAGAAACTTTATTCTCAGAAATATGAAAATCTGAAGGAAATTGACCAATACTTGGAAGCAAGTCACCTTCCAAGTCTTAGCCAGAATCAAGTGGAAATGTTGAACAGGCCAATATCAAGTTCTGAAATAGCATCAACCATACAAAACCTCCCTAAGAAGAAAACCCTGGGACCAGTAGGCTTCACGTCAGAATTCTACCAAACCTTTAAAGAGGAAATAGTTCCTATGTTATTCAACCTGTTCCAAAATGTAGAAAAAGAAGGAAGACTACCCAACATGTTCTATGAAGCAAACATCACCCTGATCCCCAAACCAGAAAAAGACCCAACAAGAAAAAAATATTATAGATCAATCTCACTAATGAATATAGATGCAAAAATATTCAACAAGATCTTAACAGAATCCAGCAACAAGATCCTAACAGAATCCAACAAGATCCTGACATCAAACAAACTATACATCATGACCAAGTCGGTTTTATCCCAGGGTCTCAAGGCTGGTTTAATATACATAATTCTATAAGTATAATTCATCACATAAACAAATTAAAAAACAAAGACCAATTGATACTCTCAATTGATGCAGAAAAAGCTTTTGATAATATCCAGCATACCTTCATGATCAGAACACTTAAGAAAATTGGTATAACAGAACCTCAATTTTTCCTCTGAGACATCAGCCTACCTCTACTCTAAGTCTTGGAGAGTCTGTATATATCCAGGATCTGTGTGACCATTCAGTGTGCACCACTGCCACAGCCACGTGAAAGGACTGTGCCTGTGACCCTGGTTGAAGCTTAGTTCCAGGACCATGGTGGGCTCTGGTAGGAAGGCAAAGATTGCAGCTTGTAAAGGTGGTTCTGAACCCAGAGCTTCAGGGGACTGCCACAGAGCGGAAGCAGTCCTGTAGAGGGACACTGAACTGATAAATAGAAAACTTTGGTGATATCTTTCAGCCCTCTGATTAACTGATTTGCTGAGTCCCAGAACTCCTTCTGGATTTGTGAATAATAAATCTCCTCTCCCCACCATTTTTTTTTTCCTGAGTCAGTTTGCATTGGGTTTTCTGTCACTTGTACCTAAAAAAACAAAAACAAACAAACTTGACTAATACACAAATGATTGGAATATTCCCATTGGTTAATTAACTTTTAAGAATAAGCAAAGGTAATAAAGCTGATATTATAAAAATAAAAATAAAAAAGAAAATTGGTATAGAAGGGACATTTCTTAAACTAATAGAGGCCATCTACAGCAAAGCCACAGCCAATATCATATTGAATGGAGTTAAATTGAAATCATTTCCACTCAGATCAGGAACCAGACAAGGTTGCCCAATGTCTCCGGTACTCTTTAACATTGTAATGGAAGTTTTAGCCATCGCAATTCGGGAAGAAAAGGCGATCAAGGGTATCCATATACGGTCAGAAGAGATCAAACTTTTGCTCTTCGCAGATGATATGATGGTATATCTGGAAAACACCAGGGATTCTACTACAAAACTCTTAGAAGTGATCAAGGAATATAGCAGTGTCTCAAGTTACAAAATCAACATTCATAAATCGGTAGCCTTTATATATACCAACAATAGTCAAGCTGAAAAAACAGTTAAGGACTCTATTCCATTCACAGTAGTGCCAAAGAAGATGAAATATTTGGGAGTTTATCTAACAAAGGACGTGAAAGATCGCTATAAAGACAACCATGAAACTCTAAGAAAAGTAATAGCTAAAAACCTTAACAAATGGAAAAACATACCATGGTCATGGCTGGGAAGAATCAACATTGTTAAAATGTCCATACTACCCAAAGCAATACACAATATTAATGCAATCCCTATTAAAGCTCCACTGTCATAGTTTAAAAATCTTGAAAAAATTATACTTCGTTCTATATGGAATCAGAAAAAACCTTCAATATCCAAGACATTACTCAGAAATAAAAACAAAGCAGGAGAAATTACACTACCAGACCTCAGACCATACTATAAATCAATAGTGATCAAAACAGCATGGTGCTGGCACAAAAACAGAGAAGTAGATGTCTGGAACAGAATAGAGAACCAAGAGATGAACCCAGCTACTTACCATTATTTGATCTTTGACAAGCCAATTAAAAACATCCAGTGGAGAAAAGATTCCCTATTTAATAAATGGTGCTGGGTGAATTGGCTGGCAACCTGTAGAAGACTGAAACTGGACCCACACCTTTCACCATTAACTAAGATAGACTGTCACTGGATTAAATATTTAAACTTAAGACATGAAACTATAAAAATACTAGAAGAGAGTGCAGGGAAAACCCTTGAAGAAATAGGTCTGGGCGAGTATTTTATGAGGAGGACCCCCTGGGCAATTGAAGCAGCTTCAAAAATACACTACTGGGACCTGCTCAAACTAAAAAGCTTCTGAACAGCCAAGAACACAGTAAGTAAAGCAAGCAAACAGCCCTCAGAATGGGAGAAGATATTTGCAGGTTATGTCTCCGACAAAGGTTTAATAACCAGAATCCACAGAGAACTCAAACGTATAAGAAGAAGAGAACAAGTGATCCCATCACAGGCTGGGCAAGGGACTTGAAGAGAAACTTCTCTGAAGAAGACAGGCACACAGCCTACAGGCATATGAGAAATGATCATCATCTTTAACATTAGAGAAATGCAAATAAAAACTACCTTGAGATACCATCTAACTCCAGTAAGATGAGCCCATATCACAAAATCCCAAGACCAGAGAAGTTGGCGTGGAGAAAAGGGAACACTTCTACACTGCTGGTGGGAATGCAAATTAATACATTCCTTTTGGAAAGATGTTTGGAGAACACTTAGAGATCTAAAAATAGATCTGCCATTCAATCCTATAATTCCTCTACTCGGTGTATACCCTGAAGACCAAAAATCACACTATAACAAAGATATTTGCACCAGAATGTTTATTGCAGCCCAATTCACAATTGCTATGTCATGGAAGAAGCCCAAGTGCCCATCGATCCACTTATGGATTAATAAATTGTAGTATATGTATAACATGGAATATTATGCAGCCTTAAAGAAAGATGGAGACTTTACCTCTTTCATATTTACATGGATGGAGCTGGAACATATTCTTCTTAGTAAAGTATCTCAAGAATGGAAGAAAAAGTATCTAATGTATTTAGACCTACTATGAAACTAATTTATAGCTTTTATATGAAAGCTATAACCCAGTTATAACCTAAGAATAGGGGGAAGGGGAGAGGGAGGGTAGGGAGGAGGGAGGATGGGCAGAGGGAGGGTGATTGGTGGCATTACACCTGTGGTGCATCTTACAAGGGTACATGTGAAACTCAGTAAATGTAGAATATAATTGTCTTAATACAATAACTAAGAAAATGCCAGGAAGGCTATGTTAACCAGTGTGATGAAAATGTGTCAAACTGTTTATAAAACCAGTGTATGGTGCCCATGATGTCATTAATGTACACAGCTATTATTTAATATTAATAATAATAATAATAAAAGCTTGCTTAGTCTCTTCTCTGCCAACTGGAATTGAGGGAATAAAATGGGTTGGCAAAGCTAAGGTCCTGTAAATTAAGAGTGTGATCATCATACTCTGGGGGAAATAAATCATTCCGGTGGCACCACTGAAAAAAATGACTCACTACACATTTGCCAACCTGACAATTCCTAAACAGAGCATAATGGTCATGATTTTAGAGCCAAGTATGCCTTTAGGCAAAAGTAGAAACTCTGCAGACAGTGACTTTTTTTTTTTTTTCTTTTATGGACTATTAGAAATTAATTCATTTTTCTTTATCTAAACATCACCTGGACAGAAGATCTGGCTCTTCTCATTTAAGATCTATTAAGTGGAGACGAAGTTGCATCGCTATTGTAGATGATGACCCATCAATTATTCATCCCTTATACAGGGTATTGGCATAGACAGAGACGATTTTTACAGGAGGCTTCGTCACTAAGACTTTTTCATCTTAGAGCAGAAAGAAAGAAGTACATCTGCATTAATTCCACAACTTTCATTGATACTTTCTGTGACCTGGAGAGGAGACATCACAGGCAACGAGACAGAGATGGTTGCTTTCCTTATAGAGCTTGTATTCTGGGAACACTTACTTACAAAGCAGGGCGGCAAAACGATGCCTGCGCTATTCTGCTTATAATATTTAGTCAGATCAGATAGCTATGGAAGAGATTTTTCAAATAAAAAAAATGATGTGGGGGGGAAGCAGAAAGAGGGACAGAGGGAGGGGGGTGGGGCCTTGGTGTGTGTCACACTTTATGGGGGCAAGACATGATTGTAAGAGGGACTTTACCTAACAATTGCAATCAGTGTAACCTGGCTTATTGTACCCTCAATGAATCCCCAACAATAAAAAAAAAAAAATTGATGTTGTGGGGCAGCGCCTGTGGCTCAAAGGAGTAGGGTGCCGGCACCGTATGCTGGAGGTTGTGGGTTCAAACCCGGCCCCAGCCAGAAACTGAAAGAAAGAAAGAAAGAAAGAAAGAAAGAAAGAAAGAAAGAAAGAAAGAAAGAAAGGAAAGAAAGGAAAGAAAGGAAAGAAAGGAAAGAAAGGAAAGAAAGGAAAGAAAGGAAAGAAAGGAAAGAAAGGAAAGAAAGGAAAGAAAGGAAAGAAAGGAAGAAAGAAAGAAAGAAAGAAAGAAAGAAAGAAAGAAAGAAAGAAAGAAAGAAAGAAAGAAAGAAAGAAAGAAAGAAAGAAAGAAAGAAAGAAAAGAAAAAAAATTAATGTTGTGACACAAACATCCCCTGATCACCACGACTGCTGACTTTCACTACACACTTTCCCAGGCTCTCAGCAGACCCCGCCCATGGCCCTCAGCTCCCTTCACAGATCCTCTCTCCTCCTCCACCAGAATTTACCCAGATTAATACCTTTATTTATTTATTTTTCTCAATACCTTTGAAGGATAATGTCTTAAAAAAAAAAACCTTTAATAAAGTATTACAATATTCATTGATGACATTTCTATTCCTTCCTAAGGCAACTCCATTAAAAAGGGAATAAAAAAGCCTCTTAGGATCAATAATATCTACACACTTAGAACTGAGTTTCTAATGGAAAATACTTTGTTCTCACTATTTCGCCCTTGTGGAAGTCCTTATTAAACATCATTTTTCCCTCCACATATACTTAGCTTGAGCCCCGAAACTTGGTTTATTTTCACAACTCTTTGATTGTGAGTGATTATTTGGATTGAGTGGTTGTGTAGATGTGTATCGAGAAAAGAAATACTGTATTTGGAGGAATTTTTCAGTAAGTGAACAGATTCAAGCAAATTCTGATTTCATGAATTTCTTTGTTTTCATCCTTTCCAAGATCAGCAGTGAAGGGATGATTATTTTCCCTAAGATGATTTGAATTGGCCTTATTTCTAACCATTTTTTCCCCATTAAAATGGAAGGCAATTAATGAATTGTTATACATTGCATTTTCTATGACCCTAACATACACCCTTCTCAGGCGTTGTAAGACTTAGTAATGCTTTCAGAGCAAAAATCAATGTTAATTGACATGTCTGGAGTAAAAAGCATTTTAATTATCCAGGATGTAAGAAGCTGTATGCGTATAGTGCCTAGCAGGTCATTTTGTTACAGATTGACAGAGTCTGGCTCAGTTTTTCAGAAAGCCTTGTGATGAACAGCTAGCCAGTCAGTGAATTGTATTGTTATTGATAAACAATTTCCGAACTACACCCAAGCTGTGTGCCAAAACCCACTTGCATTAGGCAGTTGCCCTAAAATATTCTTTTCTTTTAGGCTCTACTGCATATACTGAGGTATGTCATTCTGTTCTTAGTCCTCTTGTAAATATGGTGTTAAAGATTTTGAGCATAATTTGCTATGACATCTTAAATTTTTATACTGGGAAATTAATTCATCCTATTTGCTATTGTCAAAATTATATGCACATTCGTTTGACGAGCACACGCTGAGTAAATGGTTTTTATCATTCTTTTCCGACTGGTCTGAGCGGAAGTATACCAAGGCCCTATCTTAGTTCAGATGATAGATTTGGGAAGCAGAATGCCCAAGACGGAAAACTGGCTCTTCTGATGTACCACGTGCCCTCAGAGAAGTCATGAAAACTCCGTGTCTCAGCTGTCTGTAAAATACTTACTATAATAATAGAACTCATTCCACAAAGACGTCAAATGTGCTAATTACTTAAATGTGTATCTGGCAATGTAAAAACTAAATATTGGCTTACTACAATTATTATATATGATTATAATTTTACTCTGTAGAGCCCTCTGTAGGGCCCTATATGCTTTAAAGACCAAACTCACAGCAATCCCTGCCCTGAGTTTCTGGGTATCGTGATAAAAAGTACAAATAATTAAAAGAAAAAAACCCCACAAACCTCCATCAGCAGGCTTATTTGTAATTCTTACATTGCTCAAATTAATTCCTGACAATTAAATCTTGTATGATGATGGGGTTACTTTTTCTTTGCAAAAGGCCATTGCTTAGCCCACACGCAGTACCTCTTACATATGTTCAATATAAGCCTCTCTTAATATAATGCTTTTCCTCTAACTCTCTGTTACTCACAGCGGTGCACTGAGCCCACCATAACTGTCCATTTCCTCTGACAGTGCAAGCAGCTGTGGTGAGAACCCAGCACGCAGACCTCCGTCTGCAGGAACGGAAATGAGCAAAGCCCACAGCTATGGGGCTTGGAGTCCCCTCACAGGATTTGTGCTGAAGCCACAACTCCTGTGGTCTGCTGCACCCAGGGCCTGAGCACTGAAAGGGAGCTGAGGCAGAAGGGCTTGGGGCAGACAGACTCCTCTGACGGCCGAGGTGGGCTCAAGCCTTTGACAGCCTTGCTGACACGTCCGTAGACTGCAGGTAAACAGCCTCGCCTTCTCCACCCCTTCATTTGGGATTGGACAATGTGAGGTCGGCGTCCCCAGCCCCAGCCGTTTCCTCTCTCAGAGGCACGTCCCCCCCGATACAGCCTTGCTGATTTGGTCCTCCCTTGGCACCTGCTTCTTGGAGGTCCCAGAACAACATAGTCATCAAAGGACCCAGTGGCAGAGAAGGACAGTGCTCCCCAGGGCTTTCCAGCCTCCACAGCCATCACCCTGTCTATGAGATTTGGCTCCTGCAAAGCAGCAGTAGTTATCAGCATTCCTGTGTCTGTGTCACCAGTTACTCCTCAGCGTGTCGTACACGTGGGAACTGAGTTTTACGGGGCCCCAGTAGAGAGCACGGCTGTGGATGACTCAAATGCTCCGTGTGATGCTTCAAAAGACAAACACACACAAGCTCCAAATTCATGCGAGCACCTAGCCGAGGCCTAATTATGAAATAACATGGTATGTGGATATTTTGTCTAGTTTATCCCATTTTATTTTTTGGAGACAGAGTCCTATTCTGTCATATTGGGTAGAGTGTCCTGGCGTCACAGCTCACAGCAGTCTCAAACTCTGGGGCTGAAGTGATCCTCCTGCCTTAGCCTCCCTACAGGTGCCCATGACAACATCTGGCTAATTTTTCTGGTTTTTTTTTTTTTTTTTTTTTTTTGCAGAGACAAAGTCTCGCTGTTTCTCAGGCTTGTCTCAAACTCATCTATCTCAAGCTATTCTCCTGCCTCAGCCTCCCAGAAAGCAAGGATTATAGGTGAGAGTGATCACACGAGACCTATCCCCTGTTAGTAAACTTCTTTTTTAAAGTTCTTTATATTCACTCTCGGAATGAGTCTTTACTTTGCAGCAATTGACTTAGTTATTAGTAAAACTAACACTTGTTGCATTAAATCCAAGTAATCTTGGTGTTTCTTGAGAGAACTGGAAGAGAACAAATGTGCAGACCCCATAATTCATCCTGGGCACACACAACACGCATCAAACACGGCAGGTCCAGAAGAGGCTTCTTCCTCTCTCTCCTCAGACCTGTTTCTCCCACGGTTTCCTTCTTAGTAAACTCAGAATTCATCTAACAAGTCAGAAACATTGGTTTCATTTTTTACCTCTCTCTTTTGCTCACTTCCCATATCCAAACCACCAGCAAATACTGAAGACTAAGCTACGAAGTGGAGATACTCTGACCATTTCCTGACACGTGGGCACCACCCAGCTTGCCCTGGTTCCGTCCCCTAAAATCTCTGTCCAGAATCCTTGCAGGCCTCACTCCTCCCAGGCTTCCTCCTCCAATAGTCTGTTCTCCACACAGCAGCCAGGATAAGCCTGGGAAGGTGCATCAGTCTGTGAGAGCCATGCGCAGGGTCCCTATCTCACAGAAGTGTGCAGCCCTTCTCAGGACGCCCAGTCTATGTGCCCTGCTTCCGAAATCCTCGGGTCTGAGCTTCTCCTGTTCTCCTCTCCTGGTTCTCTGCCCCAGACACACAGACTTTGCTCTTTCTCCCATAGTTCACTTTATGACTGCTTTGGCGTCCATGAGATGGGTTCCCCAGGCCAGCAGATCTAAACGGCATTGTCTTTCACACACAGTCCCCTCATTCTGATTTCTTTTTCTTTCGCTGTTTCACTCCTGCACCATTTATTTGTAATGTCCCCTCCCCTACTTCACTCTTATGCTTCATGAAGGGGTACATTTTGTCTATTTTACTCTCTCATTATTAAACTCAGTGCCTAGAATAGGACTTACACTTACTAAGGATTGAATAACTTCTTGTGGAATGATTCAATGAATGAAAAATAGGAATGAGCACTGAATCAATCACATAAAAATATTTTGTTTTCTAAATGGAAGAATCATCTACGAATGTGATGTGATGTTTAGAATGAGATTTAAAAAACCTTAAAAGTGGAATTTAATCATCAGGACACTTGATTTCCATGAGTATTATGATGAATAAGATCAGCTTTAGCTTTGGTTATTCTAACTCGAAATGATGTTTAATGATAAATGTTTAGGGAGTTGAAAAACAAGATCAGATCTTTACCTTATAAATTTATACTATTCTAGTTTGTGATAGGAAGTTTATTTCAGTCTCAAAGTTTTTTGTTGTTTTTTTAATTTAATTTATAAAACACAAAAACCAAACCATAAGAACCAGCATTAATTCCTATCTAACTTTCCTGTTGTAATTTTAGTTTTAATCATCTTTATTGCTTCATAGATCATTTGTTCACATCAGATTTTGCAACTTCTTTTTTTTTTTTTTTTTTAGAGACAGAGTCTCGCTTTGTCTTCCTTGGTAGAGTGCTATGGTGTCACAGCTCACAGCAACATTCAACTCCTGGGCTTGGGCGATTCTCTTGTCTCAGACTCCCAAGTAGCTGGAACTGTAGGTACCCACCACAACGCCCAGCTATTTTTTTTTTTTTTTTGCAGTTTGGCAGAGGCCGGGTTTGGACCCACCACTCTCGGTATATGGGGCCGGCACCCTGCTCACTTAGCCACAGACACCACCCAGATTTTGCAACTTTTAATGTGAAATCCATATTGTGGTATTCACAATATTGGTGAGGCTCAAGAAATGCTCAGAGCAACTTCATCAAAACAAGGTCCTAGTAATTAACTATGATGACGCCTTACATGATGACTCCTCCTTCATTTGCGAGGAAATATTTCAGATACTTCTCTGCTGAAAGGAAGGGGTGCAGCTGGTTCAGTTTTCCTCCCTATCCCTTATGTACCTAACTCCTAGACTTGGCTTCAGGACCTTGTTGGTATGAAAACGAGAAAGACAGAGAATAGTCAGAAGTCGGAAAGCTCTGTCATGGTGGTGTTGTGAGCAGGTTTATAGACTGGGCCTAGCAGGTAGCAAGGCTGGTTTTCTCTGAAGATTCACGATGCTCTGAGCGCCTCCAGTGCAGTCTTCTCGACACTCCAGTCCTGGTGGGGCTTTGCCACCTGCCCTGTGCCTGTGTTCCCAGCATCAACCTGCACTTTCTCCCGCTTCCTTCGCTTTCCAGATGGCCCTATTCACAGAACCCAGCGTACTCACAGCCAGCTCTGTTCTTTGGGGTGGCCTTTTCTCCTCGAAGGAACACAATGTATCTTGTCCTGAGAAATGCTAAGAGTTTGATCCAATTTCAATACAGCAGTAAGTCTTTGGTTCCTCATCAGAGCAGTTGTTCAGCTGGTCTTTCACCCTCTACATAACTTTGGTGGTAATTAATTTTTTTTTTCCAGCTACCTTGATCACATTTATTTTGTTCAAGTAACCTAAAGTCTTTCCTTGCAACAGGGGTTCGGCTGAGAGCAGAGAATTGTAAAATACTACATCTCTTCCAATTTTTTTCTCTTTCCATGTTAGGATCCATGTCTGCATCATTTATCCCACTAAGCAGTTCCAGTGGCGTGAAATGGGTTAACTACTCTTTCCTTTGTAAATTCTGTGTTTGGTCTACAGTGTGGCTGTGTTCATAGTGGTATTTTACGTTAAGGAAAGTTCATTTTTAGAAATTATTTTATAATTTAATTTTAGTTGGTGTTGATAATACTTACTCGCTTTAAGGTTAAGTTTTTGTCTTAAATACAAGAAGGCATAGTCCTAACCCTTCATGCAGGCTAATGCCTTCTGAAAGTCAACAAATATTACTACTTACTGAGTACCATTTCCACACGTAGATATTTAATATTTTAAATAGAAATTTAAATGAAAAATATTTGATTATGATAATTATATAGTAAATTATGAATATTATGATTTTATACATGTATTAAATTACATTCAAAATAACCATATACATTTTTTAATAAAATTTTTTTTTCTTTTTTTTTTTTTATTGTTGGGGATTCATTGAGGGTACAATAAGCCAGTTACACTGATTGCAATTGTTAGGTAAAGTCCCTCTTGCAATCATGTCTTGCCCCCATAAAGTGTGACACACACTGAATTTTTTAATAAAATTTTACTCTGTTCCGATGTCTGTTTTTATTCTCTCAATCATCAAACCTAGACAATGTTCAAGAAACAAGTTATGTGGGCGGCGCCTGTGGCTCAGTTGGTAAGGCGCCGGCCCCATATACCGAGGGTGGCGGGTTCAAACCTGGCCCCGGCCGAACTGCAACAAAAAAATATCCGGGCGTTGTGGTGGGCGCCTGTAGTCCCAGCTACTCAGGAGGCTGAGGCAAGAGAATCGCTTAAGCCCAGGAGTTGGACGTTGCTGTGAACTGTGTGAGGCCACGGCACTCTACCAATGGCCATAAAAAAGTGAGACTCTGTCTCTACAAAAAAAAAAAAAAAAAAAAAAAGAAACAAGTTATGTGATACAGATTCCAAATTTTTAAGGTACTCACATAATTATGTTCCTTTTGAAAATATAATTCTCATTTTGTAGTTTGGAGAGTGTTGGTTCATACATGTTTTTCCCCCCAAATTTCTTTTCTTCACTTAGCTTACCCATTACAACATTAATAAGAAATATTTTTTGGCATTTTAGAGCTTAGCGTTATCCCTTGCTATTTTGTTCTTTCTAGTTTATTTCAACAGATCACTGCCATTATTTAAATGTAGGGACTGATTGAATGAAATGTTACTTATCCTTAAATGATAAACTCGTTTGAAGCTACACTTAAGATGATGTTATTGGATCCCAATTTCAAATTGTGATCTGATACTTCAAGTATTAACTGTGAAAGTTAGGCAACTATTAAAACTTTTCTTCATCTAACAAATGCAAGTCAGTGTAACCTAATTCTTTGTACCCTCAATGAATCCCAAACAATTAAAATATGTATATTTATTATTGACTAAATAAAGCACATTGTAAATTCTCTGAATTACTTTCTTGTGAATTTTCCATTTTCAGTAACCTTAGGATATTTTAATAGACTTTTGTCAATATCTCATGGGAACACTTATTCCATCTGTCTTTGTTTCAATGCATTTTACATCCAATTTCTACAATGGTTTTTTCTAAGCAGCTCTTTGAATGTTGCACAGATCTCACCAAACACTCAGAGGGGCACATCCTAACCCTCCCATAGCTATTTCAATCTCTGTAGTCAGAGATGCTCAAATTACTCTCCCTGAAGCTCTGAGAGAGGAAAGGGGGTGAGACTCATTGCTTTCTTGCTGCTTCCAAAAGATAGCTAAGATTTCAAATGCTGGCTGCTAGGAATGATTTTAGATGTAAAAGAACGTTTCCCAAACCCAGTGCCTCTGGGGGAAAGTGAAGTGTGACTAATGTTGGTATTGAAACAGAGTCCAGATGCCAGAGTGCATGTTCAATGCTCCGGTGGTTGTTCTCTGCTTCCCACTTGCCCTTCCTCTGAGACTGTTTCCATCCCAAACCAGCAAAGAAACACAACTGAAATCCATGGTGCACATGTTCACTGTTTGGGTGGTGGGTACACAATATGCCCAGACTCCACTTTCATATAATACATACCAGTAAAGGAATTCAACTCAGATACCTTAAACCTATTAAAATGGGGGAGGGGAGAAGAAAGGAGAAAAACATTTAAAAATCATATTCAGAACTTTCTCACTCACCCCATAGAAATCTTTCCACATCCTATTTATTTAATTCCCATAAAATAGCACTATGTACATTCTATTGCATTTCCTGACCACTCGACCTACACCTAAGTTGAATCCCTGCAGCTTCTTTTTTGTTGCTGTTGTTCTTGTTCATATATCATCTAATATCACTGTGTCATGTATGGTATTGGTGTTCTTTGATAAAAGGTTAAGCATCCCAAGGTCTCTTCCGAGTCTTCTTGTGCTGATAGACCACATTTTATCCTCCCTTCTTATCATGTTACCCTTCAATGACTGTGGAATCAAGGAACATGTGTGGTTTGCAGGGATGAGTGTTTTTGAAAAATGGTATGAAGTAGAGAAAAAATTCTTCAGTGGATACATTTTTTTGATCTTTAACTAAAAGTATTTAGAAAATGAGTTTAATCAAACTATCAATCCCAAACAAGAATTAACTCTTAAGATTTAATAAATCAAGAAAGGTAAGAATGTTTTCAGATTACACTGGAACCTCCGAAGTTAACCCCTCCCCACACTGACCACCTTCTTAAGTTGGCCTAATTTTCACAGACTGGACATGCAGCCCTCCTACATCACAGTGCAGTCGGCCTCGGTCCTTATGCTGACCACTTCCATATGTTGAACTGTGTGTTGTCAACTTACAGAAGTTCTACTGTATTTGTTTTTATTATCCAAATATTATTTCAGCTAAGAAAATTCTTCAGAATCCATTGACTGGGATAACGTCGCCTGCAATGTGCCTTCCTAGGATTCTGTATATAAATTATCACAAAATTCATTACTTTATATTAAAATGCATTGTTTACTAGACTTTGAGGCATTTCAGAAAATAAAACTAACATTTTACCTAACATAGCCCAATGCCTAATAGAGAACTGATAGTGGATATGCAGTGGAAATGCTGAGTGAATGAATTAAACGCAGATTATTCCGAACCTCTTAAACTAGCTTTTTTTTTTTAACGTCAACATTATAGAAATTATAAAGCACCTCCATTGTTTAAAAAAGGATAGTCTTAAAGCCAATCAAAGGAACTTAACCTGTCTAGTTTTTGCTTTTATTATGCAATTTTTATGTTTTTTTAAATTATATATAGTGATGTATAGTCATTGTTCTTTTGAATGCATAATTTTAGGTAATAATTATTTTAAGAATTGTACGCATGAATTTAACTATAATGTGATGATTTACCTTTTGTAATTCCTGGTATACCAGCATGTTTATGTGTAAAATAGTAAAGACAAACCCAAGAGCATTAGGTTTTCTCTCTGCTGTATTGTGTTGTTAACACAAACCTTAGATATTATTGTGCAATGAATACCCCTGTATTTGGTATATGACTACTTTCATCTTGCAGATTTTTTTACATAGGATATTTGGTAAAGGTCTCAAACGTGTTATGCTCATTGGATATCACTGTGTCATATATGGTATTGGTGTTCTTTGATACAAGATTAAGCATTCCAAGGTCACTTCATGATAGAAAGAGTTAAACTCTTTCTATCATAAATAATCAATAACTGTACATAGATTTAGTCAAAATTGGATGTAAGGACTTGTTATTTTTGCAAGGTCATACACATTTTAAAATACGTCTTCCAACAATTATATTCAGACTGAGTTGCTGGATGATAAAGATCGGTCTTGTTCCTCTCTTAATCTTTTGTTCTTGATAAACAGGAGTCCACAAATATTTACTGAAATGACACGAACTGAATAACAAGTGCATGTCAGTTTTGAAAGCAACTTGAGAGGACTGGAGTGAGCTTTGGAACCCCAGCTCCAGGGCTTTTTGGTATCATACTCAGTGTTCAGATTTCTCTTGGCATCAACATGTTCATAATCAATATTTTTGACAGCTTTCTTCCAGCAATGGATGGAAGCAATGTGTTCTTGATGGTCCAGCTGAAACTGTCAAAAATTTGTGGCAATTTATGATCAAACGGCAGCTTTGAAATGATGTTCCTGGAGAGAACAGAAGGTTTTCTTTCTTTTATTTTATATGAGCTAGTGGCTTGGTCAGTCTTTGCTGTTATAAAGTGAGTACAGGTTGAATATCCTTCATCCTAAATGCTTGGGACCAGGAGTATTTTGGAATTTGGATTTTTTTTCAGATATTGGGATATTTGTGTACACATACTGACACATCTTGGAGATGAGACCACCTCCATGTTTTGGAGTTAGATCATCTCCAATATTCATTTATATTTTATATGCCTCTTATACACATAGCCTGAAGATAATTTTATACACTATTTTAAATAATTTTGTGCATGAAACAAGAGTTTGTGCATTGATTGTGATCTGTTTTAGAGGGAAAGTGTGCAATTGCTCATTTTTTTGATAAGTTTCGGGTTTGGGGGCATTTCCGATTTCAGTTTTGGGAACACGTGTGATAAAGTGTACATGTGTCTTGACCTGAAAGCCCATGCAGCCTCCAGTGGGAACAATGGTTATTTCTAACAGTGAATTATCCACTTTGTGGTGTCCATGTGGCTTATCAAGGGCACTGAGTATGTCAAAAGCAGAATGTACCGGACTGATTTGCTACAATTGTATTTAAACATTATAATATGCACAGTGTGGACCTCTGGACCAAGCCAAATTATGACAAAATAAAATCAGAATATTGCATAAAAATAAATCTAGTAAATGAAGAAAAACAAGTGTTCTATCAATCTATGATGTGAAATATAACTATTTTCTTTTTTTTTTTTTTTTTTTTTTTTTGTAGAGACAGAGTCTCACTGTACTGCCCTCGGGTAGAGTGCCGTGGCGTCACACGGCTCACAGCAACCTCTAACTCTTGGGCTTACGCGATTCTCTTGCCTCAGCCTCCCGAGCAGCTGGGACTACAGGCGCCTGCCACAACGCCCGGCTATTTTTTTGTTGCAGTTTGGCCGGGGCTGGGTTTGAACCCACCACCCTCGGCATATGGGGCCGGCGCCCTACTCACTGAGCCACAGGCGCCGCCCGAAATATAACTATTTTCAATAGAGATATTGAATCTCAGAATAGTCATCTAACAATGGTTTTTATTATTTACTGTTTTCTTGAATAGAAAAGTTGAGTTCTGTTCATTATGATTTTTGATCATGTGTATATTTCAAATGTAATTTACAATCTTTGCTGCTTACGGGACTATACTTGCTGAGAAAGCAGAAACTCTTGTACTGAGAATTTTAGAGGGGTTGAGGGTATGCTATTAGTTTTCTAGAGCTGATATAACAAAGCACCACAAACTGGGTGGCATAACCAACAGCGATTTGTTGTCTTACAGTAATCGAGAATAGAAGTTCAAGATCCACAGAGCTGCTTCCTTCTGAGGGCTGTGCGGGGTTATCCATCTCATGACTTTCTTCCAGCTTCTGGTGTTTGCTGGCCATCTGAGATTCCTTGACCTCTGCTGTGTAGTTCCAATTTCTGCCTCCGTCCTCACATGGTTGTCTTTTCTCTGTGTGTCTCTCCTAATTTTTTCTTTGTATGAGGGCACCAGTTGTATGGGATTCATAGGACCACCCTATTCTGGTTTGACCTTTTTTTAACTACTTATATTTCAAAGATTCTATTTCCAAATAAAGTCACATTCTGAAGTGCTGGAGGTTAAGTCATCAAAATGTAAATTTTGGGAGGATAGAATTCAATCAACACTAGGGACAATTTCATCAATTCTTATATTTGAGGGTTAAAACTAGAGGAGTTAAGCTATCTGTTTATGTTTTCAGATTTAAAGTGGACCATGGAGCATACTGGAACCCCTGGGATCTGCTCATTCCAGTATAGCCTGTGTCCTCCACACTACAAGGAGGTGTGACACCCACTTGCACTGTCACTGAATGCAGATTTGCAACTAAATGATCAAATAAAGCTAACATCTGTTTAATTGCCAAGTGTGCAAGTAGAGAGTAGCAGGTAATACTGGGATTTTTTTCTTTGATATTTTCTTGTGATAAAATAGATTTTGATAGACATTATAAGTCTATATACCTTAAAATCTATAATATTCAAATCAGGATATTTCCTTCAGTTCTAATAGGGACATTTCTTCTTCTTCCTCCCCTCTCCCTCTTTGTCCCTGCTTTTCTTTCTTTCAACAGCAGTCTCTCACAATTTCTTCCTTTAAATCCCTCTTCAAGCAGCTTTTATTTTTAGATTCTGAATATAATGTTGCAAATGCTTAGAGAAAAAGATGGGAGAGACGGTACAAAAGGTTGACCTATAATCAGTGAGAAAATATTGGTCTGAAATTGATGGTATTGTGGATCATTAGATTTAAGTTACTACCTGCCTAGTCTTATAGACTAGAATAATTTTGAAAATTATTTTAAGATAATTATGTATATCAACTATTTCTTTCTTTTTTAAAATTAAATTATAGCTGTATACATTAATGCAATCATGGGGCACCATACACTGGTTTTATAGACCGTTTGACACATTTTCACCACACTGGTTAACATAGCCTTCCTAGCATTTTCTTAATTATTGTGTTAAGAAATTTATATTCTACATTTACTAAGTTTCACATATACCCTTGTAAGATGCACAACAGGTGTAATCCCACCAATCAGCCTCCCTCTGCCCATCCTTCCCCCTCCGTCCCCTCCCTCTCCCCTTTCCCCATATTCTTAGGTTATAACTGGGTTATAGCTTTCATGTGAAAGCCATAAATGAGTTTCATAGTAGGACTGAGTACATTGGATACTTTTTCTTCCATTCTTGAGATACTTTACTAAGAAGAATATGTTCCAGCTCCATCTACGTAAACATGAAAGAGGTAAAGTCTTCATCGTTCTTTAAGGCTGCATAATATTCCATGGTGTACATATACTACAATTTATTAATCCACTTGTGGATCGATGGGCACTTGAGCTTTTTCCATGACTTACCAATTATGAATTGGGATGCAATAAACATTCTGGTAGAAATATCTTTGTTATAATGTGATATTCAGGGATTCCTATGAGGCAGATATTAGCTTTCTTTGAATTATCCCAGAGTTCTCTGAGAGAATGATCCATTTTTGCTCTCCATTTCTCTTCCTCATTGAGAGTTTGGGAGTGGTCGAAAGCTTTGTCTTCAATGTCAGAAATCCTTTCTTCTGCTTGCTCCACTCTGTTAGTGAGGGATTCTATTGTATTTTTCAGATCTTTGAGGGCTGCAAATTCTTGCTTCAGTGCGTCAAAAGCTTTGATGGTTTTGTCTTTAAATTCGTTAAATTCTTAAGACAACTTTTGAATTTCCCCTAGAATTTCTAATTCCGACTTTTGAATTGCTCCTCAAATTTCTAATTCCAAATTTTCCTCCATTCTATTAATCTTGTTTGCAATCCAAATTCTGATTTCTATTTCTGAAATCTCGGCCAGCTATTTATGAATGGGATCTTCAGTTACATCTGCCATATCTTTCCTTAGGGGGGTTGATCTATTCTGGTTATTCATGTTACCAGATTTTTTCTTCTGATTCTGCCCATGAGTTTTACACCATTTGACTTTTCCCCTGAAGCTTTGTCGAGGACCCTTACAGTGCTATGGCCTGAGAAACTGGTGACCTGTTTGGTGTGGTGGGGCTAAGTGGTTCTGTCTTGTTTTCAGCTGGTCTCTGTTCAACCCTAGTGAGACAGGTACTCTGGGTTGAATTCTCAGCTGTGGAGAAATACCAGCGATTAAGTCACCCCGCCCCCAACAGACAACAATTGGAAAAGGAAAATCAAACCTTCCTGCAACCACAGTCCTCGGGCAATTGGCTCAGTTCAAAAGGTCAAAATCAATTGTCTCAGTCAGCACCTGCTCAGGTGGGAGAGTTTAAAAGCTCTCTAGCATCTGGATCACAGGGGGTCTGGTGACAACTCAGATATGACTTGTTCCGGTGCTCCATGAAGTCAGGAGGACACACCCAGCAAATAGATTAGTGGGAAGGGTAATGCCTCATTCCCGACCATGCACCTCTGTCACGCCCAGGCATTTTTAGCCCCACAAGGATGTGACTCAATTGCCTGTGGTGAACAGATACTCCAGGGGTTTGCACCTTCCTGAATCACAAGGAAATCTATTTCTGCTCAGCCAGGCTGTTGCGCTCTGCCTCTATCCAGCAGGGGGAGGTGAAGCCTGATAACCTCGGGCACTTGATGGAGGTTGGGGGCGGTGTTCACTCAGTTTCAGCCCCGTCCCTGATTGATGTTACTGACAGAACAGAGCAGAACAACTTTGCGGGAATTTGTTTCTATCCCTGCTAAATTCCCCATGCAGAAGAGAAGCTGTTTTGAGTTTCCAGAGCCTGCACCTCAGGCCTTGCCCTTGCTCCTGCAGGTTTGTATTAGGTTAGCTGTCAGTTCTAGCCTCCTGCCTTCTTTTGTCTATAGGCTGATGATCCCCTGAGGGCTCTGTGTGACTTAGGCTCAGTAAAGTGGTCCTCTGGGTCAGCCCTACCCTGGGAATTTCCTGGCTCTGTGCGTGTGTTTTCTAGTCTCTGCGCTCTACCCAGGCCCATACTGCTTCAGGCAAACCATTTACTCATGGGGCCTGTGTTTCCATCCCAGGTCTGTTCCACGCTGGTTGCCACCTGGGAAGATGCTGGCCTCCTCTGGTTGCTCAGGGAGACAGGGAGTGTGGCTTTGGAATATCTGGGAGTGAGCACTATTGTTGCCAATAACGGGTGCTTCTCTGCACCTCGGGGCACTGCCACTCCTGTGTGGTTCCCTCTCAACTGACTGTCCACTCCTCACTCCCATGCCACAGAATCAGCACTGACCGGCTGCATTCTAGGCCCTGTGCACAACCCTCGATAAATCACCCAAGAATCTGGACTCCTGAGGGACAGGCCTCCAGACCTCCGAATGAGAGTGGAGGGGCATGCTATGCATTCAGAATTGCAGGTAGAGAATATGTACAGTTTTATACAGTTTTATGCCTAACAGGAGAATGCCGTGGCACCCTAGTAGGGGAGGTAGGTCCAGTTTTTAGAGGGTCTCTCCCATGGAGTGTAGTGGGAGGACCTTTGAACTCTGCTCGTTTGTTTGTGGGGTACTCCGATCCATTCTCACGGGGCAGGGGACTCCCATCCACTTAGTAATGGATTTCGTACCTTTTGTTTGTATCCTTGGGGTTGCAGCTAGCCTCAGTGGTGTTGATGTGCATTCTTTAACCTTTTCTCTTGGTGCAGCTCTAATCCACCAGGTAACTTGCTAAATTTCTATCCTTTAACTCTTCTTCTGGATGGGAGCCTCTGTGGAAAGCTGGCTTCGGTCAGCCATCTTGGGAAAGCTGAAAATAGTTTCTTTGGAGTCGAAGCTTGCCTCAGCAGGGAAGATGAGCAATTATATATCTCATCTCTCATCTTGGTTCCCCTCCTTCGGCTTTGTTGGGTTCTTTCTGGTCATTATCTCTCCCTCCAGAATGGAGCTTCTATTGAGAGCTGGCTCCTATCAGTCGTTGTCCCCCGTTCCCCCTTGTTCTTGTTGAATGTGAAAATTGGAGTTAGGGAAAATAGCCAACCTGAGGATTTAACAAAACATCAAACACATTGAGACCAAATGAGTAAGTAAACAGATAAAAAGGCTACCAAACACACAAGTCTACAGATGCATGAACAATCAGAAACACGTTGATATACAGACAACAACAAAAAAACAACTACAATAAAAATAATGATAATCACAAAATAATAGAAAAAAGGTAAAACACAAACAAATAAAACAAACAAACTAACAAAAACAACCCCCTAAAAATCTGATGTAAGCACTCTCAGAAACCATAAGAAGGGAAGAAGAGGAAGAGAGAAAGGAAAACAAGTGGTGCTCTTAAAAAAGTTAAAAAAGATGAAAGAAAAAATTAAAAATAGAAAAAATAAAAATAAAAATATATAAAAATTAACAATAGCTCCTCCAAGAAAATGATGAGAAAAACAAGAGGAAAAAAAGGGCACCAACCACAAAAATATTATTCTTGTATGTATATGTAGAAATATACATCTATATATATGACGTAGGGATCAACTTTCGTAGGAATATATTTATAATTCAATATACTTTCTGGACACCAGGTGGTGCTGTGAGTGGTTCCCAGGCTTATTCCTGATTCACAGTTTACACTGTTACCATGGTAACCACCCTACCTGGCTGATCGCCATTTTGGAGTTTCTGTAAAAGTTTATTACCTAATTGTTGTCAACTTTGGCTGCTCTGTTCCATACAGCACTCCTATCCGACCTCCCAACTCAGTGCAGAAGTCCACACTTCACAAATGTTTCCACTCTGCTCCCACACTCTCCCGCAAACTGGCAACTGCAATCGGCTGTGGGGGAGGGGCTGGCTGCACCAGCTCTAGCTGCCGCCATTTTCTGTGGCTACACTACACGGAGACCTTTTCCTCAGATTTTGTGGCTGAGAGTCTCACCTTTGAATCTGGACTTTTGAGTCCAGCCACCCGCCAGTTCCCCGCATAGCCTGACACGGATATTCCCCGCCAGGAATGGTCCAGTCTATTTAATCACCCCTGTTCTGGGAAAATATGTCCACTATTTCGGACAATTCAAAATGTCTGTTTCCTGGGTGGGATCCCTTCCCTTCAATTTTCCGTTGGGATGCTTAGCCCCTTGTGGCTCTGAGTGGCACCCCTTTCTGGTAGCCAAACTCAGGTCAGGAATACATTTTCGTCAATTGGTTTTGCCAGGAATTGCAAACTGCTGTCCTCCATGAGGGAGGGGCCTGCCGGCCAGCACAACCAGGCAAGGAAAATCTCTACAACAGAGTCCGTGGTTTTAAATTACACCTCATATACAGCAATCCGCCAATTCGCCGCGCGTCTCCAGCTGTCTGTCCACACCAATAATCCATGCAGGGAAATGGTCCAGACCCCCCTTCCTCTCACCTGATGACTTGGAAGAGGTGGGCCAATGTCCGTCTCATCCGCCATCCTATATCAACTATTTTTTAAGTACTATTTGAAAACAGTAACATTCCTGTATTTGTAAATAAAACTTGGAATTTTTTCCTATTATTCCTGTGCAGCATGCCCCATAAGTTACCATACATAAGGAGCAAGGGAAATTATAGCCAAATGTGCCTTTATTTACATAATATTCATTGCAAATTTTTGCAGAGAGGTGGCCAACATGTAGAGAATGTTTTGTAAATATTTTATAAAATTTCATAATGAATATTTTGTAAGTAAAGGCATGTTTAACTACAATTTCTCTATTTATAGTCACTTTAGGGCCTACTTGGAGACACCATGTATAAATTCAATGCTGTATATTTTCAAAATTATTTCTGCCTAATTGGTGTCTGAATGACTTTGGCTCTAAAATGAATGCACTTGCGCTTTTCTTTAACTTTTGGAGACATTCTTTTATCAAAACCAAATCTATAATCTTCCACAGAAAATAACACTTATGCTGATAAAATAAGTATTAATTGTTAATTTTGTCTTAAACTTAATTATAGATAGTACTATTAGAAATATTTTTAAAAATATTCAAGATAGATGAAGAATGCTTTGCACCAAATTTTAAAATAAATATATACTTGAGATTTAAAATACATATATGGGCACTAAATTTATTTTAAAGAGAAAAATTATAGCAGCCAATAATTACTGTGGCAATTGGATAATTGTGCAGGCAATTGAGCAATTCCTGTTGCAATTGGATCCTTTCCACTTATCTCTGAGTTGTAATTAACCAATTTTAAGTATAATTATTTGTACCTGGGCTTTTAGACTTCTAAATTATTCTTCCTCATGCTTCAAAAACATGTTTCTGTGTTTGTTATGCCTGACTGGGACTACCTCCGATTTCTCTGAATATAAGGCTACACTATCAAAGAAGGTTCTAGTCATGTTAGTTACTTCAGACCGGAGATGGAATCCTTCAGCAGCATCAAGCTCTTAGGGAACACACAAAATTGTTTTAAAAGCACTGAATAAATTGAAAAATTAACTTCATCAAACAAGCCAGTTCAGTCAAAATTGTTTCTTAATGGAAATGACTTGGCCAATTATTTGGCTGAATTGATGGTTTGTTTTACTTAATTTGTCTGCAAATTTATTGAAAACTCCCTGAGAATCTAAATAAATGACTACCAAAACCATGTTTGCAGGTAAGTAAAATAAATTATAAATATATAGTACAACCTATGCTTGGTAAAATACAGGAATGATGTAATACACCCTTTGGATAGTGTGACAGTGTATCCCCACTTTATGGTTCCACCTATCACATTTTTCATATTAAGTTTGTATAGGTATTCACTTGCATTTCTGTGTCAAAGGAATAAAATAAATCTAGTATATTAAATCAAACAGCATTACAGTGTATAGATATCCTGATTATATTTATATGCATATGGCATTTATAACTTTTCCAAAACAATTACTTCTTATTTTCCTAAGTATCTCAAGGGTCTCATGCTTCCTGATTGTAAATATCAGGTGCTTGATAAATGCTCATTTATGAACACCGTACAAACCAGGGGAAGGAATACTACCTTGTCTTCACTTAAAGAAATATGTAAATTTTTTTCTGTTTTTACCCACAACAATGCCTTTTAACAATGAGACAGATCTGTGAATAATTACAGCATGGCACCCCATGATATGAGATTCCAGGCATCATACAGTGTTATCGGCCCTAAGAGCCTGAGCTTCCATTGAGGGGAATGTTAAATTTTGTGGTAGGGAGTCTTTAAGTTGATCTCCAAAGATTTCCACCTCCTGGTATTCATATCCTTGTGTAATCTCATGTAATCTCAATTGAATATTCACTGAATTTAGTAAATAGCTTCTAATGAATACAGGAGGTCGTAAGAGCTGGAACGTCATTTTGAAGTAAGGTTACAAAAAGTCAAGGGCTTCTGTCTTGGGTGCCCTGTCTCCCCCTACCCCCTCTCACACTCTGAAGGAAGCAACCACCATTTGGCTGAGCTGCT
Organism: Nycticebus coucang; assembly: GCF_027406575.1. Lineage (NCBI taxonomy): Eukaryota > Metazoa > Chordata > Mammalia > Primates > Lorisidae > Nycticebus > Nycticebus coucang. Next base: position 8,118,433 of record NC_069794.1, on the reverse strand, counting down.
CTGTGGAGGGACCTTCATGGTCAGGAACAGCTGGAGAGCAGCTGAGGCCCTTTGTCCAGTAGGCCCTAACAGGATCACACCAGTAATTTACATTCGAGATGTTGAAAGAGGACGCCCCACACCACCACCCACCCCGTAAACCCTTCTGTTGAGATCAAAGCCCAGACCAGCTTAACTGCAGCCACATTAGAAACCACAAGAGGCGTGTGGAAAGTGGTGCCACGGTTCTGACTCCCTGGCACTTTTACATAATAAACCTTTACTTTTCTGCAGCACTAAGTCATAGGGTGATTTGTTGCACGGCAATCTAAAACTACTATGGCCTTTATCAAAGAAACTAAAGGGAAGGGGAGAGGATATAAGAGGGACTCATACAGGGTGTCCATAAAGTTCGTGAGCAATATAAAACGGTTTACTGTTCTTTTTATTCCTCCTCATATGAATGGGAAGGGATGAACCGATTTTTGCCCATGGTTCTGAAGCAGTGGATGTAAGTTACAAACAAGTTATTCTTGATCTTGATGCATGCACTGCTCAGGGAGAAGGTTCATATTCCGTAGCATAATGCTAAAAATTCCTCGTTTCATATTCAGTGGTTTGAAATTCATGCTGACTTAATTTTCTATTAAAATTTTATTTAGACAGTTGTTTCTTGGTTTTCCATATAGTTGAAAGACTAAATAGGCCTGCTCTGTCCAGCTCCATCCTGGTATTTTTCAGTTTTAAGTTTGGAGCTGCCCCTGGGGTCCCTGGAGTGACCCACTGTTAGACCCTGTTCCAGGCAATGCTTTCCTCTGACTATCCTCAGTAGGTCTGGTCATTTGCATTCTCTATGTCAGCCAATTACAATGTAGTATTTTTAATTATTATTGGTACATAATAGTTGTATGTATTTATAGGGTATATGTGATATTTTGATGCAGGCAAAGAATGCAAATTAATCAAATCAGAGTAATGGCATATTCATCGCCATATTTTTGTACAGGGATAATGTTATTTCTTCCTTTAGAACCATCGTATTTAGAACTTTTAGAATATGTTGTGATCGTTGTAGCAAAACATTAGCAGGAAGGAGAAGGGATTGACAAGTGTTCATTCGGCCACCCTGTACGAAAAGTGACCAAATGCTTCCTACGTGAGCCTTTCAAGTGTTGGGTTTCTTTGGAAATTCTTCAGCTAGGTGGGAAGGGCAAGGATGTGGCGTTCCAGGTGCCTACTCTCTCTTTCCTAAATCAGGTCATGCAGAGATGAGATAATTTTATTAATTTCAACTATCACTTTTCTTCAAATCTTCTGTATTTAAAATAATGGAGATTTATTTATTCAGTTGGATAATATCCCAATCATTTTATTTACCCCAGTATTACTTTTGTTTTTAGAACAGAAATCTAATTTTGAGAGAATAGTAGAATTCCCGATGTTATAAAATTATCCAAATGGCAGAATCTGAACTACAAACTATGTGGGTGAATAGATGTGCAAAATATTCATTTTTTAAAGTTTGTAGTTAATTATAATAAAGGCATTTTTAAGTGGAAATTAGTAAATGTTAACATAATTTCCTGTCTATTTGGTGTGATCACCCACAGGACTTTACCAAATATGGTTTATTGTGATTTTATATCTGAATTTAGAAAAATTAATTTTCACCTTTGATTCCACAGTTTTTGTTTCTTTTCTGTGTTCTCTATTTTTACTTTATATGTATCAAAACAGTGTCATATAGTGAGAAAATAGCTTCTAAGGCTGGCAAGTGGAATTAGGGTCAAGATGCTTTAGGTAACACGGTTACACAGACCATCAAACAGGCATAAAATATTCTAGTTTATGCAGATACCAGGGGTGCAGACACACGCTCAGCCACATACTATAATTAGAATCGCATTCAGGAAGAGTGCACAGAAGACCTTTCACATGGCCAATAGCTGGGCTTTAGACAGACCCAGCTGGTGGATGATGACATCAGGAAAGGGCTTGTACCACTTTCCTTGAGATAAATTCACCAGGGAAGAGGAGAAAATCCTGGCAGGAAGTGGAGACCAGAATCTGCAAGGGGTCTGTGGGTTGAATAGTTTTCTCAGGGCAAATGAGGCTCTCCCTGCCCGTCCTCTGAACCAGCCAGGGGCAGTTTTCCAGGGCAGGAGGTGCTGGTAAGAAGGCCAAAGGCACCCACAGTGTGAGAGTAGCTCATGATGTTGGTGTGTCCTGTGGACCTGCTGGGGAAAGCAGTGGTGTCACAGAGCCCACAGCCCTGGGGCTGTCAGCGTGCTCTCAAGACGTCAGATAGCGTTTGTTTGAGAGGGTTGTTCAGGAAAAAGGCAGAAGTCTGGCTAATTAAGCAAGTCTGTACTTAGATCATTGAGTTTTAAAGGGTTACAGTAATTAAGACCTATTTTTAAAAAATGAATAAGAAAGAAAACTCATATTGTTATGTAGTCACAAAAACTCTTAAATAAAGATTTCTTTCAAAAGAACCTAAATACCTATCAGTATTTTATGAGACTAATAATGAGTTAGTACTTATAAATATTTCTTTACCAATTCCTTTTAACACCAAATTCAAGGTGGGTGAAAACCTAATTGATGGGGCTGTGTGATGGGCACATTTCCAACCTTTATGCAGCATAACAAAATCGATACATGTGACCAGAAAGATTTGTACCCCGGTAAAACTTTGAAATTAATAAATCAATAAGAAGAATAAAAGATACTAATTACAACAAGATTTTATATTGTCTGAACAGAAAAGAGTGGGCTTTAATTTCAGGACAATTTTGAAAATAATTATCATATCCCTCTGTTGATAGAAGGTAGACTAAGCAAATAGAAGCTTTGAAAATGTAGCCTATTTTATAATCTGACATATTGTTAGAAAATCGCCTTTAAAAAGGCAAATGGTTATTAAACAACTTTTTATGATTCTTGTGAACTTTATTTCCTGAATTTTTATACTATATAAGAGAAGTTCGTATTTTTGATCATTTAACATTTTTTCAGTGTTTATTTAACAAATACTTATTGAACTTTTGTTACATAATTTTATTTCAGTAACTGGAGTGTAGACAGAAGGGAGACAAGCAAACAAACCTCCTGGAAATGGTAGAAGGTTAGCAAACATGACAAAGAAATAGAAGCAAGTGCTTTAAAATAGGAAGGATCATGCTAAGTGCTGTGAAGAACTGTTTTTAAATGGCTTGTGATAGGGAGGAATAGGGACAGGTTGATGGGGCAGTTAAACAAGGTATATCCCTAATGTTGATATAAAGTTAAGACCTACATAAAGAGAACACATTTTAGAAGATCCCAATACAATAAAGTCTGAGTAAAAGGAAGACCATTTATGAAAGACTCTAAGTTGGGGACAATCTCTGTGTATTTGGGGGGTGGGGTGACAGACGGTGTGAAGAAGTAACAGCCAGACATGTTTTTGGAGAGCGATGTAAGTGTCCTGTCTGCCTTGAGATGGAATTAGACGTTTTTCCCTTTATGCAAAATACACGGTAATAAACACAGGATTTTTTAAACTAAGAATCAATTTTATTTGATTTCCATTAAAGCGTAGGAAGTGTTTGTTTACTATGCATTCTTTCTTTTTTTTTTTTTGCTGGTAATGGAAGTAAATGGATAGGAGAATATACCTGAAAGCTGATTTGAGAAAAAGGGGATATAAATAATCATAAAATGTAATACAACAACCATTACACACTCACGTCAGAATATGTGTAAAATATGATTAATCTAAGGAAATTGGGATAGATAATCACTCTCGGTGCCTGGGGATAAAAACTGCTTTGACCTGAGTTGTAATGAAAATACTAGCACCAGGGCTCTGCAGCAGGACAGAGGGGAGTGGAGCGTGTAGGTGAGTAGCTGACCACAACATGATGTTACAGAGGCCCGGGGAGGAATAGCCGTGGTTCTGAGGCAGCATCGCGAGCAATATGCCATGTAGGTATTATGAAAGAAAAGAGATAAATCTCAACAAATCAGTGTCAATAACACGGAAGGCTGTGCAGTTATTTCCAAGTAATTGAAATAAACTGGGTTTCTGAGTGTCTATTACCACACTATGCCTCTGCCCACACTTTCAATTTTGGATGATCTGCATTTAATTTTCAAGGGTAACTAGTAGTTCAGGTAAAGATTACATTCAGTTACTTTCTCTCCCCTTACTACAATTCAAATAGGAGGAGTATTTTCCTTTTTCTTATTTTTCCTTGTAAATTTAATACGTTTACATCATATAGAGGCTAGGAGAAAAAAATAAAAGATCTAATTTTTCAGCCCTTTGTTCTCCCCCAAATGTTACTACTTTTTTCCTGGAACATTTTATTTTACATGATGTTATTTTACTTTATTTTAACTTTGTGTGTCATATATTTATTTGGAACAGAGACTTTTTTCTTGTTCTGGCATCAGATGGAACAATTGGCTCCTGCATACAGAGGAAGAAAAAATACATAATGTGTGTTTTTTGACCCAAATCTGACTTTTGATGAATGTCTTTCACATCTAATAGGCACCCATTAAATATCTGTGATTTGTCTTTTCCTTTTGGGAGCTGTCCATTAACTGAACATATTCATATTTTATTATTCCAATTCTGTACTTTTTTCTTTTGCTTTGTAAATATTTACCTACTTAACTTTTAAAATTAATCATGGTCAGATAATTGGGGTCAATTCAATTTAATATTTTTACTCATCTAGATTATGGGATGTAAATTAACCATTCCCAGCTACGGCAGGCTGAGTAATGCCACCACTCCTTAAACTGCCCACATTCTAATTCCCACATGTGCAACCTGACTATGTTATCTTATATAACAAAAGAGACTTCGTAGATATTAGCAAGATACGAGTTTTGAGTTAGGGAGATTATTTTGAATTACCCTGGCAGGGCCAATGTGGTCACAATGGTCTTTATAAGATAAAAGTGGAAGTAGTATCAGAGATGTTAGAAGGTTGGCCAGTTTCTAGAGGCTTAAACAGCGAAGAAATAAATTATCCCTTAGGGCATTCTGTAGAAAAAGAAGACTGCCATCTCATTTTAAACTTCTGACTTCCAAATGGAAATGAAAACTTTTTTTTTTTTTTTTTACTGTTTTTGGCCGGGGCCAGGTTTGAAGCTGCCACCTCCGGTATATGGGGCTGGTGCCCTACTCCTTTGAGCCAAAACATATTTTTTGTTGGTTTAAGCCACTGAGATTTTGGTAACTTCTTACAGCAACAAGTAACACACGGTTGTACTGATAGAGCTCTTTTTGTGCTTGTTCATGAAAAGCAGGCAGGATGCCCTGGGAGCACACCCAGGACCTGTCACTTCCTGGGTGGCTGAGATTCGACATGTTGTTTGATTTCCTTTTGGCTTCAAAATAGCTCCTCTACAATATGGGCATAAAGTATCATAATAATTTCATAAAATAGAACAAATCTAATGGCAATTTGTATTTAAATGAGTTCATACGTGTCATGCTTTTAGGGACAGGCATAATATAATGGAAAAAAATCACTAACCTGATAATTAGGAATAATAAAGTAAAAACACAAATTGGTCCAAATGTTGATATCTTGTGAAATTGGTCTATGGAACTAATTGTAAGAAAAAGAAACATTTAAAATGCAGACTTACAGAAATTATTGCTTCTGCTTTCTATCATTTTTACCTTCACTACCTATAAAAGTCACTGGAGTATTAAATAAATACGGAAACAAAACAAATATTCTCTTCACTCTTGAAATATTAGAAACAAATTAGTACTCTCCTTTCACTAACATTAGAAAATTTCTTTCCTATTGTATTTCACAATATGCAATAAATATTGGAAGCAAAATTGGATATGTTTTTTCAAAGTAAATCAATTTTAAGAAATGTTCATATATTGAATACATTTCATAAAAATATAAAAACTTGAATAACTTATTCATCATTCAATTTTAACAAATAAAGCAATTATGTATGTTGACAATGAATACTATCCTTTCAGATGATTCATTTTAAGTTAAGGGAGACTTGTAATTCATAAGGGATTCTTAAGTATTAATGATCTGCTGGAGATGACTCGAGATCTAGAGATATCTCAGACCAGGGTGGGGAGAAACTGCTCATGTTGGAGGCCAGGTTAATTTAGTTGTCATCAAATAAAGCCATATTGAAGAAATTTTGATTAAATGTACTTAAAATGTATTTTATTTTATAAAAATCTAACTACTGCGGATTTAATAATTCCCCAAAGTGAAAACTATTTCTGAATTGTAGAGGTAACTAACCTTTCATGACTCTGTTGTGTCTGCCTTTTCTTGGGCAGCACTTGAACATGGGGTTGCAGGATGGAGGTGCCCATTCCAGTCAATCTCTAGATGGGTGTCAGGCACTTGCGACCTCAAGGGCATCTTGATCTAAGTTAGGCGGGAGAATAGACATTCACAGCAATAAGAGGTTGAAAAGCAAGAAAGCAGTTTTGAGCATACTGCCAAAGACGTACTGATTCTCTTGAATTTTTCCATATTTCCAGTGGATCTTTTCTTAGCATCGAACAATGTCTTTAAAATGTCATCTGCTGAGAGCTCAACCGATTCCCTCTATAATTTTCTAGGTGCCCTGGTGATATGAACTAGGTGAAGCTGAAATGGTAATTTGAGTGTGACGTCATGATTCTTAAAGTCAGTGAAACTTTTATTGTTTTCACCAATGAATAGGTCTGCGTATTATTCAAAAGGTTTACATCTGTCATCCTGCTCATCGGTGACCTTTGCTAACTGGGGAAAATGTTCATTAGAAATTTCCTTCTGAGGAAGTGTTTTGACAGAGGACAGCTTTCATTGAAATGCTTGGATTTTTGCCATGTATCAGACATAGACTTAGTTTTACTTTGCAAAGAAATCATCATTTTGTTTTGACATGCTATCACACAGAAACTACTTTTCCTTGGGTAGTACTTGAATATTTGCCTGCAGGATGGGGGTCCACAGTTTCAGCCAATCCTCTAGAAGAGTGTTAGAATGCTATACTTAGATGGGTATAGGATTTGCATTCCTATAGAAAGCTTCCTTCAGTAATTCATATTCTTGATTCTGTTCTTCATAAAATTTAACTATCTTTTCTTTCAGAGACAACATTTTGGCTAAAGTTCATCCCTGCAGTACCCAATGCTCAGCTTTAGCGTGCTACAAAACTGAATGCCATGTTGCATTTACACAAACACCATTCTCAGTACATATAACTTGGTGCAAAGGCTCACTAAAATAACAGCCTAACACAGAGATTTTGCAGATTCAAGATAAAATGGAAAAAAATTGAGAACATCCATTAATACTTTCTTCATCTGTGCAATAAGCCCTATGTGTTTTCCTGTCATGGAAGGCACACTGTACGGATAGTCACTACATTTACCAAATGCAGTCCAACTTCACATTTATCTTGAAAAGTTGTTGCAGATATCTATTCCCCAAGTTCTGTTTGCAACCTTGCCCAAATTGCATAACTTTTTATAGCAAATAAAATCATCCGTTCTGACCTAATGAAGTATAAAACCTGCCCTGAATCAGTACTATCAATTGATTCATACAAAGCAATTTAATAATTTAGATTTCGCTTTTGAAGTATTGCATGAAGTTTTTCTTTTAAGTTGAAGGCTCATTCATGCTGATTAGCTATAGTTCTTGAAAGAGGCAGTTTTTTTGTACTTTGAAACATTATCAGGGTCTAAGCATCCCGTAACTTCGATAATGCATTTGTTCACAATTTTTGCCTCACTGAGAGCCTTCCTTTTCCACCCAAGCACAATCTACTTTCTAAGTTGCTTCAGTGGCATTATTTCTAGGTTGCGTTGATGCTTAAAAGAATTATCTTTGCTTTTGCTTTGTATCTTTTAATCTCTGCAATATAAGCTTTCATACCGCAACCTCTAATTTACAATAAGTGTGGTCTTTATGACTGTTATAATGCTGATGAGCACTGAATTTCTTTAATGTTGACATTGCAGTACCATAAAGCAAGCAAATATTTTTACCGCTAGCAAAAAAAAGAAGATAATACCGTCATTCCCAATCTTCATTAAAAAGTCTGTTTTCATTTTTTTGGTGTTCTCTTGGTCTTCAGTGACACTCTGGGTTGTTAAGTAGACAGAATTAGAAATATTGTTAATCTGTCTAACTATTCACAAATTTCAATTTAAATAGAAACACAGTGCTCTGTTGTCAAATAGTGATAAGAGACTTGTGTACGTGACGCTCCCTAAACTCTTGCCAACCAGCCTGATGTGATAGTGGCATCATGAACCAAACCATGAGCATTGCAGCTGTCCATTTAGCCCCTATGGCTTCCTAATGTTCTAACTGTGCTAGTCAATCTGAGGGAATTTTTTTTCTTTTTTTTTTTCTTTTGCATTGAAAACTATTTATTTAGAATTTTAAAAATATGTCAAAGCATTTATGATACTACATAAGGCAGAGCCCAGGACTAAATTCAGGAAGCACTCAGTGTATTAAAAATACTGAAGAAGGCTAAAAAGAAATGAACAAGAGCATTGACAACAGTTCTGCTTCTAATGATTTTCTGTACTTTTCACACTTTCTACAATGAGCTTTCTTGGTCAAAAACAACCATGTACTTTTCTATTTTTGAGACAGAATCTTACTTTGTCACTCTCCTTAGAGTGTGCTGGCATCACCGCTCACAGCAACCTCAAACTCTTGGGTTCAAGTGATCCTCCCACCTCAGCGTCCTGAATAGCTGAGACTATAGGTGCCGGCCACAATGATGGGCTATTTTTAGAGATGGGGTCTGGCTTTTGCTCAGGCTGGTCTCCAACTCCTGAGCTCAAGCAATGCACCCACTGTGGCCTCCCAGAGTGCTGGGATTATACATGTGCCCCACCTTGCCAATAGCCTGACAACTGTGCATTTTTATTTTGTTGATTTTCTACAACAGACACCGTCAAGACTCTTGTCTACAGTTAGGCAAATCCTGAATAACCAGGAAAGTCTAAACTGTAAATTTTGAAGCTAATACTTAATTCCAAATTACATTTTCCCTGACCCTAGAATATACATTTTTAAAGTAAAAAACAAAAGGAAAAATCACTTTTTATAGTGTCAACCACTATAAATATGCCAAACAAAACAAAACAAAAGACTAGAAAGATGCCTGCAATTATTACAACAGGGATTCATTTAGGTTAGTAAAATTAGGTGGCTTTTTGAGGGGATTTTTTTCACTGAAACACAAGTGTACAATGTGATAATCTGATTTACGTAAGTGTTACATCGTGAATAACATGATCGAATTAATCCTTCACCACCTGAGCTGCACAATAGACCCCAGAACTTGTTCATCTCATAACTGAGAGCTTGTACCATTTGAGCAACACCTCCCCACCGTCACAGCTACCAGACCCCGGCAACGACCAGCCTTCTGTCAGCTCCTTTAAAGTTGAATTTTTTTAGCCTCCATATTTAAGTAAGATCATATTGCAGTTGTCTTTCTGGAACTAGCTTATTTCATGTAGCATAAAATCTTTTCCTTCCTTTTTTGTCTTAATTTATTTCTTTTTTTAATGTACATATTAATGCATGTATGGAAGCGTCCCTAATTCTATATGAAATCAGCGCATTGTACCCCATTAATGCTTAATTTATTTCATGTGCATGCGTGCGCGTTTGTGCACATGTGCCTGCCCACATCTCATTTCTTTATCCATTTGTCTGCTGATGGACACTTACATCGTTTTCATGTCTTTGCTATTCTGAATGACACTGTGATAAATATGTGGGTGGAGATAGCCTTTGAGGTACAGATTTCATTTTCTTTTTTTTTTTTTTTTTTTTTTTTAGAGACAGAGTCTCACTGTACCGCCCTCGGGTAGAGTGCCGTGGCGTCACACAGCTCACAGCAACCTCTAACTCTTTTTTTTTTTTTTTTTTTTTTTTTTTAATTTTTTTATTAAATCATAAGTGTATACAATGATATGATTATGGGGCATCATACACTCACTTCATAAACCATTTGACACATTTTTATCCCAGTGGTTAACATAGCCTTTCCGGCGTTATCTCAGTTACTGTGCCAAAACATTTATATTCTACATTTACCAAGTTTCGCAAATACCCCTGTAATATGCACCACAGGTGTGATCCCACCGATTCCCCTCCCTCTACCCACCCCCCCCTTTCCCACTTCCCCCTATTGTTAAGTTGTAGTTGGGTTATAGCTTTCATGTGAGAGTCCCAAATTAGTTTCATAGTAGGGCTGTGTACATTGGATATTTTTTCTTCCATTCTTGGGATACTTTACTAAGAAGAATATGTTTCTGCTGGGCATATACCCAGAAGACCAAAAATCACAACATAACAAAGATATTTGTACCAGAATGTTTATTGCAGCCCAATTCATAATTGCTAAGTCATGGAAAAAGCCGAAGTGCCCATCGATCCACGAATGGATTAATAAATTGTGGTATATGTATACCATGGAATACTATGCAGCCTTAAAGAAAGATGGAGACTTTACCTCTTTCATGTTTACATGGATGGAGCTGCAACCTCTAACTCTTGGGCTTGCGCGATTCTCTTGCCTCAGCCTCCCGAGCAGCTGGGACTACAGGCGCCGCCACAACGCCCGGCTATTTTTTTGTTGCAGTGTGGCCAGGGCTGGGTTTGAACCCGCCACCCTCGGCATATGGGGCTGGCGCCCTACTCACTGAGCCACAGGCGCCGCCCAGATTTTATTTTCTTTAGCTATATTTTCGGAAATGGGATAGTTGCATTATATGGTGGTGTTACTTTTAATTTTCTGAAGAACATATGTTTGATGTATTTTTAAATGCAGAAGTATATTTTCTAATGATTTTATTTTAGCTCCATCTGTATTATTTAAATGAAATCTGACTAAATTTCTGATATTTGTTCGCATAGAATTTTCATATAATGAGTAAAGACTGGAATTTGTGCTGGTACTGACTGATATTACTAAAATCAAGACTATCCAACATGAATTTGAATATAAACAAAATAGTTGGATTTGGGACTAATTGTTTTATTGCCCTAAATCAAAATGACATGAAAAAAATTGACTTGTTACACAAGTGTCACAGTTAATATTATTAAATACCATACTTTTATAAAGGATTCATTTGATTATGCTAAACATGCATAACAATATATCCAAAATGATTTCCTGTGTAATATAAAGTATATCGTTGGGTTTCTAAGATTCTATGTGGATAAGAAAAACTTCAGTAGGTAAATGTTTTTAAATGCTAAAATGCAGTCAGATACTACTTCCTATATCATTATTTATTTTCCTGAAATGTAAACGTAGATGGTGTTAAATCAATGGCTGTGACACAATTTGCTCCCACATTTTCATGAACTTTAAATCATATAAGATAAACACTTGACATTTAATGAAGGTATGTTATTCTGTTTCTGGAAGAATAGAACAGCAGTATGTTTCATGTTGACGTACAGCTCAGAGACACATCGCTTACTGACAGGGATAAGGTCACCTGTCATAAATTGTATTTTCCAGCTAAAAATTGATATGCAAGCAGCAAAAAAGTAAAACTATTTAAAATTTTAGGTGTGTGATAGAGATACGACCTTTTCATCCCCTGGGTTATACAAATATATACAATCCTGAAATTACTTTCTATGTTCTCAAACCATAGTACTGTTTTAAAATACAACTTCTAACTCATCTCATTATGATGGCTACATTGTATTTTGATTCTTTTGCTAGACTAAATGCATTTTGCTTTTCATTTACGATAGTTGAGATATTAGGCAAAAAACCTTTAATCTGAAAAAGATGTAACTTCAGTTATAGACAAAGATACATTTAGAAATTTTATTTTTCAAAATCATCCAAAGAAAAATATTCATAGTAAAACTTGCAGAATAGGAGTAATAAAAATATGATAAAAAGGCAGAAAACAGTACTGTAAAACTGAACATGCAGTATAACTTTTCAGTAATAACATTTTGCAGTAATAATTTCGAAAACATTCCTATATTTGTTTTATCTTTATTTACATATATCTCATTGTGACAAACTGTATCTAGGATCCAAAATTGAGGGAACGTGTTTATAATTATTTTCTTTGATGTGATATTATGAATTTTTAAACTTTTATTTGTGTTAGGTTTTGTTTAGTAAGAAAGTATTGTGTTCAAAATATGCAATGACACTCCAATACGAATTATAAATGGATCAATTTAAGATTATGAAAGGTTGTAGTTGATTTTTAATAATTTTTCACTACCTGTACTTTAAATTTCCTTCCTTCCTTCCTTCCTTCCTTCCTTCCTTCCTTCCTTCCTTCCTTCCTTCCTTCCTTCCTTCCTTCCTTCCTTTCTTTCTTTCTTTCTTTCTTTCTAAATCGCCTTGAGACATACATAAGACAAGAGTGAGATAATTGTACTGGGAATTCAAAATCCCCAATTGGTGTTTTAAGTCAGTTATATTTTGAGTGGTCTTTACTATCTCTTAGATTTATAGAGATTGGCTATAAAGGCAAAGAGATCATAATGCAAAATCTCAATTTTTTTGCAATTATTTTGTATTTTTCAAAGCCATTTTTGTGATAATAAATCATAAGTTCATTGTGAATTTTTACACTTGATCTTAGCCAAAAGGCCGAGAAGCGATTCATTGTGAATTTTTAATATAAAAATATAAGGAAGAAGAAATCAGCCATGATCTCACTATTTATAGATTAATACTGGTAGTAATCCCTTGAACTTCCTCCTTTTCTGGTGCAAATATATTCTTTAAAAATAAAATGGAATCCTGAACTCAGGAATCTGACTATACTTGTAATACATGCTCAGAAAAATGTGTCTAACTAATGAAATGAAGTTTTGCATATTCCTGATCTCTCTAAAAATACGTTCTAATAGATTTCCTTATGTTTTTAAATATTCTTCACAACTGTCATTTTTAAGGGAATATTCCTTCTTTACTCCTTCCATTCTACTAACAGAGAAACCATTATCAATTGTTCAGTGAGCCCCTTTGTCACCCTGCTTTCAGACACAAGTTCAAGCAACCCAGTGTTCGATGTCTGAAGCTGGAGAATTTGCTGATGGGTCATGTATGTGGGAAGTTCAGAGCCACGTCATGTTAGGACATAGACTTGTCAAGGCTCTAGCTCAGCTTCTATGTGTTATTCCATTTCCATCCTTGGTCTGTTCTGTTTATAACAGTAAAAATGCAGAAGCATCACCACATTACTTTGGCTTCCAGAGCAGGAGAACTTCTCCAGCCCTTAAAAAGTAGAATAGTGGTGACCAGAGCCTAGGTGGACTGAGTATTCAGAAAATGGTCAAAGAATACAAACTTTCTGTTAGACAGAGGAAGAAGTGCTAGAGATATACTGTACAACGAACCTCTAGTTGATGATAATGTATTGTGTACTTCAAAATTGCTACAAAGGTAGGGTTTAAGTGTTCTCACCACAGGAAAATAGGTGCGTGAAGTAATTCTTATGTTAATTAGCTTGAGTTAGCCATCTTGAAGTGTATACATATTTCAAAGCATCATGATGGATAATATAACCATGTATCATTTTTATTTGTCTATTTACAATAATCATAACTTTTAAAAGAGATTACAAACTCCAATTTTAGAATGCCAAGGTCCTGCCTTTACACAGCCTGACAATCGGGATTTAGAAAGGAAGCCACTTCCTAAGACAGAAATTGCCTTCTTATCCCAGGAATTGTTTTGCCTAGGAAGATAACTTTGAAAACCAGTAACTAACATCACTGTTCACTGATAGATTACTCAAGCTACTCCATTGTCAAGGAAATATTTTTCTTTTTTTCCATTTGGACAAACGGCCTCTCTCTCAGGGTAGTAGTTAACTCACTTGAGCAAACTATGCACCTATGAAAACATAGTTCATTGTCAAGGCTTGATTAAAGTTTCTCACTTCCCTCTGCACATTGACCTTAAATTGTTACATCACAAGCTTTGTTGAGTGCCACTCAGATTTTTGTATCAAAAGAACTGTTTTAAACCACTAGAGCCCAGATCATGAAACCTTTTTCTGACTTTTCTTTACTCTAATGCTACAATGGCTCCGTCAACGTGCTCCCCTCCTTTGTACTATGGGAGAGAACTCAGCGGTCATAGTCTCTTTTGCAAATTGTGCAACTTTTTTGCATGATCTTTTGCAAATTGTGAACTGGCATCTTTGATTAAGCCAGGTCCAAGGATTCAACGCACAGAGCACTCAGCATTTCTGTTCTAACCTAAACTTCTCTCTCTGACAGGGAGCATGGGATTATCCTTAAAAACTACAGCATTTTTTTTTTTTTTAATTCTCAATTGCATTAGAGTTGTACCACCAATCACATAGTGAAATTAGGTGAATATTGAAAGGGAAGCATCTGTGTGCGGAGCTGAATGCCAACATCAATCCTGAATGGCATCTTACTGAAATGGTCTTCTAACTCATTTGTAAAAAAGATTTTAGATGTGTAAATTCCACACTGTATTAGTTGGTTGATTTACACTCAGTCATCAAAGTATTGTTTTGAAATAGAAAAAGTTCCATGGAATTTTTTTTTCTAGTAATCTTTTCTTCAAACTAGGAACTCATATATTTGCCAAAAAATAAATTGCATTCTATCCTTGAAAGCATTGAATCCATTCGACACACTAAATGCACAGGTTTGAGTGGAGGCCAAATGTAGCAGACTGTTCTTACTCATCCTTGCGGTTTAAGCTGGTGAACGTGTGACCTAATATACACTATATGGTTTTAGAATTGTACCAAAATGTGTTAGAAAACAACAACTACCCTTCAATATTTGCATATAAAAATTTGATAGCATTTTAAACTTAATGTATTTTGAAGCATGTAGATTGTTTCTAAATGCTATTTTATCTTACTGCTACAACCATATGACCATATTGTTACATGTCAGAAATGTAAGAAACTTTTAAAATGGCAAAACGATTGAACATCTTCTTTGATCTTCCCTGTCTTTTGTTGAACACATTTTTAGAACAGTAAAATTTCAGTACAAATTTTTAGAACATGAACCCAGTTCATGAGGAAAATGCTGGACTGGTAACGTGATTCCTGGTGCTGTCTTCGTCCACCAACATGTGAGAGAAAGCACACAGTTGATCACATTATTGGAATAACATTCAGTCTAGAAGTAGTCACTTCATCTAAAATCTACCATCTTCTGGGGATAATTTTGTATCTCTTGGTGGAGACCTAACCCCTGCCCTAAATGAACTCATGATTTACCCTTCGGAAGCCAAATCTCAGCATGTTAGAAGTGAAAGGAGAGAGAAATAAATACGCAGCGTGCTTTTCTTAAGATATAAAAACCTATCTAATCAAGGAGAAAAATAAAATATTAAAATATGAGGACAGAAGGAAATTTTAGACACGTTCCTGCAGAACCAACCCTTGCACATTCACGGATGAGTAAAGGGAAACCAGAGGGAAGAACGTTTGTGTGCGGGGATCCGATTGTGAATATTTCATGGCAGATGTAAAGGCGTGAAAAAACCCCAGATGCATTATTTCTTGTCTATGACTTCTCTGTTAAACTTCAGCCCTGTGTGAACCTGTTAGGTTAAATCATCTAAAAACCTTTGTATACAGGCTTTAAAGTTGTCTTCCACAAACATTTACTTTGTGAGAATATTATCTATGTCTTTTGGCCACAGAAGACCGGGAAGAAAATTCAACAGCCTCAGCTCCTAAGTGAAGTTTATGTCTTGCCCAGGGAGACAGACTAAGACGGCAAGCCCCAAACAATGCTAGAAAGTTTCTGTCTGTTATTCTAGGGTTGATTGCTGTGTTCTGTATGGAATGAAGTAAGGAACAGTGGTTTAAATCAGAGTGAATGCGTTATCTTATAAATAACAAACTCTGAAGATCTCTTTCTATTAGACTTTGGAGAAATTAGCTAAAAAGAACAGTATGAGTCAATGTTCAGAAAAGTTCACCTTCACCCTGCCTCCCAATGTTTAGGGTAAAATATATTAGATTCAATATAGATTCTGTACTTATGTAAAAAATACTATATTTTAGCAACCCAATTACAAGGAGAAGAGCTCTTTAGATCTGAAATTGCCTGTAGTCATGTGCACACACACATACATACACTCATCAAATAAACTTCACATGATTATTACCAAGAAAGATTGGAAATGTTAACTATGTCTAAAGCAAAACATGACAAAATATTCAAAATTACTCCAAGACTATATATTCAACATACTTATGAAACATTATGCTGGTATCGAAATTAGGGAGTTTTCTTAAAATAAAATATACCAATTCTGAAAGTTAAAGTTAAAAAAGCTGTAAGTTTTCAAATGATCAAAAATGGTACAAAACATTAACTGGATAATTTTAGAGAATAAAAATCATAATTTGTATATTTAATATTAATATTTTTTCTCTAAACTCTATATATTTTAACTATTGGAATAATTCTTAAAAGCATGTACATATACTGAGGGTGCCAAAAAATGTATACACATTTTAAGAAAGGGAAAATATATTAAAATTGTAATAATCTATACTGATCACGTTTGTTATCTTGTATACTGACTCTTGTATTTCTTACAATGGCAGAAGTCAAACAGGACTTGCGTATTGCAATTTTAATGTATTTTTGTCTTTCTTGAGATTTGCCTATATTTTTTGGCACCCTCTGTGTCTATGTTATGAGCAGGAAGATCATGTTAATGTGAAAGTATACACGTCTTTTTATACAAACACACATATACACACATATATTTAGGAGGGAGATATTTTGCTCATATGATTTCATAGAAAATTTACAAAATAGCATATCACGTAGGTTGTATTGGTATATACCTGTAATGCCAGAGCTAGGAATTTATTCACCTTGCAATGAAACACATTACTTGGTTAGTTGTATATGAATTCTTCTTCCTGATGCATTATTATGAATTATTATTATTATTATGCGACTGCATTATTTTAATACAGAATGTTCCCTTTCTCAATTACAAAAAAAAGTTTTTTTAAACATGGCTTAATTGAAAGAAATGAATATAGGTATAAGAAAATGTCATTCATGTGATATTGGAAAATAAATCTATTGCAGATCATTCCCCCCAACCCCCTGAAAATCAAGTCTGTTTGGCTAATACATGATGTTCACACATATTCTGAATGTGCCTCTCAGACCCGATATGTTGAAACTTAACAGCCACGGTGATAATTTGTATATTAAGAGGCAATGAAATCAAGAAAGTTGAGCATTCATGGGTGAGGTTAGCTTCCTTCTGAAAGGGCCAAAGGGAAAGCGTTTGTTCTCACTACACTGAGTCACCCACAGCCTTGGTGTCCTGTGGAGGAAGCAGCATCCAAGGCAGGTCTTGGACGCAGAGAGGGGGCAGAACCAGCACCCAGCCTGGCTCTCCCAGCCCACCCAAGTCTGGGACATAATCTCTCCTTTATGTATTTTCCAGTGGCAGATACTTTGTTAGAGCCTTACAAATGGACAGTGGATGAAGAAATCATGTTGTTCTTTTGATTTTTGAGCCCCTGGCAGAAGCTTGACTAAAGAAACAGGGTCGGGAAGGGCGACTGAACAGAACCAACCCAGCAGCGGGAGAGGCTTCCAAGCAAGTGTCTGGGAAAGGAAGGGAAACCACAGAAGCCTGTGTCCTCAAAATGAACACTGTCTCCTTTTCTACATGCGAAGAGTACTATAGCACAGATTTTATCATACTCTATCTTGTGTTTTCTTGTTTTTTTTTTTTTTTCTGGTGTTGCCTTTCCTCAGACAGAGATGAAGGGTCTTTCTCCAGAAGGTTCTCTACACATCCTTCAGGAATAAATCAGTATATCTCTAATTTCCCATGACTGAAATCTTCCAGTAAAAATGTGTACAAAACAAAAATTTAGTAAAACAAGTTATTTAAATGCTCTATGTGCCTCCTAATGGATAATGGACATAAATTAACACTACCTCTATAAATTAAACAGATGTAAACCAATTTTTTACCTACAAAGTAAGTGACATTTTCATACAAGGGTATTATTTCCTAATTGTAAATTTATGTAATTTTGTTCTTCAGTTGTTTAAACATTTCTCTGAAACATAATTTTGAGAATATATTTCAGATGAAAGCAAAGTTCTAGGTTTTTTTTTTTATTTTTTTATTTTAATTTTTTTTTTTTTTTGTAGAGACAGAGTTTCACTTCATTGCCCTCAGTAGAGTGCCATGGCGTCACACAGCTCACAGCAACCTCCAACTCCTGGGCTTAGGCGATTCTCCTGCCTCAGCCTCCCGAGTAGCTGGGACTACAGGCGCCCGCCACAATGCCCGGCTATTTTTCTGTTGCAGTTTGGCCAGGGCTGGGTCTGAACCCGCCACCCTCGGCATATGGGGCCGGCGCCCTGCTCACTGAGCCACAGGCGCCGCCCAAAGTTCTAGGTTTTTAAATAGCACTATTTAGTTTATTATATCTAGTAGTTCTTCATATTAACTATGTAATTGTTTTTATTAAAATAAGGCGGTATTTTCAAAAAAGTAGAGCATAGATAGTTTTATAATTTACTTCTTTTTCTACCAATATCCACACAATCATAAAGCTGATTTCAGAAAATCTCCTTTATTTCTCAGTGGGATTGTTTGACACATGAGTTTATCATTTCTCTGAATAAAATTTACCTAAACTTACTAGGGAAATCGTATCTGACAGACTCTTGAATAATGTCCTTAGTGTAAAAATAGGGGGGGATATTATATTTCTAGACTTTAGGTGCTGCCTCTGCCTGGCTAGGCTTTCTGGGATTTACCCCACATGTCAGCAAGTGACCAAATGCTGCTAATTACTCTAAAAGTGCCATCAAATGTAATTGGATAAAGATCTTTAATAATGACATTGGAAAAAATAATATTTTGGATTAGACCGTTTCATTCATTATTTATGTGGTTTCAAATCGATGATTCAGAAGAGCATCAACAACTTGTGTGTGTCGGTAAAATTCTGAGATACTCACGATCAAGGCATTTCCTTTTTCTCCTGTAAGTCAAGACTATAATAGGAATATTAAATGGGCAGGAGGACAGATAACTTTGGCTCACATGGTCCTGCAAATTGGCTTCATCATTACCCTTAATAACAGACTCTGTACGTTAATGAAAGATGTGGAAACAAGTGTCGGTATGTGTTTCACCCAGTTGAGAAGTCATTTTCATTTTTTAAAAATGCATCCAAAGTTTCATTTGGGAAGGACTTCCATAATTGGCTTCTGTTAATCGTTGCGGAGTTAAATATGACAGTGAAGGCAGAAAGGGACATTTTCATGGGAAATTAATTTTGTTTGGATTCTTTGGCAAGGGGATGATTAGAAAGAAAAGCCCAGCTGGAACAATGATTAAAAGGAACATTTCTTTTAAAAGATTTATAAGACAATTTGAAAATTTCTTGAAAAGGATAGAAAAAGTTAGGCAAAAATAAGACAAATCTTTAAAAAATGTGATATGTAGATTTCCATAATTTAAAATTATATTGAAAACATGGGCACGTTTTCCTCTTGGCATGAAAATCCCGACACAGTGTTAGCTGCTGGCCTGTTGAATAGTTGGCCTTCCCAGCACGATCCATTCTGTGCAATGTGTGTGCGGTGGCAAATGCTAACTATCACTACCAGGTGGCTATTGGCAATGCAAATTCTAAATCCTAACTTAGAGATGATTGGCTCTGGCTGGCGCTGAACAGCTGGGTTTCGAACCCTACACCTGTGGTGTAGCCAGCAGTGTAATTCCACAAGAATTTCCCAAAGCATATCGATCTTTCCCCAGTGTCATCCCCAGCCCAACGTCCCACAGCATCTAAGACCTCAAGTCTAGATAGGGTTAAAGACACCATCAGCTTGAATTAAAAAGTCATTCTTCCATAGAAGATGATTGTTAAAGAAAAAAATGTAAAATTATTAAAAATATGCATGAAATATATTTAGTAATTAAAACTGGTTTTGTCTGTGTTTGCCACACACGCTCCACATCCACTTTCATTCTGGCATTTGGCCTTTCCATTCTACTCAGATGATGCTCAAACTTTGCCAACAAGGTACACAGCAAAACTTCCCATGCTCCTCGCCCCCCTTAGCCTTCACCCTCCGAGATCAGTCCGTGTGTAACTCTACTGACCATCCCTTCTTCCTTGGAATGTTTTCCTCCCTAGCTTCTACCATGCTGAACTAGTCAACATTTGACACGTAAGTATATATATGTGTGTATGTATATGTCAGTTTTTATATAAATATACAGTATATGTATATTTTTGCCTTAGTAGATCATAACCTTAGTAACCCTGAGTCTATATTATAATATTTTTATACTCTGTGTTGTATGAATACATTGAATTAGAGAGGCTTCAGAGAACTAATGGGGGCATAAATTGAAGGAAACAATTGAGATGGAAACAAGGATGACAAAATAGACTGAAAGGTGGAGAGGAAAGTGCACAGGATGAACTTCTGAGCTTCGAGAAGACTGCTGCCCTCTGTCCGCCCAAATTAAGACATTTACACAGCACAGTTTCATCAGCAGCAGATACTTCCATTCACTAAGTAATTAATAAAATAGGAAACTGACTTACTACCAAACAGCAAGGAAATTACAAAGTCCGAGATATCTAGACAGAGACAGACTTACAGGCCTTAACTACAGGCCGTCACGGCACCGTGATTATGAGCTTTGAATTCAGTATCACTCTGACATTGGTATAAATGACATTTCAGCATCACCTTAGGTCTTCTGTCACCCACATACCTGGACCCTGAACTTCAATTTTCTCATACTAAATGGGAACAATAATAATACCCCCCTTAGTGTTTTTTATGTGCTTATTTAAAAGAAAATAAATATTTTGACACAATTATAACATAAGGTAGTTGATCAGGGAGTGATACTTGTTACTGAAATGTCAAAAGACGGCCTCTCTGCCAGCTGGTGCTGATCAAATCAAACAGCGCCTATCGCCTGGGAACTAATACATCATACTTTACTGAACCCACGCATTTCAGTCACTTTTGTCACACCCTTTATGTTCACCCAGACACCTCTGCACCAAGCACGTAGCTGCTGAGAGAATTTCAAAAGGAGTTGGTGCATAAGTATATTATAAGTCAGTACATAAAATAAGTGAATATAATAAGTGTCATAAACCGATTGGTTACACGTTTATAAAGTGTATTTATTATAGTAATAGTATTTATTATAGTGTTAATAATATAGTATTTATTATAGTAATATATATGATAAAATAAATATATCAATATATAACCTATATTGATGATTTTTAATGGGCATACATATCAATAAATATATAAGCATATAAATTATAAATTTTTAAACTAGTAATTGCTCATAAATTGTTGTCATCCCTATTTTTCTACTAACATTTTTCTAGAAGAAAATAAAATAGACTCATCATAACGCACAATAGTTTGAATTCTGTATACTGTGTTTAAAAATTTAATGCCAAAAAGTAGTTAGCCAGCCAGTTATTCTCTAGAGTATTCCAAAATTCCATTATCTTAAGTAGATCATTGCTAATTTTTCCACTATTTAATTTAAATTCCAATCAGAATGTCATGGCCAAACCAACCATTAAAATGTTTGTGAATGTAAAGTGTGGTTAGGTCTCAGAACTTATGAATGTTCCTGGAGGACAAGTCATCCTTTAGAAATATTACAAAGACGGAAGAGGCAAAATGAGCCTCTGATTAGGTCAATTAAACTACAGCTTTAAGTTAGTCTTTACAGTCAATAATTCTTTCATGGTTTGTCACCTTCATAGTGGGTTATGGAGATGATGGTCTTTTTTTATTATTATGAAATCATAGCTGTGTACATTCATGCAATCTTGGGGTACAATGTGCTGGTTTTATACACAATTTGAAATACTTTCATCAAACGAGTTAACATAGCCTTCATGGCATTTTCTTACTGTGTTCAGACATTTATATTCTATACTTTAGTAAATTTAACATGTACCCTTGTAAAATCCACCGTAAGCGCGGTCTCACCAGTTACCCTCCCTTCACCCATCCTCCGCCCTTCCCTCCCCTCGCTCTCCTCTTTCCCCTTCTTCTTGGGCTATAGTTGGGTTATAGCTTTCAAGCTATAATCGGTTTCATAGTAGGGCTGAGTACATTGGATACTTTTTCTTCCATTCTTTTTTTTTTTTATTAAATCATAGCTGTGTAAGAATATGTTCCAGCTCCATCCATGTAAACATGAAAGAGGTAAAGTGTCCATTTCATTTTTATTCTCAGCAACATTGCACACACACACACACACAGAGAAATCAAACTTTTAAAAATCCAACTATGATTTCAGAAGAAAGTGAGGATAGAATTATGTATTTATCCTGACAAAATGCTAGATTTCTCAACTTGCCTAGGACTTTTTTTATTTTAGAGAAGATACAAAATCTCAAGTCAGGTATAAAGTAAAAAAGTGATTCTCAGATGTTGACAGTTACACTTTTTTAAACGGCTGTAAATCTCAGCAAATAATTGTTAACACTTTTTAAGCATAGAGCCTGACATTTGTATCTTACAGCAAGGGTAGTGATGTGAAATAATGATTTATGACTCCAAATAAGGATTTTTTGTTGGAAAAATTCAGATACATTCAGCAGAATATCAGAGTTTTTACATCATTGTTGTCAGGACAAGTGGAGAAACCATATTTTTAGCTTTTTTTAATCTTCTACCTTTTTAAAATCGATTTGCTTGGCCTCTGGAGGTCATAATCACAACTACCCTGTTTCCCCGAAAATAAGACATCCTCCGAAAATAAGACCTACTTACAGGAAAGATAAAATAAGACCCCTGAAAATAAGACCTAGCGCATCTTTGGGAGCACACCTTAAAATAAGACATTGTCTTATTTTCGGGGAAACAGGGTACTATACCATTCATTTAAAAAACCTCATATAAATGTTTCCAACTGTAAAGGCGGCCTGTTTATAACATTTTTATCTGCTGTATGTGAAGTTACTATATCAGAATATGGAAAGTGGCAATTTATTAATTTTGTGCATGTCTTTATTCTTAACTTGTTTTTCTAAAATAATTTTTATTTCAAAATAGTATAGAATCTCCATAGTTGACGCCTCCTTCCATTGACCTGATTTTTATAGAGCAGACATGCACCAAATAAATGTGTCAGCACAGTAGGCCTAGTTTCTTATGGTGACCACCTCCATGTGTTGCCCAGTTTAGTGTAGTCTCTTGGGTGATCAATTTATAGAGGTTTGATGGTATTAAGGAGGTACACATACTTTTTTTACACGGAAGATTTGTGTAACCCTGAGGTTGGAGCTTTCAGTTTGATCATCAGAATAGTGTGCATCGTACCTAAGGGGTAAGTTTTAATCCCCCATCACCTTCCCTCCCTTGTAACTTCCAGCATCCTTCCTTCACTTTATGACCTTGTGAACCTATACTTCAGCTTGCCCTTATAAGCGAGAACATGTGTTTGTTTTCCCATCTGTTAGGACATTTCCCTTAGGATAATGGTTTCTAGTTCCCTCCAAGTTCACTTAGGATAATGATCTCTAGTTCTTTCCAAGTTGCTGCAAATCACATTATTTTATTCTTTTTGATGGCTGAGTAATAGTCCATGGTGTGTGTGTGTGTGTGTGTGTGTGTATATATATATATATATATATATATATATATATATATATATATATATATACCATATCTTCTTTATCTGCTTGTCAATTCATGGGCACATAAGTTGATTCCATATCTTTACAATTGTGAGTTGGGCTGTGTAAAATATTCAAGTACAAATGTGTGATTTTTTTTTTGAGACACAGTCTCACTATGTCGCCCTTGGTAAAGTGCCATGGCGTCACAGCTCACAGCAACCTCAAGGTTCTGGGTTTAAGCAATTCTCTTGTCTCAACCTCCCAAGTTGCTGGGACTACAGGTGCCCACCACAATGCCCGGCTATTTTTTGATTGTGGTTGTCACTGTTCTTCTGCAGGTCTGGGCTGGGTTTGAACCCACCAGCTCAGGTGTATGTGGCTGGTGCCCTAGCTGCTGAGCTATAGGCACCAAGACAGTACAAGTGTGCTATTGATCAAATGATTTCTTTTCCATTGTGTAGATACCCAGTAGTGGAATTTTTTGAACAAATTGTAGGGCTAGTTTTATTTTTTGGAGAAGTCTCCATATTGTTTTCCATACAGGTTGTACTAATTTGCAGTCCCACTAACAGCATAAAAGCATTCCTTTTCACTGCACCTATGTCCATATCCATTGCCTTTGGATTTCTCAATAATGGCCATTCTGATAGTGGTATACCATTTTGGTTTTCATTTGTACTTCCATGATGAATAGTGAGATGAACACTTTTTTTTTTTCATATGATTGTTGGGCTTTTGTATATCTTCTTTTGAAAAAACCATTTATGTCCTTTGGTGTAACTTGTTTCTTGTTGATTGTTGTGCTCTTTGTAGATTCTCGATTTATCTCTTTGCCATATGTATAGCTTGCAAATGTTTTATCCCGTTCTATAGGTGGTCTTCTCTGTTGAGTATTTGCCTTGCTGTGCAGAAACTTGTAGATTTAATTAAGCCTTATTCACTTATTTTTTGTTGTTGTCGATGTATTTACCTTTAGGGTCTGAATCATAAGCTCTTTGCCTGGGCTGATTGCTAAAATAATTATTCCTACATTTTCTTCCAAACTTGTATGTTTTCAGGTCCTACATTTAAATGCTTAATTCATGATCTGAGACTTTGCTTAATTTATTAATTCTATGAGGCTTTTGGTGGAGCCTTTCATGTTTCCTAGATACGAGATTATGTGTTCAGTGCACAGTAAGAGATGTCTGTCATTGACTTGGACGCCCTTTATTTTTTTTCTGTTACCTTTTTTGCTCCATCTAGGATGCCGGTGTTTTGTTGCACAGAAGTGTTGACAATGGGCACCCCTTTCTTGTCCCAGTTCTTAGTGGGAATGCTTTCAACTTTTCCCCATTCAGTAGGATGGATATGCAGAGAAGGCATGAAATAAAATCCATCACTGTTTTAGGATAAAAATCCTCAGCAAATTGGGCATAAAAGTAACATACTTCAAAAATAATAAAAGCTGTATATGGCAAACCCATAGCCAACATCATAACGAATGGGGAATAGTTCAGATTTTTAATTAGAGCTCTGTTATTTCAAGTAATGCTTTCTACTCTTGATGTATCTTCTAGAGGTAGTTTATCGAATTAAATTAGCTTTTCTTCTCTATTTCCAATTTATTCTAAGAGATACCCCAAATAAGCTGTAATATTTGCTAAGCATACTGGATTTACTACATGGCTTTATTAAGCATAATTTTGAAATTTTCATAATCTCTGAACACATGGAAATACATACGTACACATACACACATTTAAATTCACACACACACACACACACACATTTAAATTCACACACACACATATACACATTTAAATTCACTCCCCCTGCCACATACACACTGAATGTTTAATTGTAGGAAGCCTGTGTTACCATTCCCGATAGTAAATGAAGTGGTTGGATTCTTGTAATATAAAAACAAATCCTTTTTTCCCCAGATATCACTGAAAATTCCTGTGTGAGAGGAAATAATTCCTCTAAGCCATGCACACATCTTTCATTGATTTATACAGGAATATTTAATATAAATGGAAAATAATCTTTCATACAAGATGCAATGTATTTATGTTATAATCTTCCTTTATTTCATAGGGGACATAATATAAAGATTTTTTTTTAGAAGAAAATATATTATATTCTCTCCAAAATGTACAGAAATGTCCCAGAAAGTGATTCAAGAGATTAAATTGGAAGATTAAGTACTCCAGCACTCTTTCCTACATATTTGGCAAAGGTTCTTAGGTGTAAACATTGCCACAAAAGTTTTCTCAAGTCAAATGAAGCTGTCTGGGTCTTGTTTAGGATGCATAAGCATTTTCAGAACTAAACGGGCCTCAGGATGCTTTGCTAGTGCACGGTTCGTGCTGAGTCACTTGGTGGTAGGGAATGGCACGGATGTGGGGAGGAAGGAAAGAGAGCAAAGGGCAAGCTTCTTTCTCCACACTCTTTCTCAAAGTCTCTTTATCTCTTTCCCGAGGATAATTGACAGGCTCATGCACACTTTCTGACATTCTCTGCCTCAAGTACAAATGGCAGGTGCACAGCCTTCCCTTATATCTGCAAATACTCTTTCATTAAAACATTAAAAATAACCTTCCAGTGCACACTCTAGGAAGAGCATCTACTGAACACCAGAGCTATCTCTGTTCCAGGTTCTACTTTTTACTATGTGACCAACGCATTCTTCTGCTATCCAGACCGCTGCCTCTGACCTTGGAGAAGTAAGTGACCCCACTCCTCCAAACAGCAATTTTCAATATGGGATGATTCCCTACCCAGTCGACATTTGAGAGTATCTGGTGACCTTGGCATTTGCCTGTACTGGGAATGAGGGTCGGCCTTCCCAGCGGTGCCCTGTGCCTACTAGAAGGAGCGTCTGGTGGTACGAGAGCACCACTCGGCTTTCCGCACAGCTCAAGACAGCACACGCACAACTAAGAACTGCTGGGCTGCACATGTCCCCTGTGCCACAGTGTCAGCTGAATAGGATGTAAATGGCAAGAGGGTGTTAAGGAGCAAAGGTGGGAAAGGAGGAAGTCACGGCAGAGAAAAAGAGTTAGAAATGAGAAGAGAGAAGAACAGTCACCAAATACGTGCCAAATACCCGAACTAGCAAAACTTCCTTAAAACACTCTTCTGTGAATTCACAAGCATTTATAGTTCACATCCAGGTGTGCAGGCCCTGCGTTATGTAGCATGGCCAATGTACAAAGGTTCAACTTGCTTATTAGATATGAATAATCTCAATTAAACTATATTTAACTGAATTCTTTTTTTGTTTCCAGAATCTAAGCCTCTCACAAAACTGCTCATTCTGTGGAGTAAGCAGACAATATTCATGAGATAGGTCACAACTAATCATGATTTGAAACATAAAGCTTGAACAGTCAGCATTATTAAACACAACACCTGCTTTCAAGAGGACTATGCCTGTTTAGACAACAGATGAAAACGTGGCAGATAACGCAGGGTGTAGGATCCAGAAGAAAGTGATTTAAAATAGTCTCTGATTCAGCTGCATTTCGTACTGATTATTAAAATGTTAATTTGTGAACAAGTCATGGAAAATATATGATACATACATACATGTATAACTTTCAACTTGTGACTATATACCTTACAAATAAGATAGATACAGAGAAATAGATTTTGCTGGCATAGGATTCACATCATGAAAATTTGCATGTTATTGCACACAAATAAAATTACATTTTAAAAATAAATTGTGGTTCTGATTTGGTATACTCATTTTTAATTAGGGATTTTTGTATTCTTTTCCACGTGACTTCCACTAACTTCTTGATTAGGAAAAAATATTTCCCCATTTGTTTTCTTCTTTTTCCTTTTCATAATATTCAATTGTGGCAAGCCCCATGGACCACAGTCACTTGCAGAGCTTAGAACCTCAGAGGGAGCAAGATTTCAGGGAGAGACAGAGTGAGCATCTCTGAACCATCATGCCAAAGCCCATCTTCTTTTAAAATTTATTTACTAGGGCGGCGCCTGTGGCTCAGTGAGTAGGGCGCCAGCCCCATATGCTGAGGGTGGCGGGTTCAAACCCAGCCCCGGCCAAACTGCAACAAAAAATGAAATAGCTGGGCGTTGTGGCGGGCGCCTGTAGTCCCAGCTGCTCGGGAGGCTGAGACAAGAGAATCGCCTAAGCCCGAGTTAAGAGTTAGAGGTTGCTGTGAGCCATGTGACATCATGGCACTCTACTTGAGGGTGGTACAGTGAGACTCTGTCTCTACAAAAAAAAAAAAAAATTTACTAAAGAAGAGAGTCAGGAAGAGCTGGGGAAAAGAGGGAGGGAATGCCAGAACATTGGCCTCATATTAGCAATTATATTCTTATAATGATGGTAAAAGTTTATGTTTTCATTTTTACCAGATCATTTAATTTTTTATTGTAACATATTAATATGTGGCATATTAATAATCTCATTGAGCTATTTATTTTCCCATAAAAAGCAGCTTTTAATATAATACAGGGTAATTTGTCATTTATATATAAGCGAGTTTAATGTACTAGGAAAGGGCATTACATTCTCTTTAGTTTTAGGGTAAGAATAGTTGTATATTATTATAATACTTTAATTTAGCCTATGAAATATCAGTTTTCACTACAGCAAAACACTAAATGAGGAAAGGGTGTTACACTCTATCATGAATGGAATAGGAGGTTTTATTAAATTTAAGAACAATTGGATTTTTTATTTAGTTTACTTATTTATGAATGTACAATAAATGTTTTTGACACCTGTAAAATAGCTTTTATAGGCTTAAATAACCTTGGGGAATTGGATCCACAGAATATACTTTTTAGAGTTAGAAAATTGTGCACGGGCACTTTCTGCACACTAACTTTGAGTTCTTTAATGCTTAAGCCTTGCCCATAAGGCTTGTATATTTTTAGAAGAATTTGGAAGTGTGTAACATAATTCTTAAAATGTGAGAGTTCAATTTGCAATGATAATTTTGTGGCAAACTGGGTTTAAGTAGCAATACTGCTATTATTCTTAAAATTGTAAAGACTATGTGTTTTGTACATTTTGACATAAATAATAACTGTGTTTAAATATATTTCCATTTTCTGCAGAAAAAACAGGGTACAGAATAAATTGCTATTATATTTAGAAATGAATATTTCAAGGTTCCTTTTTAAATTAACCCAAAATGGGATGACTCAGTTCTGATGTCACAGAACTGTTTTCTATTAACTCATGATATAGTAATTGCCCTACCAGTTGAAGTCTTGAATACCATTTTTACGGTTTTCAAATTTTTGTTTTACTTTTGTGACATGTTCACCTGTTAAAATATGTTAAAAAATCTGCAAAGCATTCGTGTGTAATAAATTTTAACATAAAAATATCTAAATCTGGTTTTCAGTTGAAATCATTTGGTTAAATAACATCTCTGGAGACCAGGAAAGTCATCTCGGAGTTTTAAAAGTGCTAATTGGTAGACAAACATCCAGGGAGTTTTAGTTGCCAAGACTTGGAAGCAGCCAAAGAGTCTTTTGATACGCAAATGAGTGAACACATTTTAGTTTATCCATGTAATGGAATATTATTCAGCAACAAAAATAAATGAGTTATCAAACCATTAAGACATGAGGGAAAATTAAATGCAAATTGCTAGGTGAACAAAGATAGTCTGCCAAAGACACAACGTGATTCCAACTACCTGACATCTAGACAAGGCAAAAATATCTCGAGTCAGGAAAAGGATTGGTGGTCACGGGGGGTGGGGGGGTTCAGTGGAGAAGAGGAAGAGGTGAGTACGTGAAACAGAGGGGATTTTCAGGGGAGTGAAACTTTCTGGTCTGATACAGTCCTGGTGGGTACATGTCTTTGATTTTTATGTGTTTAATTCAGATTAATATGAGGGATATGCTGTGTTTCTCAGGTAAAGTTCCAGTAGCAGTTGTAGTTGGGGGTGAGCTGTACCCCCTTACACGGTGCCCACCAGGTGAGAGGCTCCCAGTCCCCACGGGGACATGTTTTATTCTCCATTCATCAAAACCAACGAATGCAGCTCAAAGAGTGAAACACACGTAAACTATGGACTTCAGTGAATAATAATGTGTTAACGTTGGCTCATCAGACATAGAAAATAAGCCACAATAACACAAGGTGGTGATAACGGGGGGTTCTGAAGGTGGCAGTGAGACGTACGTGGGACTTGTCTGTACTTCCTGATGAGTTTTTCTTTGAACTTAACACGTCTCTAAACCAAAAAATCTATTAACGTTTTTTAAAAGCCCTGCTTTGTACCGTTAAGAGATTATCCTCCAGAAGGGCCAATGACAATGCCTTTGTCGTTGCACTGACAGAAATGTCACTGCACAAGGATCGCTATGGCGCTGCTCTGCAGCTCAGACTGTTCGTACGCGAGTGACTGTGTGTGCACACGCGCACATCCAGGGAGACGTTCAAGTCCTTGCACCTGTTATCTGGGACCCGACACTGTCTGGACCACTAACGCAGGTGGAGATTCGTTATGTTACAACCTCATGAACATCTTTTTCCCCCTTTGTTTATCATTTTTCCTGCTATTTTTGTTTTCATCTGTATTTAAAAGTCAGTGTTATATGTGTAATCATAGACTATATTTTAGTTTATTATTTTGTAGCAGTGCTAAGCACCAACTCCTGTCTTCAAATAAAAAGCAAAATCAACCTTGAATGCTAAAAACAATGCAATTATGCAAACTATAGATTTTCTACATAAAAGGAAAATCTATTGGAAATAATTCAACTAATTATTATTGTAATATTTGGTTTGTGGCTAATATAAATTCTGAGAATTATTTACTTTTTTGCCATGTGAATCAAATATTATTCTATTATTTTTATCGCAAATTGCATTCTTTAGAATTAAAATGCATTGAGGCATTTTCTTTATTCTGCTGCAAGCAAAAAATGTGTTTATACTACTTATATTGAATTGCATTGATAATTAAAGCAATGATTTTGATTCTGATAAGCAATCTTCCAAAATAGTGAATTATTTTTATTAAAGAAAATTAAATTGTCATTTTTCTCATGTGAAAAGTCGCTTATGGATAAATAAGATGGAAAAACAAATTTCCATCATTTACTAACAAAATATAATAAAATACTTTGACATGATGCATTTCCTGTATCTGTATCACTTACATTTTTATGCTTTAGAATTTGCTTCTGGTTGATTTATTTTAGTTAATAATTTGTGGAAAATTAAATTGTGTTATATGTACACCCTGGAATATTATGCACCCTTAAAGAAAGATGGAGACTTTACCTCTGTTTACATGGATGGAGCTGGAACATATTCTTCTTGGTAAAGTATCTCAAGAATGGAAGAAAAGGTATCCAATGTACTCAGCCCTACTATGAAACTAATTTATGGCTTTCACATGAAAGCTATAACCCAGTTATAACCTAAGAATAGGGGGAAGGGGAAAAGGGTGGGGAGGGAGGGGGGAGGATGGGCAGAGGAAGGGTGATAGGTGGGATTACACCTGCGGTGCATCTTACAAGGGTACATGTGAAACTTACTAAATGTAGAATATAAATGTCTTAACACAATAACTAAGAAAATGCCAGGAAGACTGTGTTAACCAGTGTGATGAAAATGTGTCAACTGATCTATAAAACCAGTGTATGGTGCCCCATGATTTCATTAATGTACACAGCTATGATTTAATAATAAAAAAGCAAAAAAAAGAATAATTTGTGGAAAATATCATGAATAGAATTTTCGCCATGGAATAATAACAATGTTTCCTTCTTGGTTTGGCTTTCTATTAGTTATCTCGGAATGACTGAAAAAATAAATATAAACTGAGCCCTAACATGGAAAGGGACGATGATGATTTGAAGATGCTAGCAGTATTACAATACTATCATTCAAAAACTCATGGCAACATATCTTACTGTAGTGAGATACGAATTTTTATTCCTTTAAACATGATTCTGTAAGACTCTCTGTTACATCTAATATTTTCTACCAATTTTTTTTTTTTAGTTTATGTTTGGTAAAATTGCAAAATACAATATAGATGATCTTCTATAATTATTTCTTGGACCTGTAAAATCTAATGTTGGTATATTTAGGAAGGGGTGTTGGACCAGTTGTTTCTCTAGTGAGTATGCCCGCTGCGTGTGTGTGTGTGTGTGTGTGTGTGTGTGTGTGTGTCACAATTTTAAAAGTGGAGCCTGACTGATGTTGGAGCCAGCCAGTGTGATATTTATTCCCTACCTCTTTCTCTCTGCCCCCGCCCAAGACACCAAGACAGCATGAGCATAGGTATCAGAATGAACAAATGTTCTGTCCGAAATGTTCTTTGAAGGTTTTCTTCTACATTTTAGGTCTGTGATACTAGGTGAGAAGGTAAGTCCCTTTAACTTTCTGAGACTCAAGTTCCTTTTATATAAAATGACTCTTGTAATACCTTATCTATATCACAGAATCAAGCAAGTCTGAATGGAATACTAGAAAAATATGTCACAAATCTCTAATATATGTCTTAAAGATAAGTCATTCTTCCTAATCTGTATAGCTGGCTACCTAGTGTCACTACTGTTACAGCCGCCCACCTCTGACTGCCCCCAGGAAAGAGGCATCCTAGTGGGCAGCCTGAGATGACAGGTGGCTGGCTGAGCACGTGAGGAGTAAATAGGATGGACAGAACCTCTGGTCGTGGACAGTACTGAGATCAGGGAGTAAGGGGAACAGGTGATGGTGTCTCCGGGATAAGGACCGAAATTTAAGACAATGTGTGAGATCTACAAAATACTTTGAGGAATGACGTGGCAGAGGCTGGTGCTTTCTAAGAGCGTATGCTGGACAGAGACAGCAGTGGCTCACATTACAGAAAACAAACTTTGAAATTGGAGTGAGTCCGAGAACTTAGACTAGAACTAAATTATCAAGATAGAGATTGCCAACTGAGAAAAGTCAAACGTCTATTTACCGTAAAAATTAATATTCATTTTAAGCTTCTAATATTTTCTTCCATAAATCTAAAATAGAGATTGCCAACAGAGAAAAGTCAAACATCTATTTACTGTAAAAATTAATATTCATTTTAAGCTTCTAATGTTTTCTTCCTTCTATAGGACCCTCATAACATAACATAAATAATAAAGTGCTTAACTGTTATATTAAATTTGTGTATAACCGTGGCTGCTTCTAAGACATGAATGACAGAGATAACTGCAGAACTCACACACACAGAGTGTCTATTGTCACCTTTCCGTTTGCTTTGCAAGAGGAAAGCAGGTTTCGTTGGTTTTAAAAATATGGCTTAGTTTTAAAAATTATTTAAAAACAATAAGTGGGTGGAAGCAAAAAAGTACTATTCATATATATATATCTAATTTATTTCTAGTCCAATTATATTCACTTGAACATCTGTTATCTATGTTTAATAATGATCAGAGGTATACCCGAAAGAATTAACAGAGTAATTTAGAAGAATCATGACTTTTTCTATACCATCTTTTAAAAATGTTTATTGAATTTTTTAATAGCCATTAGGTCATAAAGCAAAATTATTTCTTTAGCTAAAATGATCCAAAGCAAAACATTTAATGTTTCTAGACAAATAATATCTAGACTTTGAGTTCAGTAAAATGCTAGGGAAATAGTAACTGCTTTGTCTATAAAATGATTTCTAAAGTACAAACCCGTCTCTGGGCAAATACGAAGGAGAAAGAAATTTATTTACTGGAACTATACCAACTTAACATACCTAAGTCCTGGAGAACATGAACCTCATATAACTATCACAGTCAAAATACCCAATAAAAATAGTAAATAAATTGATTTAAGAGAAGTTAGAGAAAAATACAATGATTTATATTTCAAAAACCAGACTTAGCCCTGTATCAAGAATATACTGCTGAAAGAGTTTTATTCAACGATACTAAAACAGAAAAAATAAAAAAAATTATGTTTATTCAATAAAAATAAAATAATTTTATTTTAGGCACAATTTTAGTAAGTTTTTACCTGAGCCCTATTGAAAAAATCCTATAATTTAATAGATCATGGATATGCAGCAATATGGTATATACGTGCATGTATTTTTGTTTCTGGAATGTACATTGGAAAAAAAAATTATGCTCAGTACACTAAGCATAAAAGATCTGTTTTACAGGAATTACCTCAATACAATTTTTCAACAAAGCAAAATACTCATGGAAGAATAAAGATGATATATCTTATTTTGCATTTTATGGTAGTTTTTTTTTTATAACTTTAGCACAATCGATTTTATGATTTAATTTACTTACTTTGTAATCTGATACTAATTTTAATTTAGGCACATTTTCCTGGGGGTAAATTTCTTCTGATAGGCAGCCAATATATATCATTCTAAAACTTATTTTTGGTTATTTATTTCACCCAGTTAGAGCAAGGTTATAGTGAAGTATAGAGAAGCTACAGAAAGGTAAATTGTAAAATAAGAATTTTTCCTGCTTTTAGGAGAACACAGCTATAGATTCCCAAACCTAAACATTTTGCAAATACATAAAATAGTTCCAAGGCACGATGGGAGTCCTTTAGCATTAAGAGTGATGTGAAATGGGTACTCGGCTCTATAATAACACTATTTTGTGTCTGTGTAGGAGGAAACTTAGAAAGACCAGGATTTTCAGCGATAGCTGCCCAAACATTTTCTTCAATGTGATGCTGCTACTTTACTGAAAGACGGAGTCTGTTCCTCTTCTTGAATCTGACGTGGGTAAATAAGATGCTTTACCAGTGGAACGTGGCCGAAGGGATGCTATGTAAATCCTCGGCTCAGGTCTCATGAAGCCTTGTGTGATTTTCCTTTCTCTACCTCAGAACACTCCCCTGAAACCACTGAGGGAAGAAGCAGGGCTAGCCTCCTGCAGATGAGGGGCCAGGTGGAAGGAACCTGGAGTGCCGGGAGGAGCGACCTGGCAAGTGGGAGAGGCACGGTGGGCTTCAGGCTCAATCACCTGGCGACTGCAGGCCTAAAACCAGGCAGAAGCAGCGTGAAACAGCTCACTGAATGCTGAAATTTGCTAAGCATTTATATTTCAAAGTAGTACAGATTGGGGTATATTTGTATGCAGCAGCAGCTAACAGAAACACCTAATCCTAATAGATTGACTTCACTTAAATTGATCCAGTTGAAAATAATGAATGTAGAAGATATTAAATATCATACATTGATATTTTGACTTGCCATGGTTTTGCACTTTCTAAAACATGTATTATTCATATATTGACATGTCTCTTGGGTGGAAGATATGTGTGTGTGTGCATCTGTGTATACGTGTATCTGTGTATTCATTTAATCCTAGACTATGTAGGAAAATAGCTGTTCTGTTTTTTTAAAATTTTATGGCTATATCACGTATTTATACTTGAAATGATTTACTTCTTGGCTTTTCCATAAATATTGACCTTTTCTGAAGCTAAAGGTTTGTTTGTGACCTGCCTAAAACTTTCTGACCAGAGGCCATCCATGCTTGGCACGGTGAACCAAGGGCTGTCATCAGACACACTTGAGTCGTTCCCATTGCCTTCAACTAAGGCCTTAATTAGCCAAAGGCATATTTGTAGTTTATTAAATTGGCCTTTTGACCAGCTCAAAATCAGTGAGCCAAAATGCTAGATAATTGACAAGGCAGCCTCAGAAGTCATTCTTTGACATGAAGTTAGTAAAGAAAGAATACTACAGGGAAATCCTTCAGACATGCATGGGGTAGTCACCATCAGGTTCATCCCAAAAGACTGTTCACAGGCAGACACCAGTAACATGTTACTGTGTTTAACACTTTGAATATGCGATTTTCATCATGCACCATACTTCACTCTAACTTAGAATACTTTCAAGAACCAGAGGACAAATACAACTGATTTTCTTCCATTGATAGACCATCATGAGCACACAGAACACCACACATAGACTAAGCCTGAAATCTAAAGACCTCCTGGCTGGGGTGGAGGCAAGTGAGAAACATTTACCTTGCCCTTTGGTCTTTTGCTTGATAATGAGCTTAGCATCATGTTCAAAGTACTCAATTGGACTCAGGTTTCTAAATAAGACACTATTGTAGACATTCTCGGAGTCTGGCCCATATGTTTGTGACATTTTCACAAGTGGCTATTCTTTTGAAACTTGATTCAACTTGAACATCAAGTTTTAACTTTCCATGTATACTTTGGTGCAAATCCTTTTTCTTTAACAGAAGGACATATGTTTTCTCCTTGGCACAAATAAATTACCTTATGATTAAAATCAAAACAAAATTTTCCTGTTGTGATCATTAGTTAGGAATTGAATACTATTAAAATGTTTTTGACCAGATTGGCATTTTAAAATTATTTCCATTTTCAAAATGTTATACACTGAACATAGGCCAAGATACTACCCACTGGGTCATACTTTAATAATTAAGAGATCTGATGTGGTTGTAGATTTGATTAGGCTTTTGATGCAATTAAAGTTTTATTCTGTTTTCAAACTTTGTTTCCACAAGTCTCCATTTTATTGTTGAAAATGTTAAACTTCACATACTCTGAGAGTAGGACTCATTCTGAAAATTTGATCATGATGATAATAAGTGGGCTATTTTCTTGTTTTTCTGAATAGAATATTTTTACTGAAGATGGTGAAAACAGTGATGATGAATAAAATCCATTGTTGGAAGACATATAGGGAACACTTTTATTTTTCACAGAAAAAGACAATGGAGTCATATCAGAGAAAATTTTCCCTTATAATTAAGTGACACCATTTTAGTTATTGGAGACTAACTAGACTATAAGCTTGAGCTTTGGGGGTGATAGAACTAAATTTCAATTAAAAACAAGATTGAATTCTATTTAGTTGAATTCAACGTGGTCTAAAAGATACCGACTGAATGTACTGACTTCCAGAAGAAGCTACAAGGATACATTAAATAATGCATTGTTTTCACAGCCCAGTACTCCTGAAAAAATGGGGAAAGTGAACTACATAGTTTCAGAAGCTTATGTTCCCAATTAATGTATTATTTGTCCATTTTGAAAATATCTATTTATTACAGACTATTTTATCACACCTAGTTTTTAATAAGCTTGGTATTTAAGAAGGGACAACTCCCCCCCAAAACATGGTGTAATTTAAGAAATGATTGCCAATTTATATAGTTAATTAATATTATAAAAGGGATAGTAAGACTGGTTCATTTTTCCATCAACTTTTACTTCATGAAATTTCTTTAATCTACATTAAATTTATTTGGTCTATAAGGTGTGAAAAATAATTATCTAATTACTATGATATATAAAATATTAATTTTATTTTCCAAATAATTAGTGTCTTTTAAAGCACCAAGGTATACAACATATTCAATGCTGATTTTGTTTTTCAAAGTCTCACCAAAATATTCTTTGACAACAGCTGTTTCAGTTTTTTTTAACTATTGAGACTAACAATAGTTGTGTAAAAATGTATAGGTATAGAAAATATTCATTGTTTCCCTAGTAGTAGAAAATAATGTATTATTATACCATTGAGTCATAAGAAGCAGGACTTTTTCAAGAGTGTTCCTACTGATCATTTCAGAATGGTCTAAAAATATTGTATGTTTTTCAAGTTTATTTAATTACGATGAAAATTCATTCTCATTCCAATGGTTTTTAAACAGAATCTATAAATATACATATATATACTCTTATATTATCATGTCCATATCCATGTCATTATCTTATGTGTGTGTGTGTAAATCTATAACTTTTAACATTTTTTTATATAGCTAATGTCCCTGAAAGATTTTGGGAATATGGGGAAAGCAGAAAACAAGTTCAAATTGTTACCATATTCTGTCACACGACTCAAATATATCCAATTCCATAGCTCCATGTCCTCATGTCTCCTGCCTTCCGCTGCGGATCCAACCTCCATTTCATGCGGTGTGTGGACAGTGCCACTCGGCCGTGGAGAAGCAACTTCTCTCTACTCTGAACTACTCTTAGCATTTAATCCATATTCATTAAGGACATTCATGCTTATTTTCCTGGCATTGAATTTTGGTACCAGTTCATTTACCCACCAGTGAATTCGCTTAACAACCTGGATCTCTAATTACACGTACCTCAGTACCTCAAACAAGTTTTAAACAAAATATGTTGGTATAATTGTTGTTACATACATCACAAAATCCATATAATAGAGGTTCCATCTTTACATTCAGGCCAAGAGAACTAATGCACCAAAAAGTTTTGTGCTTTACGTTGGGATATGAAAGGCTAGGTTTAACAACATAAGTGTAATTTGCAATCAATGTTCTCAGCACAGATTCATTAGTAGAACTCCACCCAGAAGATATATGCTATATAATTAAATTTGAAAGAATACTTTGTTGTTTAAATACAAAGCAAAAGAAAATATAATCTGCCATTTGAAATTTGTTAACTTGTGGTCTGGATATAGGTTTTCTGACCAATCTGAATTGATGTGGATTATCTAACCTCAATCTCAATATTTTATCTAAACTTTATCTTGTTATTGTCAAAAAAGGCATAATATTATTAAACTGCAATTTTTATATATCATTTCACTATATTTTAAGTGAATTATTAATTATCAATGGAACGATTCAGTATTTTGTAGAAAAATTCAAGGTCACCCTACAAATTCAATAAATGATAAAAATTTAATTATGCATCTCTACGGACAAATACTCAGTTTCAAATCAGTAATTTTGGTGACATAAATCACTGGAAATTTCCAAAATAATGTGTTAGTACCCTGAAACTGTCAGTAACTTTCAAAACAAGTCCCACTTGTGTTATTATGGGGTAGCCGCAAAAACAGATGGATTCTGGTAAGCTACAATTTGACATCGTAATGGCCTTAAAAAAAATGCCAAACTCTCCTTACGAGCCAACAAATAGAATTTTTAAAAAAAGGACATAAGAATCAAAAACTTTTGGCATGTTTCCTTGTCCAAGGCCTCAAATTCAGTTCTCTATTGTGAGGTTGTGATGAGTACACTATTCTTACATTACAACATGGTTTGTAAATGCTCTGCTTTTTTCTACTGTGCTTTTTTTAAAAAAAAATCAGAGATAATCCTTCTCTCGATAGGTAAGTAAAATCAAATTAGATCACTTTTAAAATAGCTGTTAATGGTGTTAGACCTAAGCAGAGGTGGCCGCTCAGAGAATGGATTGAATTGTGGCAAGAAGCCCACACACACCATTTTCTTCCTAAGGAGGGGACTGGCTAAGGGATTGCATCAGATTGCCCATGAGGATTTGACTCCATCTCTGCTTTGGTCGGACTCTTATTCCTGCTTCCTGGCACAACTTTTCAAATAAGCAACCTGTACATAAATCCCAGTGTCAGGTCCCAGAATAAGGCTGATTCAGAGGATAACAGGAAAGTAAAGGGATCATCTAGTTTACCACTGTACATATAAATATGTATTGTTTCAAGTATGATAAAATGACTAAAACATTTATGGGATTTGCGTGAGTTTGGTTATAATGGTCAGTAGCAGACAGCAACACACCTGAAAGGTGACAAACACGTTCCAGAGAAGTGGTGAGCGTGAAAGTTATGCTTGACTTGAGAATGAGCATTAGAAGTCTCCAACGTGGAAACACGTTTTCATCTTTATCATATCCTATTGCTGACTTCATCTTTGATTCAGAGTATTTTTTGCAATCTGTAGTCATGAGTACGTGCTTGTTGTAAAGTTTACCATTTTCAAATTGCATGTGCCATGCCTAAGCCGTTCGTTTTGTAGAGGTGCTGTAATAAACATTGATTTTCTCATAGCAGTGGGGACCACAGTCTGCACTGAAGGTGCTAGCAGGACTGCGCTCTCCCCAAAGGCTCTTGGAGAAAATGCTTTCCTGCTTCTTCCAGCTCTGGTGTTTCTGAGATATCCTTGACTTAAGGCAGCAGAACCTTAACCTTCCCCTGGCCTTCTTCTTTGGGTCTCTGTGCATTCAAAGCCCCACCTCCTTCTCTTAGAAAGACATTGGTTGTTGGGACCAACTCTAAATCCGGATGACTTCAGCCCAAGATCCTAAACTAATCAGATCTGCAATGATTCCGTTTTCAAGTAAGGTCCTATTCTGAGGTTCTTGGTGGACGTAGATTTTGGGGGAACACAATTTGAAACACTAGACCCAGAGTGAGTCCAAAAAAGAAAATCACATATATTCTCACGACCAACACTGATGCGAGTAGCTTATTTCTGCTCTTGTTGATTCTGGGAACCACAGACTTGACTTAAAATTACATTTTTTTTTTTAAAATCTAAGTTGCATCCTTTAATTCCAGGCATGATTCATTACTTGTGACTGTTTAATGGGGCTGGAAGGTGTTTTAAGAATGAATAAATCCAAACAGATGGAGGGATACCACACAAACGTCATTTACCACCAAATCCAAATTCCAAAGCTGATGGGTTCTGCGTTATGGCTCTGACCTCCAGGCTCCCATCACCGAGATCCAAAGGTAATCCTCTGCAAAATGTAGCACAAGGAGCAGTGTCTGTCCTGATACACTCCAGATGTTCTTCTGATCTGAGCAGTCTTAGTTGAATGCAGTCTCATTGGGAATTTTCCTTTCTTCCTTTAGGGAGTTCGTTGCTACAGCAATTCATGTTTCCAGCACACACTGGTCCATGGACATTAATAGCATTCAGATGTTTCCAGCTCTGCAACCTGTGTCAGCATAACTAATGGACGTGAGCACCTTCTTCCAAGTTCCCCATCCCTCATCTGGGTGTTCCCAGAATTCTCTCTTAGTATTCTCAAAATGGTGCTATGTTCACCCTGCCACTGCGGGGCTACTCTGGATAATCTCAGGAGCCGATGGCCTGACCTGTCCCCTGCACGTGACGCTGCACTGCGCACAAGCAGCCTGTCTCCACAAGGCCTGTCCTTCCATACTGAAGGGACAAGTCTTTGAACATTTAGAGAGTCTAAATTGTCTTTTCCATATGGAGTGGTCATTTTTATCTGGCGAAAGGATGACTTTCAAATGGGTAAATCAAATTCTGTACAAGCACACTCCCTGGCTATCTCTCTTTTTCTCTGCCTCTCACATACATATGTGTGTGTCTGTATATGTTGCTTTTAGAGAATGAAGTGCTTACTTTCTATGTGGTTAAAGTTTAAAGATTTTTTTAAAGACTAAGTTAAAATCTAAGTCTCATCATCCTTATCTCTCAATAATCTGACTGGCTCAGTCGGTAGGGTGCCGGCCCCATATACCGAGGGTGGTGGGTTCAAACTCGGCCCCGGCCAAACTGCAACCAAAAAATAGCCGGGTGTTGTGGCAGGCGCCTGTAGTCCCAGCTACTTGGGAGGCTGAGGCAAGAGAATCGCTTAAGCCCAGGAGTTGGAGGTTGCTGTGATCTGTGTGAGGCCACAGCACTCTACCCGAGGGCCATAAAGTGAGACTCTGTCTCTACAAAAAAATAAATAAATAAATAAATAAATAATCTGACCAACATCTGTAAACTTCCAATCACCAACAAAACTCAAAATGATTTTAATCTTTATTAAAACGTGTGGTAATTTTAATATAAAGTACTAATTGCTGAGAATATGAATGTAATCATAGTCTTTTATGTTTTAATTCAACACAGATAAATAAATGAGTTTGAGGGTATATAAGAGACTATGAATCCTTCCTGGAAACTCGGGAGTCTTCACAAATGTAGCTAATTCATTTGACCTATAAGGTGTTTTTTGGATGGAAAGGGCAGGTGTTCTTTTGGGAAAAGTTTCTCATTAATCACATTTACTGTCAGTTGGGTCAATCTAGTTTTAATTTTACGCTACATTATACATCCCTTAGAGTCCATTGTTCCTTTTCAAAATAATGTTTTATAGGTTTGATTATTTAAATTAGTAGTCAAGGGTATGCTTTCATTTCTCTGCTGATATGCAAATTATTTAAAATTCTGTTTAGAAAAGCTTTTGTGTGCATCTTAATTTCTTTTGTCTTTCCAGACATTAATAAAAGGATAGCCAGAATATGTTCTCAGTTGCAGAGAAGCTGGTGCCAAGCTTTTCAACTATAAAAATATTTTTCTACTTCTGTTGTTTTTTCTGGCTATGCTATTAAGAATTATCCTGGTTCTTAAAGCACATGCCTCCTAAAGCAACTGGACCTAATTAGTTAGTTAGAGGTTAGAGTATCAGGTGGGTGGCCTTGGAAGGGATATTTTAAATAAGTTTTTCAACCTAATTTCCTTTATGCCCCCTTTTAAAATAAATCTAAATTTTAATATAAAAGTAGGGCAACTCTTAACTTGCTGTGATAGATTTAATAATGACTTGTGTTTTTCCCCTCCAGATGCCCTTGCAAAAGGATATGTTATTATTTTAACTTACTTTCTTTAAACTATTTATACAAATACTCCATAGCACACAGCTTTATACACAGCTACACTGTGACTTCAGATTAGTTGATCATACATGATGTATTTTGTATTCATATTTTAAGAATTTGTCAAGGGGGATGGTATGTCACTCTGTAGGTAAAAAAAAAAAAGGCAATTTGTATCCCTGCTTTATCAAGGCCAGAAAATTTAGCACAATTAAGGAAGGCAGCCCTCAATTTAGGATGTTTGGGTCTTTGCAGACAAAAAAGGCATCAGGACTTGGTCAATGGAAGAAGGTCATTTAGAGAAGAAGAGAAAACACCATCCATGGAGTTGTAGAGATGGGGGTGCACGGATAATGTCTGAGAAACCATCAGGATTAGATAAGCAAATACCCACATTCCTGTGGAAAACAAATAGAGGAAACGATGAGTCTGTATTAAGTTTCAAGTATGTGCCAGTTACTTTATAAAAAATATCTTATTCAGTCACGGTTATACTCATAATTTCATAGGTAATAACATTTAGAATAAGATATGTGAATTAAACTACCTGAAATCACAAAGTAAATGAGAAATAGAGCCAAGGGTATGTTCCCAATCAGTGCGTTTTTTGCTGGACTCTGCCCACTCAAGTCTGACACCTTGTTAGGACAAGACTAGGAGGCATGCTGGAACCAAGGAATTGAGATACTTGGGTATCAGGACATCATTCTCTTGAGGCTTCCCAACCACCACTTATTGTCAGGAGACAGTTACTATTAGCAAAAGACTGCATACTCCTCTGACGGTAGCCCAT
This sequence comes from Nycticebus coucang, assembly GCF_027406575.1. NCBI lineage: Eukaryota > Metazoa > Chordata > Mammalia > Primates > Lorisidae > Nycticebus > Nycticebus coucang. Next base: position 8,075,598 of record NC_069794.1, on the reverse strand, counting down.
ATGATTATAATGTAGCTGAAAAAATTCCTCTCACCTGGTGGCATGGTGACTATTCTCACAAAATAACACAATGTGTTGCTATGAAATGATGCTGGGGTAACCAAACTTATTGCCCTGCCAGTAATATAAAAATAACCAATGTAATTATGTACAGTACATTATTTCTTGATAAGAATAATAATAAACAATCATGTTACTAGTTTATGTATTTGTTGTATTTTTCTTTTATCATTGTTCTAGACTCACCTTCTTCTATTTACAAAGAGTTAATTGTAAAACAACCTCAGGGCTATAATTGTGATCTATCTTTCATAAGAAAGTGTAATTATAAATTGGTTTCATAGAAGTACTGAGTACATTGGATACTTTTTCTTCCATTCTTGAGATACTTTACTAAGAAGAATATGTTCCAGCTCCATCCATGTAAACATGAAAGAGGTAAAGTCTCCATCTTTTTTTAAGGCTGTATAATATTCCATGGTGTACATATACCACAATTTATTAATCCATTCGTGGATTGATGGGCACTTGGGCTTTTTCCATGACTTAGCAATTATGAATTGGGCTGCAATAAACATTCTGGTACAAATAACTTTGCTATGACGTGATTTTTGGTCTTCTGAGTATATGCCTAGTAGAGGAATAATAGGATTGAATGGCAGATCTATTTTTAGATCTCTAAGTTTTCTCCCAACATCTTTCCAAAAGGAATGTATTAATTTGCATTCCCACCAGCAGTGTAGAAGTGTTCCCTTTTCTTAACATCCACGCCAACATCTCTGGTCTTGGGATTTTTTGATATGGGTTAATCTTACTGGAGTTAGATGATATCTCAAAGTAGTTTTGATTTGCATTTCTTTGATGATTAAAGATGAAGAGCATTTTTTCATATGTCTGTAGGCATGTGCCTGTCTTCTTCAGAGAAGTTTCTCTTCAAGTCCCTTGCCCAGTATGCGATGGGATCACTTGTTCTTTTCTTGCTTATACATTTGAGTTCTCTGTGAATTCTGGTTATTAAACCTTTATCAGACACATAACCTGCAAATATCTTCTCCCATTCTGATGGCTATTTGCTTGCTTTACTTACTGTGTTCTTGGCGGTGCAGAAGCCGTTTAGTTTAATCAGGTCCCAGTAGTGTATTTTTGAAGCTGCTTCAATTGCCCAGTGGGTCCTTCTCATAAAATACTCACCCAGACCGATTTCTTCAAAAGTTTTCCCTGCACTCTCTTCTAGTATTTTTATAGTTTCATATTTTAAGTTTAAATCTTTAATCCAGTGAGAGTCTATCTTAGTTAATGGTGAAAGGTGTGGGTCCAGTTTCAGTGTTCTACAGGTTGCCAGCCAGTTCACCCAGCACCATTTGTTAAATAGGGAATATTTTCCCCACTGAATGTTTTTAATTGGATTGTCAAAGATCAAATAATGGTAAGTAGCTGGATTCATCTCTTGGTTCTCTATTCTGTTCCAGACATCTACTTCTCTGTTTTTGTGCCAAAATCACGCTGTTTTGATCACTGTCGATTTACAGTATAGTCTGAGGTCTGGTAGCATGATTCCTCCTGCTTTGTTTTTGAGTAATGTCTTGGATATTTGAGGTATTTTTCTGATTCCATATAAAATTAAGTGTTATTTTTTCAAGATCTTTAAAGTATGACAGTGGAGCTTTAATAGGGATTGCATTAAAATTGTTAAAATTGTATATTGCTTTGGGTAGTATGGACATTTTAACAATGTTGATTCTTCCCAGTCATGAGCATGGTATGTTTTCCAGTTGTTAACATTTTCAGCTATTTTTTTTTCTTAGAGTTTTTTAGTTCTCTTTATAGAGATCTTTCACGTCCTTTGTTAGATAAACTCCCAAATATTTTGTCTTCTTTGGCACTACTGTGAATGGAATAGAGTCCTTACCTGTTTTTTCAGCTTGACTGTTGTTGGTATATACAAAGCCTACCGATTTATGAATGTTGATTTTGTAACCTGAGACGCTGCTGTACTTCTTGATCACTTCTAAGAGTTTTGTAGTAGAATCCCTGGTGTTTTCCAGATATACTATCAATCATATCATCTGTGAAGAGCGAAAGTTTGATCTCTTCTGATCCTATATGGATACACTTGATCATCTTTTCTTCCCTAATTGTGGTGGCTAAAACTTCCATTACAATGTTAAAGAGCAGTGGAGACAATGGGCCGCCTTCTCTGGTTCCTGATCTGAATGGAAATTATTTCAATTTAACTCCATTCAATACGATATTGGCGGTGGGTTTGCTGTAGATGGCCTCTATCAGTTTAAGAAATGTCCCTTCTATACCAATTTTCTTAAGTGTTCTGATCATAAAGGGATGCTGTATATTATCAAAAGATTTTTCTGCATCAATTGAGAGAATCATATGGTGTTTGTTTTTTAATTCGTTTATGTGCCGAATTATAGATTTACGTATATTGAACCAGCCTTGAGACCCTGGGATAAAACCGACTTGGTCATGATGTATAATTTGTTTGATGTGTTGCTGGATTCTGTTTGTTAGGATCTTGTTGAATATTTTTGTATAATATTCATTAGTGATATTGGTCTATAGTATTTTTTTCTTGTTGGATCTTTTCCTGGTTTGGGGATCAGGGTGATGTTTGTTTCATAGAACGTGTTGGGTAGTCTTCCTTCTTTTTGTACATTTTGGAACAGGGTGATTAATATAGGTACTAATTCCTCTTTAAAGGTTTGGTAGAATTCTGATGTGAAGCCATCTGGTCCTGGGCTTTTCTTTTTTGTGGAGGTTTTATATAGTTGATGCTATTTCAGAACTTGATATTGGCTTGTTCAACATTTCCACTTGATTCTGGCTAAGTCTTGGAAGGTGATGTGCTTCCAAGTGTTGGTCAATTTCCTTCAGATTTTCATACTTCTGAGAATACAGTTTCTTGTAATATTCATTAAGGATTTTTTGAATTTCTGAGGAGTCTGTTGTTATTCATCTTTGTCATTTCTGATTAATGAGATTAGAGATTTTGCTCGTTTTTTCTTGGTTATGTTTATCCAAAGGTTTATCTATTTTATTGACTTTTTCAATAAACCAACTTTTTGATTTATTGATCTGCTGTATAATTCTTTTGTTTTCAATTTCATTTAATTCTGCTCTACTTTTGGTTATTTCTTTTCTTCTACTGGGTTTGGGTTTGGAATGTTCTTCATTTTCTAGTTGCTTGAGATATCCCAGTAAGTTGTTAACTTCCTCTCTTTCCATTCTCTGGAGGAAGGCTTGCAGTGCTATAAATTTCCCTCTTAGGACTGCTTTTATGGTATTCTAGAGGTTCTGATAATTCATGTCTTCATTGTTGTTTTGTTTCAAAAATTTGGTAATTTCTTCCTTGATCTCATCTCTGACCCAATATTCATTCAGCATAAGGTTATTTAACTTCCATGTTTTTGTATGTGTATGCAGGTTCCTGTTGTTACTGAGTTCAACTTTTATTCCATGGTGGTCTGAGAGGATGCAAGGAATAATTTCTATCCCTTTAAATTTACTGAGGTTAGACTTGTGACCTAAGATGTGATCAATTTTGAAGTATGTTCTGTGGGCTGATGAGAAGTATGCATATTCAGTTTTCTTGGGATGAAATGTTCTATAGATGTCTGCTAAATCCAAATGTTGGACTGTTAGGTTTAAATCTAAAATTTCTTTGCTCAGTTTCTTATTGGAGGATCGATCCAACACTGCCAAAGTAGTGTTGAAATCTCTGAATATTACAGAGCTGGAGGAAATCAGGTTGCTCATGCCTGTTAAGAGTTTCTCTTATAAATTGAGGTGCATTCTGGTTGGGTGCATAGATATTAATAATTGAAATCTCATCATAATGAGTATTACCCTTAACAAATATGAAGTGACCATTCTTATCCTTCCTAACTTTTGTTGGTTTAAAGCCTATTGTATATGCAAATAGAATTGCAACACCTGATTTTTTCTGATTATGATTTTCCTGAAATATGGATGACCATCCTTTCACCCTGAGTCTATATTTGTCTTTTAAGATAAGATGTGACACTTGTATGCAACAAATATCTGGCCTGAGTTTTGTATCCATTCAGCTAACCTGTGCCTCTTTAGAGGACAGTTTAAGCTGTTCACATTAATGGAGAATATTGATCAGTCTGGTAAACTTTTGGGTAATGAGTTTTTTGAAAGTCCAGTGGACACTTTTAATTCTTTTGCCACTGTGGAAGTTGGAGTTTGAGCAAAAGTTTCTGAGTGAGTTTACTTTTGTGGTAGAGGATTGGACTGGTCATTATGGAGGATAGGTCTGAGAATATCCTGAAGAGCTTGTTTGGTTATGGCAAATTTCTTCAACATATGAATGTCATTAAAGTATTTAATTACTCCACCATAAATGAAACTCAGTTTAGCTGGATACAGGATCTAGAGTTGAAAGTTATTTTGCTTTAGGAGATTAAAAATCGATGACCACTCTCTTCTGGCTTGAAAAATTTCAGCAGAGAGATCTGCAGTCATTCTAATATTCTTCCCTCTGTAGGTAATGGATTTCTTATGTCTGGCTGCTTTCAGAATTTTCTCCTAAATATTAACTTTAGTGAAGTTAATTATGATATGCCTGGAGGATGTCTTATTGGGATTGAGTTGTGCTGAGGTTCTGAAACTGTCTGTTAACTGAATTTCAGAATCTCTGGGCATGTCTGGAAACCTCTCTTTCATAATTTCATGGAGAAGGGCCTCTGTGCCTAGCGAGGGCACTTAATCAGTTTCAGGGATTCCAATGAGGTGGATATTAGCCTTCTTCGAATTATCCCAAAGCTCTCTGAGAGAATGATCTGTTTTTGCTATCCATTTCTCTTCCTCTTTGAGAGTTTGAGAGCATTCAAATTCTTTGTCTTCAATGTCAGAAATCCTTTCTTCTGCTTGCTTCACTCTGTTACTGAGGGATTCTACTGTATTTTTCAAGATCTTTGAGGGCTGCAAATACTTGCTGCAGTGCGTCAAAATCTTTGGTGGTTTGGTCTTTAAATTCGTTAAATTCTTGAGACAACTTTTGAATTTCTCCTCCAATTTCTAATTTTGACTTTTGAATTGCTCCTTGAATTTATAATTCCAAATTTTCCTCCATTTTATTAATCTTGTTTGCAATCCAAATTCTGAATTCAATTTCTGACACCTCGGCCAGCTGTTTATGAATGGGATCTTCAGTTACATCTGCCACATCTTTCCTAGGGGGGGGTTAATCTATTCTGGTTATTCATGTTACCAGAGTTTTTCTGCTGATTCTGCCCCATGATACTTTTACACCATTTGGTTTTTCTCCTGGAGTTGGTCGAGGACCCTTGATAGTGCTATGACCTGAGAAACTGGTGACCTGTTTGGTGTGGTGGGGCTAAGTGGTTCTGTCTTGTTTTCAGCTGGTCTCTGTTCAACCCTAGTGAAACAGTTACTCTGGGTTGAAGTCTCAGCTGTGGAGAAATACCAGCAATTAAGTCACCCCGCCCCCCCATAGGCAACAATTGGAAAAGGAAAATCAAACCTTCCACAACCACACATCCTGGGCACCACCTGAATAGTCCTCAGATGATTGGCTCAGTTCAAAAGATCCAAATCAATTGTCTCAGTCAGCACCTGTCTCAGGTGGGAGAGTTTCAAGTCTGTGGCAACTGGATTGCATGGGTCTGGTGACTACTCTGATATGGCTTGCTCCAGTGCCCCATGGAGTCAGGAGGACAAACCCAGCAAATAGATCAGTCTGGAAAGGTTGCCTCCTTCCTCACCTTGCCCCTCTGTCACACCCAGTCACTGATAGAACCGCAGGGCTTTGACCCTATTGCCTATAGTGAATAGATACTCCAGGGGTTTGTACCTGCCTGAATCACAAGGAAATCTATTTCTGCTCAGTCAGGCTGCTGGACTCTGCCTCTATCTAGCAGGTGGAGGTGAGGCCTGACAACCTTGGGCACTTGATGGAAGCTACAGGTTGTTCACTCAGTTTCAGCCCCGCCCCGATTGATGTTCCTGACAGAACAGAACAACTTTGTGGGAATTTGTTTCTGTCCCTGCTATATTCCCCTGCAGAAGAGAAGCTGTTTTGAGTTCCCGGTGCCTGCACCTCAGGCCCTGTCTTTGCTCCTACAAGTTTATATTTGGTTACCTGTCAGTTCTAGCCTGCTATCTTCCTTTGTCTATAGGCTGACCATCCCCTGAGGGCCGGCTGTGTCTTAGGCTCAGTAAAGTGGTCCTCTGGGTCAGCCCTGCCTTGGGAACTTCCTGGCTCTGCACGTGCATTTCTAGTCCCCTTGCTCTGCCCAGGCCGGTACCGCCTCAGGCAAACCCTTTACTCATGGGGCCTGCATTTCCATCCCAGATCTGTTCCATGGTGGTTGCCACCTGAGTAGATGCCTGGCTTCCTCTGGTTGCCCAGAGAAATGAGGGGGTGTGGCTTCAGAATATCCAGGAGTGAGCCCTATTGTTGCTAAAAGACAGCTGCTGCTCTGTGCCTCGGGGCACTGCCACTCTGGTGTGGTTCCCTCTCAGCCAACTGTCCTCTCCTCACTCCTTTGCCCCAGAGTCAGCATTGACCAGCTGCAGTTTAGGCCCTGTCCACACCCCTTGAGAAATCACCAAGAATCTGGACTCCTGGGGGACAGGCCTCCAGACCTCAGAGTGAGAGTGGAGGAGAGTACTGGGAGCTCAGAGTTGCAGGTAGAGAATATATACAGTTTTATACAGTTTTATGCCTGACAGGAGAACGCCGTGGCACCCTTGTAGGGGAGGTAGGTCCAGTTTTTAGGGGGTGTCTCCCGTGGAGTGTAGTGGGAAGACCTTTGTACTCTGCTTGTTTGTTTGTGGGTACTCCGAGATGTTCTCATGGGGGAGGGGACTCCTGTCCACTTGGTGATGGATTTTGTAACTTTTGCTTGTATCCTTAGGGTTTCAGCTCACCTTAGCAGTGTTGATGTGCATTCTTCAACCTTCTCTCTTGGTGCAGCTCAAATCCACCTGGTTACTTGCTGAATTTCTGTACTTTAACTTACCATAGTTTATTAATCCATTCATGGGTTGATGGGCATTCGGGCTTATTCCATGACTTGGTAATTATGAATTGAGCTGCAGTGAATAATCTGGTGCAAATATGTTTGTTGCAAACTGATTTTTAGTCTTTTGGATATGCCTAGTAGAGAGGAATTGCAGGATCAAATGGCAGGTCTACTTTTAAATCCCTGAGTGTTCTCAAACTTATTTCCAAAAGGAACGTATACTCACACTTTCTTTCTTTTTTTTCTGAAAGCAACAGGATTTTTATTATTTATTTATTTATTTTTTTTTATTATTAAATCACAGTTCTGTACATTAATGCGATCATGGGGCATCATACACTGGTTTTATGACACAACTATAGCCCAGGATGAAGGAGAGAGGTGGAGGGGGAGAGGAGGGGAAGGGGTAGGTTTGATAGAGGGAGGGTAAATGGCGGGACCACACCTATGAAGCATATTGCAAGGATACAAGTCAAATCTGTCAAATATAGAACATAAATGTCTTGACACAATAATTCAGTAAATAAGGTGAAAGCTATATTAATTAGTTTGATGTTAGCACTCCAAAATCTATAGAAAATCAACATATTGCACCCCACAAATGGATAAATGTATTCATGATATATGTGTATATGAATTAATAAAAAATAAATAAAATAAAAAATAAAACAACCTCAGTCAGGTTCTTCTGGAAGTATCCAGAAGGCATTGTTTTCCTAGGTGACAACAGTGGCACTGTTGTCATAGGTAACGACAGCACCACGCCTGTGTGCTACAGCCCCTGAAGAGCTTCCAGGAGGACACAGTATGGTGGTGGGATGCAGCGATATTGATGCTGCTGACCCTCTGTACACCTGGACTAGTGTGTGTGTTTGCATTCGTTTTTAATAAAAACTTTAAAAGTAAAATAAAAATTTAACATAGAGAAAAGCTTATAAAGTAAGAATAAAATGAAAAAATATTTTTGTACCGCAATAGATGTGTTTGCGTTTTAAGCTAAGTGTTATTGCAAAAGAGTCAAAAAGTTAAACAAATAATGTTCATAAAGTAAAAAATAAAAAGCTATAGTAAGCTAAGGTTAATTTATTGTTGAAGAAAGAAAAATACTGTTTTATAAATCTAGTGTGGACTAGGCGTGCATACAGCATTATGAAGTCTACAGTAGAACACTGTGATGTCCCAGGCCTCCACACCCACTCCCCACTCACTCACGGCTCAGCCAGGGCAACTGCCAGTCCCACAAGCTCCATTCACAGACACCGTCACAGGTAGTCTCCATTTTTACCTTTAAATCACATTTTTACAGTACCTTTCCTATATTTAAATATGCCTTGACACAAAAATACCATTATGTTACAGTTCCCTGCGGTGTTCAGCCCAGTTGCCTTCTGTACACATCTGTAGCCCGGGGTCAATCAGCTCTACCGTGCAGCCTGGCTGTGGTTGGCTGCACCATCTAGGTCTGCGTAATGTACTCTGTAAAGTCCTCACTGCAGTGAAATAGCCTGAAGACATGTTTCTCAGAACACGTCCCCAAAATTACTCAACACACGACTGTGTGTGTGTGTGTGTGCACGCTCGCGCATACCATCTATATATTGGTCTTGGCCTTAAAACACGATCGCCAATTTCTGTCTTTGGTATTTTTGTACAACTGTATCCCATCCCTTCAAAACACTGAATATACACACACGCATGACTTTTAAACACCATTTATACAATTACGAGAACAAAATCTATTATATGTAACATTGTGAACTTGCTCAGACCTAGCTTTGCAAAAGCACATGGGCCAAGGTGTCACATTCAGTCTGCCCTAACTCAGATTCACTCCGCTATCCCAGCTCTGCTGTCTTCCTAGAGCAGTTGGTGCACAGGCTCATTGGCTGCTAGTGAGATGCTACCAGTTACCACTACCCTGACTCTAGACACCTCTACACGATTGCAATTCCTCTATAAGGGAACTCTTTCTCTCTAGTTCCTGTCCCTAAATCTTTAATCTGCTCTATCAAGACCTAAGTCCCAAAAGGTATATCTATTTATGAAATTGCCCTATTCAAAACTTCCGAATATTGTTCATTCTGCTCAGAATCAGTTTCAAACCCTGAAATATATGTCAAGGGCCCTTCTTTTCCAGGACACTCTTAATACCTGAGAATGAGTGCTTAGCTCAGATGATATAAAAAAATTTTACTTTCTGAAATATCTTAAGTTGTATGCTTAAGTCTCTGGATAATATGACTTTCTCTTACAAAGTTGGTAAGTCATAATAAAATATATTTTATACCAGGCAATTTCCAAGGCACTGGGAATTGAATATTGAGGATGAGTGAGAATATGAAGAGATCTAAGAACAGTTTTAAGATCTCAATGTTTGCCCTGCCCATTAATTCATGGAAAACCTGACTGTTTTTTGGAGGTGTTCTGTAAGTCCTCCCTGCTCAGTATGTCTGCATCTATTGCAGAAAGCAAATAAACATTTAATTTTTTTTTTGTTAAATCATAGCTGTGTACATTAATGTGATCATGGGGCACCATACACTGGTTTTATAGACCTTTTTGACACATTTTCAAAACACTATGGTTAACATAGCCTTCCTGGCATTTTCTTAGTTATTGTATTAAGACATTTATATTCTACATTTACTAAGTTTCACATGTACCCTTGTAAGATGCACCGCAGGTGTAATCCCACCAATCACCCTCCCTCCTTCCATCCTCCCTCTCCCCCTTTCCCATATTCTTAGCTTATAACTGGGTTATAGCTTTCATATGAAAGCCATAAACTAGTTTCATAGTAGGGCTGAGTACATTGGATACTTTTTCTTCCATTCTTGAGATACTTTACTAAGAAGAATATGTTCCAGCTAAATATTTAATTTCTGTGCTGACAACAGGCTTTGACTGAAACTTTATTTCCCATTTAAAACTACTTTTTATATCTGAGTGATTTATGTATTTGTCTCCCAATTTCTGGTACAAATTTCTAGGAGTGAGGTTTACTAGCTTTTATTATCCTTGTTTCTCCCTCTACACATCACATATACTAATCATTTAATTTTATTATTCAATTTTTTAAATTCCAGAATATGGGAAAAAATCTTTGCAAGCTATATATCCAATAAGGTGTTGAGAACCAGAATCTCTTAAGGAATCAAGTAAAACCACACACACACACACACACACACACAAAAAAAAGAAATCAAACAACCCCATTAAAAAGTGGACAAAGATATTAAATTCTTTAATGTCATTGATCAGGAAGAGAAATCTTAAGTACCATTGCATTTTACTTCAACTCAACAAAGTTCTATAATTTGACAGAATTTCACAATATTCATCACTGGGCAACAAGAAACGAATGAATCTTCATCTGGACTTGATTCCTATGAAATTTTTGATAATGAGTCAGGAACTTATTTTTCTGATGGTTTGAGTTTATATTTCTATTTGTAGACTTATGTAGACTATGTAGACATAGTTTTAATTTTAGGGCTAACGTATTAATAGTTTTCATTTGTGAGCCAACACATATTTTAGATCATGAAGAACATTTTATAACAGAGTGATAATATTAGCACGGTCTTCCTTCACCAATGAATAAATCCGATTCATTGCCCAGGTCACTGTACAATTTCCAATATGATGTAAAATCTGGTCCTTATAACACATAAGGTTGATATATTACCTTGCTGATTTTAATAAGTACTACAATAATTAATTTCACTGTTCTGCACAGAGCATCTCTACCCTCTAAAACTGTATTAAATATTAAAATGGACGGCAACCACAAGGTAGAAATGAGGTTACTAGAATGTAAAATATACTTTAAATCTTTCATGAATACCTGTTGCTTACTTCCATGAAGTGCTTTCTTAAAGAAGTAAGCTCTTGGGACTAAAAACTAATTCTTTTAGATTAATATTTTGATGGTTGAAGTATAAATGAATGGGCTGAGATTACATTTTCAATTATAGCACACACAGTTTCTGGAATTACTGTAAGTAATTGGCAAAGGATTTCAGAGTTGGCTTTTTTGTATGCACACATCTAAAAACAGGAGAGTGTGCTCTGCAAATCTCAAACTCATTGGGTTTGGCCGAAATTAGTCTGGGTAGTCATTTATTCTCTGCCTGCGTAGTTTAGAGAAATAGAAAGATTTCATCAGTGACATCAGATAAACCATGTGCACAGGTAGGTGGTAGGGTACATTTAGCAAGAAAGCAAATCAGGCCTGGCTTTGCCATAGACACAATTAAAAGATTAGTATCTTTTTTTTTTTTTTTAACATACCTAAGTCTTCATCAAAATAAGCAAGTTACATATTTGAGATTGTCATCGCTGCTGACCATATCCCTGAATGTTATGTTCAAAAATGGTGTTCCTTTTCTCATACTAAATTTAATTCAAAATGAATGAAAATGCAAAATTCAATTGAAATACAACTTGCCTTTAAAAGATCATACAGTAGAAAGCTTTAACGATTGTTTATTTTGTACATATTTGGGGGAAGGAACTGGGGGGCTTTCTAAGTGCCTTCATTTTCCATTCAAAGAAGCCTAAGAAATTGGATTATTTTTCCTTCCAAGAAAGCACCAGGCTTTTTTAAGAATCTATGCCATTTGTTTACTTCAAAGTAAGTTACCTGAATCTTCACAAAGCAAAGTAAAACACCAAACACCATGACAATGAATCTTCATCTGGACTTGATTCCTGTGAAATTTTTGTACAAAGGCTTTTGTAACTATGTTCTTCATTGTGAATGGAAACCAGGTTGATCACAGTTCTTACAGACAATTTATTAAAATTAGGAAATTCTCAGAAAGACTCCAACAGAGATATGACATTTATTTCTTAAGGTTGTCCTCCATTTAACAATAGATATTTGGATAACTTTTTATTCTCTTCTTGGGCTCAGCTGTAAGAAATTTTTACCACAAAAGAAGCCTGATTTTATGCATGTTTGGCCTAATTCAGAAGGAATTATGAATACCACAGTAGCCTGTTTGATTTGGCTGTGAATAATGTGAGGCAGATAGCTTTCATTTCTTTTTAAGTTGAAATATCTAATGTTTTCTTGGTAATTCTTTTTAGCGAAATATATATATATATATTTTTTATATATATTTTATTTATATAAAAATATATTTATATTTTATTTATATTTTATTTATATAAAAATATATATGTATATTTTAATTCTAGGACCCAAACATCAAACATCCTTATCTGTTCATTTTTTTCACACACTTTCTGATATATGTGAGAAACTATGACTTTTACAAAGGCAAGAACTCAAAGTATATAAAATAGATGTGGCTAAGTCAAAAACACGGTGCCAACTCAGACAAAATACTTTATTTTATTCCATAGAATAACTAAAAGGAAACAGCTCTGGAAATAACTATGTCAGAATAACACAAATATGTGCGTACACACACAGACACACACACACAACGGGCAATGAGAAATATGATTGCAATGAAAACACAGCCTTTTTGTAGCTCCAAGGCAGAGGTTGACTTGAACGGATATAATTTGGTAGATGCTTAAATGGGTTCAAATTATGACAATAGGTGAAAGACACAGTAGATAATGATAGCTTTCTTTTAAATACTTTGAATTTCCCTCACATGGTGATGGTGTAATTTTACGTGAAGTTACAATGTTAAATCTGGTGAGAAGAAATGAACTGACTTAAAATTCTTTTTGCTCCATATTCTATGATTTGGAATTTGTAGGCAGGAAAAAAACAGAACAAGGATATCTCTTCTCTAAAACACACATATTCATGCACGTGAGTACTTCCAGAATTTGGCAGGTGGTTACAGAGGACAGACTTACGTCCAGTCTGCATTAGATGTAAGGGATGGAGAAAGAGATGAAGATAGTTTAGGTCCCTGACTGAAAGGAGGCTAAATCCTGGAGTATAAGGCATCCTTAATGGAGATAGCATTCCAAAATTCCATTTAATTTTCCTCTCAGTCTCGAGCCTCCAAGTAAAGATTGTAAAGATCTCAACGTTGAGGTAGCAAAATGTTTCCCAGGATAATTTCATTGACTTCAGGAATCTAAACCATTTAAAAAAGGCAATGTTCTCATACTACATATATTTTTACTACCACTCACATTAAAAAGAAAGCCAAAAATTGATTATGACATTGATTGTATTAATTTATATAAAGTAAATATCATTCTTTAAAATACAATAATCATAAAACTGTATAAAGACAGGTCCTAAAATAATATATAAGACATATTTTTGTCATGCTTTAATTCTAATTTCAAATTGTTTTGCTATCTTGGCTCCTAATGTTCAACTACTGCTGTTAATATCTTTTTACTGTAATAGTATTTGTTATCAGTTGCTTAAACTCACCAGGTTTCTTTTGGATTGAGTTGGTGTGATAATATTGTGTTCTGATTAAAAAACAAAACAAAACTGTATTATCTTTTTAATCTCATCTTTTAAAAATTTTTTAGTTAGTGTTAACAGCTGCTTTTCAAATTAGTTTCATGATTAACCTACTGATGGGACTCCTCACACTTAATAAATATAAAAAGTTTTGTCTGCCTTTGGTTTTTGTTAATTTAAAGTAATTTCCCCTCTGAATCCTGAAATTGTCCTTTTTAATATAAATAAAACTTATCCCTTATAAAACAAGGGTGAAAAAACACTAATAAAACCTTTCCCTACCTAGACAAGAGCTATAATCAAGAATTGAAGAAGAGTTAACAAAAATGATATCTGAAAGTTTTCACAGTTGTAATATATATTTGACAACTTTCTTAAAGATCTGTATTTGTATTATCTGAACACCACATCAATAAACAGTTCCACAAGTGTCAGCTGCTCTGCGATTCCTTCCATTATGAGAAATGTTTCTCCCCAGATGAGAATGTGAGGTTTGGTGTTAAGAGATAATTATTCTTTATTTTCTAGAGACTCAAACTTAATTTCTCATAAAGGAGAACTCTATCTTTTGCAAGCAGCACTGAAGCAAGTTGTATTTTTTAAAAAAATTTAAATTAATTTGCCTTATACGCACAGTATGAGTGCTCACATGCGCCTCTGTATGATATGGAGCATAGAGTGTTTCTTGGGATCTTTTCTGAAGATTTAATAAAATGTGAAACTTTCATCTACTATTGAAAACTTAATAAAACTGGATTCATAGTGGGTAAAAATGTTTGAAGTTAATATCTTACCTTACGTACGTGACATTCTGAGGATGATTATAATTTGTTCTGTGGGTAGTCTCAAAATTAATTTTCTGCTTTTTTATTTATTAGATTTTTCTTTCTCACACTGTTTAGACAGCTTTTTTTTTTTCTGAGATCTTAGTTTAGTATAGAAAAAATATGATATGGAACTGAAATAACATTCCAAATCCTTAGCCAATATTGTTTCTTGGTGTTCATTTAGTACATTTTCAAATATTTCACAAAATAGGGTTTAAATTTCATTACCAGACTAATAATGTATTTTTTTCTTATTGGAGAGTCATAATATAGCACTGTTTTCAAAGAAAGAGTCTCAAAAAAGAAAAGAAAAATGATGCAAATTTACCTGCTTGAAAAAATAAGTGATTTTTTTGGGAGGGAGGTTATGGCCCCCCCTTTTAATTCGAGTGAAAGAGCTGAGTTATCATCAAGATGCACACACCCTTCCATTGAGATCGTTGGCCTATCCACCTGTTTGGTTGTCATAACGAAAGGCAACACTGATGTTTTTACAAGGCACAGATTGGATGATCATTCACCAGGGTCTCTGAATTGTCACACTTTTGAGGGTACATTTCTTAGCCAGTAGGGTGGCCCTGTGTATGAGATTCCATTCAGTTAAGTTAAAGGCAGCAATATTCCCTGTTTTCTATGATTCAAAGTTGACATTTCTCTAGGGCAGAGTTGGATGTCAATACCTTAGGATCCTTTTCCTTAAAATGGAAATAAAGGCTGGGCTAGCAGTGGCTCACACCTGTAATCCCAGCACTCCAGGAGGCCGAGATGGGTGGTCTACTTGAGCTCAGGAGTTCAAGACCAGCCTGAGCAAGAGCAAATCCCTTTCTCTACTAAAAATAGAAAACCTAGCTTGGTTTCATGGTGGGCGCCTGTAGTCCCAGTTACATGGGAGGCTGAGCAAGAGAATGACCTGAGCTCAAGAATTTGAGGTTGCCGTGAGCTATGATAATGCCATGGTACTCTACCTAGGGTGACAGAGTGAGACTCTGTCTAAATGAATAAATAAATAATAGAAAAATAAAATGAGAATAAGAATAATATGTGTTTCCTAGAATTAATATAAGTTAAACATGGACGTCGTCCAGTAAATATCAGTATGCTGTTTGTTATGACTTCTTCATTTATTGAGTAGAGTAGATTATTATTGATGAGATTATGTTCCCCCTCATCTCTACTTTGTTTCTTCATAATGATCAATATTATGATGACAAGTTTAAAAGAAAACCAAATTTAAGTATTTCTGTGATTAAACTGCAATAATACAATTCAGGAACAAATTCCCAAGGAATGAAAATAGGAGTACCTTATAGATGGTGATGGGGGAAATTCCTGAGTCATTAATAATAAAAAGGAGGCTTCTCTCTCACTGTCTGATTTTGACTAACTTCCATGAGATATTCGCCTAACTGCTAGAGTTGTGTGGACTCTATTTCTTTCATAAATGTAGTTCCCATTTATCATCAAGCCATGCAGGTTAACTGACTTATTATTTTAGTTTTTGGTGGACAAAATGTGGACAGAAGGGTTCATGTTGCAATTAACTGAAGAATTGATCAGTTTGTCATCGGAAGGAATGCCTCCTTTGTTCTGAAAACACACACAAGATAAGAAAAAAATTGAGGATAAAGTTTACATCATCATAATAATAGTGATAGTAGAGTAGGTTGGGGGCTAGGGAAATTGTATTTGCTGATATTAGATATGTACGTATTTATACAACATTAAAATTTATGAATATATTTTTATGTTTCAGTTACAAATTTTGGGAAAATAGTAGTGAAATCACCTGGAAAGATATATATATATATATATATATATATATATATAAAGCAAACAGAATACGTCACATTTTCTTCTAAAAAATATATATATATTATATGTTCTGAAATATATATATATTTAAGAACATATTCTACAGTGTGTGCACCAAAACATACCCAGAAATTTTACTTTCTATGCTACTGAAGCCTAACAAAAGAGAATTTGGCACAGCATAACATTTGTCATGAGGAGCTACATTTGTTAGTGTTCAGTACACACTAAGTACCATTCCAGAAGCTGGAGCAGCACATGAACAGGGCAACAGTGTCCTCACCTCCCTGGACCTTATATTCTGAATGTTATTTCAGAAGATGGTGAGTGCTAGGAAGAAACTGAACCAGGGAACGCTGAGCAGAGACTGAAAAGAGGAAGGCTGTTGGTGAGGCCTGGGTCTGCACGACGCAAGGAGCCGGCTCTGAGCAGATGGAGAATGAGAGGGACAGGGGGTGGGGGGGATGCCGGTGCTCAGACCTCCGGCGGCAGAGTTTGTTTGGAACATATTCAAAAGCAAACATAATAAATAGCTTCCTCTCAACAAAAGCAATCCTTTAAAAATAACCTTTGAGCATTTTAAAGAATAACTTTAGAATGTTGTTAATGTTCATTATTTTCTTGCCGTCATCATATGTTTAAGGAGTTTAAAGTTTGTAGTTCATAGAACTTACTAAAGCAGAGACATCCCTTGCCCTGCATGCGGATCTGTGGTCTTTAACGAGTGCCTTGATGGTGAAGAAAGCCCTCAGATGAGTTAGGGCTGAAAGAATGGAGCTAATGCACCCAGAAGCTTCTGATCCTGGTTAGATAGCATCCTGTTTTATCCTTCGTGTCATGCGTAGTGCTATGTGTTTATAAGACAGCGCACTGCAGTCTGATTTAGTGCACCCCACCTGAGGTGGGTAATGTTTATGCACTGTCTTATTTCTCATTTCTCAGATCACTTCTTTAAAGCTCTGTAAACCTTAACCAAACTAAGGAGGCTCCTTTGGCTTGAGTAACATTCCTTTTTATTATAGTAACAACTTTAAGTTCAAATTCAATGGAGCTTTTTTTTTATGCACAATGTTCACTTTTTGCTTTGAGTTTCAGCTGTAAGTGGAATTAAATTTCAAAATAAAGAAAATGGCCTCTGCAGCTGGAGAAGACAGTCCGGAGCTCCCTCGAATCAGACTCCATTGGTGTAAGGAGAAAATGTCATGAATATCCTTCCAGGACTTTCTGTCACTGTGGGAGGCCTTTATAGAAAGAATCTGAACAGTATTCAGCCTTCCCAACTTCTAGCTAGCTGAATGGAAGGGTAGCAGTGCTTACGAAAATCTCTTCTTGGGAAAGTTCTGGCTCTGGTCACCATTTTTCTGTGTAAGAGGGAGTGGTCTGGGCAGCACCTGTGGCTCAGTTGGGTAAGGCATCGGCCCCCTATACTGAGGGTGGCGGGTTCGAACCCGGCCCAGCCAAACTGCAACAAAAACTAGCCAGGTGTTGTGGGGGGCGCCTGTAGTCCCAGCTACTCAGGAGGCTGAGGCGGGAGAATCGCCTAACTAAGCCCAACAGCTGGAGGTTACTGTGAGCTGTGATGCCATGGAAGCAAAATGAGACTCTGTCTCTTAAAAAAAAAAAAAAGGGTGTTGTCTTTCAGGGAAATGCACTCTAATGGCAAGAAAATCTAAGTCGTGGGTATTCTTGAATTCAAACCCTGAGCAATGGAGTAATGTACAGCACACTTTCTGGTGACTCTAGTACCCTGAACTGCCGCTTCTGATAGGGGATCATTTTAAACATCTTATCTGTATGCCCTGTAGGTATTTTGAGTACCACACACTCACTGATTTAACTCCATAATAAAATTTACCTTTTACTCTATTTAAGAATATAATATTACTTATAGTATCTCCAGAAGTGTCATTATAACCCTGTATTAATTTTAAAAACCAAACAACTGATGGGTCCTTACTGTAACTTGAAATGACAAAAAAGAAACACCAGAAGCACAATTCATGTTTGCGATGAATTGGATTTTTTATTTTTAATGTATCTTCATTGATTAAATTTTTAGTGGGTACTTGCTACGCTAGGTGCTGTAGTTAGAGGTAAAGCAAAACATCAGTCCTCGTGTCCACAGAGCATTGATTTCTGTGGGAGGACATAGACAGCACATTGGAAACCAGAATGCTGGGAATTGTTCCATGAAGATTTGTCTACGGAGACCTAGCCAGGAGCAGCAGATCCCTGAGAGATGGGCTCTCGGGATGGGAGAGAGCAAATATCAGTCCTGGAAGATTTGTGTTTGGCCTGGAGTTGCCTGGGAGGAACGAAGGCAGAAAAGTTACGTAGGAGCTAGATCAAGTAAAGACTTGGAACACGTGGCTTTATATTCCACCTAGAACTGTCCAACGGCGCATGGGTACCCTCTGCCGAATCTCTACCCATCATCTTAGGTTAAGTAGAATATTATAAATTTTTGGCAATTTGTTTTCTTTCTTCCTGAAGAGATTCCTGAGCCTGTGACCTGCAATGATTCTTGCCAATCCTGACACCATTTAGATTTTCTGTCCATGGTATTAAAATACTGGATTAAATTAAAGAGAGATTCACTTATATTTCCTGATAGTTCTCAGGAGAACATAAGTTTTATCACAACTGCAGAGAATGCTTCTGCATCCTGTTTTTCAAGTATTTGTTCTTTGACATTACCAATATGCTGAGAATTACATAGCAGAGAAAAAGAAAAGCTGGGACACATTTTTGATGTTCTTTTTCACCTTGCCGAGTTTCCTGTCCTGCACCTACTACTTCCAACATATCTTGATTTTAAATTTCTGGCCCTTAACATGATTCCCCAGGGCATTAGTCCATTCTTTCCATTCTGGGTTACATGTAATGAATCACAATAGTTGACTTCAAACTATACTGAATTTTCTTTGTGATCCTTTAATGAAATCATCTGTTTTATATCATCTCTGCAGGTAAAAACAATTTCCCATCTGTTGCACACCCTGATCATGAATGCCGAGATGCCGTCATGATTACATACAATCCAATTTACATTTAGAAAGCAGGATGACAGCTTACTAGAGAATAATTCTAAAGAGGTATAGAGCTATTCATCAGCAAGTCTCAGCTGCTACTGAATTAATAATTCTATGATTAAGAGCTGGGCACTGTGTGGCAGTCACAGAATCTGCTGTTTTTGTAGAACTTGATAAATTAATTAGTTCATTCTGTTATTATGTGGCTCTGTTAGAAGGAAAAAAAAATATTGCTGAGATAGCTTGGGATAAACAAGAACATACTTCTTTTTTTCCTTTTTAAAAATATTCTTAATAATTAAATACCTTAAAAAGCAGAATAGGCTATTAATACTGCATATAGTAAAAATCTTCATTAGTTATGCTTAAATCTCAGAAAAGACGTTGAGTACACAGAATCAAATAAGAGATAATTCAGTCTAGTGAAATGAAAATAATATATCTGTAACAGCTTGATCTTGTATGTGAAATAGTGGATCTGACAATTAAATATTTCACTTTGAAATTAATTGTAACATTGCATTATCCTAAACAGAGGTATAAGAATATGCAATAAAAACATTTTGAAAGTTGAAAAAGTAACAAGCAAATAAAAATATATGTAAGCACATACACACATACAACACATTTTTGAAGTATGGAGCATAACATTATTTGTTGAATAAGCATTAATTTGTAACTTTCTGTATGCATGTTGTCTCCCATGTTTATATTAAGGAATATTTATTCAAGAGGTGATTCCTTCTCAAATAATTTTGATATAGCACTGTCCGAGAAATAATAAGATTTCTTTCCATAACAATATTGGAGGAATAACACAACTGTCTTGTATCATTACCAGGCTCTAAGTCTTTAAAATCTATTCTATGGCTTTGGGATTCACTATTTATGGAAATAAGGAAAAATAACTTTAAAATATAAGGAAACAACATTAATGAAAGTAAATGCCTTGTTTCGTATTGGAGTGTTTTTAGATCTAGTCACAAGGCAATTAAAAGGGAATGGATTGATGGGGGTACAGAATGGTATTTATAAATTTCCACCAGTCTATCAATAGTGCATGCCTCACATTTCATTTCAAAGTACACCTTGACATTTGGATTCCATGGAATCGTGAGAAACTGTATGATCAATTTGCATTAATTGAGCAAGTCACAGCACTGGGACAACGGAACTGACCACATGGGACTTGCTGTACATGGCTGTCTCCAAAGGGGTAGTGAGTTGCCATGTGCAAGGGGGATTGAACCAATTTCTCCAGTTGTAAGGTTCAGAAATGGAAGCCAAGGCAAAAGTTACAGACAAATCAACTCATTGAAAGGAAGTAGTCTTTCCCTGAATCTATCCGGGAAAGGATGTCGTGTTTATGGAGAAAGTGAGTTCTGTACAAGAAGTAAACTGGCGTCAGAAAGGCTGCCTACCAAAAAATCACAAAGTAAACCATGTCAGCCGGGTGGGAGATTACCATATGTAATTATGTAAGGCAATTTTTTCAGACTAAAGACTCTATAAGTGAAATGGTTTCACTATTATTGCCTTTCACAAAATCTAAGCATCTATGAGTTCATAAATAAATAAATAAATAAAACCAGTTTAACTTTTTTCTATTTTCCTTTGTTGTAATAAATATTGGTATTAGAATACACAGCAAGTACTATCAATTACAAAATTTCCCTTGCTGGTCAACACCTTTAAAAAGCCAATGTAATTAATTTCTGTTAACAGTGACCAGTGAACTATAGCAATTTAAGAAGAATGAAGTAAGCTTTCCTCAAAGTGTTAAAAAGTCTGGGAAAAGCTTCCTGGAACTGGTGTTAGCAATGAATTCTTGGATTTGACGTTAAGAGCGTAGACAGTGAAACAAAAATAAACAAGTGGATCTATAAACTAACATGTTTATGCACAGCCGAGGAAAAAATCAACAGAATGAAAAGCAATCTTTGAAATGGGAGAAAATCGTGTCACATAGCATCTCTCTGATGGGGGTTAATATCCAAAATATTTAAGAATCTCCTACAACTCAATAGGTGAAGAATAAATAATCGTTTATTTACACTGCACAAAGGATTTGAATTGAGAAGTCTACAAAGAAGACACAGAAAGAAGACGTACAAGTATAACCAAAAGTTAGGTAGAGTGACTGTGATGGTGTTGAGATAGACGGTGAAATGGTCCATTATTTCATTTCCAAGAAACACGCTGGGCAACATCATTTCTGATTCACCAGTTGAAGTTTAAACTTGCTGGAATCCTTGGTGTTGCTGGAAGGGCTTCATTAGTTTCCATCCAGACAGATTTTATGTTTCTTGATTTGTGTATATCTCAAAACATTTTCAATGACCATCACTAATCATCAAGGAATCTCAGATCAGAACCAAAATAAAAAAAAATATATTGACAAGGATATGGAAAAAAGGGAACCCTTGTACACTGTTGATGCTAATGTAAATTAGTGCTATCATCAGGGAGAATGTTATGGGGTTTCCTCAAAAAATTTAAAAATAGAACCACCCTATGATCCAGAAGTTCTGCTTCTGAATATATATCCAAAATAGTTGAAATAAGAAACTTGAAGACATGTTTGAAATCTTGTGTTAATTATAGCTTTAGTTCAGATATGGAAACCACCTAAATGCCCATGGACAGACAAACAGCTAAAGACAATTCAGTATTGTCAGAGTTTGGATGTTCATATCCTCCAAATCCCTTGTTAAAATTTGATCCCCAAGGTTGGAGGTGAGGCCTAGGGTGAGATGTGTTGGTTGTGAGGTTAGATTGTGCCCACCCTGTGGAGGTGTGGTGAGGTGTGTGTTCTCACTCTGATTAGTCCTGTAGAGAGCTGCTTATTGAGAGGAACCTGGCGTCTCCTTCACCCCCTTGCTCTCTCTGTCACCATGTGATCTTTGCATGTGCTGCCTCCTGGCCCTTCCCACCTTAAGTGGCAGCAGGCTGGCCTGATGGCCTCACCATCACAGATGTCTGCACTGTGCTTCTCGTACAGACTGCAGAACCATGAGCCAAAGAGATCTCCTTCCTTCATAAAGTACCCAGTCTTACGGATTTTTTTATAGTAATGCAAATGGACGAAGGCAGCAGGGTGTGTGTGTGTGCGCATGTGTGTGCGGAATATTACTCACCCTTAAAAAAAGAAGGTAATCCTATGATTTGCGACAAGTTCCATTAACCTACAGGACGTTATTCTGAGTGTCATAAGCCAGTCAAAGATAAACATATACCAAGTGACTCCACTTTTACAAGGTGTTTGAATTAGTCAAACTCACAGAAGCAGAGTGGTTTCCAGGGACTAGAAGAAGGATAAAATGAGGAATTGTTGCTCGAAGGGTATAGAACTGCATTATGAAAAACCAGTAAGTTCTAGAGATATTTTGTACCACATAGTACCTCTAGGTAAAAATAAAGTATTGTGTACCTTAGAACATATTAAGAAGATTGAGCTCGTGTTAAATGTTCTTACCACAATAGCTAGTCAAAAGTAACACCAGAAAATCTTTGGAGATGTTGGATGCTGGTACCTTTGTTGTGGTGAGGGTATTATGGGTGTATCCATAGGTCAAAACTCATCAAATGTATACATTAAATGGGAGAAATTTTTTGTATTATCAACCTATTTCAATAAAACCTTAAAAATGTGTTTAGATGTTAATAGACACACAGATAAACAAATGAATAGTAAAACTAAAATAAAGAAATTCAAATAAAATTGGTAGACATGTCAACATCAACATCCTGTTTGTGTTATTTTACTATGGTCTTTAATTATTATCATTTGGGGAAACTTGGAAAATATGCAAAGTATCATTTGATTTTTTTTCTTACAACTTTATACCGATCTACTTTATCTAAACAATTTTTCTTCTTAAGAAATGCCCAGTAGAACTCAATGTGTAGTAGGAAGATAATAAAATATTTCAGCCTTTGTGATTGCATATAAGTGGTCAAATTTTGGCTAGCCTGATAGTTGAAAAGTTGTCACTAACGGGCTGTTTTGAACTAAGTTTAGTTTTTGACCCGGAGATGCTGACTCAAAACATTCATCAGTAACATTTACCTCCTTTTTAAGTCTTGTTATTGCTCATAGTGTATGAAAGTCCCATTTAAACAGCATTCAGTGAAGCAAATACTTATAGGCAAATTCCATGATGTTTCAAGTTTATTAGTGCCTTTATGTCTTTTTTGGATCGAACCTTAAGCCATCACTGTTTAATCAGAACATTTTCACAGGCGTTCAGAGCAGTTTAATCCTGTAGGTCACTCCTGGATCAAACATATTAGAGCAGATGAAATAAAGTATTGCATTATGTACTTTCCAACTACTTTTTTATTGTAACTAAATTTTTACTAAAAATTTAATTCAAGTTCTAAGAAACAAAGTTGTACATTACTTCTTGGAAGACATGAATTTCTTAAGGTATATCTTACATTTTATAAAGTGTTGAATTATTCTTTACCATTACATGGACAGATACCATCTGATTTATCCATATCATAGTAATTATACTAATTAATTACTAACAAATCTTCTAATCAATTAAAATGTTGAGTATCTGTAGAAAAAAAAGATACACGAACACATCTTTCATCTCTTCTGCATTATGTAAGCATTGTAAACACATGTTTACTTGAAGAATAGACAAATTGTATTGTGAATATACAAGATGGGGGCAAACTGCACATGAACATTTATTGCCATCCTGTATAGATCTATTTTAAATCTACATATTCTACTAGATTGAAACTGGTATGTTCAACACACAATTTGAGGCACTTTCATTCTTGCAAAAAAAAAATAATTCTACTGGTACAATTAATGTGTTTTCATTTCTAAAAGATGAAAATTCAGAGTGTAAATAGGATTCTGTTGGGGGTTCCTGGTCAGGGAATGCACCTCCGATCTGAGTGTTATTTAATTTGGGGGAATGAGCTTGGTGAGGAGAGCTTCTTGCTTAGTGCCCCTTCTTACAAAGCTCTCTTTCATGTAGATGCCAAATCGATTTTATAGCAAGCTTTTCATCTCTTACTCCACCAAGGGAAAGTATGCAGTTTAAAACTAAACTATCTGTTAAGGAAATGAAAAAGGCACCCAGAGGGCTTTCTGGTCTTTGAAAATTAGTGCTTAAAAATTTGCAGATGTCCCATCTGATATTTTAAAAAAGTATTTACAATGAATACAAACAGAAGGATAAAATTTCTGCAGTAAACATACCCGCTTTGGCTCATTTGGATTTTCAGTTCGTAATCAAATTGCATTTTTAAGAATCCAATACGCTATGTTGAAATTACCTTTCAAACACTCATCTTTCACTTTCTTCTCTCCAAGAGAATGATAGGAAAAATATTTACTATTTAAAGCCTGTGCACTTAAGTCATTAGTTTTCTCTTCCAGTGAGTTAATATCTCTTTCTGCATGGAGATAACAGAAATTTCTTGATGGAGATTTGACCTGCTATGGAGTTTATTTTAGCAGCGTGTTCCTGCTCTGTTACCCACCTCCATTAACTATTGACTTACACCACATCCCCAGTGGCAAAGATTATGTGCCATCTCCATGTTGAACCTTTTGTTAATTGCTGGGATGGAATGTCTGACAAACTAAGTACTCAAGATTGAATCACTTATCTCAGCACAATGTGCAAAAATAAACGTATATCCCGATTGGAGTTGATTTTACTATGCTGTGCCGAGTAACATAAACAGACAGGATAAATCAGTCCAGTGTATTCTCTGACATTTTACAGCATCTTACAGTTGTTTCAAAAATATATGCATTTCAGTTACTGAATGAGTTTGCTTGTGCTGCTGAAGTAAACTACCCCAAACTGGGGGTCTTAAAATAGTAAAAATTTACTTTCTCCCAGTTGAGGAGTTTGGAAATTGGAAATCAAGGTGTTGGCAGGGTTGGGTGAGAACCCTAAGAGAAGGATTTGTTCCCTGTAGATAGCGTTCTTTCCCCCCGAGTGTTCTAATCTTCAAATGCAACCTACTTTGGAGGTATTGTTGGCTAGTCTTCAACATGTGAGTTTTTCTAGAGGGGAGGGAACAATTCTACTTCTAATAACTATCCATGGGGCAAAGGGCCCTGTTCATCTTCAAGAATGTAACTATTTTCTAAAATCTAGGTATTTTTGTGTTTATAGTAGTTGGGAAGATCAATCTTGAAGGAAACCAACATGGAAAAAAGTGATAAATTCAAATACATATACTCTAAGCTCTTATCTATACACAATCCCTTTCAATGGAATATTTATAATAAAACCCAGTTAATTTGCTTTCTCTTCCACATTTTATCCATGCATCAGCACCTCTTTATTTTCTTTGCATACTGTGTCTAATAGCTGATCCCCCGTCTCAGGTGCCCAGGCTCCTACTTGCCTTAACTGTTACACACCTGTGAAGCCAACACTTGACTGCCACTAAACTAAACACAAGGAAAGGAATTTCTTTGATTAATAATTCTTGACTTCAAAACCAGTTTCTGACACAAACGTTCCAATGCTATATGATAGAAAAAAACATGATTTTAGTGGTTACTATATTTCCACTTAAGTTTATTTTATAAAGATTGTTAAGTTAATTTGAATATGACACCTTCCAAATAGATTAAAACATGTTAAAGAGCAAGTCCTATTCTTTTAATGTATGCTGTTACCTTACCTGCACTGCACATGAGGGTTCGGCAGTAAATGTTTCTTCACCAACTTCACATTGCCATATAGCTACCATGCTACTGTGCTGTACTCTTTATGGAGATTGAATTCCCTCCTCTGTAGTTATGTGTGTGTGCGACCTTGTTTCACCATATCTAAATTGATCCAGGAATCACATATTTTTCATGATGTATGCCTCGGGCTGGCTGTTATTATGGGGAGTCAAATTATTGGTCAGAGATGTTACTTGAACTGTGCATATCTTGCACAAACACTCTCCGATGTATTGTGGATGAGAACACATTTTCTCTCAGAGCATGTTTATAGCTCTAGTTGCTTCATACATTTTGCTTGGGTTATCTTTGCAGCAGCCATGCAAAATATGCCATAGATTTCAATGCACTGTATGTATAATCTCTTGGTGTTGACATTTATTTTCTTCTGTAAAAATAAATGAAAGGAATGTATGTCTCAAAGCTAAAGCAATTATATTTTATGTGCCAAACTCTCACTGACATGGAAGTGCCCTGTTGGCAGTGTCCTGGGTACGTTGAAAATTGCACTAGCACATGAAGAGTCTCAGAGTCAGAAATGATCTTATTTCAAACTCTGATGACATTTTGACAGACTCACTTCACATCATTAAAGTACTGAAAAAATATATTTATGTGTTGTGATCCAGTCTATCCTTACTACATTAAACAGCATTGCATATTAATTAGTCTTGCAAATTTTTAGGTATCCATACATAATTATAAGTTTTAAGACAAACGCAAATATGACAAATGTTATTTTTCTTTCTGAACTTCTCAAATATGGAGCTTAAAGGATTGACCAGATATTATTTAACATTTTATTATGGGATATTTCTAACATTACCAAATAAATAGGAGGCCCACTGCCAGCTTCATCAATTATCAATATTTTTACTTAATTTTAAAAATAGTTAAAATGTATTGTCATCATTTTAAATTAATTTTAAACAACTCAGACTGTCTATTTAGATTGTGAATTTACTATTTGGATGATTTAATTAGCCAATTATGAGAGTTTCATTACATAATTATTAATCTGGGTTTAAAATGCCATGAATATTTTCTTACATCATGAAGAAATCAAACTAGGTCTTTTACTAACATCCTATTTTTTTAATTAATAAACTTTGTAGGGCGGCACCTGTGGCTCAAAGGACTAGGGCGCTGGCCCCATATGCCGGAGGTGGCGGGTTCAAGCCCAGCCCTGGCCAAAAACTGCAAAAACAAAACAAACAAACAAAAAAACCTTTGTATCCAAGAACAGTTTTTAGTTCACAGCAAAATTGAATAGAATATATAGAGATTTCCCTTCTACCCAAAATCCCAAACTAAAGTGGCTCATTCGTCACAACAGAGCAGCAAACACTGGCACATCCTTATCACCCAAATCCAAATCTTACGTTAGAGGTCACTCTCAGTCATGGATATTCTACTGGTTTGGACAATTGTCCCATGACATGGGCTCATCACAGCAGTGTTGAACAAAAGAGTTTCAGTGCCTCAAAATCCTCTGGGGCTCTACCTATTCATCATTCTTATGCCCCAACTTCTGGCAAATACTAATCTTTTTACTGTTTGTATAATTTTCCTTTTCAAGAATGTCATAGGGTTGGAATCCTACAAGATGGAACTTTTTCCAACTGGCTTCTTTCACTTGATAATATTTAAATTCCCTTCATGTTATTTTGTCATGGCTTGATAGTTGATTTATTATGAGCCCTGAGTAAATCATCTTCCACTGTCTGGATGAACTGCGGTTTATCAATGCCCTCACTGACTCCTGGGTGCCTCCAAGTTTCACCTTCTTTTGTGTCATTTTGTTGTCATTCCATCACACTAGCATTTCATTATATTCAAAACCAGCTGTACCATGCACTGATTTCTTTGGGTCCGAAGCAATATTAAAATCATACATGGAAAAATTAATCTTGTTCTATACATGAGGAGGACTTTTGTTAGAAAAGGTAAGTCAAAGGACTTATTGAAATTTTACTATTATTCCTTGGAGGATAGGATATAAAAGGAAGAAGTAGAGTTTGTTTTTAGCAACAAGAAAATCACATGACTAACCCCGTCTCTGTGCACCTGTAGGGTCATATCATTGATTTATTCACTTGCTCACATGTTCAACCTATAGGACTGAACGTCTCCGGAAGTCAAAGCCCCCTAAGCACTGAAGTGACAGTGAGTGACATAAACAAATGTGGACTCAATTAGAAAAATCAAAAAGAAACAAACAAACAAAACCCTTATAGTGATTAAACACTGGGCCAGCAATGGCAGGGAGAATAGGATGCTAGGGGCTGTGCAAGGTATTGTACAAAAATGTCAGGGATCACCCAAGTGAGTCTAGCAATAGGGAAGTCTTCCCTCTCCTCAAGGGAGCAAATGGCCTTGTGACCTTGACTCGATAGGTGGGCATGATTCAGCCAGAGGAAAGAGCCAAGGAGGCTGATCAGTGAGAGCATAGTCAGAACCCAGGAGCAGAGCTGCAGAGAGTGCTGAGCTCCTGCAGCAAGTGAAAATCAGTAGGACACGATCTGATCAACATTAACTCTGGTTTCAGAGAAGAAAATTGACTAAGAGCAGTGAGTCTGCAGGGAGGGAAATGAGTTAGGAGGACATTTCAATCACATAAATGAGGTTGGATAGCCAGTTGTATCATCATCTGGATGAAAAGATAGTGCGCAGAGTCTACATAATCTTTTCCTCTTATTATGGTACTAAAAATGGAATAAAACCCAATAAAGATAATTAATTTACCCTAAATCAAATTAAAGATTCTAGAGTTTTCCTGGTTTACAGTCCAGCTCTTTTGATTTTGTGATGCTCCCTTTAAGAAAGCCTATAGCAGATCCCTCCCCCCTCAAAAAAAAAACTATCCTTATAGATTAAGAATATCTTTTATATGACAAAAATGCATCTTAATATCTCAATTTTTATTAATATTATATTTTAGACATTATTCCCAGTACTCTTTGATTCTGTCCGCTGCCGTCTTGCTTGCTAACTAGTTTGAGGAAATACAGTACCTGAGGAGGGGTCTGGGGCCACTAGCACACTGGATCGTTTTAATGTGTTATTTCTTATGAAAAATTGGTGTACAAAAATGTCTTGATAATACAATATTTCTTATCATGTGTATAATTCTTCTATTGCTTGATCTCTGGTTTGCCTAAACTGTTCTCCAAATACTTTATTATACACAAAAACAATTCTTAAAGAGTTAATTTAGTTGTTTTTAGTTCTTAATGTTCCAAGACCTCAGTAGAAATGGCAACGCTGCAAACTACACTTTCTTTTCTGAGGTTCCTCTTGTAAAGTTAGCACAGTTATTTGGGATGAAATGGAAAAGCTACCTGCAATTAAATGTCAAGAAAAAGATATGTCAGATGCAGGCAAATTCCAACAATCAGTCAATTTAAGGGCCAAAAATCAACCAAACTGGTCAATTGGTTTCAAATAAACTTCCATAATCAGCAATAGCCATGACAGCCTGTTATGTGACTAAGTGAAAATTTTACTTAGGATCCAGAGATTAGGTAAAACAAGAAATCCTGGGCTTTAAATTAGTGTTACCTCAAGCACTTACATAAAGGAATAGCTCATTTTTCTTTTCAAGATATTTCTATTTGTGAGTCCCCCTTGAAAGAACTCTACGTACAGAAAAGCTAGGCACAGGATTTAGTTGAATTTGAATTAAAATGTGAGATAGCTCCAAACTCGATATTTTCATATTTACATTCTTGGCAAACTCTCAATGTTGCTGGAATGCACACATTTCTTTGTGAACTACAGAGGGATTTGAGGGATGTTGGTGGTTTAGAGTTCCTTCTGAGGTTGTAGGAACTTCCTAGAGGAAATATATTTTGGCTTTACGAATTTGAAGGTGCGAATTCCTTCAGCATGCCAGGTTCACCAGTTTTCTGTTGGCATTAATTCTTGCTTAAAACAAATGGAAGGCATGCAAAAGGAAATAAATTCTACCTAAAATTGTTTACACCAGGTCAGAGTAATCAAGTTAAATCAATTTAAAAATTACCATCCAATGCGCCACTTGCTTTGACAATGCCACACAGACTGGTTTATAAACAGGGCCCCGTTCACAGCAATCGCTGGCACACGGCAGACTGGGTGCGTACTTTATTCCACATATAGTCTTACGTGGACATTGCTGTTTTTCTTTTTGGGGGCAATCACATGTTATTTATAATAAATGTCTTCTGAAAGTCATTTTAAAAAATAACAGGAGGATCTAGTATTTTTGTCACTTTCATTTGCATATTCTTTTCAAACTAATTCCTTTTCCCCTTCAGTAAATGGATACGTCAAAGTTAAGTCTTCCCTGTGTCTTCGTGTTTGGATTACACGTTCCTAGAACACCCTGCATTCTTACTTTATTATTTCTCTATATTTGTTCATTTCCCCCACTAGACACTGAGCTCCCTCAGCAGAGGGGCTGAGTCTTATTCCTGCACCCAGCACAGTGGTCCCTGGTGGAGGCAGTAAGCCGCTGTGATTTATGGAAGGATGTGGCCAAACCTGACGGGACAGTGAAGCAAAGACTGTGAGTGCTGCATCCCTACATATGTGTTAACGTCAAAATGTGGCAGCACAGTAATAAACCTGTAGAACTCATGTTGGTCCCGGGACATGCTGATGGTACTGCAGGACAGCAGACACCTGCTCCCTACGCTGGAGCAGCACCTTCCAAAGAACCGAGGGGTGGGGGGCCGCTTGCCCTGACACCTTCACACGGGCTCATACCTCTTTGGTACGATATTTGTAAGTAGATGTAGTTACGTTAAGTGAGTATTTGTGCATTTTGACTAGATTAATGGGAATATAACTTCCCAAATCAGAGAACTGTGTGTAGGAAAAGGGGTTTTCTGTTTTCTTAACCCTGCGTCATCTCTTTTCCACTTGCACAGAAAATTGAGAAGAGATTCCGCTTTGAACATTCCATCCATCACGGACCGCTCAGGTCAGTGGAACAATGTCCTTACATCTGTTGTCTTCCTTTTTGTGACTCTAGAATTATATCCGTTGGGATTCATTTCTTGTCCAACTATATTATTAAGTTATTGATTATGAAACGTTCACTTCCCTTTACACTAACTTTGACATGTGATATCTCTGTGATTTCACTTTGACACTTTCTGTGTCATTTTTTCTTGCGAAGGTACATCCTTATTCTTTCAAATGCATATCTGGCTTGTGATTATCTTACTAATTTTTTAGAAACCATGGATAAAGTCAAAAATGTATGTTATTTTTTAATGTGAATGCCACTGTGGAACCAATGCCGTGTAGACAGCTTGAAACATCCGGGCAGTATGGGGAAGGATGTGGTTCATGAACACATAGTACCTGGATGGTTCGTGAATTCAGTTCTGGTGATTTCAATCCTGAAAATGAGCCTCATGAGTGGCCCGAGACCAAGGTTGCTACTGATGAGCTGAGCGTTGTGGTGGAAGCAAACCCATCTCAACCTACCTGGGAATCAGCACAGTTTGATGTTACAACAATATCGGACCATTTGAAACAAATCAGGAAGGAAAAGGGTCTGGATAGCGTGTCAGGAGAAAAATCATCTTGCCTTTCTTTGCTGTTGTGGCATGAAGGAGAACAATTTCTTCCTGATTTTGTTATGTGTGATGAAGAATTGATTCCTTTTGACAATTACTAGTGTTTGGCAGGACAGGTGGATAAAGATGAAGTGCTGAAACACAGTCCAAAAGTGACATTCATCAAAAAAAGCTAATGGTGTCTGTTTGGTGGTCCAGCACTGGTGTGACCCACTGCAGCTTTGGGAAACCTGATCAATTTATTATAGCGGACGGCCACTGCAAACGATCGGCCAAAATGAGGAGGATGTTTATAATGAAGCAGCCGAGATTGGTCAATAGAGACAGGTCAATACTTTTGCAAGATAATACTGCCCCACAAGCAACGCTGCTCAAACTTCAGAAACTGTATAAAAACTCTTTAACCACCATATTCTCCAGACTTTGCATCAACTCACCACACTTCTTCCAAATTTCAGACCAGTTCAATTCTCAACAAGCTGTGGAAAATGTGTTTTGAGACTTCGCTGCCCCTCGCTCTCCAGGCTTCTTTGCTGCTGGCATAGACAAGCACCATTAAGACGGCAAAACTGTGTCCACAGTTCAGGTGCGAATTTTGACTGCCTCTTTTTTTTATAATAAACTAAACTTTTGATTCAAAATAAGACATTCATGTTTAGTGACCTAGTAGTTTCCTGTAGCTGTTGTGACAAATGACTACAAACTTGACATTTGTATTAAAGCAACAATTTGTTCTAGTTGTTCTAAAGGCTACAAGCCCCAAAACAGTTTTTCTGGGATACTGCTAAGGCCTTTTCAGGGCCGGGTCCTTCTAGAGCCTTTAGAGAGAATCTGTTCCCTTGGTTTCTCCAACTTCTGAAGTCCACCTGTATTCCCATCCTTCCAATCTCAGGATTCTGTCCTCACATTTCTTTTCTTTTTTTTTTTTTTTTTTGGTTTTTTGACCGGGGCTGGGTTTGAACCCACCACCTCTGGCATATGGGACCGGCGCCCTACTCCTTGAGCCACAGGTGCTGCCCTCTGTCCTCACATTTCTTTTTTCCTTTCTTAATGTTCCCACCTCTCTTTTATAAGGACCCTGTCACTACATTTAACCCCACCCAGAGGTGACCCAGGATGATCTCACCATCTCAAAATCTTTAACTTAATCACATTTGCAAAGTCTCTTTTCGAATATAAGTTCCAGCAATTTGTAAGAGACTGTCTTTGAAGAGATGTTATTTGGTGTACTATACTATTTTTTCAGAAACAAAACAAAATGAAACACTCTTCACCACACTCACTACCAGTGAGCGAAGGCCTTCAGTTCCCCTAGGGGAGCCTGTAACAGTAGCTGCCACCCTGAGAACACAGACCACCCCCTTAGAGTTTCCTCAATTATTTTTCCACACTATACTTCTTAAGGGAACACCAAGAGAAAGTTCAGTAAATTATTGCGAAGTCAGACTTAAACTGCAATAACTGCAACCAAATGAATAAATTCAAGTACAAAGATAGCAAAAGTATGTAACCTGGCTGCCTGAGACTCCCTTACTCTGTTTGGATCAGAGACCGATTCTACCCACACTCTAACAAAGAACTATTTGCTTGCAGACCCCTTGTTACATATATATTTAAGAAGACTCTTTTTCTGATTTTTTAAACACTTGTATGGTTTTCCCAACTCAAGAGAGTCTCACAAATTTTAATTAGTCTCTTAACTGTGGCAAAAATTTCAAATGACAGGAATTTACCTATAACTCTTTTTGTGCAAGGCACCACTGGGATTTTTTATATCCACCCCTCCAGATCCCTTTTCCAGGCAGCGGCTCTCGCAGGCAACTTCTTTGCCTTTTCTGGCTGTCTTGCAATGACAGCCCCCTCCTTAGCAATCATGAAGGCAGAGGCCCTTCTCCTGTATTGCACAAGTCTTTTGCAGATTACTGCTGGTCACGGCAGAGATTCCCATTTTATTCAATATACATGGAGAGTGCTTTGTCTGCAGCAGATTGCTCCACCAGACCGCCAAGTCACTCAGTAATAACAGGTGTCACCTACCCAGGGTTTCACTCTAACTTGCAGTGAGATGTGCACTGTTTTTAGATTGTCTGATTTACCAGACATTTCTCAAGGAAGAATTTTATGAGTTCTGTGATAATCCCCTGTTTCCCTGAAAATAAGACAGTGTCTTATATTAAGATGTGCTCCCAAAGATGTGCTAGGTCTTATTTTCAGGGGACATCTTATCTTTCCTGTGAGTAGGTCTTATTTTCGGAGGATGTCTTATTTTCGGGAAAACAGGGTAGGTCTTCTAACAGACATAGGAACTAGCATCTTGCAATCTAGTAGAAGAACTCCCTTATTACACAAATTTAAATAACATTTCCACCGAGGCTTGTGGATGAACAAAAGAGGGGACTAGAGTATACTGAGGAAATAAAGTTAAGTTTATAGATAGA
Source organism: Nycticebus coucang (assembly GCF_027406575.1). Lineage (NCBI taxonomy): Eukaryota > Metazoa > Chordata > Mammalia > Primates > Lorisidae > Nycticebus > Nycticebus coucang. Next base: position 8,041,758 of record NC_069794.1, on the reverse strand, counting down.
GGGGCATTTGAGAAGCGAGAGATACTGACGGGTCAAGGAAGGTTTGAAACACTATGCACAGGGCGGTGCCCGTGGCTCAGTGGGTAGGGCGCCGGCCCCACATACTGAGCGTGGCAGGTTCAAACCTGGCCCTGGCCAAAGTGCAACAAAAAACTAGTCTCTAAATTGTGGCAAAAAATTTTTCTTGTGGTGGGTGGCTGTAGTCCCAGCTACTCCAGAGGCTGAGGCAAGAGAATTGCCTAAGCCCAAGAGTTGGAGGTTGCTGTGAGCTGTGACGCCATAGCACTCTACCAAGGGTGATAAAGTGAGACTCTGTCTCTAAAAATTAAACAAAACAAACAAAAAACCTACTATGAACAAAAGTGAGGAGTGCTGAGCATCATATCTGCCCCATGTGTCTGGAACACATTGCTGTTTGATAGTTGAGAGCCAGCAAAGATGGCAAATTTGAGTAATTAGGCATAGAATGGATACACAACTCTTTCTGTGGCTCTTACCATGATTCATCTAAAGATAAAGTCCTCATCACAAGAATTGCATGAGAGGGGCATAACTGATGTCCTCATTACCTGCATCACTGGGTTCTCCAAGCATCTGCTGCAACCCTGTCTTTTCCTTAAGAACTTTCTTGTTGTTGTTTTCAACCATTTCTTAAACTTCTTTTTTACAGCTGATTCTTTCTTGCTTTGAATATTGATGGCAATGTGTAAGCCCTTCTGTCTTTGTGCTCCGTTAGAGCTCTCTTTACCCATATTTCTTACCTACTAAGCAAGAGTCTCTAATCTCCTTGAGGATACTGCCTCATCATCACTGCTGGGACCTACATGGGGCCTTGTTTAAATTAGAGAAAAAATAATATATTGGAAAGAGTAATTGCCAGAAATCAAAGACTAAGGAGGCTATGGAGAGAGATATTTCGAGAGAAGGTTGGACTTAGAAAGTAAAAACAAGTCCATATCTTGGAATAACACACTGATTTTGTGCTTTCTCTTCTTTGTAAAATTGTAGACTTCACATAGTCTCCATCTCCTTCCCAGACTCAAGAAACCACAGAACAATGAATCTTCTGCCCACAAAGAGGAAAGCAAAATATGCTGTGTAATCCGAGCTCTCAACGTGCAGGCATCATTTTCTCTGGGCCTGACTCTGACCAGAGACCAGGCCTTCTTCTCTACACGTCCACTCCCCTTTAAATACAAACCAGCAGGAGTGAATGCAGGGAATGTTTGCTCCTCATATTGGGGTTTTATCTGAACGGAATTAATTGTTTTTCTTGAGATTCTTTTTTCTTTTCTTGACAAGCAGGGTCTCACTCTGTCCCCCAGGCTGGGGTTCAGTGGCATGATCCTAGCTCACTGTAGCACAACCACCTCAAATTCCTGGGTTCCAGTGATCCTCTCACCTCAGCATCCCAAGCGACCGGGACTATAGGCACACGCCACCACCCCCAGCTAGTTATTATTATTATTGCTGCTGTTGTTATTATTAATTTTGTAGCTTGGGCCTGCCACTATGTTGCCCCGCCTGATCTCAAACTCCTGGCCTCTCCACACTGCCCTTTCAAAGCTCTGGGGTTATAGGCCTGGGGACTTCACCCCACCTGTGTGGCACTTTTCAAGATGGAATTGCTTCTGGTAATGAGACATTTCTTCTCACAGGCTTCTCTCCCGCTGCACTGGCCCTCTGCCTGGACTTCCTGCTTGGCCTACTTTGCTCTTCCCCAGCCCCACCCATTACACATTCAGCAACCAGAGTGGTCATTTTAAACCATGAAGACCAACCTGCCCCTTCTAGCTCATCTTTCACCTTAGCCAAACCGTGCAATTCCCAGGTGATCTGGCCCATCTCTTCCCTCTGACCTCTGCCCATCACACATCTTCTCCCCAGCATGCCCAGACCTGCCTCTGCTCAGGTGCACTAAGTGTACCCTCGCTGCATCTGGGTGCTTTGCTCTCACATCCAGTCTCAGCCAGATCAGTGTCCTGAGGTTCTCTCCCTGAGCAACGGCCATCCCACACTACCCCCGCAGAGACTCTCCCTCCTTTATTTTCTACACTGCACTTATTATGGATTGATTGAAAGAACCCTGTCTCCCCACAGTCTTCAGTCAATTTCCTTCGTCAGATTTGTTTAACAAATGTTGAATGATATGTCAACAAATAATCCATGTTTTTTCCACTTTTGCTCATTGAGTGTCTAACATTTGAGACAAAGGTTCTAGTTTATTATTATTCATGCTACAAAATCTGTAAATAATGAGGATTTCACTCTCAAAATTTTGTTAGAAATGTCTTCTGCCTCATGAGAGGTTTCCAAGGAGAGTGATAGGGATTTCTTGCCCAGGCCTAACTGGCTCATCATCCAAGCCCAATTCAATTATTCACTCTTTGGGTTACTTTTGACAAGTTGTTTAACTTACCTGTGCCTCGGTTTCCTTTTCCACTGTGATTAAAAAGCTATACTGCCTCATGTGACTGCTGTCAGGAAGAAATGACTTAAAGCCTTCACACTACAGAACAAGAGCTGGACAATGGAAAGCACTACGCAAATAGTATTATGTATTTAACATTTGCAAAATAATACACATTTAAGCTCCAAACGAACATTGCAAGTATTCTATAGCTGACAAATAACTTCCTTTTTTGAAAATACATAATACTTGAGTCATGAAAAGGTTAACAAGATGTTTTATATCAGATTATACACAATTTTCATTCTTTAGGTCGAGGAAATCTAGGCTTTATGTAGTTTATACAGAGGTCAGTATAAAAAGCTTCTTTTAAAGCTTAGAAAATCACACAATTCTTTAGATATAAAAAGAGAAATTAAATATTTGACATAGGTGCTGCATAATGACTTCTCTCTGCTAATTTATTTAACTAAAAGCATCCTTGGGGAGCCAGGTGTGTTGATATTAAGCTTTACATGGAAGTAACAGAGAAATACCAATTAGAATCTAACAAAATCACACATTGCTTCAAATTCAGCTGGACCACAGCTGGAATTGAATCTATACTTTATAATTAAGGAAAACATATAAAATATAAATATAAAAAATATGTAAATGTATACATACACATATATATCATCAAAACTCTGTGGTTTCTCTCTTAACAGGGAAAAGAAAACATGGGTAATATAGAGGGAAAATGTTCTTCCTTATGGGATACCAAATTGTATAAATTTCATTAAATAAACTAGGCAGTTTTATAATAAGACAAAATGAGAAATATGTCTATGGCCTGTTGCTAGAACTAAAGCACAAACCGGATATACCTTACTTCCTACAAAATCGCTGTTCTTATTCTCTATGTAACTACTGATATTTGGTGAGGCATATGTTTTGGAGCTAAAATACATATAGGTTTAATAACAATTTAAAAAATCAATGGACTGGGTGTGGTGGTTCACACTGGTAATCCTAGCATTCTAGGAGGCCAAGGCAGGAGGATCAGGAGTTCAAGAACACCCTTTTTGTAATAGAAATAGAAAAATTGGACAGGCATTTTGATGGGCACCTGTAGTCCCAGGTACTTGGGAGGCTGAGGCAGAAGGATCACCTGAGCTCAGAAGTTTGAAGTTCCAGTGAATTATGGTAATGCTATTGTCCTCTATCAGGACTGACAGTGATTTTTTTTTTTTTTTTTTGCAAAAGAAAAAAATTCAATGAACAATCATTACTCTTATGCATAGTTCCAAATTAAGTCCCCCTGGAAGTTCTCTAACAATTATCATTATTAATTTAAGGAGAATGCCTTATTTCCTAGCAGGTTAATTAAGAAGCTCAAATTGGTTTGAAAAATTTTCTCTGCTGCATACTGTAGCAGAGAATATTTTTCTTGAATTTGTTCCAGGCAGAAAGTTAAGACATGGAAGTTATTTTGCTACATTGCAAATCCCTCCTATATCCATTCTTAGAGGGGTTTTACGTATGCATTTCAATATGAATATAGAGAGTAAATGTAATCATAGAAATTGGTGTATTTGTTTATTTGTCTACCACTCTTTTTATTTACCTGAAACTCTTTAATTTGAGAAAGCTCAGATGGTTCAATAAACAAATACCTTATGATATTTAAGAATTTTATCTTAATGGCATAATAAGTAGACAAATACCTGTGATGAGTTGTGCTTCCTTTCTCAGCACTGTATTTCCATGTAATGTTACAAAATATAGCATGTTGAGAAATAAAATTTTAGGACAGCAATGTTAATAAACTATCTAACATAGGAAAATAAAAACTATTGAACAACCAAAAAAGAAAACTCGCAGCATATAATTGCCCCTTTGAAAAGAAAGATCACAGCAAGACAGCTCCTTGTTTGATTAACCACTGGTGGATTAAATTGTTCTATTTAATGTTGTTATTTTGCTGCATTTGATAACAACTGAGAAGGTAGAAGAAGCCTGGCGCTCAGTACCTGCCAGACTGGATTCTACAGACCTTGATAAAGGGAGCCTCACACAGAAGAGAAAGAAAAGGGAAAAACTGGCACAGCTACTTTGCAATATGCTTCCTAGCAGCTGGCAACAATCATTTTTTTTTCTTTGTCTTTACCCTCCTAAATACCCAAACCCCTTTTCCCTCTCTTCCAACACTTCTTCTTTCTTATTTATTTATTTATTTATTTTGGCTGAGCCCATTCCCCTTCTCTCAAGGAAAAGTAAAATAAACATTTTACTTCTATTTCTGATCATCGTGTTGAAAATTATTTCTCATTCCACAGGACAAGTTCCCAACCCAACCAACTTTCTTGAACAGAATTATCGGAAAATTTTACTAAGAAGGAAAATTTGGCAATACGTGGCTAAGCCTGGATTCTGAGAATGTTACTTCAACAATGGAACTTCATGTCAGACAAAGACTGAACAAAAGGAAATACTTTGTTCCAGTTAGACTCTGGATGTAATTTTATAAATACCCTGCTTCAATTTTACTGTTTTCTAACTTCACTAACCTATTCTTTCCAGTGCTGATCACATTCATGAATCTGAGTCACCAAACGGCTCATTTGAGAGCCATGTGGAATATCATCACTGTCTCTACATATTGCAACTGAGCTAACTTTGCCCCTTTATGACTTCAGGATGCAATGTCTGTTAGCCAACCCAGCACACTTGTGCAAAGCAAAGGGTACGTTACCTTTATTCATAAAGTTCAGAGAATATTATATTTCAGCCTTACTAGCTCCATAGTAAAAAAATCCTTTCTGGTGTGCACAATCTGAACATTCATATTAGTAGTCCAGTGTAACTTGTAGCTTATATTTGGTGGACATAATCAGAGTCCAGGTACTGGAAATTTGATTTTATTATAAAGCTGTTTTAATCAGTTGACATAATCACTTAAGAATCATATATTCACTGAAGGAATATCAAATAATCTGCTTAAAATTAATATTTCTTTATTTTAAATTTCATTATTCAATATATTTAGGGTGTACTATGCAATTTTCTTACATGGATATATTGGATAGTGGTAAGGTCTAGTATTTTAGCCAGTTCATTATCCAAATAGTGCACATTATTCCCAAGAGGTAATTTTTCATCCTTCACCTCCTCCCACCACTGAAACCTTTAATGTCTATTATTCCATTCTGTATGAGCATCTGTACCCATAGTTTATCTTCCACTAATAAGAGAAAACATATGGCATTTGATGCTCCATTGCAGAGTTTCATCTCTTAGGATAATGGTCTCCAGGTCCATTCAAATTGCTGCAAAAGACATAATTGTATTCCATTATATGATTAAGTAGTATTCCACTGTGTCTGTGTGTGTGTGTGTACCTGTGTGTGTATATGTGAGGTCAGACAATTAAGTTCGTAAACTCATCCCAGAAAAAGTGCTATATACCTAGTTGCTGAATGTCACTGTGGTCAATAGATGGCCAAGAGTAGTACTTCAGAGGTGACCAAAGTAATATTTTACAGTGAGCTATGTAGCACTTTTTCTAGGATGAGTTCACAAACTTAATTGCCTGACCTCATATATATCACATTTTCATTACCCTTTCATTAGTCTGTGGATACTTAGGTTGATTTCATATCTTTACCTTTGTTAATTGTGCTGCAATGAACATATAATTAACTTTTTGATATAAATGACTTCTTTTCTTTTGGTAGATACCTAGTAGTGGGATTGCTGGATCTAAAGGTATATTTACTTTTAGTTCTTAAGATATCTCCATACTTTTCTGTAGAGGTTGTTTTAATTTACATTCCTATCAAAAGTTTATAAGCATTCCCTTTTCATGGCATCTATGTTAACGTCTCTTATTAATGTCCATTCTGACTGGGGTAAGAAATATTGCATTGTATTTTAATTTGAATTTTTCTGATTCTTTGTAATGTTGAAATATATTTCTTTTTTTTCATTTGTATATCTCATTTTGAAAAAAAAGTTCATATTACTTAGCTCACTTTTTAATAAGGTTATTTGTTCCTTTTTTTTTTTTGCTAAGTTGTTTGAAATCCCAATAGATTCTAAGTAGTAGTCTTTTGTCAGACACATAGATTTTGAGCATTCTCTCCCATTCTATGGATTATTTTCTCTGTTTATTATTTATATTGCTGTGCAGAAAAATTTTAATTTAATTAAGTGACATTTGTTTATTTTTGTTGTTGTGCTTGCTTTTAAGATAATACCTCATGCTCATGGACTGGGATAATAAATTTTGTTAAAATGAATTTCCTGACCAAAACAATCAATAGATTCAATTCAATTCCTATCAAAAGATCAATATCACATTTCATAGAATGAGAAAATACTCTAAAATTCATATGGAGCCAAAAAGGAGCTCAGAAGCAATATGAAGCAAAAAGAATAAAACTAGAGGCATCACATTATCTGAATTCAAATCATACTACAAACCTATGGGGATCCAAATAACATGGCAGTGGTATAAAAGTAGACATGTAGATCAATGGAACACAACACAGATCTCAGAAATAAAGCCATATGCCTACAACAAATTGAATTTTGATAAAGATGACAAAAAATACACTGGGAAATGGGTACCCTATTCAATAAATGATGCAGAGAAAAATGGATAGCCATATGCAGAAAATGAAACTGGATCCCTAACTCTCACCATATATACAAATTAACTCAAGATGGACTAAAAACCTGAGTGTAAGACCTGAAACCATAAAAATTAAAGAAATCCTAGAAAATGGGTGTTTTTAAAATACTCACATTATAGAATTTCCTCCAAAAAAGACAATCTTTTGTACTTTTTTTCTTATAGTGTCCTTAAATTGTGTTTTTTAATTATCAATTTAAGTGATACTGCATCTGAATATTTTGTAGTAAATCACAATATTCTCTTGTATGTGGACTTTTTATTAATATCATGAAATGAAAGAGTGAAAAGGAACTTCAGTATTGTATCTAATGGTTAGTAGAGTGGGCTTTAGGTATAGATGAGCTGGGTTGTTAAAATCCCAGCTCTGTTTTAGGTGCAACTGATATGCCCCTAAGCCTCAGTTACTTCATGTATAAAAAGAGGATAGTAAGTTTGTGTAGCTCCCAGTTTAATTACACAGAATAATGAGATGGTTCGCGTGACATGCACAGGTTAGTGTTTGACACATGATACCTACTAAATAATTTGTGTGACATTATTAAGACTCAAGTGATAGTAGATAATATTATTTAAACAGTGATTTCAATGGCATCCTGAAATAGAATGTATAGATTACCTAATGTTAATAATTACTTACTCCTTTTGATTGAAAACTTAATGAGGCTATTAGAACCAAGGAGAGCACTCACAGGATGTGGAAGGACCACTCTCTGCCTTCTGCTCTCTTTCCTGGCGGCATTCAGTAACAGCAGCTGCTGCAATCAGTCATTACCTTGGACTCTTCATCTCTTTCTAGACCAAAAATGAACCTGCACAGGGTATAGCAACCTGTTCTGAATTTATGTATAAGATAGTTGAGAGAAATTTCTAGTCCACTCTAAATCACTGTGATTTATTTACTTTATTTCCTATTTTACCTTATAAAAGAAGATGCTTAAATGGTAAAAGGTATCTCAGTAATAGGAATACTGGGTTTAAATGTATCTCTGTCTTCAAACAGTTTATCCATGCTGTTTATTCCTTCCCATTATGGAAGGAAAAAGCACAGGAAAGAGGAGTAATGGTTCACAGTACCCCTCAGACTCTCTGTTACAAACAAACAAACAAAAAAACGAATGAATAAATAGCAAAAGAGCTTTGTATTGTGGGCCAGGGAATTAATAATTTGCTTGTATGTGCCAAACCTCATTATGATCTCACTAAATACAAACTTTCTTCTCCTACTTATATCAATATAGTTATCTTCTAATACTTTTACACATTTTTTTCTTAGAATGTAGTTTGTGTGGCCCCAATTCTGCCTCTGTTTCACAAATTTAAAAAAAAAAAAGAGGAGCTCTGACTTGATTGACGTCCGAACCAATCTGTTTATTTACATGTAAAAACTCTAGTTAGAGAATAATTTGTTAATAAATCTTAACATAAAGTCATCATGGTATAACAGAGAAATAATGTGAAGAGCGCTATTAATAATATTTAAAATGAATTTTCTCTATTCTCGTGGTTTCTGATACTGGTTCCTTTGGGGTTCTCCACTGTAAGGTTATCAAACTTGAAGAATAAGATAAAGTAAAATAAAACATAAAATGCCCATATCCATGTGATTCTAAATTTAAGGGAATTTTTCCAATTTAAAATAGATATTTAAGTGAATCTACAGGTATTACATACAGGATATCTTATATACATACATTTTAAAACATGTATTTAAGGGTGGCGCCTGTGGCTCAAGGAGTAGGGCGCCGGTCCCATATGCCGGAGGTGGCGGGTTCAAACCTAGCCCCGGCCAAAAAAAAAACCAAAAATAAATAAATAAAATAAAACATGTATTTAATGCATAAAATAAGTACATTTTTTCCAGTATTTATGGTAGTGCTTTTACTTGCATACATTTCTATATTTTAAAAAACTTTCCTCTGTGGACCTAATTTGGTCTCATACTATGTGAAATGCCTCTTGCAAGTCTTATTATTTTCTGTATTCAGAAGGGTTTTCTACTGCTGACTCCATTTTCTTATGGGGTTTTAATTTCTATTTGCACCATTGTCTTGATTCCACAAGCCATTTTTGCTTTGCCGCCAGCTACCCTTGAATCAGGGTTTTCAAATGAGCTCTGCTCTCGTTGGATATATACTGCCGTGTGTTCACACCTGTGATTATAACACTCAGTTCTGGCTCCCAGGGACAGGGCCTTGGAGTTGAGTCAGTACTGTCCCTATCCCAACTTACCTACTTGGGGAGACAGAACTAGGCATCAGTCACAAGCATTGGAGGAGCAACGCTCTGTGGCTCAGAACTAGGCATCATTCACATGAATTGGGGAAGCAATGCTCTGTGGCTCAGAACTAGGCGTCATTCACATGAATTGAGGGAGCAATGCTCTGTGGCTCAGAACTAGGCATCAGTCACATGCATTGGGGGAGCAATACTCCTTAACTCAGAACTAGGCGTCAGTCACATGCATTGGGGGAGCAACACTCCTTAACTCAGAACTAGGCGTCGGTCACATGCATTGGGGAAGCAACGCTCTGTAACTCAGAACTAGGCGTCAGTCACATGCACTGGGGGAGCAACGCTCTGTAACTCAGAACTAGGCATCGGTCACATGCATTGGGGGAGCAACACTCTACAACTCAGAACTAGACATCAGTCATCGGGGGAGCAACACTCTGTGGCTCAGAACTAGGCGTCATTCACATGAATTGGGGGAGCAACGCTCTGTGGCTCAGAACTAGGCGTCAGTCACATGAATTGAGGGAGCAACGCTCTGTGGCTCAGAACTAGGCATCAGCCACATGCATTGGGGGAGCAACACTCCTTAACTCAGAACTAGACGTCAGTCACATGCATTGGGGGAGCAACGCTCTGTAACTCAGAACTAGGCAGCAGTCACATGCATTGGGGGAGCAACGCTCTGTAACTCATCACCTCTGTGTATTCATTACTTATCTGAAAAATTTTGAAGCCAGAGAAATGTAATCTTCTCATAGATTACCACTGATTTAAAAATGCTGTGATTCTCTGAACTATGTAAAGACCCACAGTCAGGATCTGACCTGACAGGGGCTATGTCCCAGGTCTCTAGATTCCTGCTTATCTTCTTGTTACCCCATTTTTCTTTGCTATTTGATGCTGAACAAATTAAAGTGTGGGACAGAAGTGGATTCCAATAGTGTTCAAAAGAGTCACTCATCCTGAACTCCTGTGGTACCATTCAGAGCTCAGGGTCAGTGAAATGAAACCCATGAAAGCAGCTGAAAGGGGCAGAGATGGGGCAAAGATCGGAATTTACTCTATTCTTTGTCCACTCCCGGTTGGGAAGTTGACATATAATAAAAATGACGGGCATCATGTGCAGCCATGGCCAGGCTGGCCCAACTCTCTGCTTATTTATGTTTTGGAACTATCTACAAGAGAGTTTCTTGTCCTAAAAGTTGTCAGCAATCTATTGAGCTTTTGTTATCAGGTAAAATCAGTTTCTTAAATACACACATCTACATTGTTAAAATGTCATATCCTGTACACAGACTCACACACACACAGGGTCTCACTCACATAACACACGCATGCACGTACATACCCACAGGCTGACACCCACATACACACTCATGCCCAAGGTGCTCACACTCACCCACGCTCTCATGAAAGTTCACACAGCCACACGCAGGCGCTGATTCACACACATACCCACTCACATCCACACGCACACAGTCACACAAGCGTGCGGCGTCACTGAGCCCGGTGCTAGAGGTGACACATATGACGTGGCCTTTTCTTTGTAAACTAAGAAGACGGGTTGCATGTGTATTGATGCTCCCATCAAGTTTGGTACCAAAAATTGTAAAATGCTCTAATAAGAAATATGTTGCATTTTATAAATGATTGCCTCTCTGTTCTGAATCATGAGCAAATATATATTTTTGTCTTTATCTATCTTCTTCCAGGCCCTAAATATTTGGTGAACTCCATCAATTCATAGCATATTTGATAAAAAAACAAAAATGCATTCTGTTTAGAAGCAAGGAAGAAACGTTGGGTCATCCAGTTTTTGAGCATACTGTGCACTGTAACTCTCCTCGTGCTTAAACTGCCTATCAAAGGTTGCCAAACTCTGCACCTGAACTCCTGAATTGAGATAACTCCTCATTCTCTTATTCTGTTTTATTTTAAAGATAACTCTGTCAGCTGATACAGATTCCTAGATATTAATATATTTTTCCAGAAGATGCTGCAGCAAAGCAAAAGTGAATATTTTTCTCATCTTTTAGATTTTTTCTTCTAAATGTGTGAAAAACCTTGTCTCCCTGAAACACTTTTCAAAAAAGAAAGAAAGAAACCAGTTGGCAGAAAACATATCAACAATTCGTTGTTAAAAAGATTCTAGGGTAAAAATAAAATCATGAGGTCGGCTTCATGTTTTTAGAAGTCAGTGATTAGCTTTTTGTGAAGTACACATCTTTTTGAGTACTTAATCTAAGTAAAATTGCCTGAAGGATGAGGAGGCCTTTTCAATTTTCTCTTTTTTATTATATTGGAATATCTTTGCCTCCAACTGTTAAAACTGTGATCATAATCTACACCAAAAAACATAAATTAAAAATGTATTCATATTCTCTTAAATAGATACTTAACATGTGAAGTAGTGAATATCCATGTTCCACCATTATCTAGATACAGAAAATGATGCAATTGTTATCCAGGGTGCATTGACTGGGACAAATTAGGACTCTGGTAGACAGAAGAAAAATGAGTTGATTATCAACGGATAGAATTAGAATAGCATGCACTGTTAGAATGAGTTGTCTTTTGTGATGAAAGCTTGTATGGTTTTGGTGGTCACACTCATGATATTTTTCTGGACATCATTTTCCAGGGCCTGACACAGGGTGGGAAAAAGCCTTAATTGAGCAAAGCTGAAGGTTAGCATGAGCAGCTCTGAAGTTAGAGAGGAAGTGCTGTAAAAATTTTAAAAAGTGACCATTAAAAAAACTAAAACTATCATAGTCCCCTTGTGGAATGGTTGAATTGGGGCAGAAGAGAAGAAATGAAATGAGCAGAGTCCTCATATTCCACGTCTGGAGACACAGGTACCATAACTGAGAAAGAGGATCCAGGGAGAAGGAGGCGGGAGTGGATTGCCTGGATGGGAGGGGGTCTTGAGAGAGGGAACACGTCCAGACTGAGACTTACACAGACAAGGGGTAGGGAGAGCATTCCCCATGCAAACAGCCGACACCATCCAGGACGTACCCAGAGATAAGGCCTATGGACAAGTGCATGAAGTGACAGAAAAGTTAACTGAAGCCAGAATGAAACACAGGAGGAGAGAGGGAAACTCCAAAATATACATATTTTTAAGATATTTTGTGCGCACAGTGGATAACAATGAAAGGTATTGAAGCACCTTGGTGTAATGTGACCTTTCTATATGAACCAGACGACTGTCTGCAACATCACAGGTATGTTACAAAAATAATTATTTTTCCCTAACTATGTTTCAGAAACTGCACTAAGCCCAGAGTTAATACTGAATAAGATAACAGGGGAGGGAATCTCAACGTAAGTGTGACCATGCAAAGCCTAATGTGACAGCCCGGATTAAAGAAAAAAGACTTTTATTTATTTTTTCAATTTTTTTATTGAATCATAACTTTGTACATTGATGCGTTTATGGGGTTCAGGGAAGTGCTTCAATATACAATGTGAAATGCTTACATTGAACTAAGTAACAAATCCATCACATCCATCACAATTATACTCATTTCTTAAGAAAAAAAGACTTTTAGCCCATTCTTTATATACCTCACTGAGGATTACAATCTCCAATTCCACCCATATTATTGCAAAAGGAATTAAGCCTCCCTTCTTCATGGCTAAGCAGTATTCCAGGGCATATACAGAACATATTTTGACAATTCATTCATGAATGGATGGGCATTTGTGTTGCTTGAAAATCTTTCCAACTGTGAATTGTACTACAATAAATGCCACATATGCCCACTCTGAAACTGGAACTAACAGATGTGCACACATCCACAGTGAAGGAAGATAACTCAATGGAAATCAAGTGGAGGGAGAGGGAGGAAGGGACGGGTGAAAACTTACCTAATAAGTACAAGTAGCACTATCTGGGTGACAGGTGCACTTGAACCCTGATTCAAGCATTACAAAAGTGAACTATGAAAACCAAAACATATTTACTCCCATAATATTTTTAAAATAAATTAATTATTTTTATAAAAAGGAAATTCAAAAGAAATAAAAAGAAAAGAAAAGAGAAAAGAAAAAAAAGGAAAGAAAAGACAAAGGACTTGATTTGGGGCTGTACTAATAAAAAAGAGGCCAGAGGTTTGATTTACCTTGTTTTGTATTCTTTGTTGTTGGTGAGGTTTTTTGTTTTAGAAAAGTAAATAGATGTGGTGGTGACAAATGATTGAAAAGAGGAAGTGGGAGTGAGAGGATTATAAATAATAAGCCTGTGGTTTTAAAGACTGGATTTTGTAGCATAAATGAAAGAAGGGCCAATGGGGAGGAGGCCTTTTGCCATAAGGAAGAAATAAAGAGCTACCATTTTATTATGTACAAAACTCTAGATGTACTTTCACAGAGTTTCTACTTATATTTTTCTGGGTTATTTTTAATATTTCCTTGAAATGTCATCTACTAGAACTCATTTAGAGGATGAACGTCTGAGATCTCCTGTAAGTTGATATTCCTGTATTACTTTAGAGATCAATACAGCTGGGCAGAAGAGGTGGAATTTGGGTGGGTGGGTGTGTTGGTAGGTTGTACATAAGAGTGTAGTCTGCACCTTATTGTGGAAATAGAGCTAATGATTCATCTGAAACTCAATGGGAAAGGATATTTGCATATTTTCAATCAGACAAAAGCTTGATAACTAGGATCTATAGAGAACTCAAATTAATCCACATGAAAAAAGCCAACAATCCCTTATATCAATGGGCAAGAGACATGAATAGAACTTTCTCTAAAGACGACAGATGAATGGCTAACAAACACATGAAAAAATGTTCATCATCTCTATATATTAGAGAAATGCAAATCAAAACAACCCTGAGATATCATCTAACCCCAGTGAGAATGGCTCACATCACAAAAATCTCAAAACTGCAGATGCTGGCGTGGATGTGGAGAGAAGGGAATACTTTTACACTGCTGGTGGGACTGCAAACTAGTACAACCTTTCTGGAAGGAAGTATGGAGAAACCTCAAAGCACTCAAGCTAGATCTCCCATTTGATCCTGCAATCCCATTACTGGGCATCTACCCAGAAGGAAAAAAATCCTTTTATCATAAGGACACTTGTATTAGACTGTTCATTGCAGCTCAATTTACAATCGCCAAAATGTGGAAACAGCCTAAATGCCCACCAACCCAGGAATGGATTAACAAGCTGTGGTATATGTATACCATGGAATACTATTCAGCCATTAAAAAAAATGGAGACTTTACATCCTTCATATTAACCTGGATGGAAGTGGAAGACATTATTCTTAGTAAAGCATCACAAGAATGGAGAAGCATGAATCCTATGTACTCAATTTTGATATGAGGACAATTAATGACAATTAAGGTTATGGGGGGGAAGCAGAAAGAGGGAAGGAGGGAGGGGGGTGGGGCCTTGGTGTGTGTCACACTTTATGGGGGCAAGACATGATTGCAAGAGGGACTTTACCTAACAATTGCAATCAGTGTAACCTGGCTTATTGTACCCTCAATGAATCCCCAACAATTAAAAAAAAGAAAGTAGGCTTACATTGTATCATACAACTACATTTCATAACAAACAAACAACAATAAAAAAACCTGGAAGCATTAAAATGATACATTGCGATCAATTTAGAGCAGATCATGTGTCTAGCTATACACTCCTGATGGACTCTCAGACCTGTGAAAACCTAAACATAGACTTCCCTGGGCCTTTGCTTTTTCAGCTTCAAAACGAGGAGGTTGGGCCACGTGATTTCTTAAGTACTTTTCCATTTTTATTGATGTGTTCAAATATGTCTAAAAGGGGCTTGCAGGGAAAATAATCAATTTACCCTCCCTTGTTGA
The DNA here is from genome assembly GCF_027406575.1 of Nycticebus coucang. Lineage (NCBI taxonomy): Eukaryota > Metazoa > Chordata > Mammalia > Primates > Lorisidae > Nycticebus > Nycticebus coucang. Next base: position 8,026,594 of record NC_069794.1, on the reverse strand, counting down.
ACAGAAATATGTTTTTCAGAACCTTTGCCCATCTCAATGACTTCAGCAGAAAAAAATTTCTCTGTGCTATGAAGAAATCGTCACCTTTTGATAACTATTCTTGCCCATTTTGTTAGTACAGTGTCTAGGCTAAACCTTGTAATGGTCTATAGATCCAGGAAGCGACTTGGTGAGCTGACCTAGATAAGGAAGAACAGAAAAGAAGCAAAACATTCCCCATCAATTTAGTGTATTTAGGAGAAGCAGGGATGAGCTTTTATAATCAATATAATTATGATTTGTTCTTTAATTTGAAATATTTACAGTGTCTGTATTATCTTGTCATTAATTATCAGCGAGGAGTTCATAGTCTTTTTGAATTCAATACATTGAAAACAAACCACTCACTACCCTAATACTTGGAAATAGTCAATTGCCCAGCTTAAGAATTATGTAACTTCTCAGAAGTTTATGTAATCAAGATAACATCTGCCTCCAAGTTTCCCTCCAGCTCTTTTCTTCCCTTGCATCTTTCTTAGCACAGAATGGAAACTTAGCCTCTTTTCCTACACTGCTCAAAGACAGAAGAGCAGATGAATCCTTTTCAAAGTATTTTGAAATGTAATTCCTATTCCACTATAACACATTTATTTGCCTGCAGTGTGCTACTCAGGTCACAGGGAGGTGGAGCGGATGTCACTCTTCTTCAGGGGTTGTTGGCTGGTCCTTCCAAGGGACATTATTTCTGGCTCCTTGACTCTACAGATTTCAGCCTCCCACCATATTGCTAACCCACTTTCTCCCACTTTTTTTTCTTTTTCATCTTCTCATTTCTGATCAAAATAGCTATCTCTGTTGTCTCACTCCAGCCCTTAAATTTAGAATCATTCTTTCCAAATTCTAAGTGGTTGAAGTCCTTATACAAAGATAGCTTTTTCCCAGCTATAACTCTGTTAGAACTAATAAAATAATGCATTGCACAAATACGTGTGCATGTGAGCCTCTATGTGTCCGTAACCTTAATTCATATCCCGCCACATTTCAGTATGTCCTGAACTCTGTGGAATAGGTGCTGTCCTGTAAAACGTTACCCGTTACTATAGCTCTCCTGGTGTGTCAGGATAAGCAGTTTTTATTAAAGTTTTACCGTGTCGCACACACCCCCACCTTTTGGATAAAAGAGGGTTCTGATTTTAGCAAAGCCAATATGCACCATACACCACCTCCCTGTGCTTTAACCTTTGATCCCACATTTTGCGTGGCAGGAGGGGAGCCTTACGTATGGGTGGCTGCGCTGGTAGCTGAACTGCTGGCAGCAGATCTGCCGGGAGGAACTGCGGAGTCTCTGCAAAGTTGTCTTTTGCTTTCCTCTTTATGTGTCTGGAATTGGCAAAGTGTCACTAATAAGCCATGCTCATTTATGTCCTCACGATTCTTTATAGGCCCCGGTGTACCATCTTGTGGCAGCTTCTCGGGAAGAACCTTGTCCATCGTGCATGAGTGTGTGAAGTGTGCACGTGGGTGCCTTGCCTTACACTCATCACATGAGGTTTGAACTACTCAAGGAACAGACTATCTGAGCTTAAAAGAAGGGAGGGCATGAGAGTGAAATGTTGCTCTAAATGATTGGACAGTGCTATATGCTAAGTGCAACACAAAACAATATTTCCAGTCAAATAGTCTCAACAGCTCTCTCTGCCAACCATTGTATCCATTGCCCTGTCTGTCTCCTCGTTTTCTCTTTTTAGGTCTAACAAATTTAAAGAGATATACATTGCGAATATTTAAAAAGGACAGGAGATCTCAAATCACTGCAGAACCCTGGGGAGCTGGCACAGTTAATCTTAAAACTGCACCTTAAATTAATTCAGTTAAGACGTTACTTATGCAACCTAGTCTTTTAACACTTAGACTCTATAAATAACTAGAAAAAACTCACTACAGATAGAATCACAAGTCTATGAGGTGTAACCTAAGGTGTGGAATACGAATCAGCAGTTATTTCATGAATCCCAGAAGTTTTAAATAACCCGGATCATAAGGAAATATAACAGAAATTTTATGATGAGGTCTGAGTACAAAAAGACCTGAGTACTAGACTTCAAAGTTAAACTTCACCTTGGGCCCAATTAATTACAGGATTCGCTTCTGTCTCCTTTCTTTTGCTTGAATATATATTATATATATACAAACATATTTTCTAGATATATTATATATAATGACATATAATATTATTATAGACATTTTGACACATTGATAAATTTGTCTAAATTGACAACAAGAAAAGATGGAACTGGTATACCCTGTTTCCCCGAAAATAAGACGTCCCCTGAAAATAAGACCTAGCGCATCTTTGGGAGCACACCTTAATATAGGACACTGTCTTATTTTCAGGGAAACAGGGTAATAGTTTCTGTTGCTTGAATATATATGTTGTATATATTCAATATATATATTATATATATTTCACATATATAATATATATTTTATATATTCAATATATTATATATAATACATATTATATATATTTAATATATTATATATTCAAAATATATTACATATATATATATTCAAGCAACAGAAACTACTATACCGGTTCCATCTTTTCTTGTTGTCAATTCAGACAAATGTATCAATGTGTCTACATTTAAGGCAGCAAAAAGGAGGGAAATCTGTATATTTCTCCCCTATAAATCCACCCTTATTACCCTTCTGTTGCAGTTATCACATAGATTCAAACTTTAAATAAAATGCACTTCTTGGGAATTGTGATAAAGACAACGGCTGCTGAAACAGTATTTATGGAAATGTGTGATGTTGACGGATAGACCAGCAGCAAAGGAAGTCTTTGTTTGTCTTTGTGACAACATAGGTAGAAGTGACTCAGAATTTGAAGTCAGATTTAGATTTGACAGTTATCTCAGGTACAGACGGAGAATCCCTCTGCTTCCTCAAAGGCATTTTTAGAGAAACTTAAACTTTGAGAAGACGCACTGTTCCATTTAAACGTAGGACTAGTACTAATGGCAAGACACTTTGTTCTAAGTGGAGGGAACAGAAGTATTTGCAGCAGTAGTTTAGGGACCCCCAAATGTGTAAAAGCACTGAAGCCACTTGACGGTGGTGCACCTGCAGCCCATGCAGGTTTGTAACTAATAACACAGTCCTGGCAACACCTCACACACCTCCTGCTTAGGATCAGCTGGGGCTACCCAGAGCCACCTAGGAGAACAATGGCATTTTTTGGTTTTGTTTCATCACATGATGAAAGAGTAAGATTGGCACCTTTCCATCTGTGACTCAGATGCATGGTCTCAGAGCACTCACAGGCAAAGGCCTGTCATGTCACGGGGATGTGAAGTCTCCTCCACCACCAGTGGGAGCTCTTGACTTAGTTGTTGTTTCAGAGCAAATCCATCCTGGAAGGAATTCCAGATGGATGGCTCTTGCTGAAGTAAATGAAGGAAATCTGCCCAACTCACAGAAGAGTGTGTTTGGGTGTGTGCAGGAATATGACAGTGTGTACCTGCCTGTGCACCTGTACGTGTGTGTGCCCTTGGGTGAGTTTGAAACTGTTTTTAAAAACCAAAGCAAAAATTTAGAAAGAATGCCCATACCAATAAAAAAAAAAAAAAAAAAAAAAAAAACAGAAGCAATAATATTTACATTGTTAAGCTAACTCAATGTAATCCCCAAACTCTCCTCTCCGCTGTCAATAGTGATTCCCTGCAGATGAGGGCTGCGGCGTCAGGCCTCACGGCTTTCCTGCTGTCTGGGGCCATCACAACAGCACCTGCCTCTCACACACCTCTGTTAGAGGCCTTTTATTCTCACACTTCTATCTTTTAATCTATTCTATTCCAAAGACTTTGGGGAAAGTTTCTGTAGTGAAATTATGCACAGATGCCATAATACAGAGCTTTTTAACATGGTGGTTTTATTGTTCTTTCTTGGTTCTTTTTACTTAGAGAACAGTAAGGAAAGTAGAGGATTTAAATAAATAAAAATAAACACAAAAGAAGATGAATGTAGAGATCAATATGTGGAATCTTTTAAACGTCAAACTATTATAGTTCAAATTGTACATGGATACCATTGGCTGTGTTGCATTTGGCGCCAGTGGTTGTGTGAAACTGCACTGCAGCTTATTTTCCATCCCCGAGGCCACGCTGGGCGTGCGTGCAGGGGAGCAGGTGCACTGGAAGAGACTGTACTGCTTGCACAGGGGTGGAGGTGGGGCAATAGATGAGTCTTCCAAGCAATCTTATAATGCCTCACCCATGAAAAATAAAGGTTATTCAATTTAAAAAGCAGGATTAATAAACCACAGTCAAAGAGCACTCACTAAAGTGGAAGTGGACAAGGCCAGGGGCCAAAATAGCTAATATAATAAATTAAGCCCAATTCCCCTGCTGAACACAATGGACTCTTGTGCACGTAATAATTTGAGGGTATTTCCCCATTCACAAAGTCAGATTTTGCTTCTTGTTCAGCTTCTCAAGTTTATCAAGAGACGAGAAGAAGATAAGGGTTGAGGTTCTAAAACTCATCCACCTGCTGTCCTGCTTCAGAGGTGTGTGCTGTGGAGCTTCAAATGCCCGTTCACCAAGAGCCCTGAGACAGTAAAGAGAAAATACTGACAACAGAATGAGAAGAAAATTGAGGTTTCGACGTGGCCTTGTGACATAACAGAGCTAGCAGTTCATTAAACACACATATTCTTGCAGGAAGGTGACAATAAAAAATATAAGAATGCAAGAGGACAACAGCAGGCCTCTGCTCCGAACCCTGCTTTTCTTACCCAGGATCTACATTTCCCTTCAAGAAAGGCAAGAAAGAGCTCTGGGTCTGGAAGATCAGTGCTGAGGATATTGAATGTGAGCAAAAAAGTCTGGAATCCACATTTATGTATTTGAATTCTAATTAATATACTAATGAATATCAAGCACAGCCTTTATTATGATAATTTTAATGACTTTTTATGTGGTGGTTATATTCATTTTTTCAAAAAACAACTTTAGAAGATGTCATTACAATTACATATATATATTTTTTTTTTTTTCAGGATTAAAGCAGAGCAAAATCATTTCATTTAAACATGTGGGAAAAGGAAAATAAAGGGGCAATCCCAAGATAAACGGGTGAGGTAACCAGTGCACACAGGCTGCTCTGGCCTTCTGCTCCCTAGATCTTTGTCCTGCAGTTGTCCCGTCAAACACTCCTCTAGGTGACACCGGGAAGGGATTTTGTAGATGCATTTAAGGTCCCAAGCAAGTTATCCCCCAGATATGGATACTTGAGTGAGGATCGCCCACTCTGGTGCGCCCTTGGCAAGGGAAGAGCTTTCTCCTGCTGGTAGCAGAGGTGAGAGAGACTCACAGAGAGACCAGATGTGAGGGATCTATCTGCTGTCACGGTGTGATAGGCCCATGTGACAGAAAATGATGGTGGACTCTCGGGACGGCCAGCAGCCCTGGCTGTCAGTAGCAAAGAAAGGGAGATCTTAGTTCTCTAGTTCCCAGAAAACTGAGTTCTGCCTACAACAGAAAGGGGCTTAAAAGGGGATGTGGAACTCTAGCTTTGTGGGACCCTCTGCAAAGAGCCAGCTATACCACCCTACACTACGTTTGTGGAAATTGCTTGTAAGCTACCTCCATTACACAGCCTAAGGACGGAGGAGAAGGGAAGAGGGGTAGTGATCAGGCCATGGAGCCCCACCACTTCTTCCACCACAAAAGGGGCAGAAGCACACACTTCTCCTCTAAAGGATGCCAGGCAAAGTCCCTGGGTGCCGTAAAATACCCAGGACGTCACTCAGAACCTCTCGCCAAGGTTGGTATATGGGTGACTCTCCACCTCCACACTGGAATGACATTGGCTATTCCAAAGTTAATATCAATTTTTAAACATTTTATTAGCTTCCTTTTTCATGATACACTTCAATTTGGAAAGTGGGAGCACCAGTGCATTTTTTAAATCATGTATTTCAAGTCATCAAGACAGAAGGTGCCAAAAAATGTGTACACCCTTAATGAAAGGAAAAATTAGTATTAAAATTGTAATACTCTGGTCATTTTTCACTTTTGCCAGTAAGTACAAGATATAATATACAAGACAACAACAGGGATCAGTCTACATTGCGTATTACAGTTTTCATACCTATCTTTCCTTTCATAAAATGTGTACACTTTTTCTGGCACCCTCTGTATTTGAGCTATGGAATACAAATTGCTTGCAAACTGGAAATTCCTATGAGGGGTGTTTGTGCGCGTGGGTGCGCGCGCGTATGTGTGTGTAGGTGTGTTTCTCAAATACACTTCCTTGTAAGTTATTATCATTTCTACTTTGAAGTGAGTAGTCAAGATAGCTGTAAGTGTATTAAATATTATCAAAATGTCATTCTATCATAATTTTTTGTTCAGCATTGAGAATCTGTGCAGGAATTTTTCCAATAATATTGAGCAATGCCTCCCAAAGGAAACCTAATAATCTCTACTCCACCCTGACAAAGTAAATAAATAATCTCATTATTATGATAATGAAAACAAGTTGGGGAATTTCCCATGAATTTATAAAGCCAAACTTTGTCCTAGTATATTCCTGCCATGAGCAACAGGTGAGCTCTCTGCCTGCGGGGCAATTCAATTTTTCTTCCCTTTCTATTTTTTTATGATCTAAAAATACTAAGAACAGAGCAACTAAGACTGCAAATAAAGACTCAGGCATGGGAGAAATGCAACTAGATTTCAAAAAAATATTTGTCTTAAAAGGAAAAGGAAAGTGAAAGAAAATTCCTATCAACAATTCAACTGTTTTTCTGGTCATCATTAACATTGTGTGCACTGAATTTTTACAGTGCAGCCTGATAACTTAGTGTGCAACTAATGGCTGTAGAAAAGTGAAGCATTTCAAGCCTTCTTCCCCCACCTTTTTATCCTTAGTGATTTATTTTTAAAAATTCTTCAGAAATGCCTGTACACGTTATTCCAGACAGACTCAAAAGCATAGCCAAAGATAAAAGTTAGTAAACTGCAAGAGTCTGTGTCTATTATCTACTTCTGGTTTTACTCCCTTAAGCTCTAAGCATTCCTAATATTTAATTCATTTTTTTATTAAATCATAGCTGTGTACATTAATGCAATCATGGGTATAATGTGCTGGTTTTACATACAATTTGAAATATTTTCATCAAACTGGTTAACATAGCCTTCAGTGCATTTTCTTAGTTATTGTGTTAAAGACATTTATAATCTACTCTTAGTGCTTTCATCTTAAAACAAAACAAAAACCAAAAACAAACCAAGAGATTTCTAGAAGCATTATTTCTGCCAGCCAACTGCTTTAAATGATAAAGGAAGTGATTGGGGTCTGTGGGGATCTTTTCAGCTTTTGGTAAGTTCTTCTTTGTTTGTTTGGGCTGGTTAGTTACTCTTACGTAACAATTGGGGAGTCAATCATTAAAAATATATCCTAGCTAATTGAGAGCTCTATTCCCCTCTCCTTACTAGCATATTAAATAGATCCTTAAAATGCTTTGGAAAATTCCACCAAAATTTCACCTATTGATGCATATTTGAAAAAATAAATTAGTACATTTTATTATTAAATCTTGAGGTAGGTGGTAGGTATAATTTTGCAAAATGCCTAACTGACTCCCACACTGTAGCTTCTGTAAGAAAAAAGGGTGACTCAACCTGTGGCTGAACTCTTCTTTTCATTTAACAATCAAGTTTGAATACAAAAGACTTCAGTTTGGATAAAGTTCAGTAAACATAGTTAGCTAAAACCATGTTTTATGTAGAAAGTCTTTATAACACTTCTTGACCATAGGAAATAACTGGAATTTAAATGTCAACGGGCCTGTTTTAAAAGCACTGTAGTTAGATTTATTTGGAGCTACAAATGATCTAGTGTAATCAGAGACTGGAGAGAAAAGAGCCCCCACCTGCTTACCACTGCCTCTACGCCGGACCTGACGCTAGCCAGATTATATAATTTATGTATTCATCACCTTTATTGTTACAGCAATAAGCTGCTGTCACTTTTCAGGAAATCACAGTAAAGAATCAACATAGAACTGGTAAATATATAAGCTAATATTTGAATACTTTTCTATTAAAAACATGCCAAATAGCACCTGCTTCATTATGAAGCAAGGACCACTTGCCTTTCCGGCCACCCCTCTAGAAGTGTTCACATGACACATATTCAGGGCGTGGCCTTTTCAAGCAAAGTGGCCATATAGTCCATTTCTTTCTTAATAACTTGTCTTTTAGCATTTTATTTCCTTCTTTCATGAGAAAGTTCTTCTTTCAAAATGTTTTCAAAATGAAGGGCTACTTAGTCTTTCTATGTCATCCTTTAATCCTAACAAGTGGACCTCCACGTGTCTTTTCAATTTCTGTGGTCAGTGGACACAACTCTCAAACTTAACCCTGGTGTATGAGCCCATCCTCTCATCCTATCTCTGCCCTTTCATTATTATTATTTTTTGAGACAGAGTTTCACTCTTTGCCTTGAGTGGAGTGCTGTGGTGTCATAGCTCACAGCAACCTCAACCTCTCGGGTTCAAGCCATCCTCTTGTCTCAGCCTCCTCAGTAGCTGGGACTATAGGCACCCACCACAATACCCGGCTAGTTTTTTCTATTTTAGTGGAGAGAAGATCTTGCTCTTGCTCAGGCTGTTCTTAAACTTCTGAGCTCAGGATATCCACCTACCTTGGCCTCCCAAAGTGTTAGGATTCCAGACCTGAGCCACAGTGCTTGGACATATCTGCTCTTTTAGATTTCAACTTTTGGGTTACTTCATCAATGAAGGAGTCTAAATGTCACTTAGACTCTTATTAATCCTTAATATTATCAAATGTACTCACAAGCTAACAAATGAAAAGTTTTCATAATTTTTTTGAGTACAATATAAATTTACTTCTAAAGGAAGCCTGATTTTTTTGTAAATGTAATAGATTAAGATGATACTACTACACAGACTACTTGGCTTATAGTTGACTTTTATGTACGAACCACTGCCTTACATTTGACAATTTTCCAACAACTGCTGAATCAGATTTGCCAAAGGTTGCTAAGTAACGATAAAGGTCTCCTTGACTATGGGCCCAACATTATGTAAACTCTTTCTTCTGGCAGTCTTTAAGAGTTTGTGTTGAGCAAGTTTAGGACATCATCCATAGATACTGGCTTAAGTTAGTGATTTTTCTATTCTTCCCATCAATGTTTTGCAAGCCTGTGGTTTTACCTTGGTAAGTGAATAAATATGTCAATATTAAAATTCTAAAATAAAAGATGTTCAGATAAATAGGTAAAAGGTGTGCTATAAGTTGTGAAATAGAAAGCTAATACTATGTGAGGGGCAACTGGAGTCGTTCCTAATTTTTATATAAAATACAAAGTGCTTCATTATTTCTTCAATTTACTATTGAAATGAAAAATTCATAGTAATATGATTATTCTAGTCATTTGGCAGAGTAAAAGGAAGTCATAGGAAATAGCCTCACAAGAGTAATTAAACACACAGCAGGAATCTATTCTTCCTTTGGTCAAGACTATTTCTCCCTCCCTTCACATTCTAAGTAGAACTCATCCTTCATCACCACAGAATATTTATCACCCCCTCCTTCGCCCACACAGGCAATTATTTATTGTCTCCACCTATACAAGTGTAAGTCTTGTATATCCCAGGGTGAAGGCCAATGGTAACCCTAGGGACAGCAAAAGCCTAAATCCCCAGTGACTTAAGACAAATAGAAAATTATCTCTCATTCTTCTAATGTTTAGTCAGGATGTGGACAGTTGAAAGTGCAGAAGCAGGAGGACCTCCACTCCATGGGATACTCAGGGAGCTCAGTCCAGGGGAGTCTGCCTTCTCCAGCTCAGGGCTTCTTCTGGGCTCCAGCAACCAGCCAGCTGTGTGTTATGGGGCACAGTGGGAGGGGTGTGAGGGACAATATTATGGGCCAGGCTGTGAAGTGGTATACACCAGTCACATGGCCACACATCATGACAAGAGAGACAAGAAAGTGTAATCTATCTCTATGCCCAGGAAGGAAAGGCAATTGGCATAGTGAGAAATTCATCCATCTCTATTGCACATATTATCTGTCACTTCATAAATATTTTTGTTCCCTTTGCCTTGAGTTTTGGTGCTACTTGGAATATCTGTCCTTGTGTACAAAGAAAACAAAATAAAATGTAATTATTTATGCCCAATTATTATCCCCCCACACACACACACACACAACTTGTAGAGATATATAGGGTGGACATAAACTTTGCAACTTAAAATAGTTTAACATAGTAAATTGCACACGAGCTTTATTTCCACCCATATAGAGAAATTTATTCTCAAAAAAAATTATAGGGGAATGATGGTAGGAAGAAATAAGAAATCAAAATTTATAGGTATTGTATAACATCATCTCAGTATTTATAGATGCACATATAATATTTCACTTTTTGGTGCTTTTTCTTTCAATTAAATACATTACTAGATTTCTGACCTCTTCTCAAGGGCTAGCATTGCACTAAGCACTGTACATAAAGTATTTGATTTATTCTTTTCTCATTCTTAGGAAATTGGCACAATTATTACTCCCATTTTTCTGAGTGACTGAAATGACCTCAATGCGGTTCCCTGAGAATGTCAGAGAATGTATCATGAAACTCTTAGTGTTAGTATATTGTACTTTATAGAATCATTACATTGCTGTATTTCATAATCAAAAAAATGATATTTTACATGTATTAGTGAAGCTGGCTTTTCATAGATAGCTCAGTGTAAAAATTTTCATAAGTCAATGTTTTGCATTGTGTTATTTTTCTTATAAATTATGCAAACGTTATTTTAGAGTACCTATTTTTTACTCAGTTACATGAATAGAAGTGTTAAGTAGCATTTATTATTTCATCATCCATGGGACTAACTACAGTAAATCTAGGAGACAGCAATGAAATATACCAAAGAAATGCAAAATGAAGGGGACACTGGATATGGCCTGGATTTTGTGTCTGTGATCTTGACATGCTCATTTTACTCTACAAGGACCTTAGTGAAAGGGGAGCTTTCCATGAATGAGGAAGGGACTGAAATAAGACAAACAGAAAAAAACAGTTTAGCAAAATTGAGTAGAGGGGAGAGGATGGGTGGATCAGGAGGGGAGAGGTGAAACTGTGAGATCAGAACTGGAAGGTGAGATACACAGTCTAGTTTTGGGTCACCAGGACGTTGCTCGTATCTTGTGGCAAAAGATATAGTTATGCCAAAGGCTCTAGAGCAAAAGAGAGTAGAGTACTGAGTGGAGATGGGAGATGGGGTTTGTGTAAGAGCAGAGATTGAGACACGGAAGGGCTAAATTTCATCAGCTGGAAAGTGATTCCCATTCTCTGCTCAGAACCCTTCAATTGCTTTTCATTGATAAACAGATCAGGTGTATAATCTCATTCTCTGACCTTTCAAATTGACCATCTTCTATCTTAGGGGATAATTGTGGAAGTGAAGTGTGCTAATATACATGAAAGTGTTTTCTAAGCACTGTTGGGCTTTACCCCACTAGTCTCATCTTCTGTTGCTCTGGGAAGGAAGCTGTTTTATCCAACAAACAGACTGCAGATTTTTGTTTATGAGCTTGCTGCTGAAATCCACATCCATGAAGTTTACATACAGACACAGCTGGGGCCTGAGCAAAGAGAGTTCCACCTTGAGAAATAATTTAACAAGAATTTCTGTTCACCTCTGAGCAGACTATGGGAAACTGACCTCTCAAGTTGGAATCCAGCTTTCCTTTGCCCACTGAAGCCAGGCTCATCTCTCTTTACCTCTTAACTTCCACAGAAGCTGTGTTTGTATTTAGCTCTCAGGTAGAGACTTTATGGTTCCAAGCTTCATGCCCACACAACCTCTTGGAGTTGAGACTGATATTTTGAAGATATTTAACCCAGTTTCTCATCGGCATCATTTCCAAGTTGTATTGGAAATTACTGTATTTCCATAGGCAATTTTCTTGTTCTGTCTTCCTCTCCTGGAATGAAATTTCCTTGAGCATAGGGATGTATTGGTTATATCTACTGCTGTATCTCAATGGATACAAATGAGTGTGATATGCACTGGAAACAAAAGCACAAAACGGTTGTCCAGTGAGACTTGCCACGCCCAATGTGTCCTGCTCACCTCCGGGGGTAGAGCTAACAGAAAACACTGCATGTCTCTAATCCTCTGCAGCAGTGTGGACCAGTGAAGATTGGTTTTGTTCACCTGATGATAAGCAAAGGAGACACTGAAATTTTGTCAGTCAGCCAGTGATGGATGTAGAATTTGAAGATGACAGACTTTTGAATACAGGGTGACTCTGTGGGGCCACATGCAGTAATGAGCCAGAGAGAAAAGCTGGTCTGCAAAAGGGGACAAGTAGGGGAAGCAGAGCAGCTACTTGGTGAGGAGCAAAGGGGATCACAGGACCCCAAGACAAAGACGGAAATGAGAATGCTGGAACTGGAAGAGCTGCCTTGGATTCTGGTGGTTTCCCACTCTCTAGCTGGGGACACTGGAGAGGCCTAGCTGGACTTCATGCTCTTAGAATTGATGATACCATTACCTTTATGGTTAAACTTTAACTTACATGACTTCAGGGGCATCTCTCTCTCTCTCTCTCTCTCTCTCTGTCATTCTACTCTCACCCACTCAAATGGGGAGTCAGTAATGTTAGCAATATTGTTTATCAGGTAATTTTCTCCAGGAAATTTTTCAACTGAAGACAGCAGTTACTATTTAAATGTTTCGTACCCTCCACTGAAGTTCTAATCCCTATTTGCCACTGTTTGAGGTAAACTGCCCCCAGAAGGAAACTGGTTGATCTCAGCACCCTTGGCAGCCAGAATCTGGAAGTCACTCCCCTCTGCTTTCTTTAGCTTCATATCTAATGTATCATAGAGAAAGCCAGGTAGAATCTAGTCTTGTGTTTCTCCCAATCTAACGAGTCCTCACAGTCCATGAACCCAAAGATAGTGGATGCTTTAGTGCCTGTACTGAGCCCTGATGACTGTGGTATGGAATGGCCCAAAGCCATTGGGTAATGTACCCATGCCTGGTACATTCCACTGGGAACACCTACCATGTGCCACCTCATGTCTGGACACTGAAGACACTGCAGGGAGCATTGTCAACTTACCCTTGTCCCCAGGGAGCTTGGAGTCCAGTAGAAGAAGTCAGAGATAAACTTTAAAATACTATACAAAAATGAGTAATATTAGAGATGATAATATCTAATGAAGGAAATGAACTAATTAAACAACGTTAGAGAGTTCAGAATAAGGATGATGTTTGTGAAATGGTGATCAGACAAGGTGAAACTCAAAAGGTGATGTTTGATCAGGTACTAAGAAGAAGGTGATGGAGGCAGAAGATGCAGGGCATGTAAACAAACTTTTTGAGGGGAGACCATAGACATATAACTAAAAGTAATTCCAAAAAACCAAAAACTGACATGTGTGTTGTGTGCTCAGGGAATTTAGGAGAGGTGCCATGGTTGGAGCAGTGGGAGCAAGAGGAGAGAAGAGAAAAGGTTATTAATGGTGACATGTGACCATATCTTGTACAACTTTGTTACTTACGGTGACAACTTTGGTTTGGATTGAGAGTGATGTGATTAAGCCATCAAAGAACTTGTCAGATGTGGAGATCTGATTTGTATTAATACTTTAAAATGTTCACCTGGAGGCTACGGAAAAAGCCAGGGAGACCCTCTAGGAAGCATTTACTATAATTCAGGGGAAGATGAGTGTGTCTACAACAGGATGTAGTTCCCTATCTTACAGATAAGAAACTTGATTCAGACTTCAAAAATGATTAGGACACTTGTTAAGAGCAAGTAGCCAGCAATGTAAAGAATTTTTGTAAGATAAAACTTATCCTAGAATGATTTAGTGATGCCATTAGGGAAAAGTGTATAAAATATAGAAGACATCAGAAATAACAATAAAAATAAAATTGTATGTTTAAGACAAAAACCACTGGAAGAAAGCAATGAGCAGTAATCAAATAGGGGCAACTCTGAGAAAAATGTTAAATAAATGCTATGAAATATTGAATTAGGAAAGATTGAGCCTGGAAAAAACAAAAAATTAGTAAAGGAAAAGGGGATCCTAATGCAGTCAGAAAACCTACAAAAGGAGGCTTAAATAAAAGTGTGTTCCAGTCACAACCTCGTAGTTCAAGTTCCTGGTGACCCAGAGAAAGACTTTTCTCTCAAATGGTGAAGTGCTATGCTCTCAGGTACTGTATGGAAATTACACAATTTGGCTTTGCTTGTTAGCAGTTTTTAAGGCTTGTTCAGAATGTATGGGAAACTACATTGAAAACTAGTAGTAGTTTTACCATTGTACCATTATTATTAATATAGGTGCATTTGGAAAAATTATTAAGAATATCAAGTTCATTTAAATAAAAAATCATGGTCCAGGGATTTCCTGTTTTAGATGTTGTATTACTGATGCTATTTCAGTGCTAGATATTGGTCTATTCAAAATTTCTAATTCTTTCTGGTTGAGTGTAGGAATGTGTCATGATTCCAGGTATTGGTCCATTTCCTCTACATTTTCAAATTTGGGGGCATAGAGTTTTTTGATTGAATTTTTTTCCGATTGAAGTTATTAATGATTTTATTTTTCTGTTTCTAATTAGTCTGGCCAAGGGTTTATCAATTTTAATATTTTCAAAGAACTAACCTTTTTGTTTTGCTGAACTTATAGATGATTCTTTTGTTTTCAATTTCATGTAATTCTGCTCTAATTTTACTTATTTCTTTCCTTCTACTGGATTTGGAGATAGATTGTTCTTCCTTTTCTAGCTACTTGAGATGGCCCATTAGGTTATTTACTTGCTCTTTTTCTGTTTTCTGAATGTAGGTATCTATTGCTATCAATTTTCTTCTTAGTACAGCCTTTGCAGTACAACACAAGTTTTGATCTTTATTTATTTATTATTATTTTCTTGAGACAGAGTCTCACTATGTCACCCTCAGTAGACTGCTGTGGCATCACAGCTCACAGGAACCTCAAACTTGGGCTTAAGTGATTCTCTTGCCTCAGCCTCCCAAGTAGCTGGGACTACAGGCACCACTACAATGCCCAGCTATTTTGTTGTTGTTATTGTCATTGCTGTTTAGCTGGCCCTGGCTGGGTTTGAACCCACCAGCCTCAGTGTATGTGACTGGTGCTGTAATCACTGAACTATGGGCACTGAGCCTACCCCACAGGTTTTGATAGCTTGTGGCCTCACTATCATTTTGTTCAAGATATCTAATTATTTCCTTATTAATATTGTATTTGACCCAGCTGCCACTCAGCATAAGGTTATTTAGTTTCCATGACTTTATTTGGGAATGAAGATTTCTCATATTGTTGAATTCAACTTTTATTCCATGATGATATGAAAGATACAACAAATAATTCACATTTTTTTGAATTTGTAGAGTTAGATATGTCCTAAGATACGATCAATTTGGAGGATGATCCGTGGATGATGAGAAGAATGTGTATTGAGTATTTTTAGGATGAAAAGTTATGTATATGTCTGTTATGTCCATTTGCTCTAGGGTCATGTTTAAGCCCATTATTTCTTTGTTTAGTTTCTACATGGAGGATCTATCCTGTACTCTCAAGTGGGTGCTAAAATCTGTACCTGTTATGGTGCAGGAAGATATCATACGGTTAACATCATTTAATGTTTATTTAATGAATTGGGGAACATTAAATTACAGTGCATAAATGTTAATTATTGAAATCTAAGACTGTTTCACACCAGAATTCTATAAAACCATCAAAGAGTAACTAATTCCTATATTATATAAGCTATTCCAAAATATAAGGAAGGAAGGAATCCTCCTAACGTGTTCTATGAAACAAATATCACCCTGATTCCAAAACCAAAAAAAATCCAGCAAAAAAGAAAATAATAGCCCATTATCATTAATAAATATCGAAGCAAAAATATTCAAGAAAATTTTAGCTAGTAGAACACAGAGACACATTTAAAAAGTTATATATCATGATTAAGTTAGTGTTATCCCAGAAACACAAGGCTGATTCAACATACTTAAATCCATAAATATAATCAATCACATAAATAAAATAAAAAACAAAGGCCATATGATTATCTCAATTGATGCAGGAAAGGCTTTTGACAAATCCTTGCATCCCTTTCTGATAAGAACACTTAAGGCTTAGGTGGGACATTGCTTAAGTTGGTAGAGGCCATAATAAAGAATAAACTCACAGCTAATATCATATTGAATGGAGCAAAACTGAAAGCATTTCCACTCAAAACTGAAACTAGACCTGAATGCCCACTGTGGTCACTGCTATACAAACATAGTGCTGGGAGTCCTAGCCAAGGTAATCAGGCAAGAGGGGGATCCAAAGGATATTTAAATGGGGTCAGAGGAAGTTGAACTCTTGCTCTTTGTGGATGACATGCTCTTATACCTGCAAAACACCAGGAACTCATCTACAAAGCTCTTAGAAATGATCAAGGAATATAGCAGTGTCTTGGGATACAAAATTCAGACCCACAAATCAGTATCATTTATATATATTTATAGATGCCAATCTGAGAATAAAATCAAAGGCTCTCTACCCTTTACAGCAGCTCCAAAAAAGATAAAATACTTGGGAATTCACTTAACAAAGGACGGGAAATATCTCTATAAAGAGAACTATGAAACCCTGAGAAAAGAAATAGCAAAGATGTTAACAAATGGAAAAACATATGATGCTTGTCGCTGGGAAGAATCCAAATTGGCAGAAAATATTGGTAAAATCAAAATTGGTAGAATTACATTTTACCCAAACCAATCTACAGGTTTAATGCAATCCCCATCAAAGAACAGATGTCATACATTGAAAAAAATAGTGCTTCACTTCATACGCAACCAAAAAAAAATTTTTTTTTTGAATAGAGAATACAATTCTTAGAAATAAAAACAAATTTCAAAGCATCATGTTACCAGACTTCAGGTTATACTACAAGTCTATATTGATCAAACAGCATGGTACTGGTGCAAAAATAGAGACATAGATCAATGAAATGGAATAGAGAATCTAGGATGAACCCAGCCACGTGTTGCTATTTGATCTTTGATAAACCAGATAAAAACATGCAATGGGGGAAAATAATTCCTATTCAAAAAATGGCACTGGAAGAACTGGTTAGTCAAATGTAGAAGACTGAAACTGGACCCACATCTCTCACTGCTGACAACAATTGATGCTCATTGGATAAAAGATTAAAATTTAAGACACAGAACAATAAAAACTCTAAAGTATGGGGAAAATGCTTGAAGATATTGGCCTCGGAAACAACTTTATGACAAAGACCCCCTGGCAATTGTAGCAACACCAAAAATAATTAAGTGGGATTCTGCACAGCTAAGATTACCATGATGAAGGTGATTAGACAGGCTTCAGAATGGGAGAAGATTTTTGCATGTTACAAATTTGACAAAGGCCAAAGAACACAAGTTAATCAACAGGAAAAGACTAAATAATCCCATTTATAAGGAGGAGATGTGAATAGATAGTTCTCTGAGGATGTCAGATGAATGGCCAACAAACATGAAAAAACGCTCATCATCATTAATCATCAGAGAAATGCAAATCAAAACCATTCTGAGATACCACCTAACTCCAGCAAGATTAGCCCACATCAGAAAATTCCCAAACTGCAGATGCTGGTGTGGATGTGGAGAGAAAGGAACATGTTCGTTTGTAATGCTGGTGGGATTGCAAACTAATACAAACTTTTTGAAAAGAAGCATGGAAAATTCTTAAAAAAACTAAAAGTCAACCTTCCATTTGATCTTACAATCTATTACTAGGTATTTACCCAGAGAACAAAAATCATTTTACCACAAAGTCATTTGCACCAGAATGTTTATTGAAGCTCATCTCATAATTTCCAAATAGTGGAAGCAAGCTAAATTCACACCATCCCTCAAATAGATCCACAAACTATGGACGTATGTATACCATGGAGAACTCTACAGCCATAAGAAAAGCTGAAGACTTTTTATCTTTTATCTTTTATATCTAGATAGAGTTGAAACACATTCTTCTTAGTAAAGTATCTTAAGAATGGAAAAGAAATATCCAATGTACTCAATATATAAACAATTGCACACCAACACAAATGCAATGGGGCGAGGGGGAGGGTGATTGGAGTGAGGGCAATTGGAGGAATCTCACCCTATGTACACAATGTGAGCGTGTTCAGCATGGCCCCTGGGTGAAGAGCTCAAGGACAACTTGAACTTTAAGTTGGAAGTGAGAACAATGTAACCAAAAAATTTGTACCCTCATATCAAGTTAAAATAAAAAAATTAAAATTAAAAAAGTAATAAAGTAATGATTTATCATAGATAATCCCTCTGTAGGTTTTTGCTTTCCAAAATAATGGAGAGGGGATAAAAGGATTGATGCGATCATAAATATTCTTTATGGATATACCTAAATATTCTTTATATCATTGATATCACAATTAAGGTTAATAAAACTTCATTATATTTACAAAAAGGTCTGCTGCATTTCAGAGAAAGAGAGATATTGATAGTGAGATTAGTAGTGGAAATACGTTTTAAATTTGAGAATAGAACCTAAAAAATTAAGAAATAATAGTTCCATTTTCTGTAGCTTCTCCTCTATGGAGTAGGCAGTTCTGAAACAGACCTAATCCTTACAAATCATTCTATAATGTAGAGATCATTATGCTATATTTCAAATGAGAACCAGAATTCAAAAATGAATTCATTCAACAAATATTTACATACCCCCTCTATTCTGGTCTAGAGAGAACAGTATTAAGTACAATATTCAAGACAACTGTGTTCATAGAGTTTAAATGGAGTAAGACATATAATATATGAATAATACGTGAGTGTGATATATACTATATAAGTGGGTGAAGCTGGGAACACATATAATAATGGATATGTGAAAAAGTATACAAATACATAAATGGTGACATGTCCAGAGTCATAGCATCCTATAAAGAGTGAAGCGGAGTGATGTGATAGTGCCAAAATAGGGACACATTCTTCAGACTGGATGGTCATGGAGCACTTCTCTTACTTATGATCTAGGAACTGCATGAAAAGCAGAAACAATGTGAATTCTGCTTTCAGATAATTACATCAAGGGGGAAATAAAATAAGATGGCCTCAGAGACAAATTGTCACCTACATGGGATCAGCAGAAATGGTGTTAGCAGCACTCATTAAGAGGGAGACTGGTGCAGAGGGACTTTGAGAGAGATGGACAGGAACCACACCACTTGGGTCATGCAAGTTCTTCAAAGGAAGATTAATGTTGTCTGATATTTTAAAGTCTCACTTTACCTGTAAGGTAGAGAAATTTGGAGGCATGTGGAGGAAATGGAAGAATGAAAGAAAGGAGATAAGTTTGGAGGACTTTTAGTGGTTCAGCAAAAAAAAAAAAAAAAAATGTCTATGGTTTTGACCAGGATTTTGGCAGTGAAATGAGATGAGGGTGTGCAGAATATAACTTCGAGGACGTACTAGCCATGCTCATGGGTTGCAGGTGGTGGGATCAACAGGAAAAGCAGAATCAACAATGGCTTTGTTTTGCGTGTGGGTGCCCTGCAGGTGATGAAGCCACCTGATAGAAAGGGCTGCAGAGGGATCAACACACAGCAACACAGAAAATGATTTGGGGGACACAGTTCAGATAATAACCAGCAAATCATGCAAATTTAGAAGCTTTCAAGGATGTTGATGCTTCAACACTATGCCTAGTGGAGAACATATGCAAAGTATCAGGAATGTCTGCATGTTTAGGGAGTAAATGAAATAGGAATATATTTCATTTTTAGACAGAAAATGCAGTTGTAAGTTTTCAATGAGTAGAAAACACAATACATTGACCTATATAAACATGCCCGCGCGCAGGCACACACACACACACACACGCACACAAAACGATACACTAGCTAGCCAGTTACTCACGAGGTTTTCTGATGCCAGGCTGCTGTGGTGGTATCTGTGTGATCATGTATTTGTGTGTTTGGTCATAAGAAAACTTTCTCTATAAAAAAAATTAATTTTGAACATACTCTGAAAAATTTAAGAAAATTAAGTAATCGTGCAAAGTGCACATTTCAAAGTGAATTTTTTGGTTATTATGTGTAAAGTTTTATTCTGTTATTATTTATTCTGTTACTGAACTTCAATTGCAAAGTTTAAGCCTTGTGAAACTGTTTCAATCTCATATATTTCCTAGAAAGATCGAAGCAGAGTAACATACTAAGGAACTACCACAGGCTTATTGAGAATAAAAGAAATTTTGTTAATAAAAAGATTGTAGTAATAGGATATTATACAGTGACTACACAGAGGAACATCTAAGCGCATTTCTCATCTAGCCCTGAATTACTAGGAACATTCCCTCACTCCACGTTTAGTGAAAAATTAGGCTATGCGTGATCAGAAAAAATAAATTTTTCTTCTGGTCTAGTATTACACATTTTAAATGAATTCTAGGTCTCCTTTTTCTTAAGTATTTACCATCAGCCAACTAGAGCTAAGGGTGAGTATTAGATCACCAATCTATGTTACAAGAGAATTTAAACTAATTGGGTAACATTAGAGATTCCCAGGATTAGAACTTGAGGTCATGTTCCAGATTCATGGTTAGTCACTTAATCTTGAGAAGTAGATCAGCTTAACATTTTAGGTTTTAGTTTGAAGTAGTTTTAAGTATTATTTTATTTTAAAAAGTTAGACAGCCACATGTGGGGCCACTTATGCAATTATTAAAGTAAACAGATTTAGATTTAAATGCTGAATTTCTAAGATACAGTGTTGTATAAAGAATGGCAATAGCATGTTATATATCAAATTAAAAATTTTAAATGAACATAGATATTGGTACACAGAGACAAATGCCCACACATGGACACTTAAATGTGCCATAGATTAAAAGAAAAACTTAAACACTCAATCAGCAGGTTCAGAATAACTTTGGGATACTGATAACCTCTTGGCAGAGGAAAGAAAAAGGTAGCTAGGAAGGGAGGATGGTGATTTAGGTGTTTATCAGAACTCGTCACTTAAAATAATATAAAGGGGGGAAAAAAGTTCTGTGAGCCATATAACATAACGCTGAAATGAATAGTTACGCATCACGGAGAATGAAATCCTTTTATTAGGGCACACGTGTGCTACTTTTATTAATTGTATGTGTCGTGGTTCCAAAGAGAGCTGTGGCTCAAGGCGTAGGGCACCAGCCCCATATACTGGAGATGGCAGGTTCAAACCTGGCCCCGCCCAAAAACTGCAAAAAAAAAAAAGAAAGAAATGAAAATAACTTACTTTCCTTTAAAACTCATGTATTCTTGTAAGCAAAATAATAGTAATAATAAATCTCTGCTTAATGGGAATTATGTGCTATTCTGGGTGTATATTTGATATTCCAGGTAATGAGATAATTATGAAGAAAACATGTCAAAAAACAATTTGAATGTACAAGAAAACCCTGAGCTTTCAGTGAAGTTCAGTCCTTAAAGGCCAGTGGAGGATATCTGCCTCATCCTGGTGGAGAATTGAAGGGTTTTATGCTTTCCACATTAATGCACAGGAATTAGAAAATACATCCTAAGATTTTTAGTGTAAGGTTTTACTGAAAATCTGAAAGAAACTTGGGGTTAAGAAGAATGATGGAAGAAACAGGTCAAATATGCTGATGGTAGCCTAGGCAGAGGGATAAAGCCCTGGGGGCGGGGGGGCTCAGTAAACATATTCACTTCTCTTTTTAAATAAATAGATATAATTATACATTTTTGTTCTTTTATATTCTATTTATTCTCAAGAAGGTCTGCCATAAGTAGTCAAAGGTAAGCACTGGTGACTTGTGCAGAATATTTTCAATAAAAATGTGCAGCTGTGGCTTTTGCTCTCACCTGGGAGTTTCCCTAATGTAAGTATGGAGACTGACGGGAGACACGTCATCCCCTACAATTTCTTGACTGTAACCTAAAATAGGAGTGCTTTATTTGTGATCGCCAGAGGTGGTTATCTAGAAGGATGGCGGTGTCTGCTGTCTGGGGTGGCAAGTTATAGATTCCTGTGTTGTTTTAAAGTATGTAATATGCCCATAGGCTGTCACAATAGGGAAATAAATCATGTATGGGGAAGGGGAACAAAAGTCGATTCAGGAATGCCATCGTGGGGGGAACAAAGTATGTGGGTTGCTAAGGGAACTAGAGTTCTGATTAGTAAGAGAAGTATAATAACCTGCCCCACATAAATATCTAGAATCTTAGGAGGGAGCTTTCAAAGGGAAAGTAAAGTCGATTCACTAGTTTTCCTTAATGTTCAGTTAGAAGATCTAAATTAAGTATATTCTGTTACATAACTTCCTTCACGTGTGATAATATGATACTTTTCTCCAAAGGCCAATTACATAGCAGATGTTTTCAAGTTTGAACTTAGGGTATAATGAAAGATCCCACAATTGAACTTGTGATCTAGTTGGAAAATGAATTTTGAAAGAAAGTAAAAACATACTCCAAATTAGCTTAGGAAAACGTTAACACACCTCAAGCTGTCCAATTGTTTTTCAAGTCTAAAATTCCATAAACTATAAGGTTGTGATGAAGATTGTATGGTATACAACATTGTGAGCAAGCGTAGTACAATTATAATGTGAGTTACAATAAATTTTCTTGCAGTAAATACATATAATTCATAATAATCTATTATTGATATAATGGACATTTTCTAAGAAAACATACACTTACAGAAGAGAAGAGGTCAATGAAATCTTTCAGGGCAAAGAAATACACTAAACACTCAAATGCAAGTTGGAAACAAAACTACTTTTTAAAGATAACCAAGCTATAAAAATCATCTTCTGTAACATGATGTATCACTATGGGTGGTAAAAATCGAGTGAGGTGTTCTCAAGGGATCTCCACTCTTGGGAGTGGCAGCCAGTGATATTTCCCTACAGTTAAGCTTCTGTGTACTTCTGTCACCACCTGTGGTTTTAGGGTTTCAGTACTAACGGTCGCCACAGTGTGGAGAGCGCCTGACCTTCCTGTGTGGGACATCAAGAGACCATGGACTGACTGTCTCTGTCTCACAGCATTTGAACATGTCTTTGTATAACAAGCTGTTTTTTTTTTTTTTTTTATTTTTTTAATTATTTTGTTGAAGTTCCCAGAGAATTGTCTTGGCTGTTGCTATTGCTCTGACACTGAGGAGATGAGTTTGGATGGGATGCGGACATTTCTCCCCTGGAGACCAAACCAAAAACAAAATTATGACAACTTTTGAAGCTGGCCAATCATTGAAGGGAAAAGAAAAGAAGAAGAAAGGAAAAGAAGAGCAAAGGAGCTCGGGGCAAATGTTGAAGCAGTAGGGAAGGATGAGGGCATAGCTACCCTCTGAGGGGCCACATAGTGAGCCTAAAGGAGCATAGACATCGGGGTGCTGCTTCCTGCTGTCCCTTGTCCTGGCAGATAAACTGAAAAAAAAAAAAAGCTAATGTCTAGAGCTGGGGTGGGGGTGGGACCGTCCCCCCACACACAGATGGGGTGACTGCACTCTGAGCTCTGTAACCACGGCTCCCTTTCTGCTTCTCAGCCTTTTCATCCACGGAGGGTCACCCATGGGCAGGTGCTTTGTTTGGCATGTGGGAATGAAGATTCCTTGTGCTCCCCGCAGAGCTGATTTCTCTCCTAGGAGGTCTTTTCATAAAGCATCTTTCTTTGGCATCCACTTACCATTCAAATAGCTGCAACTGTTTTCAGTTGTGGGTATTAAAAATAATGTGTAACAGAAAGCATTAGATGTTATTTTACTAAAGTTGATTATCTCCCTAGCTTGTGCCCATCTTAAGACAGGATTTTTTTTTCCCCATTTTTTAAATGAATCATGTCTATTTTCCTTTTTCTCTGAAATTCTCAGATGTGTCCGAGAGCCTAGGGGATATGAACTGACATATTATCAGATAAATAAAAAAGCAGGTAGAATTTAATCTGAACAAGTTAATTTTACTTTTAATTTGAAGTAGCACATGAAATTCCTTTGACTTAATGATCATATGAAGAAGAGGAAAGTGTCTACACGAAAAACAGTAGAGATTTAGATTTTGTCTCTCAGTTTGTTCTTCCTCAGGATGGAAGTTGTTTTGGACCAGCACAGACTCATAAAAGCAAAGATCATACATTCTATTTCCATTTTATAAGGCCATCATAATTCATAGCATGCTATCTGGATCCTAGGAGGTGTTTACTCAGAAAAGAAATGTTGATATATCCTGATTTAGCATGTAGTACAACTTAATCACAAAATAAATAATGAAAAGGTTATATTTCTCTAGTATATTGAACTCATCTAGATACAGGTGAATAAGAGCTCCCCCTGAATTACATAGCAGCATTTACAATATTGATCAGGCTTAGTTTGAAAGCTCATTCAATCTTGCTTCAGAAGTCAATATCCTGAAGGTATTTAAGAGTTGGAGTCTATCTCCTAAAAGGAATGAAGTGGGATTCAGATTCAATCAGTTACCAATAGGCTCCACGGTGCTAGGCTCGACGGTGTTAGGGCTGAGTTTTGAACCTCCCGTGTCAACTCTCCCTGCCACTTCCACCTCTCTCTTTTAAGTCAACTATTAGATTCCTCTAAGTCATCTCTACATATTGCCAAATTTTGTTAACTTATTTTGTATCGCTGTCTCCTATCCTGTCTCTTTTGTCCTTATGGTTTGGTGCCATTTTTATTCTTTTGTAGACATTTTTAGCACGTTGGTGGGGTTTAAAACTCTGCATAATTGGTCCATGTGTTCAATCTACCATGCTTCCTCAAAATTCCTAATTTTTGTAGTAAAAATAGTAACTCTTTTTCATGATTGCCTCACATATATCCTACCCAATCTGTTCTTTACTTTTGTGTATGGTTTATAATTTCGTACAATATTTTTGGATATGACTTTTTTTCCCTTTCATCCCCTATTCTTTCTTTCATTTACTTCATTGTTTCAAAATGAATCTAACTTTTGAATATTTAAAAAATAATTACATATTAAATTTAGCTGCAATTTTTTTTGAACCTGATATTGTGAACACAGCTGAAATTTATTTTGATTCATCATGCAATTTGTGATCCAACTGGAGTATCATTATTTTCAAGAAACATTACTTGAAAGTTTTTTTTTTTTTTTGCTTAATGTTCCATTTCCAATTATTAGTGAGGTTTCCAGGTTTCCATTATTATAATTGCTTGTATCTAACAAGCTCTAATTTTGACATGTCTTATATTCTGATTATTTGTCCTTTTCAGGAGATTGTATTATATTTTATATTAAGAAAAAGTCATACATATAAATGATTTTTCTAGAAACCTTACCTCTTTATTACAATGTACTTAAAAATTTTTTAAATCAGTGCTTCTTGGAAAATGTGTATACGCATTTTGTCAATTTCACATTAAATTTTCATTGAACTTTTTTAGTTAAATTTGAAAAATAGGTTGATTGAAAATAACGTGGAAGACTGAATTTCATTCCATTCTTTCTATTGAAAGTGAGTCACAAATAATTGGCATATAAAGCAGCGGTCAGGGAGTACACAGTTGAATAAGGAGAAAATATGCTGTAATATGTGTCACCCAGCTAATTAAGAAACTCATGCAGTTAAAATGATCTTCTTCTATAAGCATTTCGGTTTTATTCTTCCCATCCTGGACATGAAAGTCATTTTTCTTTACATTCATTTTTGTCTTTCTTGTCTTTTTGTTTTCAAGTTCTAATAAAGTACCTGTGTCACAGTCCTTGCTGATGTATTACCTACTGTTCAAAAGAATTTTATTAGTGTATTTCAGCATAAAGTGAAAGGGATTCCTCATAAAATTAATGAAGCTCAAATTTCAATGCTCATTTATTTTCCAGAACTCTGATAGGGATTCTAGGAAAGTTCTTATGAGTAATATGTTTTTTTTTTTTTCTGAAAAATTCATAATAGTGTTTTCTTCTTGTTATTTGGCTAACATAATAAAAAAATTCAGCATTGCAAGTGTCTAGAGTCAGGACCTAGATATTCCTTCGTCAGCTGTAATTGGTCCAGCTTTTTACATCTCTGAACAGGAGCTCATGATGCACAGAGAAGCCAGTGAGATAAACTATGGAAAACATAGACTAGATGATGTTTTGCACTATGAGACTGTTAGCAGTAATTTTACATTATTCATAATTTACTGAATTAAATCAAAGCAAAAGAAAAACATTTTTGACATTTAGTGCAAGATGAACTAATTTATACAAGGCTTTGAAAGCCAATGGAGAGAAGTTTGTCGACATTTTGTTGTTTTTATTTTCTTAGATTCACACAAATATCATCATTAATGTTTCTAGAACAGAACATATATTATGCTTTTTTTCTGCACTCTGTGTGGATGGGCTTTGCAAGAATTCCGTGTGGTAATATCAGCATTACCTAACTAACTTGCTCAAATTTCCATAGTGTTGT
Organism: Nycticebus coucang; assembly: GCF_027406575.1. Classification (NCBI taxonomy): domain Eukaryota; kingdom Metazoa; phylum Chordata; class Mammalia; order Primates; family Lorisidae; genus Nycticebus; species Nycticebus coucang. The sequence goes on along the minus strand of NC_069794.1, from coordinate 8,000,067 downwards.
AGGAGATAAATTGTGTAGGAATCCAGGAATCTTCTCATCCTACTTTGTCTTTAGCAATAAGAAAAGTACTATTAGAAGAATCATGGGTGACATGTAGGAAAGCACTGCATTCAATCAAGTATCAGTTTGCAGGATAGAAACAAATGATTCCTCTGAAAGGAAGAAAACATTCAATAAGACACATTTTAACGTAAACGTTGATAAGTTCTAATGGCACATTTTATTAGATTGATGAAGCACATAGATTAAAATTAATCCACATTTTTAGATTATATGACTAAAGATTAAAGATAAGGAAGTCATTGTATATAATACAAAAGACTTGGGGTATAAGATCATGACTTTGACTGATTTATATGTTAATGTGTGTTAACAGCAGTAGTTCTAGGTCAGAAGCTCCTATGGGCAAGAACTTAACTAACCAAGAAGTCACACATGGAGATAAAGAGGAGGGAACATCTCACTCAAGTCAGTGATCAAAATACAAGACCCAAAGTTTTTTAAGCAGAGAAGGTAAAAAGAAAGTGTTGGACGACAAATAGCTAAATGTTGTTAGGTCCTTGTTGTAGGGGGATGAGAAGGGACTACCAGATATGAAAGAGCAGAATCTTCAGCTCCATTGCAGGAACCATGAGTGAGCTGCTCCATACCCGTTCACAGTGCAGCTGTTTCAGCAGCCCTTTCAGGAGGATTGGATGAGGAAACTCCACTGCCAACTTCCCTTTAGTTGGAACTTCTTTAGCTTGGCCATGTCAGTGAAAGTGAAGATGCTTGTGTCAATAGGCCTCAAGTTAGAAAATATAACAAAAAGCCATTGTAAAGACCACAAAACCTTTAAATGGTCTTTACATACAATTTATTGAGTACATAACTATTTTAAGTATGTACTTAAAGGGTTGAGTATTTGAGTACACATTCAAAGCAAGTTATTTATATTCTTGATACTTTAATTATGTCTTTGTCAACACATTAGATATTTTTGAATTTTTCTAAGGAGATATTTTGAGTTCTCTGTGCTCTAGGAGAGAAAAATACAAACCGAATATTGGAAGGATAGTCTTTGGTACAAGTTGGGTTATCATACAGGTCACTAATGATGCTTTGATAGGTTTAGGTAAACTGCCTTTCCTCTCCTATATTAGGTGCTGACTCAAGACTGATAACTGGATCCTACCTCCAAATAAATCCTAGGAAAAGACAGAGAGAATTACTGTTCTCAGGGGCCTACACAGGAACTAAGAATTATTTAGCATAATAAAATAGTAAAATATACAAGTTTAAAAGAGATAAATTAAAATTGTACTTTGTATTTATCACATGTGGACAAATATAAAATCAGATTAAAGATATGGAAATGAAGAGAATAATATGCAAAGTGAAAAATATTTACATAAGGAAACTATAGCAATTTTTGATTGAATTTATATATAACCACATGACTAAATCTCAAAGACAAAACTTCTATTTAAAGAAAAATAATTAGATTTATGAATTATGCCAAGGATACAAGAAATGTTATAGCTAAGCAATATTTTGAAAAATAGACAAACTTTTTAATGGAATGTGGAACATGAACTGGAATGATGTATTTAAAATTGTTTAGTGTGCACTTTTCTGATAGAGAGGACAGTAGGATTGGGAATGTGTCCTAAATATGGAAAATCAATAGAATAAAATTGAAAAAATCCAAATCTAGACTGATGATATTATGCCACAAATCACAGCAGCAGCAACTCAACCTGGTAGCAGGAGTTCAATAGGGAAATTATCCTCGTTATTAAAACACACGAAAATCCACTTTATTTTTCAGTATTCTTTAATTTATGAATTAGATTCACATCCTTAATATCATATAAATTAATCTGAGAAAAATATATTCTGTTATCTAGACTTTTTAAAAAATAATGGGAACTGAATATGGTAGAAGCTCCATGGTTGAGCACCTCTTCAGAATGGCCTAATTTTTGTAGACCAGGCAGGCATCACACATTCATATGAGTACAATAGACTTGGCTCCTTTAGACGACCACTTCCGTATGTTGACCAGTTTGTTACGGTCCCTTGGGTGGTCAACTTACAGAGGTTCTACTGCAGTATTGTCCCTATTAGATGATATTTCTGAAAAATACTTCTTGGAAGAATTTATTTATAAAAAGAAAACTGGATGATCGTGTCTTTCCTTCAGGAGCCGTTGATGTTCACGGAATGTGAGGTAGAGACTTCCTTTGTGTTAGTCTAACTGGCCTTTCCTCAAATGCGGTGCAGACACACCAATATTCAGGGAAGGTTTAGCACGCTCCCATGAAAACTTTCAGGTGTCTATCTGTGGGACAGAAAATGACAAACCTTACATCCTTTAGTGCCATCCTGTCCAGGGAGCCACTAGTGCCTGGACCTGTAGGCTTTCCTTGGAAGCTGTTACTGAAGCACCCGGAAAAGACAGAAGCATGGTGGCCACAGTGGTGGCGCTGTCCCTCCCTGACCCTTTGTTTCTTGTTAAATATCAATAAAGCCTTGAGCTGTTTGAAGGTACAAAGAACATAAACCTCAAGGGACAATCAGAAAGAAAAAGAAATTCCCCCTGCCTACTTGATGATTATTCTTTTTAATTTATTTTTTTTATTTATTGTTTTAGAAATAGAAGAGTCTCACTGTGTTGCCAAGGCTGGACCTGAGGTTTAGTAAAGTCCTGGGCTCAGCCTCCTGAGTAGTTGGGCCTGCAGGTGCCTGCTACTGCACTGACTTTTATGGTTATTCTGAATCATATGATAAAGTACTCTGATTTTTTTTCCTGGAGTTTCCCTTGAGACTTCCACAATTAAAATTATTGTTAGATCTTCTAAAATGTATCACTTACACGCTAAGCAATACTTTAGAATCTGTGATGAAAAATCACATTAAACGCTTTCCTGACATCATTCTGTGACCACAATTTTGAATGAAGAGACTTCATTTTCAGAAGACATATAGATGCTTTTCTAGGTTTCATGCTCAGGATTTGGCTACTAAAAACAGCAATATCTTAAAAGCAATGCCAGCACAAAAGCTTTTTTGGACTGTGTAAAGCAATCTGAATTCAAGTAGATGGGCATGGGGTTCCTGTTCTAAGGACTTCTATTCCTTGCATAATTCAAAGGCAGGGGAACCTCATTCCCAGGCCTCCCAAGAGGATCTCTCTCTGCTCTCCTTTCTCTCTCCCTTGTTCAGCCTCATCTTTGCCACCATTTCTGTACCTGTGACCTAATGTCTATATCGTTTGAATGAGATCACCTTCTCAAGGGAAGTAATTAAAGCCCAAGTTCCCTCTGGAATCTTTTAAATTTCTAAATGTTTAGGAGTACTCGAAAAAATTGTTAACCAAGGTAAACCTTTCGTACTGCCTTAAAATATCTAAATACAAGTACACCCCACATAGTGATAATTACTTTCCTGCTTCAACACCCTGATCTTATTTGCCTAAGGAATTTCTATTTCCCTCATTTACATGCCTCCCATTTATATATCCTGAACCTATTACCTTGCCCGTGTCACAGTTAGAGTATTTGCCTGCTGCAGATCCGGGGCGTGTTATAAATCTTTCCTCTACACTCTGATGCTAAAGGATGTCAAATCCAAATCTCCCTTTCCTAACCTGGTTTTCTCTTGGTTTCTGTAGAAATTGTCTGAAATCATTTTATCACGTATTTCCATTTATTATTATTATTTTTCACAAGATCTATGACTACTAACCAAAATCTTTAATGCTCCAGGCTTTCTGCCATATATTGAGATATAAGATGACTAAAGTATGTGATCCATGCTTTATTCATGATAAAGTTAAGTATTTTTGCTTACTGAAATTGCTTTGCATACATAGTGCATCTTTACCAATGAAGAATTCATCATTATTTCATAATTTTCCTTCTGTGAGAAATCTAGACATATTTCTAAAGACAAAATCAGCATATGGACCTACTTTCTCCAACCATTTCCCTAATGACAACTATAAGTGCCTAATTAGCTTTGGGGCAAGTGAAGAGGGAAGTCAGAAATACCAGGAAGGTAGAAAGAACTGAAGTCAACGTCCTCTGCTACGCCTTGTGGTTTCACTCCATGTACTGCAGTTACTAGCTTGCCAACTCCAAGTGCAAATTAATTTAGATCACAATTGACATTTAGGTTTGGAGAGGGAAAGAAAAAAAAATCAATGGTATGTGAACATTGAAACCATAAATAGGAACAAGTGGAAATCCCAAACCTCAAAAGCTTTTGAAGAGTGTTGTAAAATCCTTCAAAAACATATGCAAGTGTATAATAGACAAAATAATCCTGGAAAGTTGGGATATAGGCCCTAAGCCACAGGGATCACCATCGGATATTTTGTTATTTTTATTCTAATACTTTAATGTAATTTCTGGCATAGAAAAATATGCACGTGTTTATTTTATTAGGCTTAATTATGAGGAAGAACAAAAAGAACTAACAACTTTTTTTTTTAATGAATTCATCTCATTCGCCAAAATTATAAGCCCAGAAATTGCTCGTAGCTTAAAAATGCACTTTTCCCACTAAGATCAGGGCATCGATTTGATGAATGTTTTCAAGTTAATCACCATATAGGACTTCTTGAACATCATCCCGACATTGAGTGCGTCTCTGTAACTTCATGTTATAAAACCTGGAAGGTATATTTATAGCCCAATCCAGATGGACTCAAACAAAGTACAATTATTCCTTGAAAAGTCGACCTCTGCGTGCAGATTAAAACGGATTGCTTCCAAGTTTCAAATGGAGAAATGAACCGAGCTCTCCCATTGTCCCACGTTCATTACGGCTTCTACCAGACTTGGTTTGGGGCAGTGCTAATTAGAAGCATGTCTGTGTTAGAAGTTGGACTTACAGCCTCATTTCCAAAGTGGCGGCAGGAAAAGTTGTTAGGAAACTAATTACAGCTATCAGGGATGGTGTTCTTTTAAACAGGCTGCGAATTCAGAGCCTTCACAGAAGCAAATGAAAATCATCTCTCTGTTCACAATGAACATTCCCATGCAAAGGCAGGAATACATGTGTGTTTGGCCATTTCTAAATAGAAACCATGTGAATCTCTTCCTCCTAAAGAATTAAAAAGCAACTCATTCGTTCTGATTTTCACTGGGGATTAAGAGGCAGTGAATAATTTTGTGATGTCTTTTTTTCTTTATGCAGTTTTAAATGAGGAATGTAGTAAGCAATTCCTTGCTCTTATTTGAGGTATTTACAGATTATATATTGTATCTTTACTGACTATTATTATACATTCTTTACATTCATTAAAGATATAACTCTTAGCACTCTTATCCAAAAGACAATACCTCAATATTTACAGAGGAGAACTTGAGGCCCAGATAGATTAAAAAATTATACCCAGTTCTTGGTCCATTAGGGTAAGTTAGAGATGCAAAGTCATGTTTCTGGCTTCAGAGCAGTGGTTCTCAACCTGTGGGTCATGACCCACAGGAACTGTATTAAAGGGTCGCAGCATTAGGAAGGCTGAGAACCACTGCTCTAGAGTCTTTTATTGGGAGCAACACTTTTCCCCCTGCAGAATCTGACTTCATAGTTCCAGAAGGGAAGATAACACAGTTCCTGTGATATTAGGATGTACCATGGGTACTGATCTCAGAGCTAAGCCAAGAATTAGCCTACTCTGATGGGCATCAGCTTGGTGAAGTGGATGTGTGGCATGGTTTTATTTTCCAATGACCAAATCTCCACTGTGCTATACAGCAGCTACTTTAACTTCCAATTGCACAGTTTCTTTAGTCACTTGGATATATTAGAGAAGTTTCATCTTGGTGTTAAGATCCATTCAGTTCATTTTACAGTCTCTTTCATTTTTCATTTCAAGCTGCTCTCCTATTTGTTAACATAGCCTCATATGGAGATCACAGCCGACTAAATGTGGAGACTGAACGTAGTCCAGCTTTCCTCTATATCCCTGTTTCAAGGACAAAGGCAAGTTTCATCATGCAAAGTGTGACAAGAGTTAAGGGTAAGGGGACAGAGAAGAAGAAGGGGACAGAGCTGGCTAGAGTTGGACCGATTTCCTTTGTGGACCACACCTGCTCTCCCAACAACTTGACATATGGTCGTGTGGAGCCTAGGAGAAGACTCTAAGATATCTAGGATATCCTAGTCAATTCCACAAACATGTCTGGAGTCTGTGCTATGTAATAGCTGCTCAAAAAATTCTAGATATATGTTGATAACTAAGATGTGACTGTGTTTACATGAGACTAAAAATCAGAAAATTTAAGTATTTTATTCCTTGGAAAAAATATCGGGCAAAGTTTAAATGATGATTACTGAAGTATTTTGAACATGCCTTACATCTAAGTAACCATTATAACGGTGCTTCTCAAACTTGAATTTGCATTTAAATAATCTTCTCTTACCCCAAATACAGACTCTGAGTCTTGGACAAGATCCGAGATTCTGCATTTCTAATAATCTTTCATTGGTCCATGAAAGATACTTTGAGTAGCAAAGTTTTTTTTTTTTTTTTTTAATCCTATGAATTACATTCCTGAGATACAATTGCAGGTTAATCTCAACCCAGGGTGAATGTCATATCCATGGCACCTGTCACTTACCATTAAAAAATAATTCAGACGGCAGCCGAGTAACAGCTTCCTTGCATCTGGGCACCGTGAGTCTGGGGAGATAGGACTCCAGGCATCTCTGGCTGCTGGGAACTGCCTATCATCACTCCTATGAGGATACAGGGAGTCAGCGAGAGACTTCTGGACCCCAAAAGGAGGACTAAAACAGTGGAAAACCGGCAAGTGGTCGCGTGTGTTCAATCCGTCTAAACCCGCCCACAACTTGCACAGGCACAAGAACTTAAAGAGCAAGAGGAAGTGAAAGGAAAATTAGGGCAAGGAAACAGATAAAAGAAATCACTCATGAGGAAGAATCAGCAGAAAACTCCAGGCAACATGAAGAACCAGTCCAGAACAACCCCGCCAAGGGACCATGAGGTAGCTACTGCAGAGGATTCCACCTATACAGAAATGTTAGGAATGACAGAAAGGGAATTTAGAATACACATGTTGAAAACAATGAAAGAAATGATGGAAACAATGAAGGAAACTGCTAATAAAGTGGAAAATAACCAAAAGGAAATCCAAAAACAGAATCAAATCAGAGATGAACGATATGAAGAATATAAAAAGGATATAGCAGAGCTGAAGGAAATGAAACAGCCAATCAGGGAACTTAAAGATGCAATGGAAAGTATCAGCAACAGGTTAGACCATGCAGAAGAAAGAATTTCAGAGGTAGAAGACAAAGTTTTTGAGATAACTCAGATAGTAAAAGAGGCAGAAAAGAAGAGAGAGAAAGCAGAACGTTCACTGTCAGAATTATGGGACTTTATGAAGCGTTCCAACATACGAGTTATAGGAATTCCAGAAGGGGAAGAAGAATGCCCCAGAGGAATGGAAGCCATACTAGAGAATATTATAAAAGAAAATTTCCCAAACATCACCAAAGATTCTGACACACTGCTTTCAGAGGGATATCGGACCCCAGGTCACCTCAACTCTAACCGAGCTTCTCCAAGACACATTGTGATGAACCTGTCCAAAGTCAAGACAAAAGAAAAGATTCTGCAAGCTGCCAGGAGTAAGCGCCAGTTGACCTACAGGGGCAAATCCATCAGAGTGACCTCAGACTTCTCTAATGAAACTTTCCAAGCAAGAAGACAATGGTCATCTACCTTTAATCTACTTAAACAGAACAATTTTCAGCCCAGAATTCTGTACCCTGCTAAGCTAAGCTTCAAAATTGACGGAGAAATCAAATCATTTATGGATATACAAACATTGAGAAAATTCGCCACAACAAGACCAGCTCTACAGGAAATACTTCAACCTGTTCTGCACACTGACCACCACAATGGATCAGCAGCAAAGTAAGAACTCAGAAATCAAAGGACAGAACCTAACCTCCACACTGATGCAAAAGATAAAACTAAGCAATGGACTCTCACCAAATAAGACGAATAGAATACTACCACACTTATCAATTATCTCCATAAATGTTAATGGCTTGAATTCCCCACTGAAGAGACATAGATTGGCTGACTGGATTAAAAAACACAAGCCATCCATTTGCTGTCTGCAAGAAATACACCTGGCTTCAAAAGACAAATTAAAGCTCCGAGTCAAGGGTTGGAAGACAATTTTTCAGGCAAATGGAATTCAGAAGAAAAGAGGAGTTGCAATCTTATTTTCAGATACATGTGGATTTAAAGCAACTAAAGTCAAAAAAGACAAAGATGGTCACTTTATATTGGTCAAGGGAAAACTACAACAAGAAGACATTTCAATTCTAAATATCTATGCACCCAATTTAAATGCTCCCAGATTCTTGAAACAGACCTTACTCAGTCTGAGCAATATGATATCTGATAATACCATCATAACGGGGGACTTTAACACACCTTTTACAGAGCTGGACAGATCCACTAAACAGAAATTAAACAAAGATACAAGAGATTTAAATGAGACCCTAGAACAACTATGCTTGATAGACGTATATAGAACACTCCACCCCAAAGATAAAGAATATACATTCTTCTCATCACCCCATGGAACATTCTCCAAAATTGATCATATCCTGGGACATAAAACAAATATCAACAGAATCAAAAGAATTGAAATTTTACCTTGTATCTTTTCAGACCATAAGGCACTAAAGGTGGAACTCAACTCTAACAAAAATGCTCAACCCCACCCAAAGGCATGTAAATTAAACAATCTTCTGTTGAATAACAGATGGGTGCAGGAAGAAATAAAACAGGAAATCATTAACTTCCTTGAGCATAACAACAATGAAGACACAAGCTACCAAAACCTGTGGGATACTGCAAAAGCAGTTTTGAGAGGAAAATTCATCGCTTTACATGCCTACATTCGAAAAACAGAAAGAGAGCACATCAACAATCTCACAAGAGACCTTATGGAATTGGAAAAAGAAGAACAATCTAAGCCTAAACTCAGTAGAAGAAAAGAAATCTCCAAAATCAAATCAGAGATCCATGAAATTGAAAACAAAAGAATCATTCAGAAAATTAATGAAACAAGGAGTTGGTTTTTTGAAAAAATAAATAAAATAGATAAACCATTGGCCAGACTAACTAGAAATAGAAAAGTAAAATCTCTAGTAACCTCAATCAGAAACGATAAAGGGGAAATAACAACTGATCCCACAGAGATACAAGAGATCATCTCTGAATACTACCAGAAACTGTATGCCCAGAAATTTTACAATGTGAAGGAAATGGATCAATATTTGGAATCACACCCTCTCCCTAGACTTAGCCAGGAAGAAATAGACCTCCTGAACAGACCAATTTCAAGCACTGAGATCAAAGAAACAATAAAAAAGCTTCCAACTAAAAAATGCCCTGGTCCAGATGACTTCACTCCAGAATTCTATCAAACCTTCAAGGAAGAGCTTATTCCTGTACTGCAGAAATTATTCCAAAAATCTGAGGAAGAAGGAATCTTCCCCAACACATTCTATGAAGCAAACATCACCCTGATACCAAAACCAGGAAAAGACCCAAACAAAAAGGAGAATTTCAGACCAATCTCACTCATGAACATAGATGGAAAAATTCTCAACAAAATCCTAGCCAATAGATTACAGCTTATCATCAGAAAAGTCATTCATCATGATCAAGTAGGCTTCATCCCAGGGATGCAAGGCTGGTTTAACATACGCAAGTCCATAAACGTTATCCACCATATTAACAGAGGCAAAAATAAAGATCACATGATCCTCTCAATAGATGCAGAAAAAGCATTTGATAAAATCCAGCAGCCTTTTCTAATTAGAACACTGAAGAGTATAGGCATAGGTGGCACATTTCTAAAACTGATTGAAGCTATCTATGACAAACCCACAGCCAATATTTTACTGAATGGAGTAAAACTGAAAGCTTTTCCTCTTAGAACTGGAACCAGACAAGGTTGTCCTCTGTCACCTTTACTATTCAACATAGTGCTGGAAGTTCTAGCCAATACAATTAGGCAAGACAAGGAAATAAAGGGAATCCAAATGGGAGCAGAGGAGGTCAAACTCTCCCTCTTTGCTGACGACATGATCTTATACTTAGAGAACCCCAAAGACTCAACCACAAGACTCCTAGAAGTCATCAAAAAATACAGTAATGTTTCAGGATATAAAATCAATGTCCACAAGTCAGTAGCCTTTGTATACACCAATAACAGTCAAGATGAGAAGCTAATTAAGGACACAACTCCCTTCACCATAGTTTCAAAGAAAATGAAATACCTAGGAATATACCTAACGAAGGAGGTGAAGGACCTCTATAAAGAAAACTATGAACTCCTCAGAAAGGAAATAGCAGAGGATATTAACAAATGGAAGAACATACCATGCTCATGGCTTGGAAGAATCAACATTGTTAAAATGTCTATACTTCCCAAAGCAATCTACCTATTCAATGCCATTCCTATCAAAGTACCTACATCGTACTTTCAAGATTTGGAAAAAATGATTCTGCGTTTTGTATGGAACCGGAAAAAAACCCATATAGCTAAGGCAGTTCTTAGTAACAAAAATAAAGCTGGGGGCATCAGCATACCAGATGTCAGTCTGTACTACAAAGCCATAGTGGTCAAGACAGCATGGTACTGGCACAAAAACAGAGACATAGACACTTGGAATCGAATTGAACACCAAGAAATGAAACTAACATCTTACAACCACCTAATCTTTGATAAACCAAACAAGAACTTACCTTGGGGGAAAGACTCCCTATTCAATAAATGGTGTTGGGAGAATTGGATGTCTGCGTGTAAAAGACTGAAACTGGACCCACACCTTTCCCCATTCACAAAAATTGATTCAAGATGGATAAAAGACTTAAATTTAAGGCATGAAACAATAAAAATCCTCAAAGAAAGCATAGGAAAAACACTGGAAGATATTGGCCTGGGGGAAGACTTCATGAAGAAGACTGCCATGACAATTGCAACAACAACAAAAATAAACAAATGGGACTTCATTAAACTGAAAAGCTTCTGTACAGCTAAGGTGACGATAACCAAAGCAAAGAGACAACCCACACAATGGGAAATGATATTTGCATATTTTCAATCAGACAAAAGCTTGATAACCAGGATCTATAGAGAACTCAAATTAATCCACATGAAAAAAGCCAACAATCCCTTATATCAATGGGCAAGAGACATGAATAGAACTTTCTCTAAAGACGACAGACGAATGGCTAACAAACACATGAAAAAATGTTCATCATCTCTATATATTAGAGAAATGCAAATCAAAACGTCCCTGAGATATCATCTAACCCCAGAGAGAATGGCCCACATCACAAAATCTCAAAACTGCAGATGCTGGCGTGGATGTGGAGAGAAGGGAACACTTTTACACTGCTGGTGGGACTGCAAACTAGTACAACCTTTCTGGAAGGAAGTATGGAGAAACCTCAAAGCACTCAACCTAGACCTCCCATTCGATCCTGCAATCCCATTACTGGGCATTTACCCAGAAGGAAAAAAATCCTTTTATCATAAGGACACTTGTACTAGAGTGTTTATTGCAGCTCAATTTACAATCGCCAAAATGTGGAAACAGCCTAAATGCCCACCAACCCAGGAATGGATTAACAAGCTGTGGTATATGTATACCATGGAATACTATTCAGCCATTAAAAAAATGGAGACTTTATATCCTTCGTATTAATCTGGATGGAAGTGGAAGACATTATTCTTAGTAAAGCATCACAAGAATGGAGAAGCATGAATCCTATGTACTCAATCTTGATATGAGGACAATTAATGACAATTAAGGTATGGGGGGGGAACAGAAAGAGGGAAGGAGGGAGGGGGGGTGGGGCCTTAGTGTGTGTCACACTTTATGGGGGCAAGACATGATTGCAAGAGGGACTTTACCTAACAATTGCAATCAGTGTAACTGGCTTATTGTACCCTCAATGAATCCCCAACAATAAAAAAAAAGAAAAAAAAATAATTCAGACATAATATTACTTCAAGACTTATTACTTTTTAAAAATTGAACAACAATACACTTAAGTATAGAGAGGTTAAGTAACAGGTATATTGTCAGTGGGTAATTTGGCCAGCGTTTCAGGATTGAACCTGATGACTGGAATGACCTCACTATTCATTCTCCAAGTCCTGACTTTCTCCATTTAAGGGGCTGTGAACAGAAGTGTAGAGAAATGAATGAACTCCCCCATCTCAATGATGAATGGTGCTGAAGTCAGCTGACTATCCATCTGCTGCTGCAGCCAACCCGCAGACACACTTCTTGGCCTCTGAAGCAACTGGACGCAGATGCTTGTAAATCATAGTATTAGCATTTGGCCTCATTTGGAGTGAGAAGAGTACTGACTTTATTTTGTTTTAGCTTTCAATTTTCTGAACCCTGCCCTCCAGACCTTTTTCTTTCTGAGAACTGAGTTTGGCCTCACTGAGTTGTAGCCATTGTGATTAATTCACACTCAACTGCTTTAACATATGCATGAATCCCAGAAAGTCTAATGATTCTGTCCACATGCTGGGGAACATTACATCAGCTGCAGATCTCTCCCCTGCTGTTCATAGAGTCTAAAGTCCAAGTTCGTGGGTGTGTTTAGCCCTTAAAGGATTTTACAATATGGAACAAAAAAGGATGAAAACTCAATTGCCAGAATAATTTAAGAGCTCTTCACACCACTTATGGAGAACACCCCATCTCACCAAGATAAGCTCTAAGGCAGTTAATTAAAACCTTCACCTTTTCAATCTTGAATGACATTGAATCCCAGAATATTTCTTTCCCAGAGGAATTCATTTTAAGGATGGGGGTGGGATATGTGAAGAGAAGAGAGGCAACAGAAGTTACTTTATTTCCCAGTTTAAAACAAAAAAAAAATATATAGATTTTTATACCAAAAAAGACAATTTCATAATAAATTAGTAAATCTAAGAACAGCTCAGACATACTTACTAAGATACAAGGAAAAAAATTATGTGTATTAGCTGTGAGTTTTGATATCTTAACCTGGATCCATCTCTAAAATATACAACTTTCAATAAACTTTTACCAAGTACCAGCTTCTTTACTGTTAGAACTTTTTTATGGGGTTTGAAATGTATTCTATATGCTTAGTGATCTTAAGTCAAACTTCCTTGATTGCCACTTTATGTAAACTATGGAAATTTGAACCACCAATAAATCAAAATTCAATCCCTTTTTATAAGTGTCTGGACACTTCAATATTTCATGGTAGTTCACATCAATCACCTTTCTCAACATTTTACCTTCATAATTTCTAATACATTTAGCCTTCAACCATGTTCTGGCTCTCCCTTTTTGGAAATGACCCTCCCATTCAGTTTGTATCTCTATTTTTTCATATTTAATGCTGTTTTACAGAACACATAGTTTACAAAGTTTTATTCATAAAAAAGAAAAAACAAACTCCTAGGTACAGTATCAGAACCAGCTGTTTTTAGAATATAGCATAATTTTCACCTTCTTCAATTTCTTTGCATAGCACTCTTACAGCAAAATTAATATATGGAATTTACATTAGAACCTTCAAACAGAGATAAGAAACATACAAAAGTTACTTAAATATTAATGCAAATTTAGATCTATGATCATAGCTCCTAAATTAATTTGTCACCCGGAATTCCAACACCTCAAATAAAACACAGTCATTACTTATCATTGGAGGAGAATTGTTGGGTAAAGGAAAGGAACAAGAGGTACACTGTTTAGAATCATGATGATGAGAACTTGAGCATGCATAAGCAAGTTAAGAAGGTAGTTTGGAAAGTTCTGGATAAGCACTTCAATATTTGGAAATTAACTTATCAGTGCTTGTAATGCGTGGAGCCTCATTTCAAAAAAGAGCTTGAAGGCATTGGCCCACGTAATTCCCACTGTCATTCCCAAAACAAATGTCACATATACACATCAGATCATTTCAAAACACATTGGTAGAGTTTTGGAGCCTTGGGCTTACCTGATGAAACCAAAGGCTTTTCACCTTTATTAACTATAATTAATTTTAAGATTGGATTAAACAATCTCCATCCATCTTACAATGTACAAATAGAAACTTCTTAGGCCATTCCCCTGTCAGAATTTACTTTGATGATAAAGTGATAAAAAAAGACAAAAGAACTTCTGTGTTTCTTCTCTTGTACTTAATTAAGTAACAACATTGTTGACACTAAGATATTAATCTTCTAGATGAGTGTTTTTCTTTTATTTCTTGGATAAGTTTTTTAGTATATAAGTTTCTGGGTGCTATTCTTTTTTAAAGATTCTACTTTTCAAAACTTCAACTATTTAATAGGCACGATTGAACTTCATCTCTAAAGTATTTATGAAGTCTGATTATGTCTCAACTCACAAAGCAGGTTTGTATTAGAGTTTAGGAAAAAATATGATTTAAATGCATCTTACAGCATCCCTATTTAGATAGTGATTAATCTACTAACAAACTCCAGGACTTATATATATGAGGAAGAAAGGGGGTTTGCTTATATTTTTAGTCAATCATTCCTTTCTTTGATTTGTTCTGTTAGTAAGATACTGCTAATTGCTTTAACATTCTTAGTCATTAATGATCTTCTGTATTTCCAGGTGTTTCAAGTGCTCTGTTGTGTCCATACAGAGTAAGGAGCATTTGTTTTATTTATTTATTTATTTATTTATTTTTATTTATTTTTATTAAACCATAGCTGTGTACATTAGTATGATCGTGGGGCACCATACACTTGGTTCATAGACCGTTTGACACATTTTCATCACATTAGTTAACATAGCTTTTGTAGCATTTTCTTAGTTATTTTGCTAAGACCTTGGGACTTGAAGAGAAACTTCTCTGAAGAAGACAGGCACATGGCCTTCAGACATATGAAAAAATGCTCATCATCTTTAATCATCAGAGAAATGCACATCAAAACTACTTTGAGATATCACCTAACTCCAGTGAGACTAGCCTATATCACAAAATCCCAAGACCAGAGATGTTGGCGTGGATGTGGAGAAAAGGGAACACTTTTGCACTGCTGGTGGGAATGCAAATTAATACATTCCTTTTCGAAAGAGATATGGAGAACACTTAGAGATCTAAAAATAGATCTGCCATTCAATCCTGTAATCCCCCTACTGGGCATATACCCAGAAGACCAGAGTAAGGAGCATTTGAAAAAAGAGTTTGCTGCAAAGGACTTACAGTCGCATAATAATAGCAAGGGGACAATTTCAGGGCTGAGGACACACTATCACGGGAGCAAATGGCATTTTAAATGAATCTTGAAGCAGGTTGAAGAAAGTGACATGCTGAAAAGATAAAACATTCAAAGGGATACTATGACGGTAAATATGGAATTAAAGTGCAGCTCCCAACTTGAGAACGTAAAGAGTGGATTGAGTGCAGTTTTGGAGAAATGTGCTACAGGACAAATTGCGTACTGCCGGGCAAGATTAGGAGGGAGGAGAACATGCTGGTGAGTGATACTGATATCTCTTTTTTTTTTTTTTAATGTCATCTTTCCATTTACATTCAATGTCTCATCTTTCTCCCTCCTTTCTAGACTAAGTAGAAAGTAAAGGTAGGACCTATAGAAGGTCAGTCCAGGGAGTGGGCATCCCACCTGCTCTTGGAGAGTCCAGGAGGCCTGTTGGTGTAAGGGTTTAAATCCATCTCGCTCTTTGGACTTCAAAGACTTCTATGTGGTATAGCTATGGAGCAAAAACCATGTAAGCATACAGACAGCCCCCCTCATCTGAATCAACATGCTCAACAACGTTCTCTTTAACATTTATTTCGTCCATCATGCAACACGCTGGGTCCTGTGTTTTTCATCGGAACAACAGTGGTCATGTTTTCAGCTCTATGAGAATTTTACTAGGCCCTGTGACTTCCTAGATTGCTTTGGAGCTAAAGTCCCTAATTTTACCACTCTGTGCTCAATTTTTTTTTTTAATCATAAGTAATGCATAGAAGCAACATTACTGAAAAATGTTGTCCAATCTGTCAAGGTATAGTATATAATCACTGCTGTAGGATGGAGAAAATGTTACAAATATTTTTAAAAGTGTTTGATGAGAAGATAAAAAAAAGACCCTGGTCTTTCCTGCCTAGCACACCATTCTCAAGTCACCACCAGCTTTCATTTTCTAAGAGTTCCTTAAAACTCTGCTCTTATAGAATACCGACAGTGATCCAGATAGTCCGTGCCCATACAAGTAGAAATTCTGATGAGTGGAGATCTAGCCGGTCATTGTCTTTTTGGATGTTAGTCAATTTGTAGATTCATTTCAGTATTCCTTATAGTCTATATATCTAGCTATTTTAAAAAATTTTCTATTGAACCAAACAACTTACGGTTTCCTCATTAATGAGTTAGTTTTAAATACTATCTTTAATATGTCTTCATTTTGTACTTGTTTGAGAGTCATGATTTTACTATAAAAAAATTATTTCTTCCTTTTTTTTTCTTTTTAAGTGACAGGGTCTTGTTTTATTTTTCAGGTTGGACTCAATTTCCTAGGCTCAAGTAATCCTCTTGCCTCAGCCTTCCAAGTAGTTGAAACTACAGGTGTGCCCAGTGATGTCCAGCTTGCCAAAAATATCCTTTAGTGAAGGTAAAGGTTATGCTTCTGATCCCACACTCGGGTTTCATAATTTTCCATCATCAGGGTGGTTCACCAGCATCAGGGTGGTTTACCTCACACTCTGCTTCTCTCCATCGCTGTAATGGAACAAAGGTTACAAGAGGATTAAATGAAAAAGGCTCATCTTTTGGTCAACGAAGGCCATGAAAAACATGTGCATTGTCATGAATAGGATAAATACAACAACAGTAGTTGTTCTTGAAATTACAAGATGCACCTCTCCATAATTCTTGCATCTCACTCTGTATCAAACTGTGAATGTTCATTTCCTTTCTTACTTTCCCATTATTAGGAGACAATAGGTTTTTGTCAGCTGAAACTCAAGGTCTGAGAAACACTTTCTTGCAAAAATGTAAAGATAAACCAATTGGCATGTTTTTTTACTTGGCGTATTTTTCAAATTCTGACTGAAAATAAAAATTAATAAGTACATAAAGGATTTAAAAAATAAATAAAGGAAGAGAGACACAAAACAGGAAAGAGGTAGGGAGAGAAGAAAGGAAGGAGAAAAAAATAAAATAAAAGGAAAATTAATTGGCATGATTTTTAGTTCACAAATTTCTGACTGAAAATAAAAATGAATAAATACAGAAAAGATTAAGAAGGAGAGAAAGGGAGAGAGGAGGAAAACTGTAGGGAGGAAAGAAAAGAAGGAGGAAAAAAAAATCAAGGAAGAAAGAACTAAGACAGCGTGACTCCCCTTCTCCCAGTCAGTACATCCCCCTGGGGCAGTGGTGGAGAGGGATGTTGTGACGCTCAGGGGAAAATTGGATGACTATGGAGAGAACATATTTATTTTATCTTTTCAGCTTTTCTGTAAGGAGCACCTGAGTGATTCTTACCCCTTCCTAAGTCATTAAAAGAGAGGACTACTTGTCAAGTCTTTTGCATTGTTTCTCTACCACAACATAACACTTTGCTGAACTCTCTTCCAAAGTCTAACTCTTTTACGAGATCGGAGATCAAAATGTTTCATTACTGAACCATGGCTGTTCCTTGTCTTGGTGCAACGTTAGATTCTCCTGCAGAATCTTCTGTCTAAGTTGAAAAAATAATTTTACCCCATTGTTCATTCTATTTAAAGACTTTATTTTGACATCTTTAACCAATAAATGGGTTTTATGGTTTAGTTTTCTTGAAAAACATTTTTGTTGTCAGAACTTTGCAAATAAGTTATTCTCATCCTTGCACTGCCTAGAACATCTTCACCCCATCTTTGAGGGTCCACAAATCCTCATGTAATCATCTTTCCTGTGAATATATTGTTTAGAAATATTTCACAGTTGTTATCTCCTGAAAGAAACAATCAGTGTGATGCTCCAGTTGGAGGAAATAACACCAGAGCAGTAACCACAACCTACCCCACTCCTCAGGGCGTCAAATTGAAACAAATGGAGACGTTTGATGAATTTTTCATATTTGAAGTTAAAGGTGAAAGCAAGTTAAAGTTTATATAGGGATCTTTTTTATCACTGCAATGAGAAGCTAAAATTAAAGTTAGGGTATTAGGTGAAAATATTTTTTACCTTTTTACCTACTCTTTTTTTTTTTTTTTTTCTTAATTTCAGGTTAATGTGAGGGTACAGACAACTAGGTTACAATGTTTGCATTTGTTAGGCAGACTGCCTCTAGGAGCTGTGTCTTGGGTACCATATACCCTGACATTGTGCCCATTAAGTGGGAGCTCAACTATTCCCCCCTCCTGTCCCTCACTTGTTCTTCTCAACTTGAGTTGAATTGAGTTTTTCTCCTATATGGGCAGGTATTAGATTCTCTCCTGCTAGCTTACTCTTAATGGGGAAGAAAAGGAAGAGAAAAAGTGTAGGAGAATGAGGAGGAGGAGGAGGAAAGGAGGAAAGGGGAGGGTGAGAAAGAGCAAGGCTGAAAACAGGAGAGAGGAAGGCCCAAAGCAAAGACTTTTTGTTCACACTATTGAAAAATCAAGCCTTTCTTTAGCCCCTTCCTTTCCTCAACTCCTCACATTTCTGAAAAATTGGCATTCTCCTATGGAGTAGGAAATAGCTCCCTTAGGGAAAATTGCAATTAAAGGTCTAGCCAATGAAGCAAACACAATGCGAATTTAAGGATTGTCAAGGGTCATCTCAACAGTCACCAGACAACTGCAGGGTGCGGTGATTACTAACAAAGCAATACCATTCTCCTTCAAAAACTCAGTAAGTTCACATACGTGTTGACTGAAAAATTGCTGTTTGAGGTCATTATAAACTGTCTTCCAGGGAGCTCACTTCTCAGCTTTTATCCTCCTGACTTGTGTTTACATTTCTATTTTTAGGTAACACTTGTCAGTTCCTGTGTGTGTGTGTTTTCCATGAAGAAAAGTAAGGATGCCACAAATATTGTACATGGACACTGGATTCTGAGAATTCAGCTGTCCAAAGATTCTATGTTACATCTTTATCACCTCTTAACCTTACAAGCAGCACCCCTTGTCACTGCATGTGAACAGTCCCTGAAGACATGGTAAGTCATCGAATTCTCAAAGCCACGTTATTGACTGCATGTCATTTGTCATTTGGAAAATGCCCCCTTGTCGAAGCAGGGAGGAGTCATGGAGAGCAGACATTGACAGTACGAGCATTTCTTTGCATGGTCCACACAATGCTGTTGATTGAGGTCGATGTAACTGTTTCTGCCTTATCAGGGGTTGAGGTGGAAGGGATGATAAGGTTATGTTTATGATCTATTTTTAATTAAGGTCTCCCACATGGAGGCATTCTCACCACCCACAGTTGATTTCCCTTCTGAGCCATTGCTGCCTGTGACATAGAGATGACAATTTCTTATTTGGAGATTCCACATATGGTCACCTCTAAAAAGAGAGAGGTGATAAATAAGCAACAGAAAGATTTACAATTTAGAAAGTACTCATACATGAACTAGAAAATATGCTTCTGATGACAACTCATAAAAAAGAACAGCAGATCCATGATCCCAAGATGACTGCTGCCCCCCACCCTTTTTTTTTAAATTCTCTCCAAATCAGACATTTTAGACACTAAAGAAGATGAATGATGAGCGAATGGCTTCAGGCGTCCCTCAGCGTTCTCAGCAGGGCCCTGGGTTCCATTCATGTTTCAGCCTCCTTCTCAGCAGCAGGCGGCCTATGCTAAACGCTTATTGAATTTGCAGTCAAGGTGCCGCAGAAAGAACCAGTGTCTGCATAGCTTGCCTTCTGGGCGACACTTGATAACCAAATGCATTTCCATTAAGAATCTAATCCTAGAGTCAAACAGCTTTAAAGGAAACAAAAAGATTGAGGTAATTTATTTCAACATTTCCTATATAGCTTTGTTTAGAAGTAGTTTTACTCCGTATCCCAAATTTTCACTAAACTATTGAGAAGCACACTGGCTGCTCTGGTTTTCCAAAGATACTGTCCATAAATATCAAAATCACAATGATAAAATGAAAATAAATTTAATAGATGCAGTGAAAAATGACTGGGACTCAAATCTCAAGTAATAATTCACCGCAGGGGGCTAACCTGTGTCGGAAATGTGGATAGGAAAGCTTGAGTTGTTTATATTGAGCAGAATGTTAAGAGTGAACTATCACCATTTTTCCAGCTCATGGATATCAGTGGCCTCTTCTGTGTCCATCCCATTTTGCAAATTAGTAACCAAAGAGAGAAAAAACAGAAAGCGAGAGAGAGAGACAGAAAGACAGAGAGAAAGCATGAGCTTATTAATGGGAAAAAAACCTA
This sequence comes from Nycticebus coucang, assembly GCF_027406575.1. Classification (NCBI taxonomy): domain Eukaryota; kingdom Metazoa; phylum Chordata; class Mammalia; order Primates; family Lorisidae; genus Nycticebus; species Nycticebus coucang. Next base: position 7,979,627 of record NC_069794.1, on the reverse strand, counting down.
AAAATCTAAAAAGTAGATTATTCTTCGGAAGTTTCTCATCTTTTGTGAGTGATAAACAAGAATTGTGTATTGTGTACTTTTAAGATAACATGAATGCTATACAAATATATTTTAAGAGTGATCAAGTAGTTAAGAAAAGAAAAACATTCCAGGTTCTATAATTAATTCTTATATCTTGTCCATTTTTATCGGAGAACCCTCTTGAAGTGTTAAAAAGCTTTATGTGACCTTTGCTCATCATTTCTCTAAACTCAGGGAAATCTTATAAACACTTGCGTTAGCTTGCTTTCTTTTCCGGGCACACGTACCGAGGAGACTGCCATGTAGAGCTGTGGTCCATTACCAGCCCTCATGTTTCAGGCTGGAGCACAGAAAGGATGTTGGACCAGCGGCATGTCTTGGGCTATTCCCCATGTGCTGAATAGCAAACCACCAGATTTTCTTTTATCGATTTCCAGAAGACCACCAGCAGAGTTTGAGAGTCTTTCTCTTTCTTTTTTTCTGTGTAAAATGAGACAAATGGAAAATGACTGGTCTAACTCATAAGACCAGGACCAGATTCTTGGGAGTCCCATCTTAGCAGCTCACAGGATCATTTTCAGAAAAAGGATCCCACATTTGTTGTTACCGTCTTAATGTTTTAGTTTTTGAGCCACAGGCCTTGCGTCCTATTTTGCACTGGGTTTAAAAATTATGTAGACAGTTTTGAATAACCTTGTCAAAAAGATTGAACAAAATAATACAATGTAGGAAAATAGGAAAGCCCTAGAATATCATTTTTTGGTATTATCACTATAAAGGCCCTTAGGGAAACACCTGAACATAAGGAACAGGCAAAGTGTGTCTGGTTGAACCACATTTCTCCTTGTGGAAGAAAATCATCTCCATTTTAAAGTTTTTTGTGTTCCTTTCATTGAAGGATATTAGCAGTAAGCACTTTCACTGGCAAGAAGTAGAGTCACAACGGATAGTTTCAGCAGAAAAGAGATTTTTTTTTTCTCAGTACATTTTCTGTGTGACAATTAAGCTCTAATACTTATAAGGCATCCATTGTATGTAACAAATGAAATTCCCTGGCATGCATGTAGCATGGTAATATGATATACCGTGCTTTGGAAAATCGAGAAAACAACCACACTAGTCATTGTTGCCTTGTGCTGTTCTGTTGAGGAACTCAGTCAAGGAGGTGTTCAAGTGTCTAGAGCGAGGGGAAACATCCTGAACGTGAGACAGGACGTTCCTTCAGTGGAATTTGCATCACAGATGTCAAGCACCAGGGACCAGGCACCATTGCGGCGGCCTGGGCCTCTCTGTCAACCTTGATGGAATGTGAATTCCACAGATTGACTGCTTTCCCACATTGCCCCTTTCAGAAGCCCGGCCCTGTGCTGGTACCTCTTATTGCTGCAGCTTAAGTCACATGCAGGTGGCCATGTTTCAAGAAAAGTCAGAAAATCAAGTTAATGACTTATACACTGTGGGGGGGGGGGGGAGGCTCAAAGTAAGAGATATTGAGCTGTGATAATCATGAAAAATGTCCAGTAGAGAAGCAATCCCTTGTACATCCAGTGGTTCTTCACTGAGGGTACTTTTGTCTCAGGGAGCTTTGGGTAATACCTGAAGATATTTCCCGTTGCCACTATCCTGAGCAGGAGGTGGGGGAGTGACATCTTGGCTCTGGTATCTAGTACAGTGCCCGGCACAGGCCTCCACAAAGAAGCATCCTGCCCAAAAGGTCAGGAGTGCCAGCTTTGAGAAACCCTGCCTTAGGCTGTATTTCCCTATTATCACCATGGAACTCACTCGTCATCTTGAGGAAGAGTGAAGCCCAAGAATCGGTGTTGCTTTCAGCACCCTGGGTGATACTGATTCATCCAGGCCTTGCCTTCTTCAGACAGCTTCTTAGGGCAGGACCTGTGTGCTTTTCAATCTACAGTGACAAATAGTAACCATTATGACTTTTCTTTACTCAACTATGAAGTCTGAACATCAGCTTATTTTAATAATATTTATTTAACAAATTAGTTTTAATGATTATGGGTATATAACAGTTATATGTATTTTTAGGGTGCATGTGACATTTTCATATACATGCAATTGTGTATTAATCAGTCAAGGTAACTGGGGAATACAGCACCTTAGGAATTTGTTATGTTTTGTGTTAGGAACATTCTAATTCCACACTTATAGTGATTTTAAAGTATGCCCTAATTTATGTAAATTATTCACTTAATTTTTTTCTACAGTGAAACTGTATATGGTAGAATAATAGTTTACACTTAGGAGTTCTTAAAGGACATTTGTTTCTTGGAGGAGAAAACTATCTTGTGTACTTTGTATGTCAGATGCCACGTTAAGGACGCCTACGTAATAATCCCACTTTAACTCGCCACAAAACTCTGCCATAGGGTTTGCTGTTCCTATTTTGTAAATGAAGAAATAAAGTAAAGTGTCAAATAATTATATAGTTTGAACATGTTTACAATGCAATAGGTATTTAAATCTGACCTTGTAGAATTCCCAATTCTCCCCCCTCATTCATTTTTTCAGTGATTCAAGAAATATGGTCGAACTTCTGTAGGTCGACACCCAAGAGACTGTAAAAAACTGGTCAACACACGGGGGTGGTCACCCTGAGGAACTTGGCCTGCAGTGCTGATAGGTACATGTGGTGCATGTCCATCTGGTCCATGAAAATTGGTTCAACTTAAGGAGATGGTCAAGGTAGGAAGGTGATCAGCTATGGAGGGCTTACTGCATTTATAAGTAGTAGACAAGAAGATAATCCTTTGGTGATATTCTTGGGAAGACAGAAAAATAAGAAGCCTTTTTAAATTTATTGTAGAACAATAATGCAATCATAAGGTATAGAGGGTTCTTGTGGAAATTTAAAGTTACTCCAAACCAGGGGATTAAAGAAAGACAAGATGGAAAAGGAGCTATTGTCTGAGCTGAGATTCCCCAGGAGAAGACAGCATTTGTCCATTTGAAGTAATTCTTCTCACTGCAAAATGTTATGAAGACAGAAAATGGGCCAGGCAGCTTAGAAAATAGTGAAATAAAGTAACTTCCAAATTCTGGTTATTAAGGTTCAACCAAGTGATAGGATTTGGAGAGTGAATGTGAGGGAAACAGGGAGGCAAAAGAAGAGGATGGCCATCTGGACACATTGTGATAAAAATACAGCCGCTAGGATCCCCTGCAGCTCTGTTTAAGAGACCATACATTTGGCTTTCAAATTCTTGTGTGAATATCAAGTGGATACATCCCACCTCTGTGGCCTTCTCTTGGACTTTTTACCTTCTTGTCAGCATGTTTCCTCCAAAATTTATTCCAAATACAGTCCTTGTGTGTCAAAGACTGAGTTTTTTTATGCTGAAAGTTATTTTCACTTTACTTTTTCATTTAAATGTGTGTTTAGCAGGATATAAAATGTGGGGTCCACATTCTTCTTAGTGTTTGAGGATTCCTTTATCTTGCATGTGCTGCTGTGTGGTCACTGTTGATGTGATTCCCAGCACTTTATTGCGATCTGCTTTTCAATCTGGAGGATTCATTCTACACTTCTGATTTTTAAAAATTCATTCATATGTGCTGAGGTGTGTTTTTGTTTGTGTTTTTTATGTAGTACTATGAGTATGTTCAATATAAGTTTCTTTCTTTCTTTCTCTCTCTCTTTGTTTTTTTTTTTTTTTTTTTTTTTTTAATGGAGCCTCACTCTGTCACCCTGGGTAGAGTGCTATGGCATCCTAGCTCACAGTAACCTCAAACTCTTGGTCTCTTGGACTCTAGTGAGCCTCTCGCCTCAGCCTCTCAAGTAGCTGGAACTATAGAGGCTGCCACAACACTAGTCTGTTTTTTCTATTATTTAGTAGTGATGGAGTCATGCTCTTGTTCAGGCTGGTCTTGAACTTCTGAGTTCCAGCAATCCACCTGTCTTGTCTTCCCAGAGTGGGGGGGATTATAGGCACGAGCCACCGTGGTGCCCAGCCCTTCAGCATGAGTTTCTAATTGGTTTCTTACATACCAGGAAAGCTTCATTCAGGTTTTTTTAAACTTGTGTTTGTCTAAGACTATTATTTTCCTGACCTGTGAGGTTTCTATTTTATAATTGTTACGACGCATTGTTGTTCACCATATCCTTTATATTTTAAACTCATTGCACCTTCTAGGAGGCATCTTACTTCTTCAGTCTACCCCTTCAAGGTGTTCTTTTCCTTGAATAACTTGGCTCACTTTGTTCCTTACTTTGTTTGGGGTTCTTTATTTGAAGTAGTACATTTACCATGTCCAAATTCTTTTGTTGATTCTTTATGAATATTTTTTCAGTTTCACATTTTCATGGCAACTATATTTATTCAAAGATATTTATTATTAGGTTTTACTATTTTTTTTAAGATCTATCTGGTCAATTAATTATGCTTCCATGGTGTGTTTTTGTTTGTGTTTTTTGTTTTGTTTTTGTTTGTATCAGTTATCCATCTGTGGCTTATCTTTTATGATATATATGTGTGTGTGTGTGTGTGTGTGTGTGTGTGTGTGTGTGTGTGTGTGTGTCCATAGAGGCCTAATTAGTTTTTTTTTTTTTTTTTTAAGCTCATAGTCCTTTGGAATGTCTACGGCTATTCATGTTGTTGGATGGCAACAGTGGTGATCAAAGTCTAGGATTCAGGCATAGTCTCTGGCCAATTTGAAAATATAGAAGTGTCCCCTAAGAATGAAAGCTTCATAGTGTTGAAGACCCAGCTGTCCCATATCCTCTCTTCCCACATACACACCATGCGGGGTGTGCTGGCCTCTGGGATACCAACAGTTAATCTCCATCCTGGATTTTCAAAGAGATGACTCCTACAGTGGGGAACAAGGATAGTGCATTGTAACCTTTTTGCGAATTTCCCATCCTAATGGGGTTTCGACCCTGATCTATCAACCTGTCTCTTACTGGCACTATCTTGAGCTATCAAACTCCTTCCTCATGAAGCAGCTCTTCTCAGGGCCATGAGCAGACTGCCCACATCATTGGACCATCTCGGCTCACTGCCATGTTCTCTGCTCCTTCTTGTTAGCTCTTCCGCCCCCTCACCCACCCCCACAGAACTCTGAATCCTTTTCATATTTGGTTTCTTAAGGCTTATTCATAGAATGTTATGATAGATTCTGAGATCCGCCTACAATCCTCCTCTCCTGCATGACCTTCCCAGAGTCAATTCAAGGGCAGTTGATTGCTCACCTTCCCCGTCATTCTGATTCCTGCTTTCCCAGGATGTCGGTTTCACTTTGTAGTCTTGTTGATATTTCTTGCTTTCTTTCTTTCTTGTTTTTGTCTTGTTGATATTTCAAACAACCCTTTTTAAAAATAGGTTATTTAAAGATTTCTCTTTGTAAATGCTATTCAAATTTGGAAATTCAGTAAATACACTTGAAATTCCTTGAGACAATTATTATGAGACACTCTTTTGTTTTACTTTAAAACTTAAAATCGTTATACAAAATATTTTCTGGTAATGTTCTTTGAAAAATGTTTAAGTCCCTATGAATTTTTCAAGGATCAGAACATTCACTTTCACATGCATAGCATGTCATCCAGGACCTCTCATATGACATAGGACTTCCACTCAAATCATGTGTCCCTCCTATCAAAATGTTGTACAACAAAGGGACGTGGGGTTTGGTGTTAACCTGAGTGTAAACTCTAGCTGAATAACTAACTCAGTTGTTTTTGTTGAAAAAACCTGTTTAATTATTCTAAGACAAAAGGATAATATTGCTTCTCTTGAAATATCATAAAAACATAATACATCAGTACACATAATGTGCTTAATAAGTGCAATTTTAGGGCACAATTAAATTTCAGTGTATTTCTTGTTTTTCTTCTCTAATAGTATTAATTTATTTTAGATATTTAATTTTTCCAAATCTGATTCTTCACCTACTCAATAAACTACTAAGCTGACTTACATGATTCGAAGATGATCTAATCTGTGATGCTAGATTCCTGTTTCTGAAACCACCTTGGTCACTTTGGAGTTGAATAGGTTCCTATTCAAACTCTCTGATGGTATCATTTCCTATTACACCTAACCACAGTTTCTCTGCTTGGCTTTCAAGACTTAGCTGCATCACACTATATAGTGGTGCTAATCAAAATTCTGTGGTTACAAAACTCATAGAATCACTTAAGAAAATCCAAGTAAAGTGGGGTAACAATTATTTTCATACTGAAATGTCTTATATGATGAACAAGAGATCTAAACAACTATGCTCTGTAAGATTGGAGCTGGTCATAGCTGGGGAATAATCTTTGTTCTGGTGTATCAGAAATGACATGTTCACTTCCTTCTCTGTCTTAGAAATCCTTCTGCTTGGTAATGCAACACATGACCACAGCTTCAAGTAACTCTGATTCCCAATATGTAGCTATAGGTTTTGCATCTTATTAGACAGGCCAACTGAATTTTGACTTGACATCTATCTCTGGTTCAGTCATGTGGAGCAGTAGAATTAGGGAGGTGGTGAGTGGCTGGGAGTTACACTTCCAAGGACCAGTTGCTGATTGACCCACTGCAGTTGAGCATTCAGTATAAAGTACGTAGAATATCCAATAAAGCATTAGGTCAAGAGCAGACCAAACAAATTTAGAGAAACTGGGTTTGTTTTTACACTTTTCATAGGAATTAGACTGGTGATACAAAAATCATTTGGGAAATCATATTTAACTTTTCTAAGTTATCCATAGCAACCGTTACTAACAAAATAACTATAACTCTGAACTATTATGTTTTCTTTTCTTTTAAATAATAAAATGACATACAGTAGTGGTAGTATATAAGGGTAAGTCAATTACTCAAGTGACAATTTCAATGTTGATCAACATAAGAGTGTGGAAGTATGAACTGAGGGAACTCCACTAGAGATGACATCAGGTCATTTGGTAATACATGTCACAGTCTTAAACTGATTGTGTCATAGCTGCAGATGAAGAACAAAGAGTTAGGATTACCTACATTTTCAAATACCTTTTAAAAGTAACTGAAGATAAGGGTTTTAGGAATATATTCACAAGTCTTCAACAATAATGATAGCAGCTATTCTTTAAGCATTTACTATCTGTCAGGAATCGTACTAATTGTTTTATATACGATATCCATTTTGTCATCATAACTATGTAAGGGCTTACTAATGTTTCTCCTCATAAAATTGAGGCTGAAGAACTTCGATCAATTTGCATAGGGATACTGCCTATCATAGGTGGTGCTCTTAGCCACGACCTACGTTAGCTTCAAGCAAAGCAGAGAATTCAGAAAAATCGATCATAACTAGGTTTTGATCAAGGTATTCCATAGAACATAGTTGATTGTGAGTACATTTATCTTTCAAAATATAAAGATGAAAGTGCAATTATTATGTTGAATTCTTGGTGATTTTGACTATAACTTATTAAGAAGGCATTGAAGCAAAAATAATTTATTTGACAAACACAAAATATAGGAATGACTATTTTAAGTGAAGTTCTCTATCTTCTTTTATTATTCAAATGGTTTTATTGAACTTAATGCCTTACAGAGTTGTAGATTATGAATCTTGAATAGATTTTATAATGCATTTTCTTCTGAAATGGTAGAAGAAATTCTTAATGCAAAAAATCCTTGGGATTTCAATTTTAAATAATTGTAGGGTGCCACATCACAGGTTACTCATAGCCTCTGCTGATGACTATGAAGTGTGGATGCTCTTGCAAACGATAAGGAGGTTATGTGGCATTACGCTGTCTTATGTTTTTCTTTTTCTTCTAATGACTAATAAAATTATGAAAAGACTAGTTTGGCAGGCTGAAAATAGTACTTAATTCATCTTGTTCTTCCCTGGCTAGTATGGCATTTGGAGTTTGATTTTATTGCTTAATTCAGAGTTGCAGAGGCAGAGATACACAAAATAAGCATGTGCCTCTTTGTTTTCCTGATTTATGCACCCCTGAGATTCCAAATTCAATTAGCACATTTTTGTGGATATCACAAAACATAGAAAAAGAACTTGAATAACTTTGCTATTTATTCCATTTTAAGTCAAACAAGCAAAGGAAAATCACATTCAGTAGCACAGATGCATTAGAGAACGTATAAAATTAATGCAGTATTTTCTAGTTAGTACTTCTCAAACGTTAGTGTGCATACAAGTCACTTGGTTCTGTTACAAAAACTTCCGAATCAGTTGCAGGGCATGCATCCGAAGAAGTGGCATTTTAAACAAACTTCCAGTAGATATGATTGATATGTGGTCCATTCTTTTGAACAGAAATCATTTAGAGGAAATTGCCTAATCTTTCCCGTGAGAGCAAAATAAAGTTTGCTCCTCATATCAATAATGTGTTTTGACTACCATATCATGGACGTTAACAATAAATAGCTTTCTGTAGATTTATCTAAAAATCACCAATATTTCTTTAAGACCATCTAATTTCAGAAATCCAGGTATCTAGTTATATTTTTTAATTTTATTAAAGTAGTAACTACTTGATAGTAGTAAACTATAGTAGCTACTACCTAGTAGTAGTAACTAGTACCTCAAATTATCTGAGGATGAGGAAGATGACATGGGAGTTCCACAGAGTCTGCTGTGAGAAGGTGGGTGCTACACTATTTGTTACCACACACTTCCTTCCTAGGTAGACATAATTTTAAGAGAACTCCCAATGTGTTATAATCATGGATAGTGACCTCTCTCTGAGAGTAAGGAGTAGTTGGATTATGTCTCTCATCCCAAAATTTAGGAAGCTGAAGCAGAAAGATTGCTTGAGACGAGGAGTTTGAAATTAGCCTAGCAAAAAGAGTGAGAACCTGTCTCTATAAAAAGTAAAACAAAACAAAACAAAGATCAGCTGGACATGGTGGTGCACACTCACTCAAAATCCTACCTACTTAGAAGGCTGAGGTAGGAAGATCCCTTGAGGCCAGGAGTTTAGGTTGGCAGTGAGCTGTGATGGTGCCACTGCACTTCAGCTTGAGCAACAGAGTGAGAACTTGTCTTTAAACAAATGAAAAACAGTTTTAATAGGGGTTTTACCTTGTTCCTAATACAAGGAATTTCAAACCAGGTTAGATGAGATATCACTCTCCTGATCACATTGCTTTTTTTTTTTTTGCAGCTTTTGACTGGGGCTGGATTTGAACCCGCCACCTCCAGCAGATGGGGCCAGCACCCTACCCCTTTAACCCACAGGTGCCATCCTGATCACATTACTTACTTTTTTTTCTCTTTTTATTGTTGGGGATTCATTGAGGGTACAATAAGCCAGGTTACACTGATTGCAATTGTTAGGTAAAGTCCCTCTTGCAATCATGTCTTGCCCACATAAAGTGTGACACACACCAAGGCCCCACCCCCCTCCCTCCATCCCTCTTTCTATGGCAAAGGAGAAGCAGTGTTGTAGCCCTAACTGAGAATGCTAACTGTTAACTTTACTAATCAGAAGGGAGGTGGTTGTGGGTAGGCCTGACTTAATCAGGCAAGTCCTTCAAAAGATGGTTAAGAAATGAGAGACCAAAGGAATGAGAGAAAATCTGCTGATCATGAAGAGGGAAACTGTCCTGGTGTATAGGGAAACCTGGCAAGCAACTGTGAGTAGCTTCTACAAGCTGAGGGTCTTGGCTCTACCATGGTGAGACACCAAATGCTGCCAATCACCAGTGAAACCAGAAAGAGGACATGGAGCCTCAGGTGTAATCATAGTTGTACCTCACACCTGGATTGCAGCCTAGTGAGACTCTCAGCAGAGAACACGGGTGGGCCCACATCTAGACCCTGACTTTAAAAACCTGTGAAATGATAAAAGTATGCTGCTGTGGCAATTTGTTACTCAGCAGTATACATAAACATAAATATTATCATATCTGTATATTTAAGTTGCATTTTGGAAACCATGTGCCGGCCACAGAAACTCACCACACTTGCACACGCACATGTGTGGAAGTGACATGAGCTTCCACGTGTAACACTCCTCAAGACCTTCGACTTCACAATCATATTTGTTCAGCATTTTTTTCCTTCAGCTGGGTCATGGACTAGCTATAGTTTTTAATCTTGTGAGATTTAGATGCTTTACCAGCAAAATGAAGACTGTGAGATCTATTCTCACAGCTCTGCGGTGAGTGAAGGCCTGGGTGGTCCCAGGGCTAGCTTGCTCAGGATGAGCAGTCTGTGTCCCGGCTCCTTCACTATGTTTGGACCAGAACAGAGAGCCTCAGGATTCCAGCGGCCCCTGTCCCTCCTCCAACAGGCCTTTCCCTTTCACATTCACAGCTGCTCCACTACTGTCTGCTGTGATACATCATCTAAATTAATCAATACTCCCTTTCACAGTTTATGTTACTCTCAGAAAGAGTTCTAGGTCACCCTTTTTCCCTCTGCTTCTGATCTCCAAACAGACCTTAGGTTAGTAAGGAATCTCTGTCTGAACTTTGTTCCTCTTCCCGACTTTATTGAGCACTCCATCTATGGGTGTATTTCCATCTGTGTCAATCCATCATCTTTCAGTTGTCTATTACCATCTATCATCCTTCTATCAATTTATTTTCATATGTTATTCATCTTTCATCTATTCATCTACCATTGATCCACTATCCATCCATCCTTGGTCCATCTTCCATCCATTCCTTATCTATTATCTGTCATCCATCAATCTATTGGATCTACCATTCATCTATCCCTCATTTATTGTCCCTCATCCATCTAGTATCCCTCTCTCCACCATTCACTATCTATATCCATCTATTATCTATCACGTATCTATCACCTATTGATCATTCATCCATCGCCTTTCACCCCTCACTGCTCCTCCATCTTCTCAGCTCTCATTTATCTTTCTCATCCCACTCTCATCTTTCAATCATCTATATTTCTCTCTCAATCATTTATACCTTTTTCTTCTCTTTCTAATATCTCTCTTTCATTTCTAGATCAGTGAGCCTGATCCTTATAATGTAATCAATAAAAGGGAGTTTTCTTATTTCATTTATCATCTGTAATTATGAAGATTACATTAAATAATTCATATGATAGGAACTAGTACATAAAATACTCTTAGCTTTTTTTTTCTTAAACATCTGAATGATATATGCTAATGAACTAGTGAGATAGATTAATTAAAAATATCCACTGAGGTTCCGTCATGGCAACATCCTATTATAGGATCCATGTTGGATGTAGATATATACTCTTCCGTAATCTACCATTGAGACCAAAATTCATTGACATGAATGAATTGATACTCAAATTCTCAACCTCATTCACACATGAATGCTTTTCCTTTCTGCATTTATACATGTGAAAAATCTAAACATTTGAATGAACTTTGTAAATGATCAGTGCCTATGCATACATTCCTGTATTCTAAAAAGTATTTTTATATTTGATTAGTTAAACATAAGCCAAGAAAGACAAATCATTGAATCTTATGCTATAGATTCCAAGTGGTCATGTGGGTAATTGTATTCTACATTTTCCATATATTCCCAAGAACATTTTGACTTTTCCATTGCCATAGATACTGGGCAACACCATTCTTTTTCTGTTTCTTCCTTAATCCAAAAGATTAGATATCAATTCACTTAACAAATATTGCTGTGGTGCCTGTATGTGTCAGGCACTGTTCTAGGCACTGGGGAAGTAGCACAGTGTAAGACCATGTTGAAACACGTGTGTAAGCCCAGTCTAGTAGAGTACAATTCAAGTATAGGAAATAATAAAGAGAACAAGATACAATTTGTAAAGGACATTGGGAAAAAGGATAGAAAAGCCTAATGACTTTTATATATGAATAAGTATAGGAGAACCTCTGTTAAGCTAACCATCCAAGAAATTATAGCAAACTGGTCAACATACAGAGCTGGTCAGCATAAGGAACTAGGCCTTCCGTACTGATACATACATGTGGGGCATATCTGGTCTATGAAAATTAGGTCAATTTAAGGATGTGGTCAGTGTAGGAAGGTGGTCCACTGTGCAGGTTCTACTTTACTTCAATATTACTACGTGTAAAAGCCGGCATACTGAGGGCGGCGCCTGTGGCTCAGTGAGTAGGGCGCCAGCCCCATATGCCGAGGGTGGCGGGTTCAAACCCAGCCCCGGCCAAACTGCAACCAAAAAATAGCCGGGCGTTGTGGCGGGCGCCTGTAGTCCCAGCTGCTCGGGAGGCTGAGGCAAGAGAATCGCGTAAGCCTAAGAGTTAGAGGTTGCTGTGAGCTGTGACGTCATGGCACTCTACCCGAGGGCGGTACAGTGAGACTCTGTCTCTACAAAAATTAAAAAAAAAAAAAAAAAGCTGGCATACTAAATCAAGAATAGATTATATTTTTATTTGTGTACTGCTAGACTAAATTTTCTATATTTAGCAATTAAATAGTGCATAAAAGTGTGCATAACTTTAAGATACCCAATTATTGGCCACAATAGCATTAAAAACATCTATTTAAATTCTTTAAACTATCTTAGGCAAAACATTTTTTAAATCAGATCTCAAAATAATAGCATGTGATTCTCTATGTGCCTTAATGGATTTTTTTTTTAAAGCCTTTCAAACTAAAGTGATTGTCAGTGAGGTCCTGTGGTTCTTAGGAGAGATCAAAGGGGCTTTTCATAATGCAAAAAACGTGTATGTTTGTAATATATCATAAACATTCAAATGGATGTAACAACAACACATTTAGTTCCTTAATAAGGCTGTGTGGTAGACTTTCTGTTCTTTTGGTTTAGTTTTCACTTTGATTTGAAACACTCCAACCTGAATTTTCCCAAGCTGCGCATTGTTTTAATCTAACCGGATCTCTTGATTCACTGCACCATAATGCCCTATTCATACCATATTTTGACCTACAGCAAAACCTCACGGGATACGTAAGCCCTGAAGAGACTGAGAAATTCTCAATTAGTTGACAGAATGCCATCAGCTTCCCAGTGATTTTCAATTCTTATGCATAAATCTCATGGCAGACCATAAATATGTTTATTGAAAAGATGTAATATACCTTTTTTGTTAAAGTAAGATATACTAATAAAGTTAAAGCAGATGAGGTCTTTTAGTCAGGAAATTAATTTTCTTTTGTTCTATCAAAACCACACACGCCAACTTGACAGAAATTTCTTATGAATTACTAATGGGGGTTTAATCCTGACAAGGCTTTATTTGTTCAAGAGTCAAATCCTGGGTCTGGTTGCTCAAAAAGCCAATTATTGGAAAATATCCTCTGTGGCTGCTGTCATTAAGAGACAGACACTGATGACAGTTTAACTTAGTTTCAGAGCAGCTCTGGGCCACAGCTGCCTGCCAGGCCGTCCAAGCACCACTAGAAAACGCAGGGCTGCACGCTGACCCTGTGGTAATTGAGGTTATGAAAAGGCTCTTGTTCTCAGAGCTCTTGAATGAAGGCCTCTCCCTGCGGGACACTGCAGGATCCTTGAGAGCGGGAGGCTGAACTACTGAACTGCCCAGAACCTTGGCCCTGGGCTGTGCTCAGGTCAGGTCAAGAAACAAATGTTAGGGATGGGACATGAGGAATGTCAGAGAGTCACACTGAACTGGAGAGGCCGACTCTCGGCATTGTTTGGCTGGTTGCTACCTTCGATTTATTCTGTACAAAAGTAAAGCACAGGAGCAGAAATCTGTTAGCACTTTTCCCTAGGTGTCACGCACCTAGAGAAGTTGCTCTTCCTGATTTTTGGTCACCCCGTCATTAAAGCCAGGGAGTGGTTGCAGATTTCACTGATGCTGCTAGTGGAGCCATCAGCATGAATCTCCAGCATTCTGCTGGCTGAACCTGGCACAATACTCCACTGTCCAACTGCTCCCCTCTTACCAGTGATCACCAGTAGGACAAGGTGAGAATTAACATGAGATACCATTTTACTTAAATGGAAAGTAGATAGCGTTGACATCCCAGATCCAGCAAGAAGTTTCTTGAATACTTCAAATCTTAAGCGACATGAATTTTGTACTTCTCGTGATGTTACAGATTGAGATACAGGTGGCAAAAATGGTAGTGATGTTTATGTAAAATTATTATTTTTACCCTTTCCGTATTCATTATCACCACCAGAGATCTGTTGTAGGTGTTTCTTCTAGAATGAGAGATGATGTGTACAAAGTGAAGAGAAAATTAAAACTTTATTAACACACATGTCATTTGAAGATAACTTGGAATCTTTACTGAAGTGTGACAGATTGAACAGGCATGCAAATCTAAAGAAGGAACCTGGGCTGACAACTGAAAGAAAAATGAGTTTGTGTTTGTTTTGTTTTGTATTGTTGTCAATTTCTTCCTTGAGTCTTCCTTAGTTGCCAAGGCAATTTTAAGCTAAAATCTTAACTCTATTTTGTTTAATGCCTTGATTTTATAAGGACTTGTCTTGGGGTTGTTTGATTCATGTTAAATTTCTCTTATGGTTTTGGGTCCTTCCAATAGGTTAATTCTTATTTTCTTTTATTTCTAGAAAGTTTTCTTGAATTATAATTTTAATATTACTTCTGTTCCGTGGGTTCAATCTTATTTTACAGGAATAGCAATTAAAGGAATAATGGCGTCTCTCCTTTGACCATCTTCCACTTTCACTCTTTTCTTCCTAAAGGATTTTTAATTTTTTTTTTCTATCACAGTGTTACACTTTAGGTTGTTTTCCTAAAAACCTACTTTTAAGAGCTAATTTTTAAACTGTCTTCAGCATATGATCGCTCTTGAGCTCCTTGAAATTTAATAATTTATAAGTTAACTTTGTATTTTTGCCCATTTCTTTTCTGAGTTTCGTAAGCTTTCTCATTCCATCGTACTTTTTATTAGTCTCATTTCCTTTTAGTTTTAAATTTCTTATTTAAGGTGTATACTTTTTCATATTCCTGAATGCTCCGCTGGCCATGTTTTATCTAGTTTGGATGGTAACCTTACATTTTTCTTCTGTTCCATAAATGTTTCTTTTTATCATTTGATACAATTTTCTAATAAGTTCTAATACCCTTTATTGATTAACTTGCATATTTTTTTCTGTTAATTTTGGCTTTATTGGTGTGGTTTTTAGAATTCTCACTCAATAGCAATGTTCTCAGTGTATCAAAATCTTGGGTTGTAATGGTTTTGGGGGGGTTGTTTGTTTTTTGGCAATCGGGCAAGGGTATATAATATCCGAATTTTTGTTCATTTTGCCTCTCAGAACCATGTAATCCCACCTTTTGCTTCCTTTCCTTTTCATCATTTGTGAAAAGGCTCTCTTCTTTTCTTGTTTGTTTTTTTCTCCCCAGAGACATGGATTATGGAGACTGGCACTTTAAATTGCCCGGGCTTAAGTCCCTTACTGTAAACTGTACTCTGATCTCCCAGAATATTCTTTTAGGATTTTCAGAGATAGAGTGGACTTATTCTTTTGAATCGATTTCCCACTGATTGCTGGCACCTTCTTCCTGCAATTTTCCCTGCTCTCTTCCTGCCACAGCGGGGCAGGGTTGTGACAGTCGCTCACCTTTCTTCCAGTCCCATCAAGGGTACAGCTTTTTATTTGTCTTCCTCTTGGTATTTGCTTGTTGGGAGCCCCCACTTCCATTGTCCCTCAATGCTATTTTTTTTTTTACCTATATCTCTGTAGTCATGAATTTTTTTTTAATTCTTAGGTTTTCCTACTTTTCACTTAGCACATAAAATATTTGTATTTCAAAAAGAAAAAGAAAACTATTAAAATCACCCCTAATCGTTCATTCAGAAAAAGAAAATAATATTGGGGACAATCAGTTCAAACGTTCTCTATAACAAAAAAGAAAATGAAAAGTCTCACAGTGCACACTATGTAAAAGGCTTTGATATTTGAGAATAGATTTTGATACATTTTTCATAATAGATAAATGACATTATTTCTCCACCATATTAGGACATTTGAATTTGTAAAACTAATATATATTTCTGATTGATTTGCCTTCACTCTTATAAAGAATGATGTAAAAAGAAGACCCTAACAGCAAATAATATATTTCATTTTTCCCAAAGGACAAATTCCTCAGAATAGTGTTGTTCTGAATACAATCGCTTATTAAAAGTATTCACTGTACAATGTCGAACTACATTGCAAAAGTTTGGTCATTTATGGTTCACCAAGTGCTAGGAAAAATGACTTAATTTTCTGAAATCTTATAGGCACTAAATGTCTTATATTTTAAATTTAATTCTGTATATTTAATAGGAAAGCATTATATACATTGGGTACTTAATTATATCTCCTGTATAATTGAATATAACCATCAGATTAGGATAGCTACTGAATCTTGTGAGTTTGTGTGTGTTTGTGTAGATGATACAAATGTTTCAATTTCAATTAATATACTTATTTTTTCTTGATGTTTTGAAAGGTTTACATATTAATTTTTTGGTATTTCTTATACATATTTTTCATCAGTTTGCTTAACACTTTTTACAACATTGATTATGACAATTTTTTGCCATATGGTTTTTAAATATTAATATTTAGCAATATTGATGTTTTTAGCTGCTGGTATTGTGTTTATATGTACACTGTATTTCTTAAAACAATATAATTCAAGAGCTAACATTTGGAAAATATGTTTACTTTCCTTTTAATAAGATCCAAGATGCTATCTTTATAAAATGTTGATTACAGTTTAACATAAATTTTTTTTTTTTTTGTAGAGACAGAGTCTCACTGTACCGCCCTCGGTAGAGTGCCGTGGCATCACACAGCTCACAGCAACCTCTAACTCTTGGGCTTACGCGATTCTCTTGCCTCAGCCTCCCGAGTAGCTGGGACTACAGGTGCTCGCCACAACACCCAGCTATGTTTTGGTTGCAGTTTGGCCGGGGCTGGGTTTGAACCCGCCACCCTCGGTATATGGGGCCGGCGCCCTGCTCACTGAGCCACAGGCGCCGCCCAGTTTAACATAATTTTAATCAAAAGTACAGAGTGTTAACTATAATCTAAGAATTTAAAATAAAGTTGGAGAAAGAAGAAAAATATGGACTCATAACCGTTTCATTATTCAACGATATATCTACCTTCTGTGATATTTTGATTGTTTCAAATGTTTCATAAATTAGCTTTAAAATAAATAAAATTAGTACACACAATTAGTGCATATACATTATGATATGTTAAAAAATTAAATTATGTGAAATCAGATGTAAAAGGGAAGGCACAATAAAATCTACAAAGACCTATTTTAAAAAGCATTATCTCTCTTTGAACGATTGAAAAGTATTTATTTTTACCATTATTAAAAATGAGAGCTATAGTGTAAGCAATCTGTCATACATTTGAGTAACTTTTGTCATTAGAAAACATGTTTGGGGGCGGCGCCTGTAGCTCAAAGGAATAGGGCAAAAACTGCACTGGCCAAAATTGCAACAACAAAAAAGAAAACATGTTTGGTACTGTTTTGAGGAGCACATGCCCCTGTGTATATATACGTTCTATGTGTACATAATGTATGTGAGGAGAGAAGCCCAGAGAAATAGGTTCACAGAGAGAAGAGAGTAAAACCAGACAGTAACAATAATTGGCAACTTTTTTTTTTTTTTTTGGCCGGGGCTGGGTTTGAACCCGCCACCTCTGGCATATGGGACCGGCGCCCTACTCCTTGAGCCACAGGCGCCGCCCAATTGGCAACTTTTTATGTCATCTTTATAAACAGTCCCAACACATTATCTTCATTTTTTGTTAAACACAGACAACAATATACCCTCCTCCCTTTTCTGTTTCTTTTTTTTTTTTCCTCTTACATGATATTAATTTACACTTTAAAAGACATTGCAGGAAATAATGAATGAAAAGATAAAGCAGTGGCTTTCAACTGCTTCAGGAAAACATGCGCACTGCTAACGTTTTTGTCACCAATAATTCTCCCACAAACAGGGGCCTCTCCTTTCATTATGCAGGCTGTCATGCTTTATTGAACCACATAATTTCACCTAATTAAAATAAGCAGTATATATTTTCCTCCCCGGCGCTTTTTTTTTCTTTAGCTGGACAAATGCCAGTAATTATATTTAGAGTATCCTAAATGGACACGACATTAAATATTCATTTTGGCGCTCCTCTGCACAAATACAGCTCCTGTTGGTCTTTTAAATATTAATATTCATTTTATTTATAAGACCTAAAAAATGTGCACTTTTTGAAAGCCAAAATGAGTAACGCTCATTGAGATATTTGCAGTGTGACCAAAGTGGATACACTAGTTGGGTATTATCACGTTTGTGATATGACTCTTAAAGCTCATGTAAGTAATTTGTTTCCAAATTGTTTAATTTTTTAAACCATTAGAAGTTTTATTTAGGCAGACAGTCTCATATGTAAGCACTTCTTCCCCCATCATAAGAGTGGTAGATCTTTAATATAATCATTTATATCACAGCTATCTGACATAGTTTTGGAAAGAACTTCTAGTATAATTCTTCGGAGGTGGGAGTCAATACATAGCTGACATTACTCAACTCTATGTAGTCTGAACTAAGATACAGCCTAAGAAATTACAACAAAATAAAGGTAGCTTCCTTTTGTGCTGGAACTCAACATGACTTTCTACAGGAGAGGAAATTCTGCTCAATGATGGGTTACTTGAGATGAGAAAGGCAGAGATTTGTAGCCTAACCCCTATGAAGAGTTCTCTCATCCTGACTGTAACCTTAGGCTCCCTTGGTTTTGCATAAGGTCTTAGCAGTTTTTAATTCGCAGGTACACTAGCCGCAGGAGAGAACCTGTAATTCTCAATACTGTAAGAACTATAGTAGCTGTAGGTTAATTTCATATTAAATCAAGAAATTTGTGTTAAGTAGGCTCACAATTTAACATATCAGCACCTTTTTTCTCCGTTTGTTCACTTCTATTAACAGTTCTTACCTTGCAACTGAATTTGATTTTCAGACAGATTTAAACATCACACTGAATCCCATTTGCACGGATGGATATGCAGACAGCTTATGATGCCAGAGGGAGTGCTGGGTCGCAGCCTTTCACTACCACGAGGGATGGCAGGCCTAGCCGGGCCACAGGTGGCTCTGCCTTACCTGGGGACTGTGCCCTTCACAGGTGGGTCTCCCTCACCTGCATGACTGGGGCCCTTTTCTATATCCCCTCCCCCTGCAGTGGCAGGTTAGAGGCAGCATGTCCACTGTAATACTTTCAATAAGCAATATAGTGATGGCACAACATATTACCTGTGATATGACATAGGTGATATGCCACGGGACCCCCTCCCATAACGCTATGACCACTAACACTTGTTTTACTCTAGATGGGTGGCAGAGTGAGGCCTTGTCTCAAAAAGAAAAACAATACTTTTTTTGTGGTTTTATAGAAAATGTCTAGAATCAACGTGATATACAATCTGACCATTTTATTCTTTATTCTTTGTCAATTATTTCCAACTCACTATGACCTGGGCAGTAGATAACATTGACAAACCCTCCGAGGAATAGCAAGTTTACCTTCTTTATGGTCATATATATCTTGTTTGATTATAACCAAGTAGAAGACACAGCATGGTGCAGAAGCGATGTGGGAATGTCTTGGTAAATGAGCTCCGTGTATCAAGAAGGAGTCAGCATTTCCAACAGAAGGCACATGCCCCTGTCCCTCCCTTTCTATTTTTTTGCCTGAGATAGCATGCCTACTGTTTTCACACAGTTATGCAAAGCAGACTCTGATGGCTGTTTTGAATCATCCCCAAAGTATTAGGTATTCTGTTGTGGCTACTTCTGAAGCTGCTGATGGCACAAGGCTGGTGTGGATTATCCCCTGCTTCATCTGCTCCATAAAACCTCAAGAAGCATGCTTTCTAAGTGATGAAAATGACTTGACTTTATGACAAATTTCTTTCATTATCACTTTAATTTTCCAACGATAAAATGAATTTTTAGTTCTTCAAGGGAAGACAATGCTTTCTCAAGCATGTATTCTTAGTTTTGTTTGGTTTTTCAGGTTACATGTAGTGTGCGATATCACATAGTTTTAGTTACTTTTATAATGTTTTCCTCCTGCTGATCATAACACAGTTGTAAAGGGAGAAAATTAGTCAGTTTCTAGAAGAGTTAGCATAACATAAACACAAGATATCCATGAATAACACATAAACTAACATTTCCAAACAAAAATATATTTAATAAAATTTTGCTTAATCAAATAGACAGTTTTATAATATCAATTCTGAATAAGATTTACCAAAACAGACTTTCAAAGATATAAGCATATAGGCTCATGTAAAGATATGAGTCACTTAAGAACAAAGATAATTTGTCAAAATCATCTTTTGGGGTTTGGATATTAAAACAGTAGTTGAGGCTTGCCTTTCTTTTATAACTGAAACTTAGATAGACTAAAATCTTCATGCATAGGAAAAAGACAAATTATTTTCTAGGCAGTGTATTGCTCAAGAGAAAATGGTTGTAAGTACTTCATAAATTTCCTTGGGCTACCTATGTTTAAAACCACAGATTATTATTTCACCTCTACCCTTTTTATACAAACACCCTGGATTTTACTGCCTGCCTTGAGTAATTGAACAATGTTATAGGACTAGTGTCAAATATAAGTAAGGCATGATTTCTCTTTCTTTCTTTCTTTTTATTTATTTATTATGTTTTTTGAAAAAGATACAGCTTTTGGCAGAGGTTATGTAAACAGTCAGCATGAGAGTTAAAACACAACATGTTACTGAGGAGAAAAGAAAGACAAAGTCAGCGTACTAGTCTACTGCGGCTGCTGTAGGGAACTTACCCCTGACCTTCCTAGTGGTAAGGGCAGAAGACTGAAATTGGTCTCACCTGGGTAAAATCAAAGCGTTGGCGAGGCTGTGCTGCTTTCAGAGGCTCTAGGGGAGAATCTTTTTACCTGTTTTTTTTTTCCAGCTTTTAGACGGCCCACATCCTTTATCTTCTGGTCACTTTTCTTGTCTTTGAAGTCAGAAATATGCAATCAAATCCCTCTCAAGCTAGTGACCATTGCACTCCCATTTCTGCCTCCCTCGTCTACCTTGGAGGACACTGGGGCTTGCGCTGGCTCACCTGGGTAAGTTACCTGTGGAGCAATGTAACTATCTGCGCCTTCCTTCCCCGCTGCCATCTGTTAATACCATGTGTTCGCAGGTAAGCTAGATGGGTTTCTTCCATTTTATTCTGACCTTTCCAGGCATAGATGAGTTTTCTAGGCAACACAGGCTGAAATTCTCAGGTGTGAGTTCAGTATGAGAGAAAACAATCTTCACACAAGCTGAGGATGGCAACGTGGTAGGAGGGGAAGCTGGAACAAAGTCCTCTGGACTACGCAGGGAGTGTTGGACCTGGAAGACTCTTCAGAGTTGTCCCAGAGGAGGTCAGGGGGCTAGGCCTGGACTCTTCCCTATTCAACCTGCTTCTTCCTGCAGTGACCAGTCTGTGAAGGCAGCTGGACTAGGGATCGGGTACAATAATGCATTTTCTGCAGGCTGCGAATATTCCCCGGAAAGAATCTCAGCTGTCAATCTATCATTTATTTTTATATATTTTGCTGAACTATTTTAAAGGGTGTGGCATATTATTTTTCCTATTTGCTGTCTATTAAGGTTTCATGTAATACTATAGCTCAAGAAACTTATAATGAAGTCCTTTTAAATGGTTTCCATGTATGCCATTAACTCTGTTTTTCCCCTATTTTTACCTACCTCGGAAATATTATAACAGTATCAGTCCCTTCAAAATGTTGAGCTTCAGATGCTAGAGATAGAATTGAGATATGGGTTCTCTAAATGACTTCTTCTGAGATCAATCGCATTTCTTGAGAAGAGACAATTTCTCCTTCAGTTGTCTTCTCCTTTAACAGATAGCTCTGAACAGAGCACCCAGTGGGTTACCTCAGATGACAAGTTGTATCAGCGTCCCTGGTTATGTAACTAAATGAAAATAGTCTAGCAGTTGCTCAAACAATTACACATAGAGTTTTCACATGACCCATTGATTTCACTCACAGATACGTACCCAAGAGAAATAAAAACAGATACTATACAGAAACTCACACAGCAATGTTTATTGTAGCATTAACAGCTCACGTGTCCTAGAAACTCACACAGCAATGTTTATTGTAGCATTAACAGCTCACATGTCCTTCAGCAGATGTATGAATAAACAAGCATCACACATACAATGGAATCGTATTTGGCCATAAATAGGAATGAAGTACTGGTTGATGCTACATCATGGGTAAGCCTTGAAAACATCATGCGCAGTCAAGGAAACCAGTCAAAAAAACATGTTGTGAGTTCACAGATACCAAAATTCAAATAGACTCGAAGTAGATTCTTGTCCCTTAGGGATGGAAGAGGAAACAGGGAGAAAGGGTGTGAGCTCAAGTATGAGGTGTTTCTCTCGAGGTGATAAAAAGGTTCTAAAATTGACTGTGATAATGGTTGTACATATCTGTTAATATGCTACAAACCTTTGAGTTAACACCTTACATGAATGGATTTCATGGCAAGAAAACTATATTACAATAAGGTCACTAAAAATTTAAAAGTCTTATTTCATAAATTTTGTGTGTATATATAAGCATAGAAAATTCATTAAAAGGTTAGAGATCAAGGTGTGAGTATCTTTGAGCAGAAGGGTAACTGTTAATTTCAATTGCACACAGTGTGTGTTTTTTTGTATTTTCTACAAAGCATATACATTCCCTTGCTGATCAAAACAAAGACAGCATTATAAAATCCTCATGTTTATATTATATTGCATTCCAATAATTATGTCTCATGTATATTGTTAGGCAAGATATGACATAACACAAATTTTAAACGAATTAATTTTTGATGGGAACAAAAGGAAATCTGCCTTTTGAGATAACATGGTAATGAGAAAGGGAGGTTGAGCTACCTGTGTACTGTGTATTCTCTATTTGGGAAATGCATTTTTAGAGAATAAAAAATCTATAATCTAGTGATAGCACCTCTAGCAAGTCTTGTGTTTTTTCCATGTCTCTACATAAAGCCCAAATCTGGATCTTGTGCTTGAGCCTGTGTTAAGATCTTGCACACAAGTTCCCCATTGTAGGAAAGTACAGGGAATCACAAATAAAAATAAATACCTTAGAGGATGTGCTTCTATTTATGTCTGTTGTCTCTTCTCAGTAAACATAAGATAAAATATAACTACTGGGCAGCTACTTATTTACACAATCTGTAATATCCCTAAGAGCGAGTTGAGCACTGAATATGAGAAAAGTCCCCTTTTCCTGATTCTTATGACTAAAATGTGAAAAACACGTGTGCTCATATATTGGGTTGACTTTATGAAATTATTATTTTATATGTTAATATGTTGACAACAGAAAAATATTCATAATTTCATATAGCTCAATGGGTAATATTTCTGAAGGAAATATTTGAGATTTAAATACTGTCATTTTATTAATATTATTATGTGAAACTGTTTTTTTAATTCTTGGCTCATTTTTAAACATTTTGCTTTTCTATACTTCATTGGTAGTTATTTTTATGTATGTAATATCAAAATCTGCTTTTGCATGGATTACACCCTATGAAACTCATTAGTTTCTTAAATATAGACATACCCAGAAATATTATTCGATTCCACAACTCTATCTCTGACCCCCATTCCAATGTGTAAAGAGGGAAAGATGTAATTTTCAATATTATTCTTGGCTATTTTTGAACTAATTCCACTTCAATCAATAAATATTAGCTGGACATCCACTGCGTACTTTCACCATGAATGATGCAAAGACAATGAAAACTCATTACCTGCTCTAAGTCCAGGAGATAATCAGACACATATACAACGAATTACACCATGTACGTGTGTGCCCGACGTGTGTAAAGTACAATGCAGAGTTATAGGAATTAAGAAGGTTTTTAATTGTCACATTAATCAGTTATGAGCACATGAATGGAGTGAATAAAGACCAGCTGGATTTATCTTTAGGGACTTTCCCTCAGTGGAGGTGCTAGCAGTGAAGGGAAGCTACTTTACAGCAATTGATGACGTTAACAGAATCTTTCCACTCCATCTCCCCTATCATCCCTTTGCCTTTCATTTGGGTGAGATCACCATGCCCAGGGACATTGGTAGGAATCAGCTTGGAGGAGGTTGAGGGAGAGGTGCATTTAATCTCAGTTTAGTCGGGTAACATGTTGCTGACAGTTTCTTCAATGGGTGGGGTTTCCCTTCTTGCTAGCCATTTTTGTGCAGACATGGATTCCATTGTCACTTGGCACTCACATGACACCATGATGAACATGTGTGGTCAAAGGGCTGGTTTAGCAATATCACTGTGTCCTTAAGCACAGGGCCCTGAGAAGTATGTGTGCAGTGGGTGGCAAATTTTTGTTATGGGGAGAAACAGAAATTGTCAACAGAAAAACTCCCAAATTTCCCAATTCACCTATGAATGAAAGGGGATAAATTAACTTGCACATTAACAATAATCCTATAATGTGTCTTGATATTAACAATTAAATTTATAAGCTACAGAAAATTCTAAACTATCAGTAATCTACCACACATTTTAACCAAGCCATTGATCAAGGTAATGCTAAATTAATTTCTACTCTTTATAACAGAAAATATTGTAGATCTAAATGGTAATCCATTTTTTCTATTGTTCCAAGTTCATTCAGGGTACAAAGAATTAGGTTATACTGTTTGCATTTGTTAGGTAAATTTCCTCTTATAATTGTGTCCTGCCCCCAGAAGTGTGCCATACACCACAAGCCCTCATTCCCCTTCAGCTGCCCCTCCCCCTGCTTCCCTATTCCCCAGCGCCCCACCTTGAATTTATTAGAGTTTTTCTTTTCTGTGGGTATGTACTAGATCATCTACTGGCTTCATATTACAACTGAGTACATCAGATTCTTGCTTCTCTATTCTTGTGATAATTTACTAAGAAGAATGTGTCCAAACTCTTAAAATATTATATAATATAATAATTTATGATTTTGATTGTTTTTGTCAACTTTAAAAACTATGTATAATATAGCGTAATATACCTTATATTTTAAACAAATACTTATATACTAACATTTTTCTTTTTTTTTTTCTATTCTTTTCTTATCCAGGACTCCAAATCTTCTAGCAACTTATATAAACTTGGATCTTACTATTGCTTTAACAAAATAGAGGAGAAAATGATTTTATATTAACTAGTGGAAGAAGGGAAATCTCTGTAGCAAGAAAGAGAAACAGAACATTTAAATATGACAAAGACAGGTAAATGCATCATTTTAAGTGAGGAGAATGGGGCAAGGGCACATCAGTGGGAAGTTACTTCATAGTCTAGAGAAATAAATGAAGGACAGACCAAGGTGATGATTGGGGAGCAGAGTTAGAGCCAAGTGTTCCAGAACACTGAATACCACAGTGACCTTTTAGCCATCAGCCACGGTGAGTCATTGGAGTTCTTTGAACAGATAAGTGACTTGATTATGATCTGTATTTTAGTAAGAAAAATCTGGCAGCAGTATGCAGGATACAAAAAGCAATAGATTGTATCTAGGGAAACTATTATGAAGCAAGTGAAACAGTTCATGCAAGACATGATAAACATCTGACCCTGGGCCATGGATGGCCATTGCAATGGAGGCGGGTAAGAGAAGGAGAGCCAATGGGAATTAACAATTCCCTGGGCTGCAAGAGGGGAGCCTTGTGGACAAAGGTCGGGTGAGACCTAGGAGGTCAACTCTATAAAACATGAGAACAGGCTTGGGCAAAACACAATAAAAAAGCAGTGAATTGAGAAGGTGTCTAAGACTGGGCTGTCTGGCATCCAGACCTGTGAAGGGAATAGATCAGAGATCTTACCTGGAGTGAAGGTAATGGAGAATAAAAAGAATGGGGAGCTATAGACCAAACTTCTAAAAACTTCTGTGTTTAAAGGATTTATGGTCTTGTCAAAAAGTAAATTTAAAGTGTGAAAAAAACATTTACATTTACATTAGCAATTTTTACTGTGGCTAATTATGTAATGATTTTTAATATACCTTGTACAAAATCATAAGACAATAGTATATTTCTTTAATTTAGGATCAGTAGCTAATAACTTGTAACATGAACAAAAAAATCACCCTAGGCTTTAATTTTAGATGATAATAATTTTTTATTGAATACTCACTGTGGTCCAGGCATTATTTCAAGTACTTTACATCCATTGACTCACTTCATTGTCATAACAATCCATGCTTAAATACTATTATAATTATTCCCTCTTACAAATGAAGAAACGGTAGCTCAAAAAGGTAAAGTACTTTGTCCTAGTGGACAGCAGGTCAACTGAAGGCTGTGGATAAACCCCAGTGTTCTGGCTTCAGAATCTATTCTGTCAACCATAGCAATGAACTTCCTCCCCAAACTCAAATTTAGGGAACTATTTTGATTGATAGGTAAGAGACAAAACAATCTACCTTCATACTTAGCTGGGTCACGTACCAGGAGGTCTGCAACTACCTCCACATGATTTATTCATAATTTTAACATGGATTTACTATTTGTTGAAGACATCCCCACCCAAAGACCTGGTTATTCTTAAAAAAAAAAAAGGGGGGGGGCAAAATAAAAGAAAATCTTCACCTTAACTGTTTAATGGAAAGATCAAAAGATAGTATGCCTTAAGGTTCTTTGAGCCTCTTGTCTCCAAAATTATTGGTTTGATGTTTCCATCAATTTTTAAGCTGAGTGCCTAACTCTACCCACTCCTTATCATCCCTCTGTTAAAAATCCACCTAAAATTAAACCTCAAATTTACATAAAGTTTGACCTTGCCTTCCTGCCCCAGACACCTTGTCAAAGCTTTGCTAGCTGTGCTGTCTCTTATTCTGGTAAGCAATAAACTCAACTCTGTCTTATCAACAGGTTGCTCTAGTAATTATAGGGAGCTTGACATCTACAATAGTGTATTTGTTGCTATAATTCTAGTAGAATGGCAGAAATTCAGAAGCAAGAATTCACATTTTAAAGAAAAAAATTATAATTATGAAAATAAGATTCTGCTAAAAAGACAAGTAACAATTGAACAGATAAGCTGATTTAAACCCATTGAATGAGCAAAAGAGATTTCAAGAAGGTACATTTTCTAAGGATATATATGCATTGAATGACAATGGAGACGAAAAATGCTAGTTGCATATTTATCATGAGAATTTTGTTCATCACATTTAGATCAGAGCATTTGTATGATATTTACTATGTGTTAAGATTTTCTAATACTTTGCAAGCATTAACTAATTAATCTTCATAACAACCTTATGGGGTAGGCTCTAATGTAGTTCTTATTTTATGGACAGTCACCCAAGTCATGCAGCTACTGAGGAACAGAGGAAGGGATTACATATTTGAAGTGCCATTCACCATGTGGCTTCGTAGGTGGTCAGAAGGAAGCCAGGATGAAGTATTTGTACTTCCACAGAGTACATCAGTGGCTGCCATTGCCAGATCTCTCTAAAAGTCTATTTTCACCTTTACCCATCTGGAATGTAACTATTATCTTTAAAGTCTCAATTAATCATTACCACATCAAGAAGCCTTTCCTGGCTCTTGGTGTAGAAATTTAAATGGAAAATCTTCTCCTTGGTCCTCTGCCCTGCCTGGGGATCTTCCTAATTTAATTACTTATTTTTCTTTCTCCCCATATGATCCTTTTGAAGTTCCTATCTCTGGGATATGATCAATAAAAGTTAATTGATAGCTGTTAATAGACAGCCCTTGTCTATTTCTCAAGGGCTCCTTTATCCACTAAATTTGAGAATTTATGGGAAAAATATGCACACAGTATGATAAATCCATTATCAGTGTCTTCTGTGTGGACAATGCTTCTTCACCTGCCCCTGCCTATTAAGTCCCTGCGGATGAGCACTGCTGCTTCTTACATACAACCTTTTCCTTTCTGCAGGCTTCTGGGTTTGCTTTAGTGGCTTCGCCCAAGTCCTGAACTCCGTGTTGAGGAAGTTGGCTCAAATGATCTTACTGTTGCCCTTGTGACCTGTCTGGACTCATGTCCTTCCCCAAATGGACTTTGATTCAAATTTTATCTGTCTTGTGGCAGGGAACCAACTCCTAACAACCATCAGCAATGCAAATGTAAGCCTAATATCAGACTTTCTTATTGGCAGAATGAACAAAATAACTCATTAAGAAGACCTTATAAAAACTCAAGCTTTGGAAATTTCAATATGGGAAAGTTTAAACATGTAGTAGAATTATTTCCTTTTTTGGCTTACATCATATTAAAGAAAATGGTCTAAAAGACAACGTCACTTAAATTGGTCATTGTGACTAATTTAGCATTTTTTTTTTCTGGCATTTATAGCTAAAAATGTATTTCAGGCATGGATAATTTTGCATGGTCTACAGGAAATTCTTGGATATCATAATCTTAATTTAAAAATTTGTGGCTGGCAGGTGCTGAGAAAAGGATTTTGGACTAGAGTATAGGAGACATTGGCTCTAAGTTCATGCTACTCAGAGAAGTCACTAACTGTTCTCAGTCTCAATGTGCTCATCACTAAACATGTATGTGTAGGCGTGTATGTGTGGACAATCTATCTCTTAGTTGTTATAAATACTATTAAAATGACATGTATTTGTGCTTATCATTGTCAAACAATGTTGTGTATTATAATTTCCTTTGATAAAAATAATATACCTGGAAATGCTAATTTCTACCATAACTAGGCTTAGAGTCAGAATTTTTCTCATTTATATAGACTTTTCTATGCTAATTAACTCTTAAATTCAATTCATTGCACTCCCTTACAGATTATATACAATCCTGTTTACTGTACCAGGGAAGAAATATCAACAAGTTTAATATGTCATCAAAAAATCCAAAATTAACTATTTGGTAAAAAAAGAGATATATAAAAAACTGAGCTGTGTTAAATAACTTCAGCAGACATGATGCATTTTATAATAACATAATTTTAAAAATTCTAGTCTCAGAGATATATACATTTACATACCGAAAGATAAAAATACATTATATATATTTTTTCAAAGATAATTAAGGCTATTGTAAGCCTCTGAACATTCAGCTTCTACCCTTTTGTTTTTTTATTCTTATCTTATATCCAGCTTTACTGCAGGTGTCAACTTTCTTTCTGAGGATCTTGGCCTTGAGAGTTGGAAATCCCATAAGGAACAAAAGACCTAACCATTCATTTTAAACTTATTAAAACATACTATCTACTCTTCCTGTTCATATAAATGAAAATTATGGATTTTTAAATTAGTTCTGTTTCTCACAAATACAGAAACACTAACAACAAAGGCTGAAGTCCTGGAATCTGCCTGCAAGTTGAGATGCACCATATCTATTGATGCAGTTCAGGGTAAAGAGCCAATTCAATAGCTTCATTGATATACATTTTTGTCACTAGTGATTTTGTGTTGTTGTTGGAAAAATAAAGAAGAAAGGATTAAAAACATAAGATATAGAGTTAAAAATTCAATATCTGCTACTTAGCAGTTTCAACTCAGGCTAACTCACATTTTCATCCTCTGTAATATTAAGTTGATGAACCCTAACTCAGAGAATTAAACTGGAGTGTGCTTGGAAGAAGGAAATACTCCTATTTGAGGATTTTAATATTAGAAATATAAGAACTTGGATAGTGTTTGGTGGTTGGCTTACTTTGCTATAGCTGAAAATTTTGTTCTTATAGTTTTATAAGCATCATTTTCATTTTCTAGAGGTTACCTTTGGCTTATGTCATTTTTCCCTTTTCTGAACCCAAACATGACTAGACATAGACACAGTTGACTAGACACATGATTAGGGCTGTTTAATGAGAGTATACGGACAAATTAACTAGGTAATATATTTTGTACATACATAAGTATATCTGTGTGGATCCATCTACAGTGGAAAACATCAGTATTTCTAGCTGTGTGAACTACAACTTAAATTCTGCTGTGCCCTGTAATACCCTCATCCATTAACCCAGACAGCAAACCCCAACCTTGGGGAATTGTTACGCTATTTACATGAGATAGCGTAAGGAAAGTCCTAGTGTGCCGAATGTAAAATGCTGGGCAAGAAATAGATCTAGTTCCTTTCACTTTCTTCTCCCTCTTTAATCTTTATTCCCATGTTACTATGTGAAATTGAAGTCATAAATTGATATTCTGAATCCAAAACTTTTTTTCTCATCCATTAGTTGCCTGGATCTATTTTTGTATTTTGACAACTACTGACCACTCTTTTTGTTTACATATATTTTTCCTACCTGCCCATATTAAAAGAAAATTTAGCTGAGTGAGGGAAAAGTGTAGACTTAATAGTCCTGCATGCAACACATCTGCTGAGTGATCTTGGAC
Organism: Nycticebus coucang; assembly: GCF_027406575.1. Lineage (NCBI taxonomy): Eukaryota > Metazoa > Chordata > Mammalia > Primates > Lorisidae > Nycticebus > Nycticebus coucang. The sequence goes on along the minus strand of NC_069794.1, from coordinate 7,949,298 downwards.
CAGCTACTTAACCTTGCAAAATCTCATTTTTTTTTTTTTCAGGAATATTGGGATAGTGATACCTATCAGGTAGGTTTGTGAAGCAAATTACACAAAGATTCTATATGTTCAGCAAAGCAGATGTGCTTACTTCGTTTTATGAAAGGGAAAATAACAAGAGTGATGATAAAATCCACCATTTACTGGTGCCTACTTTCTGCCCGGCATGCTCAGTTACTGAGCTTAACATCATCTGAATCAAAATGTATTTCCTAGAGATTGAGCATCTAATTGCCTTATTAGATGTGGCAAACTCTTCAAATAGCTAATAACAGAAATACAAGGTCTGAATTTCCTTTGCCTTTCATAAAACTCTAAAACTGACTTATAAAAGTATTCTACTGATTTTTTTATAGAAAAGTTCTAATTGGTGAAGCATTCTATGTCTTTCATTGTGATATAATAAATGAAGATAACATCTGGACTTTAAAAGGCATAAATTTTGATTTATTGTTGATTAGACACTACTTCGCATACCGGCTAGATCCAGAAATTGCATCATAATGTCCTCTTCTGATACTTGTGACCCAGTCAGCACAACCCGTGGCACAGTTTTTCCGTGATCCTATTTTGTGTCTCACTCAGTTCCCCCCACTAAACTAAAAGAGCTTGTGCTGCCCAGGTTAACAGAGCTGGAGGTAATATAGCGACTGCCGGAAAATGTCTAAGGAAAATTCCATGGAGAACTTGGGGGCAACTCAGATACTTACAGCCCAGTATCCTATATAAATTCTCAGTCTCTCTCCATGATGGAATTTAGAGGAAGTCAGAAGTTGTAGGGTGTAAGGTGACTGAAGGAAGACTGTACCTGGACAGCAAATAAAGACTGTACCTGTACCCTTCACTTTAAGGGTGAAGACTATGTATGCGACTGAGTGCATCTGAACCTTCCATAGTATATTTTTGATATGACTTTGAACTAAAGTACTATTTAGAAATGGTGTCTATTCAGGAAGATTTTATGTATTGGGGGAGAAAAAGAGAAAACTTCTTGAATGTTCTTTATTAATTTTAGGAATGGGTGAAACTGAAGATTCAAAGCAATGGACTTGCTGCCTTTTGAGTAAACTCTCCCCCTACAGAAACAGCACTTTCATCTACCTAATGACACTTGTGATTTGGCATCTTAAATTTGGGTATTTAAGAAAATAATTCATAAAATAATTTAGAAAAATAATTTCTTAAAACTTTATATTTTTTAAAAAATGTGTTTTCCAAAGAGATATTGACACGAAATATCTACAAGCATCTGCCCATCTATATACCCATGTGTGGATGTGTGTTTATCATGTATTTGTGTGTGTATATATATATATATTTATATGTGTGTGTACATATATATACATATATATAGAGAGAGAGCATCTGAAAGTTTTCTAGATGTGCATATACTTGAATGCCTATGAGAAATAATACATTTCTAGAAGCATAAGAGAAAAGAAAAAGCAAAATGGAATATTCCATTTAGAGCCCTCCCAAGTTGGCAGCTGGACTTACTAAGCTGGGTATTGCAGCATATCCCGAAGCCAGTGCTGTGCTGCCAATCAGGGAATGGGCTCCGTGCTGATGCCCAGGCAGTTCCTACACCCACGGCTGTTGCAATGTGGCACAGCCAGGCCTCGCCCCTCAGCAGATGCTCCAACAACAATACCCAGATGACTAATCTATGCGGAGATGTCATGCACCTTGCCTTGGATAATGAGACCTGTGTTTCCATCCTGGATCTTGTTTAGGGATGGGAGACTGAGAAGGAAAGGTATGGTTCACAGAGCCACAGTCTTTCATCCAGCTCAGACTATACACCCAGAGTCCCAAAACACCCAGGGACACATAGATAAAAGAGCCACAGCAAGATGATTTCAGCCATGCTCTTGAAACACTTCCATTCTGTGCCATTAGCCCTCATGAAAAAATGTCATGGATAGGCTCAACTGTGTTCAGAATGTTTTGAAAACCCAATTTTCATATAGCACTGTGACACTTAGACATGCTTTTGGCAGAAAAAAAAATTAGTAAGATACTGGAATTAAGTAAATTATCTTCATAAATCCAGATATTTAAACCTTATTGAGGTTTTGCATAGAGGCACATATGGTTAACCAATTTTCAGGAAAAGCCCCCCCAAAAGGAGATCCTCTGAGATGATTTCTTATTTCGTTATAAGATATATGTTCACAAGCCAACCGTGGTGGCTCACACCTGTGTAGTCCCAGCTACTCAGGAGGCTGAAGTAGAAGGACGGCTGGAGCTCCAGAGCCTGAGGTTGCAGTGAGGTATGACGATAGTACTACAAAACTATATATTCACAAAAGCATATAAAACCTGCCTCCAAAAGCACATTTCTGTTTATGTGCTCCTGTTTATATGTTTTCGAGAGTTTGTGTGTATATAATTACCACCCTCTAGTATTAACTAATAATAATATTTAAAATAATATTTTAATATCAAAGATGGTCTTAGAAGGTTGCAATTTTCTGATTCTCAATGTTACACTTGAGTTTATTAAGCAAGACCTTGCGATTTATTTGCGCATATAAAATGCCTAAGAGATTCTAGTAACTTTGCATTGTCCTTAGATATAATAATTGACTTGCTAGCAAAGCTAACAAATCTAAATCTGTAAAACAATTCACAGTAATAGAAGTACTTATTAGCATTTACCTGGGCACTGCTAACACATCATATGAGTGGGGTACGGATCAGTTGTGGGATCCTTATTATGTAATAATCAGCACAGATCTCCCCAGGTGACACCTACCCACACTAAGCAATGTCCTTTTTTACATTAACTCAGGCAATGACTGGCTTTACGAAGCACTGAGATGGTAAGAATAAGAGCGAAAAAATAATGTTACTTTGCCCCTATCCTTTAAATCTATGATTTTATGACTCACTGCATTCTGACTTTTGCTGAGGTCTACCCTGATATTCTTTGTCAGGGGTGGAAGAGGATGTTTGAAGGAAGGTTTCATTTCTAGGCAAGCTACGAATTCCCCCTGCCATTAATAAGTGGACAGGTATGTAGTAATATGAAGATGGCTTTAAGAGATGGTTGCTTCTGGAAACCTCTTCCAAAACCAAACCTCTCAATTAAGCCACAGTGTTTCAGGCACAGACTTTTGAAATGTCTCTACTTGAATCCTTATCTGCAAGGCTGGGCATCACCTGTGTCTCTATTACAACATCTGGTGGTTTCTGTGCAAAGCCTTTGGCATCCGTGGGCTAGCTTAGAGGGAGGGTGCTCTTCCCTTATAACCGTACAGAGGGATCAATGCTGATTCATCTCAATCCCTTCTATTTATCTTATTTTTCCCTTAGCAAGAATAATTTTATGCTACAATAACTTTATTCAATTAAGGTATTAACAAAAGTTCTTTCACTGTGAGAGGTTTAAAGACGGAGGGAAAGGAGAGTTTGAATGGGCTGTTTCCCCAGGTTTGAAAAAAAAAAAACAAAACAATACCTTTAATTATAGGTTGTTCAGCTGCACTTGAAGAGGGATCTTTTTAAAAAATGCAAAATCTCGTTGAAAATAGAAAGAGCGAGAGAATAAATGATAAGGATACCAGAAATGGGACTGCATCTTGAGGGTTGGGCTGTACGGCGTCCGACGTGGCCTTTTCCTGTCGTGGCATTTCCCTGTCTCATTTCTAAACGTGCCCATTTCCTTTCATCTCAACAGTAATGTAATTCGTGACGAGTCTTTCTTCCTTTCCCCTCCCCCATCTTTCTCTATGGAACCTACGAGGTGGAAATAATAGCTAAGTAAAGAAGGAGCCCCATTGCCCTGCGTTCCTACTAGTTTCCACGGCCGGATTCACATAATCCTCCTGTGGACGCTGCCTTATTATGAATATAAATTAACTTGTCAAAGAATGAAAGTTACCAACTCAGTGAAGAAGTTTCGCTCGTGTATTTGCCAAATTTATGGTGTTTAAAACTACTTTAATCACCTTCGTTGCCTTCTCACACTAGTAAGAGGAAAAAGGAAGAAAAAATAATTTTGTTACCTTCAACAGTTCAGTTTTTGTCTCATGTGATGTGATCTCAGGCAGACACAGAAAGGTGTTAAATATTTTCTTTGTTGGGCTCCGTATGTGATACCTTGTACAGAGAGAGCCACTTTTTGGAACATCTCCTTTAAGAATGAAGTGATATGGAATTGAACCTCATTTTTTTTCTTATCTCATTACCCCTCTTGCTCAAAAGGCTAACTATTTAAAGGAATAGGATTCGGACTTGTGGAATTGTTGCTCTTATTACTTCTCTTTTAATAAGAAAAAGGAAGGTGGGGAGCTTTAACGAAGAAAATCTGTGCTGACAAAAGACCAGAGAGCCAATAAAAAGCTCCACTTAATTGACAAGCAGCTGCCTTCACTTTAGAAGCTTCGATTCAGGTACTTTTGGCTCACAAAGTAAGTTTAGAGGAGGTAACATACAGATGCTTATATCTTCTGATAAATCAAGGTACAGAGACATTAACCATGAAAATGATGTGAAATTACCCCTTGTGTGAATGAAATGTGGGAAATAATACTCAGTTATTAAAATGTCCCCCCGAATTTTAGGAAAAATAGAATTTGCAGCATTATTTAAATTGAAAATGAATTTCCGGAAATGGCCTTATACTGAATTCTGTTTTGAGAATGGTGAGATTATAACACCTTCTCATTTTAGATATTATTTTCTTCTTCTGTCAAGGGGAGCCTCAAAGCTCTTGGAATTTACATAAAGGAAAGTAATGGAGCCATTAAATTCTGGTAAAGGCTATGGATAGGACATAAGATTAAACGGCTGGATTATCATATGCAATTCCATATTTCCATGTATCCACAAAGTCCTAATTCTGTGTCAAGCACTTAGGGTTTAAGATTTGGAAACTTCATGCTTTTATTCACATAAACTTCCTAAAAATGCAGAGTTTTCCATTCTTTTTTTTTTCAGAAGCTTTCCAGTTAAAACAAAATCACTCAGAATTTTATAAATGTGATCTGTGAAGTTCTTTGCAAAATGATATTAAAATGTACCAGCAAGCCCTTATAAATTATTCCATAATAATAATAGTTTGCAGGAATATTGCAAATACAATAGATGCCAATTCTCAACCCTTAAAGGCATTATGTAATAAATACAAGAGGAATTAATGTCCTTCTTCATTGTACAGATATATACATATATTACCTACGGCATGAGTATGGATAATACATGTTTAAGTAATGTGCAAATTTAGAAAAAACTTAACTTTTAGTTACTTTACTCACAAATAATTAATTTGAAAAAATTGTGTATAAAGTGGCATTGGTACAGACTTGATTAGAAATTAAGATGTCCTCATGAAATTATTTGGCAAAATTAAAAAAAAAACTGAGAAGAAGGAAGTCAAATAACATAACCTAGAGTTTTTCTTCTAAATTAAAATAGAAATTAGCTGCTTAATGGTGACTCTATGACAACATTTGGTTTAATGTAACTCTGTCTACAGAAATTGAAGAGAAGTATTTTGAATCAAATAGAAGTCGGTTCTTTAATGAAATGCCATGTCCTTTGTCCTCTCTAACTTGGCTGTTGTCATCACGGTTTTGTCAATTACTTGCCCCCAAACTGAGCTCAATATTGCCACCTCCTCTTGTTCAGTGAGTAGAGTAAATGACATGTCCCATCTGTTTACCAAAGGAAGAGCAGCTGTGCATTTATTTAATTAAATGTAGCACGTCCCGTGGATAAAATGGTGGCTTTTCAGGTATGCTGATTTTCTTCTGGTCCAGAGAAATATGTGGAATGTGTGGGGTGGTGGTGGGGGGGGATCCCTTCCAATAATTATTTTCCTGTAGAAAGAGCATCCTGGGGACGCAGTATGTGTTTATTCCTGCCCATCTCCGATACCCCCAGACCATGTCATATTTACATCCAACTCTTCCGTTTCCCTCATTACTTGACTTGATTCTCAGGGTGTGTGTGAAAGAGAATATGTCAGAGAGAGAATTCGAGAATGACATCTTAAGAGAGGAACACAGCACGTATCAAAGAAAAATAAAGAGGGAGAGAGAGAGGTGACGTGTGAGAAAAGGCATGAGCAGGAAGGGACAGAGCTGGAGACAGGACGAAGGGAGGAGGAGGCCACGGCCTGAGCTTGTGCAGCTCACACGGCAGTCAGAGCTGACTTTAGCTAACATTGTGCATAGTTGACGATCTGCCTGAAGTATTGTTTCATAATGTTGCAATAAAATATGCTGTGACAGGCTTAGAAATGGTCATTTATTAACCCTACGATGCCATTCCTAAGTAGCACAATGTAATGAGTTGGTTTTTGAAGACCTAAAGTATAGAACTCAATCCTGGTTGCTGACTGGAATCACTGGACTCTAACTGGACATGTGCCCTGATTCTTCTCAGCTATGCTCCTCCCCTTGAGGGACATATCTGTGACAACCCTGCATACCCCCCTTCAACACTGCACTCCAGCATCTTAGAAATCCAGAATTCTCTGAGAAAAAGGCCCATGGCCATGTCCAGCACCTGTACTGGCCTTGTCCTATGTCCATCCTCACAAGAGCAAGCCATGTGCTGTCTGGCGCGCTGCACAGCCTTCATGCCCAGGGTGGTCCAGGTCGCAGCTGTAGCTGACGCACTGTTGGACTTCATCACACCCCAGTGTCACTGGGCAGGGGCAGAGTCCAGGGCATCAGAGAGGACGTGTGGGCAGGTCTCTGGATGGGAGGGCAGTCTAAATTACTTGATAATGTCGTGTTTTCCTAAGCAACTCCCAGAAGAGTGCAAATTCTAAATTTGAAGCTGGCTTCTTACATCCTAATGATGCCTTTTTTGTCAAGATAGGATGATGGACTATTTCTTATGGAGATGAACCATCTGACATATAGCACGTAGGCCTTCACTGGCCCCCTTACTCAGACTGACAAGTGTTACTGGTGCATCTGATCTGGGGAGCTGAATAAAACACAGCACCAACCGTGACCCAGACTAGTTAGTAATGAATCTTTGGGGTTGGAATTATGGTGCTAGTCAGCTCAGTTTAAGAAAAAAACAGTTTATAATGATGCCAAAGTCATTCCTGGCAACCACCTACTCAGTGGTGAGGGGGAAAATATTATAAAACCCATCCATTTTAGACTCTGATTTTTGAGCCCGAAGGACAGATTTATAAACATACATTTCTTTAAGAACAACTCACTGACCAATATAAAGTAAACATTTCTTACAATGCTGTAAATATAAATCTGTTACAAATGGGAAGTATCATTAGTATTGAAAAGAGCTTCCTTAATTTAATTTCACAATGGAACTCTACTTGAAAAACAAAAGACACCCACATTGAATCAGCTCTTTCATTGTTCTTTAAAAACCACCGCTCAGTTTGGAAAAAAAATAATAATTATTCACACTATTTTTAAGTAAGTGAGAATTCCAAGGAGGAAAGAAAGGATCATTATTTCAAAGCCTAATTAATTTTTAAAAATATTGTTATGCAGACAACTGCTCAAACATAATGCTGTGCTCAGCCTCAAATTGGGAAATTTCATGGCAATTGAAAAATTAGCAATTGCAATAAAGAGAAAAATAATCAAAGGTAAAATGTTCAGCTTAAGAAGAAGTATCTTTAACACAATCTGGATCGGTTGCCATGTACATGAAAGAAATTATGTTATTCGTCGGCACTTTCAACACACTGATACTAAAAACCAGATATTTTTAGAAAGCAGCTTATCAATGGCAGGCTTATTATCTTTCTTGGAATCTTGTCTTCCTTAATTGAGATATTTGCATTTGGAAGTCCCTTTGAATCATCCTATGTTCAGTGATCATTTGCAAATAAGGTAACAAACAAAGCTATTTGGAACATATTCAGTCATCCTAATTAGAAGAAGCCAAGACCCTCTCTCAGAAAATTAGGAGGCCAGGTTTTGTTCTCTAAGTGCTTTTCTTGCTCTGGCCTGTGGGAGATAAACTGGCTGATCTAATCAGACTTCTTCCTTTTAAATATCAATGAAAAGTCAAAATAATTAGTTTTTCTTCCTGTGTAATGCTCTCATAAGATAATAGGTGTGTTACATTCCTTTTGGTATTGGCAAGATGAAAGATTTCTGTGCCTCATCCCTCCGACCTGCAGGAAGGAGGGATTTCATAACAGCCCTCAGTCCTGCCTGCTGGCTTTAAGCAGATCATCCCCCCAAAGTCAAAAGAGAAGGGATCTTCCCTTAAATTTAGACAGAGTATGCTTTGGATCCAGTTCATCAGAATACACTCTTCTGATTTTAGACACTCAATTTTAGTCAAGTATGAGTCTTGACTATTAATTAATTAATATTTTACTCTCTTTACTATAAAAATGTAAGTTTTGAACTTATTTACGTACCCTTTGCATAAGCACATATTTCTGTCTTTATACTTAAACTTTATATTCAATTTGTTAATTGCTTGACAACTTTTTGCTCACTAACCCTAATTGGACAGAGTGTAAGACACGTGACGGTAGCTGTCCACAGTGTTCTGGCTTCAGCCGCCTCTATTCATGTTCTTTTCATTTTTCTCCCGCTCTGCCTCCTTCTATCTCTCTTTCCTTTCTTCCTTCCTCTTTTCTATCTTCCTGCTTTCCTTCCCTCCTTCCTTCGTTTCTCATCGCCTCTGTCCTTTCTTTCTCCTGTCTCTCCCTCCCTGATTCCCGTCTCCCTTTCTTACCTCTCTGCTTCCTTCCTGCCAGTATTTTTTTTTTTAATTCTTTCTACTTGAATTATAATTTACTTCCTCTCTCGTTCTACTAACGTTCCATCTCCTGGAAAAGGGATTTTTTTCTTTTTCTAGATTAACGTGTACCTTCAGCACTTGTGATCTAGAAAAAGAAAGCATATAACAATTCCTGGTATAGAATTATGTTTCAATGTCCATTGAATAAATCACTGAAGTGAAGATTATAAGTAATTCTTTAAGTATAATGATGTGGGTAAGTTAAGTAATAAAAATAAAGCTAGATATGTCAAAATATAAAAAGGTAACTTTCTGATATCATTTTACTAAAGTATTTGGGAAAAATTCAAAAATAATCTTACAGCATCATAAAATGCATAAAAAAGAAGAAATAATACTTATCAAGTGTCACTCATAGTGCTAATTTTTTTTTTGCAGTTTTTGGCCAGGGGTGGGTTTGAACCCACCACTCCTGCATATGGCCTGATGCCCTACTCCTTTGAGCCACAGGCGCTGCCCCATAATGCTAATTTTTTAGAAAAAATCTACAAGTATGAAATACCAGTTCTTTTTTTTTTTTCTAGAGAGATTTAAGTATTTATAAAAGATGAAGCCATAAAATATTAGTAGAAAATGGGAGAATTATTTTAAAGTCAACATGGGCAAGACTTTTCCAAATATTATACAAATCCAGGTGTCATAGTCAATGAGATTGATGCATTCGACTATATAAAATAAAATAGAAATTAAAAATACCTGCATTGCAAGAAACACCATATACAAAGCAAAAATACCAACAAAAATTTAGGAAAATAAACCTGCTATTGGTTATTTAGTTTTTCCAACATTATTTTGTTGGGGGGAAAAAAAAAACAGGTCTTACTGATTCACAATATGTCCTTTGTCATATGTTACATGTTTATTTCTATATGCACACATGTATTTATGACTGTCTCTTTGGGCTTTCAATTGTGTTCCTTCGATTTGTCTGTCCTTTCATATGTCGGTACCATATTACTGTAATTGTTATATGAGCATAATAAACATGTACACCATGGAATATTATGCAGCAGTAAAAGAAATGGAGACTTTACCTCCTTTATGTTTACATGGATGGAGCTGGAAAATATTCTTCTTAGTAAAGTATCTCAGGAATGGAAAAAATGTATCCAATGTACTCAGTACTACTGTGAAGCCAATTTATAACTCACACTTGCCTATGAAAAATGAAACACAAATTTAGCCTAGGATGAAGGAGGGAAGGGGAGGGAGAAGGAAGGGGATGGGGTAGGAGGGACAGTAGGGGATAGTACGGGGACCACAACTATGGAGCACATTGCAAGTACAAGTTGGTTCTATCATGTGTAGAACACAAATGTCCTAATGCTATAATTGGGTAAATGAGATGAAAGCTATGCTGATTAGTATGATGTAAGCACTTCAATTTGTATAAATAATCAACACACTGAAATGGTCATAAATGTATTGATGATCTATGTATAAAGGACTTAATAAAAAAAAAAAAAAGAATAGTTTTCCCAATAAAATACCAGTTCTTAAGGACACTAATATATCAGCAGTAAATGGAGAGTACTTTTGTGGCCATCAATATTAGATTTAAAAAGCAGTTAAAATAGTGCCAAGTGGGAATTTTGTTTCCTATTATGGAAGTAATGCAGCACGTAGAATTTTATTTACTGAATTATTGCAACTATGAACTAAAATTCACGTAGGAAAGTTAGATAATATTGATCCCGTCTCAGGCTGGGCAAGGGACTTGAAGAAAAACTTCTCTGAAGAAGACAGGCGCGCGGCCTTCAGACACATGAAAAAATGCTCATCATCTTTAATCATCAGAGAAATGCAGATCAAAACTACTTTGAGATATCATCTAACTCCAGTGAGACTAGCCTATACCACAAAATCCCAAGACCAGAGATGTTGACGTGGATGTGGAGAAAAGGGAACACTTTTGCACTGCTGGTGGGAATGCAAATTAATACATTCCTTTTGGAAAGATATATGGAGAACACTTAGAGATCTAAAAATAGACCTGCCATTCAATCCTATAATTCCTCTACTGGGCATATACCCAGAAGACCAAAAATCAAACCATAACAAAGATAATTGTACCAGAATGTTTATTGCAGCCCTATTCATAATTGCTAAGTCATGGAAAAAGCCCAAATGCCCATCGATCCATGAATGGATTAATAAATTGTGGTATATGTACACCATGGAATACTATGCAGCCTTAAAGAAAGATGGAGACTTTACCTCTTTCATGTTTACATGGATGGAGCTGGAACATATTCTTCTTAGTAAAGTGTCTCAAGAATGGAAGAAAAATGTACTCACCCCTACTATGAAACTAATTTAGGACCTTCACATGAAAGCTATAACCCAGTTACAACCTAAGAATAGGGGGAACGGGGAAAGGGTGGGGAGAGAGGGGGGAGGTGGGTAGAGGGAGAGGGATTGATAGGATTACACCTGCAGTGCATCTTACAAGGGTATATGTGAAACTTAGTAAATGTGGAATGTAATTGTCTTAGCAAAATAAGAAAATGCCAGGAAGGCTATGTTAACTAGTGTGATGAAAATGTGTCAAACGGTCTGTGAACCAAGTATATGGTGCCCTATGATCATATTAATGTACACAGCTATGATTTAATAAAAAAAAGATAATATTGAATGCAATGTAGATAGGAAGCTTTTTTGAGCACTTTTCGAAATTTCATGTGTGTTTTAAATTGTCAAGTCTGAAAATAAAGAGAATGAAGAAACTAATGGAGTGAAATCAATGATAGTTCTGGGTGAGTTCAAAAGTAAAGTTTACTCATTTACATAAAATAATAGTTTAAATCCAAAGGGAGGTTGCATTCTACACGAATTGAGGGAAGGTGAAGTTAAGAGAACCAAATTTTAGAACACATCATTTCATTGACACTACTGGTTTTAGAAAGTCATATCTGTCAAACTAAGATTCTCAAAATTTACAGCAACTTTCTCCAAACTGTTTAATTTATACTTTTTTTCTTTTTTCAGTTATATTTTCTTTTAAATCGGTTTTCAAGGTGATGGACGTTAAATAAGAGGATGATACCAGGTATTACATAATGGTATATATATATATATAATGGTATGTATATATATATACATATTTATGTATGTATATATACACACACACACCCATCTACACATTATGTCTAGAATAATAATCTCTGTAAATATTACACAGATTGAATCACAATGGTCTATTTTTCAAAAATATCTAACAATTTTGTTTGGTTGTAGCATTAAAGCCCTCATCACGGCCAGTAGGAACTGATATCCCGGCATCTTGCACCGCAGTCCCATGCCTCCAGTTAGACCAGCCTTCCCTGGTCTCCAATTAGCCACGCTAATTCATTGTTCCTCCTTTCTCGTGTCCCTACGTTCACATGTTACAATGCACCCCTTAACTTCTGAAGAAACCTCTGAATAAGCGTTAGTTGTAGTTTTCTATGTTTCTGAAAAATATATTCTAGTATTTCTTCCCTGGTGTATTACGATCAGTATTTTCAATAAGACTGAGTCATCAAAAGAACCTACAACCAAAGAACATTATTTTCTTTTTCTCATCTTTTAACATTTGTACTTGTGAAAAGTTCCTCCTATGTTCCTGGATGAAAATTCGGAGAGTCTCTTGGCTTTAGGCTATTCTTGCTTGTCAAAAAACGCCTCAATTATTTTCAGGAACATTCACAAAAACCTCAGGTTGTCTCTTGGATCATCCATTCCTATGAAACAGTCAAAACCATTTTTTTTTTTTTCAAAGTTGAAGCTCCTGGCTCTAGGTTGGCAGCCTGGGAAAGAGATATTCTGGGCTTCCTCTCTCACTCCCAGCACCTTCCTCCTTACTAATTGGGCATTGCTATATAATTAGGTAATGTGAGATATTAATGAAGAAGAGAAACGGGAGAAAGTCTTACTCTGCAATTGGAGCTGTGGAACGCTGGTCTTCGGTTTTCTAGGAGCACCTGATGCTTAGTGTTCCGTCTCTTCTGACGGGCACTTTGGGTCCTGTGGAGCCTTCGCCTGCACTGCCACGGCCACCACACCTGCTGTCTGGGATGTGATAATGAGTGCTTCTCTGACTCCAGAGTTTCTAAGGATCCTTTGATGACTCTGGCAGCTCTTAAATAAGGACTGCACTCCTTTCTAGAGGTCTTGTTTGGAAGAATACAATATGACTTCAGTCTGATTTCTCTCAGGAGGATGAGGACCACACATTCTGCATCTTGGAAAGCTGTCATGGAAGGACCAATCTGAATGGGGCAATAACTTTCCATTCACCTCCTCCATTATGTCCAACAGTACCACTTGCCCAAGAGATTTATCAGGCAGGAGTTCAGAGACTCCCATGACGGTTAGTTTAGTGTCGACTTGGCTAGGCTACCTTGCTCAGTTATTCAGAAGGACATCAGTCTAAGTGTTGAAGTAAAGGAATTAATTGTGAAGAAGGAATTAACATCCAACTTTTTTTTTTTTTTTTAGACAGAGTCTCAAGCTGTTACCCTGGGTAAAGAGCTGTAGTGTCACAGCTCACAGCAACCTCAAACTCCTGAGCCCAAGTGATTCTCTTGCCTCAGCCTCCCAAGTAGCTGGGACCACAGGTGCCCACCACAATGCCCAGCTATTTTTTGACCCAAGTGGATTCGAACCTGCCAGGTCTGGTGTATGTGGCTGCTGCCCTAGCCTCCTGAGCTACATGCGCTGAGCCACAACCGCTGACTTTTAATGAAGAAGATAACACTCAGTGATGTTGGCTGTCCTCATCCAATTAGATGAAGGTCCTCGGGGTGAAACTGAGGTGTTCAGGAGAAGATACTTTGCCTGATCCTGCAGCATCTGCGCATCCAGCCTGCCAGGCTCTCCTTTATGCTTTAAGATGTCCAGCCCCTCCAGTTGTATAAGCCAAGTTCTTACCTATCCATCTGCTATCTCTATCTGTTATGTACATACATACCTAAAGCAAATATATATCCTATAGGAGAACCCTGACTTCCATATCATCACAGGTTCTGAATCTAACAAATGATCCAATGATCCACCTGAAGTCTCCGTCGTGTGGCTTGAATTGGGAGGCTTAATACCCTCCTTGAGTGAGTCTGAAGAGAAATCCTTCCAGTTTCCTTCTATATTTTTCATTGGTGCTTTTATACCTTATTGATACAGCAAAGTTTATTGACAGATTTTGACCCCTTAGAAAAATTTCAACTTGAACTTGTTCCCTCTAGTATCTGATATGTGTCATTAAAGCTTCTTGGTCAAAATTTTTTCTTCTTTTCTTCCTATGTTTTCTTCTTTCCATGAATATGTGACAAGGAATTAGGAAACCATTTATTCCGAGGTTCTGGTGTGGCCAACTGCATACACGCTTTGCTGTCTGTGACCCAGACTCAGTTCTCCAGAAGCTTAGACAATTTATTTGGAGGAGAAACATTTTGTTATAGTTTAGTAGGAGCTAAGTAAAATCAACAACATGGCCTGATGCGATTGGTGGTGACTGAAGACCACGGAAAAGATCATAATCTTAAAATAGTGGCAAGGGCCGGGGGATAGGAAATTCTCCATAAGGAACAGCAGGAGTTAAGTCTATGGGCAGGATAAGTGAGGTCGGAGGGGGAGAGGAAGGCATCAGGAAACTGGGAATGCAGGCTACATTGTGGGGACCAGTGGGAAATAAAGTTGGAGTTGTAAACAGGATTTGATTATTTTAGATAAACTCAAGCAGAGCAATGTGTACTTGATACAACTGGGGACACAACAACAGACGCAAATGATTGATTGACATGTGCTGGGTGGGTGCAGCTCTGTGAAAGCGCAGGCCTTGGAGGGGGGTGTAGATTATGGGGAATGATAAAAATGTCTGCAGGACAACAAGCTAACCAGAGCCCTGTGCAAGGATTTACTAAGAGTGCTCAGGGAAAGCCTATGTTAGGGCAGGCCAGGAGCAGGTAACAGAACATGAGAGCAGTGGGGCAGGGAAGTGATCACAGGTCCTAACTCTCACGTTACTACTGTGAGGGGACGATGGCCTGTGCACATAGCGGGTGGCCAGTGTCAGAGCTGGGACTAGACCAGTTATGTTGATTTCCAAAAAGGAGTTATTTTCTTGTGGTTTTTGTGGCATTATATCTATTTGAAATGGCTTAGAACTAATCTTACTTCTGGCATAAAATCTAGTCCCTTAAAGGCCATGCAAGAGTGTTGGTGTTACGTGTCCTTTTCAAAAAAAACAAAACAAAACAAAGCAAAATTTATTCAAGGCCTATACATAGGATCACATATTGTAAGGTATGATAGTAAAGCACATATATTTTTATTTACCTATGCCTGATTGAAGGCATTTTGTTCCCGACTCAATTTTGAATTTTTTAAATTTAATTTCTTTCTTTTTTTTTTTTTTATCTCAAGTGCCTATGAATTAACTACAACAATGTATTGCCAACATTAAAAGAGAAAGTAAACAAAGTAAACACAGTACTTGAATCTAAACCTGGGTGCTAATTTCATTTTTTTTTCTTATTTTCTCAGCAGGCCTGTTCTATCCTTTGTGAAATTTTGGCGGTTGAAATACCAACTCCTGAGGAGGAAAACAAGTGGGTACTTTGCTTTAAAAACTGCTTTGGCAATGGGCATTTAATGTTTTTGAGAAGTTATTTACAGGAATAGATTGGATAAAATAGCGACATACAAGGCAAAGCGGCAGGACAGCAGCTTCCTCTCTCTCTCAGTGGTGGGGAGCACTTACGGTAATTGTCAGACAAGTGGGAAACTTGGCTGGAGAGAGGAGATTGATTTGCACTTCACCCCACCCTGGGTCTTTTATATTTTTGTAGTTGTACCAAGTTGTTAATATTTTTTGGAACATGACAAAAATGTAAAACAACATTGTTTTTGAAAACAATTCAAAAAGAAAATAATCATAAAGTCAATGTACATATAGACAGATAATGGATTTAACAATGTACATATAGACAGATAATATCTGTCCTTAAATGTGTTTAATAGTTTTTATATTTATACAAAAACTTCTGTCCAGCATGCAGTAAACAAATATTATATATTTGTTGAGCAAATTAAAAATAGGTTTAATGTAATCTGTCTGGTAATTATAGGTCTTTCTCTTTTTCAAGTATAAACAAGTTTGTTCTTTAAGAGAAAATATCTATTTAGAATCCTTACATGTCTCACTTTAACTTCCTTTCATTTTGCGTGATAGTCTTTCCAGCATTCAGTAACTATTTAAGAACCAATTTGAATCTCACGCTTTTCTCCAGACATTGCGAATGATATGGAATGTACAATAGTCTGAGAGATAAGTTAGAATTTATGTAAATTGCATTATACTATGGGGGAAATGTTCAGTTCTAATCCCAAAGCCATGGGACTTATAAGTCATGGAACTGGAAATAATTCACCATCAGAAATTAAACAAATAATTTGCCAATGATGTTTCAATCAGCATGTTTGAATGTAGAGACAAATATGCTACTAATACTCAATATTTTAGCTCATGTGGAATCAGAAGGTCACAATACAACTTCTTCTGCAGAATCACTTTACACTTTATGAGTTCCTTCATATAAATCACTCATCTCAGGTAAAATGTTGTATGTAGAAAATGCTTCAAGTCTCTCAGTTGGTGATTTTGAACAATCACTAATCCTCCTTCAAAGACTGAATGGTGATGTTTTTAACACGCTTACTAAACATGATAAAAAGATAATTCTCTGAAGACCATTGCTTCCTTTGATATGTACTGCATAAACTGGATAAGACAGTGTATATATATATATATATATATATATACACATATGTGTGTGTGTGTACACACACATATATGTGCAAATATATATAAAACCAATTCGTTAAAGAACTATTGATTCAACTGGGAATGTGATCACCAGGCTCTAAAAACCCAAACATGTACTCAAAGAAGTGGACCAACAGACTTCAAGATCCTTTCTGTAGAGTCATGTGCTGTTTCAGGATGTGGAATGAAAAGCTAAGAATTCAAAAAAAAAAGAAAAAGAAAAGCTAAAAATTCAGACAAATTCAGGCAAAAAATTTCAGAATGTAAGCAGAGCCTTTGATAATGTAAAATAGACAAAAATTATAGTATGGATCAATTACTTTCTATTAAGAGGGTAGGATCTTAGTAAATAAGGAGGCGTATAGAAGGTAGTACCAGTTTTAGCAATTTATCCTTTAGGGAAACTAACAATAGTCCATCTCTGTTGGGAAAGAAGATAGAAAGTTAAGGAAAATAGAAGTTAAAGTGGACCACCTAAATTTTTAAATGGGTTATTGGTAACAACTAAAACCAGTAGACACACCTTGACCTAGCACTTCTACTCCTCGTTATGTGCTTAGCAGAAGGATGTGTATGTAGGTGTGTAGGTAGATATATATCCTTAATAATGTTCATAGCACCAATACTCATAATTGTCAAAATTTGACAGCATTGCAAGTATTCCCAAATCAATAAAAAATGCATGTAAATAAATGATGTGGTATATTCGTACAGTGCTAAAGAAATATTTATTTCTTTATTTGTACAGAAATAAAGAACTAGGGTAAAGAAAGAAACTCAGAGGCTGAATCTCGAGTGAAAGAAACTAAAAGAATATTAACTGTGTGTTTGTATATATAAATACATATATAGAGAGAGAAATATATATACATAAATATATATAGTATATTTATAGTGCATATAGTATATATATATATATATAGCGCACATATATACACAGAGAGAGGGGAGAAAGAGAGGAAATGTATATATGCGTGTGTGTGCGTATAGAAAGGAAAAACTAACGTGTAGTGTTAAGAATGAGTATAATGATGATCTGGGGAGCCAGAGTTGTAAAGGGAAGGCATAACACAAGAGCCATTTCTTCTTTGATGCAGGTGATATTTATAGGGACAAACTTGATTGAATTTTTTGACTTATGATATAAGAACTTTATTACATTTATATGTACTTCAGTAAAAAAATTGTTTAAACTATATTAGGGAAAATTTCATTTGACCAATAGAGATGGAGGACCAAAAAATGTCATTGCTAACATGTGACTCTAATTCATGTGTGGGGAAATTGTGCTACAAGCACCCCTCTCTTTGTCCATGCTTGAGTTTCAACTTAGGATATTCTGATCTCTGTGTTAGGGCTGGTAAAGGATGTGAAATATGAATTGACCTTAATTTAGCTTGTAGGGAGAGCAAGTAGTAGGGATTAAAACAAACGGCGACATGCTTGGTGCATCCCAGAGCTGCCCAACACAGATCCTGGGCATACTGTAAGGAGGGCCCAGCATTGGTGAGGAAATGAAACTTGGAATAAAGAAAAACAGCACTGGTGTCACTCCTTTGCTGTGCCAGGAAAATGTGGGCATGGGGTTTGTAGCACAGATGAATATATGAGGTGTCCAGAAGAGGAGACTGAGGTAGCCGCCCAAAGCACCAAAAATGACCAAATAATGTACATGGAGTGACTGAGAGTGGCATTATTGGACACTGATAGCCTCCAGGTTCAGAAGACCTTGAGTGCAGACCAGGGTTTTCAGTGGTGGATGCAGTTTGGAAAGAAGTCCAGGTGCAGAAATCTGTGTGGATACGAACTCTGATGAGAAAAACCAACCAGATAATTGATGTCTGCCATGTGGTCAGGTGACCACCTCTGAACCAGGTGTATCACCATCATGCTTGCCCTAAAATCCAGGCCTGGCCACATGAACGAATAGGATGGTGGGAAACACCAACTCATGTAGAAAAATGTGGAATTGATTGAATTTGATTTTATCCAGTAAGACAAAGTTTTCCACTACTTGGTGTGATGTAGCAGCAGTATAAACGGTCGTGCGATTTAAAGCTTGAATCTTGTAGAACTGCACAAGAAAGAAAGATGAACAAGTATATTCCAGGATATCAGACAAGTCTTGGGGTAGGAAAGAGCAGCAGCCAATTTGAGGAACAGGTTTAGAGATGTAGAGTGGTAGATGGTGAGGCTGGCGAGAAGTCTCAAAAGATACTATTTCAAGATTAGGGATCCAGTGCAGACCTCACCCTCTACTGCTTTTTCGTTACACTAAGTTACACTAGAACTTCAAAAAATATTGTGCTACAAGCCTAAAGATGCCAAAATGTTTGGATAAATCTCAGATAATTTGTTTATAAGCTAATGAGAAAGATAACCTACAAATGCAGTTATATAACATAGTCATTGAAAAAAAGAAATAAATCATGAAGAGTTCCATCAAGTAGGAAACATTTTTTAGGAAATGTTATATATTTCTACTTGAGGGATGTTTTGAATGACAGAAATAGAAGTGCTTTCTGCACATAAATTATGAGCTCCTACCTGTGTCTGGGAACGGAATGGTAGCAAAGTTAAAATGGTAGCATGATACAGAAATCTTAATTTCAATATTGGAGCATTCTATCTAAATGCTATTGGCAATGAGGAGCTAATAAAAATTCACCCAACCCATCAAAAAAATATTTGTGGAGCACCAACTATTTCCCCTTAGAAAGACAGTGGTAAGATAATTTTGGAAAATTAATTTGGCGGTCAATTTATGATGAAAGGAAGGACTGAGAGAAAAGAATTGCAACTCACAGTCATAGAATATGGGGAAGGTGATTGCGGTCAAAACAAAGGGAAAGGTAGGAAAGGTACAAGGAAGGGAGCAGCAATTAAAGTTTGGTTGGACACTTATCATTAAGATGAGAGAACTGGAGAGGAAATGAAGAACATCCACCATTTTGAGAACCTCTGAGAGGCAGAAGATGGTGGTGGGGAATTACAGTAAGATTTTGGGGGGCATCATTCTCATAGATTATTGATGAGAACTAGAATTTGGAAGACTGATGCTGAAATGAATCATCTAGCAAAAGGAGATGGGAATCCATGGTGATACAGAAAGATGGAAGGTTCTAGAAACATACAAACAAAACCCCCTTAGATTGCACTTATTTAGATAATACAGCAGAAACTTAAGTCCCAGGGAGAGCTGCCCATTAGAGAGGAAGAGAGAAAGACAAGCTGGTGTCCCACACGGCAGAGCCAAGGGAGAAAGGGGCACCAAGAGCAAGGGGGCCACCATTGTGAGCCCTCAGTGTCAGGGAGGATTGTGACTCAGAAAAACTTTGGAATCTAATAGCTATAGTTTCATTGATTTCCTTCTACATACTCGGGAATTAAAGGGAAAGTGTATTGAGAGAGAAAAGTCATGTTCCCCACTTTTGGCACTTTTTTTTTCTTGTGATTTGACTGTAAAAGAAAGAGGCAGAAAAATTGTTGTTTTTCTGAATTAGTGGAAATTTCACTGTGGGAAGGATCAAAAGCTCTTTTATGTATAATAGTTGTTTTTCATAAAGAAAGGAACTGATTTGCTTTTAAGCAGTGTTCATTGTTTTACACAGTAAGAAACACAAATACAGTAAGAGAACAATTATTATACACTTTACAAGCACTTCACGCAGGAGGAGGAACCGTGGTTGAACTCATTTGAAAGGCAGAGAATTCTCTGAGCTTTACTCCACTGTAAACGTCATCAGGGGTGAAGTTAAACCACTCTCATACAAACAATAGCAGTGATTACTGCTGAACACCCGTTTGCGGAAGCATATTTAGATGAGTAAAGGAACAAGGAAGCAAAGGGATTTTGATAAAGTATAGCAAAGAGAGAAAGGGTTAGGTGTATCCTAGCACTCATAGGAAAGTAGCTGAAACTGTAACAATTAATAATATATAATATTGGTAAAGTACATCACAAGAGAAGTGTAAGATCCAAAGGCAAACTAATGTATTACATATGTGGGATTTTATTAAATGATAAATATATCTACAGCATCAGGAAACTGAGGGGATGGATTAACAAATGTTGTTGCGAATGCTAACTATCCTTATCAAAACAAGGGGGGTATAAAACTTTACTGAATTTCATCTCAATTTATAGACGCATATATGCATGTTTTATAACTTTCTACCTACCTATTTGAGACTTACTTTTCAAATTTTGTGATGAAATTTGTAAGAATCATGTAAAATTAATATGCCATTAAGGAAAAGATTAAAAGACAAATAATTATTTTAAATTCAAAGCCACTATGTAGCAAAATACAGCATAAACTTGGCTCAATAATAATACCAGTCCAGAGAAAGAATTTTCAACACAAGTAACAAATAGTTTATGCATAAAAATATGGGGAAAACTATTATAAATAACTGAAAAATATAAACAGTCATATAGAAATTTGGACAAATTATATAAATATTAAAATTACAAAGACATCATGAAAATGGCTAACAGCCATCAAAGACACCAGAAGTATGGTAAAACAACAGAGCATGTTTCTCTTTGAGATTGGTGAAACTGTATGGAGTTATGCTGGCCCATTCTGTGAAGACTATAGCGAGCCTGGGCCTCTCCTACACAGCTACAAGGAAATGACACAGCAGCACCTTTGTAAAAACTGTAAGTAATATCTGGTACTTTTTAAATTTGTGTAGATTGTGTCCTAGTAATTCAGCTTCTAAAAATATACCTTGTGAAAATATTTCTGTATCTGTGAAAAGTTATTAACATTTGCAGGAGAGTCTGTGGCATGGCATCCTAAGTGATAACAAAAAGGAATAATAATAATGAAATAACACAAGTTTAGAGAACTAAGTATTTCTTCTTAATAAGGTCAAAGATAAACAGCTAAAAACATTTCCAAAAATAGCAAATTATAGGGCGTTTTGGCAGCACGATGAGTTTTAATGAGGATAACACCAGACAGAAGAGGCAGAAATGTTAGAGGGGTTTAGAATTTTAGTTCACATAGCCAGGACTATCTCCTTTTTTAAATTTTAGATTAATATCAGGGTACCTATAATTATGTTACATAGAGTGATTTTGTAAGGTTAAAGTGTGAGTTGCAGCCGTGCCCGTCACCCAGCAAGTGTGTAATATGCCTGTGCAGTGGGCCCTTTGGGTGGTATTTTACCCAACCCCTTTTTGCCCTCCCTCCTCTTTGGATTGAGTTCAGTTTTTCTCCCATGTGAGCATGTACTTGTCAATGTACACGTGAGAATGGCCCATATCCGAGATCCCCAAACAGTAGACGCTGGCATGGATGTGGAGACCAAGGAACACTCTTCCATTGTTGGTGGGACTGCAAACCGGTATGGAAAGGAGTATGGTGAGTCCTCGTACAACTAAAAGCATCCTATCCATTTGATCCTGCAGCCCCGTTACTAAGTATTCACCCAGGAAATAGCACCTTTAAAAATAATAATGTCTGTGGCTCAAAGGAGTAGGGCACTGGCCCCATATACTGGAGGTGGCAGGTTCAAACCCAGCCCCGGCCAAAAAAAATAAATAAATAAAAATAATAATGTCAGGCGGTTATAAAGCCCAGGAGGGTAAATACAAGAAGGAAAGTGCATTGAGGGTGTGCTTGAGGAGAATCGAAATTTAAATATGATGGGAGTAGAAGACTTTATCTAGAAGGAAGCATTTGAGCAAGATCAGAAATGGCTGATAAATTAGCCAGAAATGGCTGATAAATTAGCCACGTGGATATTGGAGGGAAGGAGCCCTCCAGGTGAAGGAGAAAGCAAGTCCAGACACTTAAGGAGACCAAGGGAGCTGGTGGGAGTGATTGTGGGGACCAAGGAGTGGGACTGGGAAGATGGTACTAGTCTTGCAGGCCATTGGAAATATTTTCTGTGAGGAAACTGAGAAACTACAGGCAAATGTAAACACAGCAATGAGTTGAGATCATTCTAAAATGCCTGCTTTTATTCCTGTGTTGACAATAACTTTCGGGGGGAAGAGGGAAGCAAGAAGTTACTGTAATAGCGTGAGGTGACAGGCAACTGGGGTAGGTCTGAGAGGTGCACCTGTGGGAAGGTAGTCTCATTCTGGAGAAAATTAGAAGGCAAAGCCAAAAAACATGTTCTCATGGAATGGATGACTGTTGTTACATAAAGAAGCCAGTTCTGGTCTGAATACTCACAGTGGAATCCCCGTGTACGGAGAGGGAAGGCTGTGAAGAGGCAGGCGTGGAGGGCAGAAGACTGTGAAGAGGCAGGTGTGGAGGGCTGTTGCTGTGGGGGTGTACACAGTGTCTACCTAGCCAGGGCAGTGAGCGGTGAATAAAATATAGATCCTTCCTCTAAAACTCGTGCATCTTGCTCATGATTACTTTTGTCAAAGACCCTTTAAAAAAAATATGACAATGTAGACACATGATTTGGTCTTCATTTATCCAAAGGATCCAATTTTCTAATTCACAATTACAAACAGGTCTCGTGGTGGGACTGCTGTCCCTGAGTGGATTGGAACAGAGAGACCTCAGGAGTTCTGATCTGGCCTTCTTAACCTGAGGCATCCTCAAGGCATGCTCGCCAGGCTCAGGCAGGCATCAGGCTTTGCTCCTGTGGAAGGAAAAGCTGGATGTACTACTTATATCAAGTTGGGCTTCTCAGAACAAAGTCACGAGACCAAAGGAGTGAAGGTCCAAAGAGCAAAGGGAGACAGTGGCTAATCTCTGTGGCACCCAGATATATGGAGTGCAGCAAGTAAGAAGAGAGGAATGGAGGCTGAGAAACAGTGGCAGGGAACGCAGGAGAAGTGAGCTCACGTGTCAGAAGTCTGCAAGAGAACAGAGGGCCTCGCATCTGCCAAATACGTCCCATCTCATCTCAGTGGTGCTCCAAAGATTGAGTCTCAAATTCGCTCAGGTGAAATGTGAATGGATTCTGAATGTTTAGAAAAGGCTTCACTAGAGAACTTGTCTATGTGTATCCCCTCTCTACGTCACTCTGACATTTTAAAAGGTTTATAAGATGCATGTCTTGCATTTTTAGTGTAAAATTGGAATAACCTATATGAGGACAAAATATTTTAAAGTTTCATGATTTGAACTGATATCAGATAACAGGTTCTGAGAGATTCATATTTTTTTTTCCTGAAATAGTGGGTCCTAGGGTTTGAATGTTGACAATTTACACCACATACTAAACTAACAAAAGTTTGTAAAGTAAGAAAGAGAGAGAGGAAGGACCAAGACATGCGGTGTGAAGATAGAGAACTTCCTCTACAGAATTCCCTGTCAAAGACAGCTTTTCACATCTGAGAATCATAAGCGACTTTACTTGTACATCAGAGAGAAAATTGTTCTATTGAGGCAGATCTTGCCATTAAAATAGTATATAAGGTCTGCCACAAGCAAAAGTCAAAAAGAAGGAGATTCATATTCTACATAAATAGTTATATCTACCAAAGAAAGAATGCGGTAAACACCACCATTGCTATTCACTTTGAGCGACTTCTGCCCCCAACTTCATGGTGGTTGCTTTATACACATTTACGTAAGGAAAGGTTGTACTTTCTCTGATATAAGTGAGGGAATGACTATAAACTTCATATCTAATACAGAAAGTAGTTTATCAATACCTCATGGCTATTCAGGCCACAGATATATTAAATGAGGACAACTGGAGTCCTACCCCTGACATGAAATCCAGATGGCAAGGATATTCTCTGTATGAACACGCTATAACCTTGTAAGGGCTGCAGTTGGTTGTCTGTATATCAGAAACTGTAATGTCATGAGTTAAACTTGCATTTATATCTTCATTAAACATTTTTAGCAAATAATTAAATCATTTTTTTTTTTTTTTTAAGAAACAGAGTCTCACTTTGTCACCTTGTCACCCTTGGTAGAGTGCCGTGGCGTCACAACTCACAGCAACCTCCAACTCCTGGACTTAGGCAATTCTCTTGCCTCAGCCTCCCAAATAGCCGGGACTACAGGCGCCCGCCACAACGCCCGGCTATTTTTTTTGTTGTTGTTGCAATTTGGCTGGGGCTGGGTTCGAACCTGCCACCTTTGGTATGTGGAGCTGGGTGCCCTACTCATTGAGCCATAGGCACCACCCCACAAATAAATGTTTTATATTAAATTACCCTGGTCCACTCAGAAGCTACCAATGTCAAAAGTGTTCCAGCTGCCCGAGGTAGTTACATAGAATCTATTGACAACAGTAACAAGAACACTGAGTTGGTATACCAGTCAATGAACTTGGTGAGGAAAGGAAATTAAATAATATTACTCTACTTTAAGGTGATAAAACAGAAGTTCACTGTTCTTAAGGATTTCTCTAAAATTTATAACACTTGGCGAAGGTGTTACAACTAAGCACCCAGATCCTAGGTAAAATTACTGCCATTAGATCGCCCGTAATGTGATATTTGCACCAACAGATCTGGCTGTGCACCTTTAGCAGACACACAAGACCCACATTGAATTGCATTTGCTTAATTTCTAAAATCAAATTCATTCCCAGAGTAAGATTTCTCAGCAATTATACTATTTAAATTTTTTAAAACTTTGAAAACAATTACAGTGAAAAGAGATCTCAGGTTATGTGGAGGAAGGGAAGCATTTCAAAATAAAACATCTCCTTTTAAGATTCATAGGGAAAGGACCACAGGATTTTGATCTTTTATACCCTGGCATACTTGTTGAAAAAAATATCAGCAAGAAAAGTATATAGTTGTTATTTATATTAGTCCACATTTATCATGTGGTTTCTTTCACTTTGCAGAACAGAGCAGCCCGCTGAATGCTGCCCAAGTGACCCAGTAAGTTAATTTACAGACATTAATGTCTGACTTAAAACTAGGAAGGGATTTAGAGTTTGACAAGAGTAAAGACCACTGTCCACTCTGTATGTCAGGTCACTGAAACTGACGCTATTCCTCGTTCCTTTAAAAATTCATACAGCAACTACTCTTTCTGCTTATCCAAGAAATACAAAAATCTAAAAATTAGAATAAACATATTTTAATTGCCTGTTATTAGCACCATACGGACATAATTATGGTTCACATTTCAGTGTGTTTGTCTTACAAAACTTGCCATATGACTTTTTCCTAATTGACATAAATCTGCTCTTTTCCCTCGTTTTTGCTCATTTGATTGTTTCCTTTCATCAGCCACATTATCTGGAGATAACATTTTTTTATTGGCATTAACTTCAAAGTTTACTTTATGATATTGTTGTTATAGTTCCTTTTGCTCTTGTTAGAGTTGACATAAGCGTCCAGAAATACCACAAATCTTGGTAGACTTAGTACTTTAAAAGGAACTAATTTTACCTTAGATGTCATTTACCATTTATCTGCAATAAAAGTGCTGTTTTAATACAATAAAGAAAACCTTTGTAGCAAGAAAAAGGTTTTTCTTCAGAAATGGAATTTATCTTTTTACTATCTCCTAAATTACCACATCTATTTAACTCTCCTTTGACCTATTAATGTAAAAAATGTATATTACTATCCATCTTCTAACAAGCTATACATTTATTACTTAGAACAAGCACCGCATAAGAGCTTTCATCATTAAAGTGAAATCCAGAATAATTCTACATGCTGATACTGTATTTAGGATTTTGCATTCCTGTTGATAAGTAGAAATAGCCTATAAATTTCTTATTTATATATCTTCTTATTAATTCATCATAGTTGAATCATTTTATAGGATACCATTTTTCTCCAAATTATGAAGGTGACATCTTTTTGCAGGTCATCTTATCTTCCTGATGGGAATAGAATTAAAAAGTGGAGTTACAGAGTGGAGACAAGTACATAAAGTTGTCTTAATTTCTTTCTCACATTTTCCTCTCTTTTTCTTCATTTATTTTGTAAATATATATATTTCAACACCTCAGTGGAGCGAGTGTTATAAGAGGTAGCACAAAAACATACAGACCCCGATGCAAGAGATCAAAGCATCACAAAATTAAGTGTGAGTGTTCTTTTTACCAATCAGGATAACAAGGAAAATTTTGAGAAAATTTTCACAACATTTTTTTAAGCTCTAGCTAGACCTTAAAGCTTAGACCTCAGAAATCTTGTGAGAAAATAACAATGAATTCAACTTTGAATGACAGACTGAAGTCAGCTAAATGAAGTTGGGAGATAAGACTTGTATGACAGAGGAGAAAATTGTTTAAGACCTTGAAAGAGAGAACCAAAAAGAACAAGAAACCGAAACAAGCCTGGGTGCCTGAGAATGTGCTGTGTTATGTTAATGGATGTGATTTTTATGTCAGGGCAGGGTGAAGCCACTGTGGGATATAAACCGTACAGTGACAACCTTAAGTAGATAACTGAGTGCCACGTAGTAAACTGGCTGGAGAAGGCTTGATGGCAGCGTTGGGTGCTGAAAGAGCCGTGTGAAGGATGCTTCAGTAATTGCTTCAGAGATGAATGTCACTGCCCTGAAGGGCAATCTCAGTATTGGGGTGAGAGAAATTGTCACACAAGGTTATAGAATGAGAACGGAGGGGTTGCAGAGGCGAATGCTATTGATCTGGCTTAAATAACTGGAGGATTATGGAATCATTTGTAGGAGATCAGTATTGTAGGAGAACCAGTATTGTAGGAGAATCAGTATTGTAGGAGAACCTGATCAGGCACGGGCCATCATGGATTGAATTTTGGATGTTGTAGAAGAGACTTCTGATTTATAATTGGATTTCCTAGTTGCACAAACACACCCTTGTTTTCTAAAGGTGCTATTAATCTGGCAAGAAATATATTCTCCACACTCTTTTGCATCTAGGGTGGGTTTACAATGTATTTCCAGCTAATAACATTGAAGTTGAGGCTTTTTACTAACTGGGGCTCCCGAGAAACTTATTATTCTCCTAAAAAAATGCTGAATTTTGTGTCCACATGCTACTTTCCCCTTATTCTGCCTTGAAATGAAGAGACAGTTCTTAAAAGAAGAGTAGCCCTCTTATGACCATGGGGAGGGAGGAAACCACATATGAGGGACGCCCCAGCACAACCCAAGGAGACTGGAAAGAGGAGCAAGTGCATCAGTACCGAGGGACCCAGCCTTGGACTCCTCACTGCCTGAAAACTAGTAACTTGTTGTTTAACCCACTCTTTATTAGTTCCCGTTCGTTACAGGAGGCTGACGGCCATCTTAACTCCTGTTACATTGGAAGCATTATCAAAATAAAAGTCTGCAGAACGAAGGCATATATTTGGTCCCGGGAGCTCAAGGGACGGGTCTAGCTGGACCTTAAAAAATATTAAGAGGGATCTGTGAAGAGGTGGTAAGAAAATTTCCAAATTGAGATGACATTGCAGAAAAAGGAAGGTAGAGCGAGAAACAGCTATGAAGGAGGATTTATTGGTTCACAAGATTTATTGGGTAGCTTGAGGAGAAAATAAAATTTAAAGACAATAGAGTATCAGCCAAAGAATGAGGAAGAAAGTCAGGAATTCCCTCCTGCATGGCTCTCCCTGATCCGTCTGTCACACATGGCTTTCACCACGCAATTCCTCTGTTTAAATGTCTGCGATCCCTCATCCTTTTAGTCTGCATGGTAATTTAGAAAGCTGAATAGTTTTATGACATATCCATTATCTGATGACAGTGAACATTTTTAACTCTGCGTTCTTAATCATTTTACCATTATTTTTCCTGCTCTATGAAGTAGTGTGCCTTCCTTGTGTGGTGTGACTTCTGTACTGTCCTCTTTACCTAAAGTCCTTCACTCACTTTACTTTCTCAATACTACACATACGTCTTTGCTCAAACCCCAGTCCCTCCATAAACTCGCTTCAATTACGCTAACCCAGGTTTCTCTCTTCTCCTAAGGCCCATGATACTTAAGAGTTTTCAGCACACCATCAGGAGAGTTCATTATATGTGGTGTTGTCTTTTGATTTTATGAACACTTGTCAGATCGCCCAAGTAGATCTGAAGCTCTCTGTCTTAGATTTCTCTTTCGTCTTACTAAGTGTACTTAGCAAGATTCTACCCTAGGGAGGCTTGCTCTGCTAGTTAGAAAAAAGTTGACATAGAAATTCCCCTGTACACTCCATTCCATGAAATCTCCCTGGCAGTAAGTGACTCTTCCCAGGGCTGCTTTTCTGTATTCTGCAATGGCGCACTTATATGACATCTCTCTCTGAGGATGACGATGAATGTTCCATGAAGAGACAGAAACATCACACTAGTAATGCTTAAGCTGCGGTTGGTATAAGACACGACTGGAATAAACGACTTCTCCTTAACGATAAGGATAAAAATAATGCTTTCGACAGTTCAATAGGAACTAACAAAGTGTCAAAGTTTGTGTTATATCGTGTGCAGAAGAGGAGCTGAACCTGGGGGCTGCACTTGTGTTTGCTGGAGCCCTTTGTCACCCACATGCAACATTGGATTTCCCAGGTATAAAACATGTTAGTTGAACAGGTGAACAAATTCGACTGCTGCACCTGTACACTTGCTGTCCTGGATGTCCTGTCAGCCTTCACTCTCCCCTGAGATGCAGCCATCTTTCTGCTTTATGATCTTGGCTGGGGACAGACAGCTTCAGGGATTAGCACATGGTCTGCCTGACAGACTTAGTTACTCCCCGGGGCACAAACCATCAAGAAGGCAACAGTTTTTAAAATGCAGCTCCCCTGTCAGTTATTAAGAGTATTCATCACAGTTACACATGAGGGAGTCAGAGAAGTGACCACAGGACATGGCTGTGGATGCCTGGACCCACTTGACGTGAACTTGGGACTGGGCTCAGTGACGTCTCTGGCTTTGTCACCAGCATGTTCTCTAGCCTTGCAGTACAGTGAGTGATGGCTGGACTTTTGGGGAATGGGAGCAAGTGGTGGGTTTTCCGGTCTGGCATAAAATGTTAAAACTAATACCTCTTCTCTTGGCTCCTGAGGCCTTGCTCAGTAATGTACTAAAATGTTTTGGACACCCCACTTTATTTTTGGTAGGTCACAATCATTCTTCTGTATATATATGCAGTTTTTACGACCTGGTCTGGGTGTTCCTGACAAGATATGACAGCCCTAGTCAATCTGTCGACCTCAAGTGCCCCATTGCATCTCCCTCTCCTGCTAGCTGTATATTCTCCCCTTCTAATCGCCCTAAATTCTACTCCAAAACATGCTCCCAAAGACCTGCTTATTCACGTTAGCTATTTCCAGCAGGTTGACTATTCTTTTTCCCTCAAAGCCAGGGCTGTATTTCTTTGCACAGGTTAAAATTTAATCCTGTCCATCTAAATCGGTGATTTTCCAATCAGCAGTGTTAGTACCACCTGGAAACCAAATAGAAATGCAGATCCTCAACCCTCCCAGATCTATTGAATCAAGCTCTGAAGTCCTAGAAATGATCTTATCAAGTCCTCCAAGTAATTCTGATGAATTCTGAAGTTGGTTGACTGATAAGGTCAAGAATAGGATCATCAAACTGTGGCTCAGGGGTGAACTTGACCTCTTGCCTGTTTTGTCACCTTAAAAACGAACTTAATATTTTAAAATGGCTGCATTTTAAATGCCCATATAATGCCCTTGATTTAGGTCTACAAGATGTAAAATAGTCATTATTTTTCCATTTACAAAAGGTATCCCAACCCTTGACCTGGTGTCAATAAGGAAAATGGGAATAGACTTTAAAGGGGAAGAACAATCATCATCTTGGGAGACATCTTAGAAAATATCTTTATAGGGTCACCATCTCAAAGATGTTCTCCACCAACAAAGATGTTCTCCTTGCCTAGAGGCGTGGGTGGCAGTTGGAGACAATTGAAGAGTCTCAGCTTGTCCAACCATATAATGTCTTAAGGCCTCAACTTATCAGGGCCCCCAAGTTTTGCAAAAGAGATATATCAAGCACGGCATTTAGTCTGCTTATAGTTTTCAGCACAATCTGCCCTGTCTCTGCAGGAGATAAAGGTCCCTTTGAATGTTGCCATAAAGATTTTCTCACTTTAATGATACGCTTTCGAATTGATAGCTACACTGAGCAAGTCATTTTCTATTTTAAAGGGATCAAAACTCATTCTGAAAGTCAGTTAATTCTCCAGTCTCTGAACTTACCATTGACCCCTCACTATCTGAGCTTCAACTACCACCTTAGCTCATCACAGGCCACCACTGGTATGAACCCTGCAGTTAGGAAGTCACTGCATCCCACAAATCTCTCTTCCTTTAGTAATGGCAGGATTAGGTCTGAATAGCTGTCTCCTTAGTGGGGGGATCCAGTTGCAGAAGCCACTCCCTCAGGCTGCCTTCTGGGATACTTGGGGTGCTGGCTAGCTTATGTTTGGTTTCATCTAGTTCCAAGGAATTGTGACAATTCTGGAAAATTAGAAACAAGAGGAGCAGACTGTCAAAGTGAAGTGGAGAAAGAGAAATAGCCAACTAAAGAATTTGTTGTTAAGCTGATTTCTGCGATAGGCCATCTGCTATGGGGTCACATCCACAGGGATCCTCCAAGGAAGAGTGAGTGCTCATAGGTTTTTACCCAAAAAATGGAAGAGTGGGGCATTTATACACTGGCTTCCATTATCCACAGGTTGAGAGCTTCCCCAGCACGAGCATATAACTTCTTTCGACCTCTGGATTTGAACAAGAGTCTACCCTTGTAGACAGAGGAGCCTCTAAGACACCTGCCTGGCCGTCTGCAGCAGCAGGGCTCCCGTTCCGACGGCGCAGACCTCTGACTGCTGTATCAGCGAACCTTAGGAGTGGCAGGAACAGAGAGACAGGCAAAAAGAATGTGAGATGAAGGAGAAAAGATTTCTGATGTGAGGAAAAATATTTTTAGACTTACTGAAGCAGAAAAAAATTCAGAATACTGCTATTTTAAAATGAATCCTGTAATATTCTAATACTGCCCTACATTCTCATCTACACATTTTCCACAGAGAGTTTTCAACTGAAAACAACGAAAATGTATTCACTCACAATGCTGACACCCAGAAGTCCAAAATCAATGTCCCTGGACTAAAATCCAGGTGAGAGACCTGTGGGTTCTCTGGAGTCCCAGGGACAATCCTTTTCTTCCCTCTTCTCTTTTCTGGTGGCTGGCAGCACTTATGGGCTTATGGTCAAATCTCCCCAATCTTGAAGGCCAGGATCTTAAATCTCCCTTTTCTGCCTTCCCATCAGCATAGACTGCATGAGAGTGTGTGTGTGAGGCTGTGAATGTGTGTGTGTGAGTTTGTGTGTATAACTGTGTGTGTAAGCGGTGTGAGAGTGTGTGTCAAAGACCCTTATTCCCCCATCTAAGGACACACGTGATCACATTTAGGGCCTCTCTGGACAATGAAGGGTCATGGCCTCATTTCAAGATTCTCAGCTTAACAATATTTTTATAGTCACTCTTTTACACAGAAGGTAATTTTTATAATTTGGGGGATTAGGGCCTCAAATCTTTGGAAATTTTTTTGTTTGTGTTTGTTTTATTTGTTTGCTTTTTTCCTTTACATTGTCCACTGAGAAACTATGATCAGGGCCTGATAAGGGTCTTGAGTATAATGTAGACATGTTCTTTTCTAAATGCTCATTCCTTTGGTATTTTAAAATGTTGAATTTAATTTTAGGTAAATATGTGTTATTCAGAAGGTTTTGAAAGTAAATGTAAAAATACTCATTAATATTCTAGAATTTACACTTGCCCTTTATAAGACCAACAGAATATTAGTATTGTGCTTACCATGAGCTGATGTTAGGTGATGAAGAGTGCCATGTGACAGAAATTTGACTACTCCATTCAATAAGAAATGGCAAGTTACAGAAGAAAGAAATGCCAGAAATACAACACAAGTATTATTTAGTACAAGAATAGGTCTAAAAGTGATATAAAAATATACAAACTACCACTACATAAATTAGTCTGTGACTCCTATCTTTAGTAGATTTTTTAAAACTCTAGCATAATTCTGTTAGCTGATTCATCATGAGCAAGTACATATTAGTAGAACAATTGAGAAAACCTTCATGGGAATTATACAAAAAACAAATCATGAAAAAGTGTTTCTTAGCAATTAGGGATGGGAAAGAGATATTTGACATGATTTAGTACTGCTAGGCTTTTAATAGTTTTAATTTTCTGTTTTTCTTTGAAAACTAATTCTTAAGAAAATAAAATTTATGCTTAAAAATATTATTATTTTCAAATATTATTTTCAAATGCCTATTTCATTGTTATACCTAAATTGCATGTAATATATATTGCATTTCGATGTGTTTTTTATGAAGGTGCTTTTTATCCGCAAATAAATGAGATTAGGATCACCATTATTCTCATAGCAGGGTAACTTTACAATGAATAAGTGTGCAAAAGCCTAATAAATCATTTGCACTTAAGTTACAACTATCTTAAGTCATTAGAGATTAGATTCTTGTAAGTTTTCCTAAGCAGACATGTCCCCTTTATTTTCTATATAGTATATAAATACTTATTTTCTACATTTCTGTAATCCTTATATGACTATGAACTTGATACAAAAGAGTAAAATTAAAGGCATTTTATTTAAACTGTAATAATGATAAATTAATATCTAAATTAGAAATTAATACAGAATTATATGTGCCAAATAACATATGAAGATGTAGATCTTTAAATTATTCTGAAATGTACATTTAAAAGTCCCGAAGAGAAAAATAAATGTTGAATGCAAATGGCTCCCGTATTTGGTTCAGTTACAACTGTAAAACCGCACATCATAGTTCTGTGTTTATTAGATTAAAAGATGGTGTGGAGTGGTAATTAAAGAGTACTTAAGAGGCCTGAATAATTGAACACCCAGCTGTTGTATTTGGTTTTTGATATGGGTGTAGAGAAAGAGGAGATGACTTTGTTGCAATGTTATAAAGGACCATTTGCAGATGGTGAGAAGGCAGCCTCCACCCTTTGGGCATTTCCAGGACATCTGGCTTGCCATATGAATCCAGACAAGATTAAGGGTAAGATGTGAGATGCTTGAATACCAGGGATTTCTGATCCAGCCAAGCCTCCCTTGTGAAGCTCAAACATTGGCTGGAGTTTAAACAAAGATGATTTCCCTTTTGACCAGACACACATCTTCTATGATAAACCAGGACGTCTTCGAGGGTAGGGACTGACCTTATTTTATACTTTGTCATAAGCACCAAGGTCAACAGTTGTAAAAATATATTATGGTAGTTTACCCCGACTCACTCAATTTAGAGTGACGATAGAGCACCTATCACATGGAAAATGTTCTATAATTGCATTTAACTGACTACACAGGTAAAAAATATGTGAACTACATTGTATCCAAAGTTGATTCCAACCCAATGATTTATGAATTCATTATGTATAGATGCTAAGTCCAGTCCAATATATCCATTTATTTGTTTACCAAAGAAAGAGGCAACAAATGAGAGATACTCAAGTACCTTACAAGAAGGGAATCTAAAGGATGGGAAGGAAGAACCCCAAGTCAAAACAAAGCAATGGAAATAATATAAAGTTTTTACTACTTGACCCATTACATTTCTTATGACCCAAGATTCTTTGAGGAGGAATTGTATCCCAAGGTAATTTCAAATCTAGAGAAGTCCAATAACCTTTTATTTTGTGAATCAATTTTTTTATTATTATCATTCTGGCCATCAACAGTTAACCCTGGAGAAACAAGTTGTTGGTAGAAAAATAAAGATTTGTGGTGAGAAGACAGTTTCCCACCAGTGTTCCCACTTGCTAGCATAAGATGAACCACACTTCAGTCTCTCTAAGACTACAAATAGGTGGCACATTAGTTTTTTCAGCCTCAGTTTTGTTTTGGTTTGTTTGCTTATTTTTATAATAATTAAACGAACTTTATAGCAACTGTGTATGATTATATTTTAAAGCACTTTAAAATGCAAACTGTAAAACGAAGTTATTCTTGGCAGCAGTAAGCACAAAGTGAATCTGAAATTTGAAAGAGAAGATTGATAAATTTGTGAAATGGATCTGCTTCTTACCAATTTTTTTCAGAGAAAGAAAAGAAATTTTAGATGGATTAAAGGTCTTGCATTTAATTGGTAAATATGCCAACATCATTCCCTCACCCTGTCTAGGACAAAACACATGGACTCACCCTTGACTCCTCTGTATTATATATAGGATATTTATTTTATATATAAACACATACTAATTCAAATCTTATAGACTCCTTAAAATATGTCTCATATTCACTCCATGCTCCCCAACCCCCATCCACCATTTACGTCTAGACCATCATCATCTCTAGCCCCACTCCTTATGTGCTTGTTTTCATACAACAGCCTCAGAGATTTTTTAAAAATAAATATGACCATGTTATGCCCCTACTTGAAACCGAATGTGTTCATTTTACATTGAGAATAAAATACCAATCCTTATTCTGTCCTACAAGGATTGAATGTTCTGGGTCTTCAGTAACCCTACCATTCCTGACCCAAAACTCTTCCCTTCAGCCTCATTGCACTGAGGGTGTGGCAGGCACAGGTGGACCTCAGCTCCTGGCTTGGACAATTCCTTCCATCTCAGACACTCATGAATATTCTCTTGAGTAGAAAACAATGCTCCTACTTTCTCTTTCTTCTTTTCTTCTTTTGTTACTTCCTTAATGTTTTGGGGATTTTTTTGCTATCTGAGATTATATTACAAACTAATATATGTCACTGTTTGGTCACCCCTGCTCCACCTCACCATCCATAAACACACACTGGTAAACAGTAAATACTATGAGAACAAGGAATTTGTTTTATTTATGGCTGATTTTCCAGGACCTTGGAGAGTGCCTGCCACACAGTAAGTACTGGGTAGATATTTATGGAATGAACCAAGCAGAAGAGAGGGATATTCACACCCAGGTCAGTCTTACTCCAGTGTTCTGTTCATAACCATTTTTCACGTCCCTTTAGGTTATATAAAACTAAATAAAATAAATTGAATACATATAGTCTGAGAACTAAGGAAAAATGCACCATCTGTTATGTTATGAGTGTTGCCTTTCTACAGTTTCCATTTATATATTCATCCAATTAATAACATGACAAGTTGGATAAGTGGAAATGGCCAGCTGTCTCATAAATGGAAAGTCTTTCTTGGCATTGATACTGAAAACTGAGGTACACCTATCTTACCTCCACCAATGAGCAATTATGAAAGTAATTTGCTTTCAGTTTACAGTGATGGATCTTTTTCAATTTACCATATAAAATAAGTTGATATTTTCATATTTTTAAATATCAAGTACTATGAAATAAATTGTAAGTCAAATTATTTTTGTACTTCAGAAAGAGATGTGGAGTAACTTTTACACTTGAATTTTTAAAGTATATATGTTTCTAATTTTGCCAAAGGTCTAATTAAATAAAAACTATGCCCAAATGTGTTATATGTAACTTGATTACCCTAATATATTACTCCATAATTTTTTTAAGACTAGTCGAGTGCAGTAGTGAGAAGGGGGGAGAGCATAAAATGTTTTTTAAATATTGCTTTTCCAAAGAGTACAATACTTCTTTTAGCTAAGATATGCTCAATCATTTTAACAAAAAAACAACTTGAAGCACATTAGGGGAAAGGAAGAGATTATGACTAATTTATCAATAACACCGTGTGGATTGGGGGATGGTTATTTAAATAGCCACTGAGAAATAGCCTTCCCTAATTTATAGAGGCGATGGAATCTCACTGGTAGTAATTGCTACTTCTAATTCAAAAGTAGTTTCCTTGTGGTTATTGATCTTAAGATGCTGTATTTTGTTTCAGAATTCCCTTTCTGCGTTTCAGAATCAGCGACTATGCTTGTAAATGCAACCAGGGAATAATACCTGCTTATTCGAATGATGCAATTTATCCCCAAGGGAATGTGTTTATTACTTCTCAAAGATAATCACAGTCAAATCTGGACTGTGCACTGTGTGCATATAAAACGGTGTTTAACCCCAGTGAGAATGGCCCACATCACAAAATCTCAAAACTGCAGATGCTGGCGTGGATGTGGAGAGAAGGGAACACTTTTACACTGCTGGTGGGACTGCAAACTAGTACAACCTTTCTGGAAGGAAGTATGGAGAAACCTCAAAGCACTCAAGCTAGACCTCCCATTTGATCCTGCAATCCCATTACTGGGCATCTACCCAGAAGGAAAAAAATCCTTTTATCATAAGGACACTTGTACAAGACTGTTTATTGCAGCTCAATTTACAATCGCCAAAATGTGGAAACAGCCTAAATGCCCACCAACCCAGGAATGGATTAACAAGCTGTGGTATATGTACACCATGGAATACTATTCAGCCATTAAAAAAAAAATGGAGACTTTACATCCTTCGTATTAACCTGGATGGAAGTGGAAGACATTATTCTTAGTAAAGCATCACAAGAATGGAGAAGCATGAATCCTATGTACTCAATTTTGATATGAGGACAATTAATGACAATTACGGTTATGGGGGGGGAAGCAGAAAGAGGGACGGGGGGGTGGGGCCTTGGTGTGTGTCACACTTTATGGGGGCAAGACATGATTGCAAGAGGGACTTTACCTAACAATTGCAATCAGTGTAACTGGGCTTATTGTACCCTCAATGAATCCCCAACAATAAAAAAAAAAAAAAAAAAAAAAGGTGTTCAATGCATCTCTTCACTTAGAAATAGGTTAGGTTCTCAAAGGCAGCTGATCTGTTTTACTGGTTCCTAAGTCACATATTACTATAAAGGGCTCAGGCACAAGGCCATGTGTGCTTTTCTTCAAAATAGGCATGTCCTTCCATCATTAAAACATATCAACAAAGATTGTTGTTTCTCTTAGGCATCTTTATTAAGGTAGAATTTGACCAGTTTTGTCAACATTGAAAATCGCATTATGTTTTATGGTACAGAATCTGTTCCTTTCTCCAATAATATTACAAATTAATAGATTCATTATTACTGTTTAATTTTCAGAATCTGAAATGTCCTTGAATAAAGTAAAACAGCTATTCATGAATAAAAAGAAAAAGAAGAAGAAGAAAGTTAAAACATCATGCAGCACGATTACCCTGGATACTACGTGAGTTTTTAGGCAATAGTCACCTTCTTCCTAAGTCAACGTGAGGCTGACAAACGTTCAGCACTGATGCTATTTTTCTAGCAGAGACTCAAAATCTTCCCCTTCATTAACTGCATTTCCTCCTTTGTCTGATTATTAATAATTACAATACCAGACATAATTTACACTTTTCACATTTTGATCATTGGGATTTCTGGCACTTTAGATTTATTTATACTGTATATCCACCATCCTATCTCATTAATTTGCTTGTATTTATGTTTATTTTTAATAAAATTGACTTACTTTGTGGAGGAAAATCTGCAATAGGCTGCGCCTATAGGTGTAAAACAAATATAACTTCATTTTAAACATATATAATACAGTGATTTGCGAAATTTATATTTACAAGGATACTATTAGAAAAAACTTTACTTGGAAAGCGAAATGTATAATATTTCACTTTGTAGTACAGATTTTGATTGTGTCCAAATATCCCTAAAATAATCAATTATATATAAGACAAACAAACAAAAAAAGATTTGTCTCCTATTTTGTTTATCAAACAAATGGCCCAACCCAGGTCTTATTTGTTTGACTGGTAACCATTTTTCAAGTGTTGTCAATTGTATCGTATGATTTAAATCCCAGAGTATGTAGGGCAAAATGTAGAGTTCGAAAAACGTTATTTTTCTTTCTTGTTGCTCAGATAAGTTAAGCATATGCAAAATGAAAAACGTTTAAATATTTGGGGAAACAAAACTCCCCAAATAAATAGAATATTCTATTGAGAGATTTCTCTATATTAAACTTATGTTCATATTCCTAGACTTACTAAAAAGCATATTTTACTGATGTTTCTGAAATTATATTTAAGCTACTAATTGTATTTTCCAACTTGAGTAATAATACCGTATAGAAATTTTGATGCACTCCTCACATGAGGCCCATTTTTTCAATGCTGCTGTTTTAGCCTATACCATTTAGTGCAATAAATCATCTTCTACTAGAATAAAATTATCATGAGTACATTTGCTGATACATCTTTTAAAATGGCATTTTAATGGATAAGAATGGATTAATAATGAAATATGCATTATTTCATATTGAGGAAACAACCTTAAGTAGGTCTCATCATATTATGAATATAGTGTGTGTGTGTGTGTGTGTGTGAGAGAGAGAGACTCCATCAGTAACAGACTGTAAGAAATAAGAAAGCAAATACATCTATTTCAGATAGAAAAGGTCACAGCTGAACATTGATCAAATTACTCCCCAGAGATTTAGCAATGATAATTCTGTCTCTAGTGCTTTAATATGAAAAATGAAGGAGAATTCTCCAGCTCTTCTCTGTCTTTGCAATTTGTGCTTTTCACTTTGCAGTCCCCTTCTTAGCAGTGTCTGTTTCCCTGGG
Organism: Nycticebus coucang; assembly: GCF_027406575.1. NCBI lineage: Eukaryota > Metazoa > Chordata > Mammalia > Primates > Lorisidae > Nycticebus > Nycticebus coucang. The sequence continues at coordinate 7,910,245 of NC_069794.1, read as the reverse complement.
AAAGCTGTCTGTTACGGTCCTCTTAAGGACATGTAAGTGAAGTGCCCACTATCAGGCCCTTCTGCTAAAGGGAATTCTTTTCCACTGCAATATGTTCCACCTTTTGCCTTTTGAAATATGCTCAAGTCCCCTCAACGAACAAATTCTTTTAGAAATGCATTTCGTGTTAAATCGAACACAGTAGTTTGTGTTTAATATGAGTGTTTCTAATAAAATACTGCAAATGGCAGCTTCTGACAACAGAGCTCCTGGTGGGGCCCAGTTATGCCTGGAAACTATTATTGTTAATGAACGTTGCAAGAGACCTAAGCCACACTGAAGGCTCTATTTGGGTGGTGCCTTTACAGACACATGGACTTGGGACAGAGTACTGGCTGTCCCTCATTTGAAGCCTCTTTTTCCCGTGATAGATCTGCATGCAGCCTGCAGACAGGGAAGCCTGGAATTCCTTCTACACGTCTCACCTTCCTCCTAACTAGACAGGCCTTGGGAACGTTCTGGCATGAAAGTGGAAACTGCACCCAGCTTTCAGAATGTGACTTAATGAGCGGAAAGGGAAGGGAACATGATATCCTGCTTTATTTGAAATATTTTATTTTCCTTTCTTCTTCTTCTGAAATTTAGTTTTGTGGACAATTTCTGATCAAGTCTTAAAGAGTATGAGGTTCTCGTTTATGCAGGTATATCTTCTCAGTTCATGCTACAAAAAATTAATATTAGACTATGAATTTATTATGTGTTAATTTGAGACCATTGAGAGAGTGCCTGCCTCATTAGCAAAGAACTCCGGTGTGGTCACCTGGCACGTCCCCAGGACTCATGCAGTTGGGATCAGTCCTGCTGACATCACCTCCTTCTGTGATTCTGGAGATTCGGAAATTGTATTTTGTGCTCCGTTGCTAACATGGTTCAATAGTCCTTCCCTGTCTCTTAAGGAGCAAAGCCAGGGATGTTGACTGAGTCCCAACTAGTTCCAAAGATTTATCTCTTAGAGACCTAGAAGCACAGTCCTCCTTCCTTCCTCATAGAGTAACTCCAGATGCTAGGAAGGAAGGAGAGGATTTCCATGGCTGTCAGACTCTGCCTTGGACTCTCCAGTCTACATTTCTCAAGTCCGTGTTTTGCATGTTGCCTGACAAAGTTGCTAAAGAGACTTTAGTGTAACAAACACTACTTCCCTGATAGACAGACAGAGTGTGGGATTGGAGTGGGTGGGTCAGGAACAAATACTCCAAATCTCACAGTTTTGTACATAGAAAGCTTCCCTTTTAATTCTGCCAGCAAGAGTAAACCACTGACATCCCCATGTAGCTTCCCTGATGGGTCAATGTATTGTAATAATGTATAATGTTGGAACACACAGAGACACACCTCACAGCAGATACTTCTGAAGTTCCCATAAATTGAAGAGAAGAAAGTATTTCCCCATTTCATCTTTCTTTCTGTGAAATGAATATATTATATTACCCTGCAGAGAAAAGTTTTCCTTTTTCTTATTGTAGCCACCTTTCAACATTTTTGCCAATTCAGGGTCTTTGTTTATTTATTAGAAAGAACCTTTACCCAGAACATAGCCTTCCAAATATTCTCTCTTCATGTTTACATGAAGAGATTTTCACACACCCACACTTTTAAGGACTCAGAGTTTTAAGCATGGCTTCTCATCCTGAGCAAATATCTTCAAGATACAAGAATACTTTTTAATTTGTTTACTTATTGTTTGTTTTGTTTTGTTTACATTTCAATTAGAAGAAATAGAATTCCCCACATTTCAGTCTAAAGTCACAATCTTTCAGAGCATGTCATGCTATTCTGCCCTTCTGTGGTATTATTGGGTTCTTCAGTAGAACCCAGCAGACAGTAATGATGCTCTGCCTTAATTTACTTTTTTCATCTAATTGTGTTTTTCTCAGGCATGTCTAGATAAACAGAAACATTTGTTTGGTGAATAAACCGTTTCCCTGGTTCTCCTATTCAGCTTTTCTGGTTCTCTTATCTATACATAATATCACCTCAATTCATCCATGAGCACATCCCCAAATAAGAATTTCTCATTTTTGGTCTTCTGGGTATATGCCCAGCAGAGGAATTACAGGATTGAATGGCAGATCTATTTTTAGATCTCTGAGTGTTCTCCATATATCTTTCCAAAAGGAATGTATTAATTTGCATTCCCACCAGCAGTACAGAAGTGTTCCCTTTTCTCCGCATCCACGCCAACATCTCTGGTTTTGAGATTTTGTGATATAGGCTAGTCTCACTGGAGTTAGATGATATCTCAAAGTAGTTTTGATTTGCATTTCTCTGATGATTAAAGATGATGAGCATTTTTTCATATGTCTGAAGGCCGTGCGCCTGTCTTCTTCAGAGTACATGGATGGAGCTGGAACATATTCTTCTTAGTAAAGTATCTCAAGAATGGAAGAAAAAGTACCCAATGTACACAGCCCTACTATGAAACTAATTTGGGACTCTCACATGAAAGCTATAACCCAGTTACAACTTAACAATAGGGGGAAGTGGGAAAGGGGGGGGTGGTGGGTAGAGGGAGGGGGATTGGTGGGATCACACCTGTAGTGCATCTTACAGGGGTATTTGCGAAACTTGGTAAATGTAGAATGTAAATGTTTTGGCACAGTAACTGAGATAACACCGGAAAGGCTATGTTAACCACTGTGATAAAAATGTGTCAAATGGTTTATGAAGCGAGTGTATGATGCCCCATGATCATATCAATGTATACAGTTATGATTTAATTAAAAAAAAAGAATTTCTCATTTTAAATTTTTATATTTTTATGTATGTTTTATAATGTAATTAGTAGATTATAATTTTGATAGATTTCTTTCTTTCTTTTCTTTTCTTTTTTTTTTTTTTTTTGGAGACAGAGTCTCACTGTGTCACCTTCAGTAGAGTGCTGTGGCATCACAGATCACAGCAATCTCAAACTCTTGGGCTCTAGTTGCCTCAGCCTCCCAACTAGCTGGGACTGCAGGCACCTGCCACAATGCCCAGCTATTTTTCGTTACAGTTGTCATTGTTGTTAGGTGGCCCATGCTGGGTTCAGACCCTCTAGCCTTGGTGTATGTGGCTGACGCCATAACCACTGTGCTCCAGGCGCCGAGCCTGATAGATATATTTCTTGAGGAATATAATGTTTTTCCCAATAGATTAGCAAACCCTTAATTTAAAAAATCCCTCCAGAAATTATGAAAGTGTAGAGGTAAAATTAGTTACTTCAATAGCCAAAGTCTACCTAGACTTTTGTGTGGACTGTAGATGGCAGAGTTTCTAAAGCAGAAACAGTGTAAGATTTACACAAAGACATGAAAAAAGGTTCCCAAAGAGAACAGCTAAGTAAGAAAGTCCTTCCTTTATGCCCCGGGAACAGCAATGTTTGAAAAGATACAAAATTCATGGCATTTGTCTCGTAATTATCTAAAAAATTTAGGATAAGTGGTAATGGGTTGAATTGTGTCTTCACAAAAGGTGGCTTAACTTCCAGGAACTCAGATATGATCGTATTTGGAAATATGATCTTGTTGGTGGCCAGATAATCTGAGATTATGGAGCCGGCACCTGTGGCTCAGTCGGTAAGGTGCTGGCCCCATATACTGAGGGTGGCGAGTTCAAACCCGGCCCCGGCTGAACTGCAACCAAAAAATAGCTGGGCGTTGTGGCGGGCACCTGTAGTCCCAGCTACTCAGGAGGCTGAGGCAAGAGAATCGCTTAAGCCCAGGAGTTGGAGGTTGCTGTGAGCTGTGTGATGTCATGGCACTCTACCGAGGGCCATAAAGTGAGACTCTGTCTCTACAAAAAAAAAAAAAAAACATAGCCTTCAGCTCAATTCATAATTGCTAAGTCATGGAAGAAGCCCAAATGCCCATCGATCCACGAATGGATTAATAAATTATGGTATATGTACACCATGGAATATTATGCAGCCTTAAAGAAAGATGGAGACTTTACCGCTTTCATGTTTACATGGATGGAGCTGGAACATATTCTTCTTAGTAAAGTATCTCAAGAATGGAAGAAAAAGTACCCAATGTACTCAGTCCTATTATGAAACTAATTTAGGGTTTTCACATGAAAGCTAGTTACAACCTAAGAATAGGGGGAAGGGGGAAAGGGAAGGGAGGGAGGGGGGAGGTGGGTAGAGGGAATGGGATTGGTGGGATTACACCAGCCATGCATCTTACAAGGGTATATGTGAAACTTGATAAACGGTCTGTGACGCTAGTGAATGATGCCCCATGATTGTATCAATGTACACAGCTATGATTTAATAAAAAAAATAAATATCAAAAAAACAAACAAACAAAAAAAAACCCTGAGATTACGAGGGGGCTCTAATCCGGTAGAACTGGCATTCTTATAAAACGGGAAAATCTGGAAGCACAGACACGCACACAGAGATCACCAGGTAAAGATGGAGGCTGACGTCTGGGGGATGCTTCTCCAATTCAGGGGCCACCAAGGATATCCTGTGACTACCAGCCAGCAGAGAGGCCTGGAACATTCTCCCTCAGAGTCTCAGAAGGTGCCAACCTGCAGGCTCCTTATATTAGGCCTAGATTACAGTTAACTCCTGGAAAATTTCTGGGCCGCAAACCCTCAACAAAATGGAGTAAGTCTGGTTCACTCTCAAGATAGATGGGAAAGTACTCACTAACTTCTTGCTTGACTAACTCCCTGAGAAACAGATCAGGAGGTACCAACTGTCCCCGGACTGACCTTTAAGAAATACCAGATGGGAAAGCACGGAAACAAAGATGTATGACTGACTAACCGCAAAATTCTGCTTCTGTACAATGCTTGCCAACCTACCTGAATTTCACCTGGGCAGCCTGCGTGCCAGCCAGGATGCAGACCAAAAACCAACCCCTTAAGCCCTTGGGGCCGCTCTCAGAAACTGCATGTTGGGACACTGAGGCAGTCGCCAGCAGGCTCTTCAATAAAAAGACTCCTCTTTAAATTTGGCTTGTCTGGAAGATGGTCTTTGAAAGACTCCTGGGCATAACACTTAAATTGAACTTCTGGTGTCCAGGAATGAGACAATGAATTTCTCTTATTTAAGTTAACTGAGTTAAGTTAACCTACACAACTTAAGTTGTTTAATTTTGTAGCATTTTGTTGTGGCAGCCTATAAAACTGATACAATAATAATGCATTTGTTCTTTCTTTCTTTCTTTAATTAATTAATTTTTTTTTTTTTTTGAGACAGAATCTTACTTTGTCACCCTCAGTAGAGTGCTGTGGCATCACAGTTCACAGCAACCTCCAACTCTTGGGCTTAGGTGATTCTCTTGCTTCAGCCTCCCAAGTAGTTGGGCCTATAGACGCCCGCCACAATTTCTTTAAATTTGAATGATAAAAGTTACTTCACTGTCCCCTGCTGCCTCTTAGTAACTGAATCTTTGATAAGAAGTGTGTGTTACACAGTACAGCTGTATTCGGTACAAGATATCTCTGGATGTATACTTCATATTCTTTCAAAGATGCCAGCAATTTTCTTTTTTTTTTTAATTTTTTTTATTAAATCATAACTGTATACAATGATATGATTATGGGGCATCATACACTCACTTCATAAACCATTTGACACATTTTTATCACAGTGGTTAACATAGCCTTTCCGGCGTTATCTCAGTTACTGTGCCAAAACATTTACATTCTACATTTACCAAGTTTCGCAAATACCCCTATAATATGCACCACAGGTGTGATCCCACCGATTCCCCTCCCTCTACCCACCCACCCCCTTTCCCACTTCCCCCTATTGTTAAGTTGTAGCTGGGTTATAGCTTTCATGTGAGAGTCCCAAATTAGTTTCATAGTAGGGCTGTGTACATTGGGTATTTTTTCTTCCATTCTTGGGATACTTTACTAAGAAGAATATGTTCCAGCTCCATCCATGTAAACATGAAAGAGGTAAAGTCTCCATCTTTCTTTAAGGCTGCATAGTATTCCATGGTATACATATACCACAATTTATTAATCCATTCGTGGATCGATGGGCACTTGGGCTTTTTCCATGACTTAGCTATTATGAATTGGGCTGCAATAAACATTCTGGTACAAATATCTTTGTTATGTTGTGATTTTTGGTCTTCTGGGTATATGCCCAGCAGAGGAATTACAGGATTGAATGGCAGATCTATTTTTAGATCTCTGAGTGTTCTCCATATATCTTTCCAAAAGGAATGTATTAATTTGCATTCCCACCAGCAGTGCAGAAGTGTTCCCTTTTCTCCGCATCCACGCCAGCATCTCTGGTCTTGAGATTTTGTGATATAGGCTAGTCTCATTGGAGTTAGATGATATCTCAAAGTAGTTTTGATTTGCATTTCTCTGATGATTAAAGATGATGAGCATTTTTTCATATGTCTGAAGGCCTTGCACCTGTCTTCTTCAGAGAAGTTTCTCTTCAAATCCCTTGCCAAGCCTGCGATGGGATCCCTTGTTTTTTTCTTGCTGATGCGTTTGAGTTCTCTGTGGATTCTGGTTATTAAACCTTTGTCAGAGTTATACCCTGCAAATATCTTCTCCCATTCTGAGGGCTGTCTGCTTGCTCTGCTTACTGTGTTCTTAGCTGTGCAGAAGCTTTTTAGTTTGATCAAGTCCCAGTAGTGTATTTTTGAAGCTGCTTCAATTGCCCGGGGGGTTCTCCTCATGAAATACTCACCCAGACCAATTTCTTCAAGGGTTTTCCCTGCATTCTCCTCTAGTATTTTTATAGTTTCATGTCTTAAGTTTAAATCTTTAATCCAATGAGAGTCTATCTTAGTTAATGGTGAAAGGTGTGGGTCCAATTTCAGTCTTCTGCAGGTTGCCAGCCAGTTCACCCAGCACCATTTGTTAAATAGGGTATCTTTTCCCCACTGAATGTTTTTAATTGGCTTGTCAAAAATCAAATAGCGGTAAGTAGCTGGATTCATCTCTTGGTTCTCTATTCTGTTCCAGATATCTACTTCTCTGTTTTTGTGCCAATACCATGCTGTTTTGATCACTATCGATTTGTAGTAAAGTCTGAGGTCTGGTAGTGTGATTCCTCCTGTTTTGTTTTTATTTCTGAGTAATGTCTTGGCTATTCGAGGTTTTTTCTGATTCCATATAAAACGAAGTAATGTTTTTTCAAGATCTTTAAAATATGACAGTGGAGCTTTAATAGGGAGTGCGTTGAAATTATATATTGCTTTGGGTAGTATGGACATTTTGATAATGTTGATTCTTCCTAGCCATGAGCATGGTATGTTTTTCCATTTGTTAACATTTTCAGCTATTTCTTTTCTTAGAGTTTCATAGTTCTCTTTATAGAGATCTTTCACGTCTTTTGTTAGGTAAATTCCCAAATATTTCATCTTCTTTGGCACTACTGTGAATGGGATAGAGTCCTTAACTGCTTTTTCAATTTGACTGTTGTTGGTGTATATAAAGGCTACCGATTTATGAATGTTGATTTTGTAACCTGAGACGCTGCTGTATTCCTTGATCACTTCTAGGAGTTTTGTAGTAGAGTCCCTAGTGTTTTCCAGATACACAATCATATCATCTGCGAAGAGCGAGAGTTTGATCTCTTCTGACCCTATATGGATACCCTTGATCGCCTTTTCTTCCCTAATTGCGGTGGCTAAAACTTCCATTACAATGTTGAAAAGCAATGGAGACAATGGGCAGCCTTGTCTGGTTCCTGATCTGAGTGGAAATGATTCCAATTTAACTCCATTCAATATGATATTGGCTGTGGGTTTGCTGTAGATAGCCTCTATCAGTTTAAGAAAAGTCCCTTCTAGACCAATTTTCTTGAGTGTTCTGATCATGAAGGGATGCTGGATATTATCAAAAGCTTTTTCTGCATCAATTGAGAGAATCATATGGTCTTTGTTTTTTAATTTGTTTATGTGCTGAATTACATTTATAGATTTACGTATATTGAACCAGCCTTGAGACCCTGGGATAAAACCAACTTGGTCATGATGTATAATTTGTTTGATGTGTTGTTGGATTCTGTTTGTTAGGATCTTGTTGAATATTTTTGCATCTATATTCATTAGTGATATTGGTCTATAATTTTCTTTTCTTGTTGGGTCTTTTCCTGGTTTGGGGATCAGGGTGATGTTTGCTTCATAGAACGTGTTGGGTAGTCTTCCTTCTTTTTCTACATTTTGGAACAGGTTGAGTAATATAGGTACTAATTCCTCTTTAAAGGTTTGGTAGAATTCTGACGTGAAACCATCTGGTCCCGGGCTTTTCTTTTTAGGGAGGTTTTGTATAGTTGATGCTATTTCTGAACTTGATATGGGTCTGTTCAACATTTCCACTTGATTCTGGTTAAGTCTTGGAAGGTGGCGTGCTTCCAAGTATCGGTCTATTTCCTTCAGATTTTCATATTTCTGAGAATAAAGTTTCTTGTAATATTCATTAAGGATTTTTTGGATTTCTGATGAGTCTGTGGTTATTTCGTCTTTGTTGTTTCTGATTGATGATATTAGAGATTTTACTCTTTTTTTCCTGATTAGGTTGGCCAGAGGTTTATCTATTTTATTGACCTTTTCAAAAAACCAGCTTTTTGATTTATTGATCTGTTGTATTATTCTTTTGTTTTCAATTTCATTTAATTCTGCTCTAATTTTGGTTATTTCTTTTCTTCTACTGGGTTTGGGGTTGGAATGTTCTTCCTTTTCCAGTTGCGTGAGATGTCCCATTAAGTTGTTAACTTCCTCTCTTTCCGTTCTCTTGAGGAAGGCTTGCAGTGCTATAAATTTCCCTCTTAGAACTGCCTTTGCAGTGTCCCAGAGGTTCTGATAGTTTGTGTCTTCATTGTCATTTTGTTCCAAAAAATTGGTGATTTCTTTCTTAATCTCATCTCTGACCCAGCTATCATTCAGCATAAGGTTATTTAACTTCCATGTTTTTGTATGGGTATGCAGATTCCTGTTGTTACTCAATTCAAGTTTTATTCCATGATGGTCCGAGAAGATGCATGGAATAATTTCTATTCCTTTAAATTTACTGAGGTTAGACTTGTGACCTAAAATGTGATCAATTTTGGAGTAAGTTCCGTGGGCTGATGAGAAGTATGTGTATTTAGTTTTGTTGGGATGAAATGTTCTGTAGATGTCTGCTAAATCTAAATATTGGATGGTTAGGTTTAAATCTAAGATTTCTTTGCTCAGCTTCTTTCTGGAGGATCGATCCAACACTGCCAAGGGAGTGTTGAAATCTCCAACGATTATGGAGCTGGAGGAAATCAAGTTACTCATGTCTGTTAGAGTTTCTCTTATAAATTGAGGTGCATTCTGGTTGGGTGCATAGATATTAATAATTGAGATCTCATCATATTGAGTATTACCCTTAACAAATATGAGGTGACCATTCTTGTCCTTCCTTACTTTTGATGGTTTAAAGCCTACTGTATCTGCAAATAAAATTGCAACACCTGCTTTTTTCTGATTACCATTTGCCTGAAATATGGATGACCATCCTTTCACCCTGAGTCTGTATTTGTCTTTTAAGTTGAGATGTGACTCTTGTATGCAACAAATATCTGGCTTGAGTTTTTGTATCCAGTCAGCTAACCTATGCCTCTTTAGAGGACAGTTTAAGCCATTCACATTGATGGAGAGTATTGATAAGTCTGGTGGAATTTTGGGTATCGAGTTTTTCAAAGGTCCAGTGGACATTTTTAATCCTTTCGCCAGTGTAGAAGTTGGAGTTTGATCCGAAGATTCTGAGTGAGTTTACTTTTGTGGTATAGGATTGGGTTGGTCATTGTGGAGGATAGGTCTGAGAACATCCTGAAGAGCTGGTTTACTTATGGCAAATTTTTTCAACATATGAATGTCATTGAAGTATTTAATTTCTCCATCATAGATGAAACTCAGTTTAGCTGGATACAAGATCCTGGGTTGAAAGTTTTTTTGCTTTAGGAGATTAAAAGTTGATGACCAGCCTCTTCTTGCTTGAAAAGTTTCAGCAGAGAGATCTGCAGTTATTCTAATATTCTTACCTTTGTACGTTATAGTTTTCTTTCGCCGGGCTGCTTTGAGAATCTTCTCTTTCATGTTAACTTTAGTGAAGCTAATTATGATATGTCTGGGAGATGGCTTATTGGGGTTGAATCGTGCTGGGGTTCTGAAGCTGTCTGCTATCTGAATTTCAGATTCTCTAGGCATGTCTGGAAAATTTTCTTTCATAATTTCATGTAGAAGGGCCTCTGTGTCCTTGGCAGCTACTTCATCAGTCTCCGAAATTCCTATAACCCTTATGTTGTTTTTTTTTCGAATTATCTGAGAGCTCTCTGAGTGAGTGATCCGTTTTTGCTCTCCATTTCTCTTCCTCTTTGAGAGATTGGGAGCGTTCGAAGACTTTATCTTCAATGTCAGAAATCCTTTCTTCTGCTTGCTCCATTCTGTTACTGAGGGATTCTACTGTATTTTTCATATCTTTGAGGGCTGTAAGTTCTTGTTTCAGTGTGTCTAAGTCTTTGGTGGTTTTGTCTTTAAATTCGTTAAATTCTTGAGACAATTTTTGAATTTCTCCTCGAATTCCTAATTCCATTTTATTAATCTTGTCTGCAATGCCAGCAATTTTCAAGTGATATATTCTGAAAATAAATCAATATGAAGCAAATGAAACAATGAGCAAACTATTGATACTCTTAAACTTATTAGATGTTTCAATTTCAAAATGACTATTCTTTTAATATTCAAGATATTATTAGACTGTGGGAAGATAATAAAGACTTCCTTTCCATAGCTCCTTAGTTGTATCTTAGATCATTTATTTTGTGTAATTATGTTCTCCAGTTTTGTTACTGATACAATATTATAAAGCAATTCAAACATGACGTACAAATTTATCTGCTGGTGACTGGGAATTGTGGCTTCATTATAAGCCCACATTACTATACATTGTTATTGAATATTAAATGATCGATTGAAGGACTGTGCTAAAAACAGGTCAGATTATAAGCTAGGAAAATATTCTGAAGAATTAACTTATCAATTAATAGCATACTTACGCTTTTTTTTATTAAATCGTAGCTGTGTGCATTGATATGATCATGGGGCATCATTCACTAGCTTCACAGACCGTTTGACACACTTTCATCCCACTGGTTAACATAGCTTTCCTGGCATTCTCTCGGTTACTGTGCCAAGACACTTACATTCCACATTTACCAAGTTTCACATAAAATGGATATAAATTAGCTAATTAGGTAGTCCCTAAACACTTTGATTAAAGTGAGTTAAAGGTTTACCAAACCTTTGTTTTACTATTTCTGATCTGCCCTATTTGAGTCTTCCAAATGCATTTATTAAATCTAAAACTAAACTAGGTTTCTGAAATAACATAAGGAAAGAAAAGAGTTTAAAGAGCCAACCAAGTAATATTTTTAAAGTCTTTGATCAGACAGGTTCGGTACCTCTGTGTACCTCCGTTTCAAAACTGCCTATAACTGTCAAGAAGGATAAAATTACACATCGGATACTGTCACACTTCTCCCTGTCCGCTGATGAGATCTTATCAGGGTGAAGCTCTTCAATTGCTCTCTCTCTTTCTCTTTTTGTTGTAAGTTGGCGATGCATTACAGGGTCTTCAGGCTTTAAGGGATGTTTTATTTAAAAAACACGAAAGAATTAAAAAAGAGAGAAAAATAGCTTCCCTGTGTGTTTTTCCGGTTAATCAAACTTCATGACTTTTCTTTAAAACTAACCTGATCAGTGCGTGCATAAAGGTATCAAGGCTTTGAGAAGATCAGAATCACTGGGTTTCTCAAGGTTGCCGATATTTGGTTTAAGGCTCAGCTTTCAGCATAAGCATATTATACCTCATCACAGACTGAGGAAAAATATATTGTGATTCTGCCATCTTACACCTTCACGTGACTAAAGCAAGCCTGCTGATGTGTTTTCAATGGTCCCTCCATCACGCTCATTTACGAGGATGACAGGATGTGACAAGTCAGACTCACAGACAAGTGTCTGCTAAAGAAGCACAGTGACAGACTCTTTCAGTTGACTTTTATTTATTTATGTTTTCCATTTTATCCATAGATCCCACAGTCACAGAGAGAATGAGGAATTTGGATGCCAAGTCTATAAGTCCATGCTTCTAAACCCACCATTTCTTCATAAACACAAATTAACTTTTTGTTTCATAGAAGGGTGCCCATGGTGCTGGAAAATAAATTGGGACAGGGGTTTGATTAAAAAGTCTGGACTTAATTATACAGGTCCTGAAGGATCATTCAAAGACTTTCAGGGGAGAAAAGGCTGATCAGATTTGAGCGTCAGATCCTTCTGGTGACATCATAAAATGTGGAATTAATTAGGGTAAAAGAATAAAACAAGGTACACTGAATCAAAAGATTTAAAAAAAAAACTTCAAAAATTATACCTGCATATCATAGTGTTAGTAACAATCATATTGATCTCGATTCTGATTTTTTAAAAAGTACACATTATTTTTTATGATTTTTACTTATTATTATTATTATTTTTGCAGTTTTGTTGCTGTTTATTTTATTTTATTTTATTTTATTTTATCCGTCTGGTCTGGGTGAATATTTTTTGCAGTTTTTGGCCGGGTCTGGGTTTGAACCCACCACCTCCAGTACATGGGATCAGTGCCCTACTTCGAACCACAGGCGCCGCCCAATACATTTTATTTTTAAAAAATCTTTCTCCTACTTTCTGAATGTGTTCTCCTCCGGTTCTTACATCATACATTTGAAAGAATCCAACAACTAAAAAAATCAGCTGTGTCCTAGATTTTTCTCTCTCCTCCAGTTTTTACTTCCAATACATTTCAGAGGTTTTATTCAATCCATCTCCGCAGGGCATACACATTTCCCATTCCTGTGCTATCGTTCTGTTCTCCTTGGTCTATTGTGATTGACTCCAAATGTGTAAACCTTTCCCAAGTACTTCAAATTGCAATTCATTCCTAACATAGCTGCTGAGAATCATCTTCCCCCTCCCTTTAACTCACACTTAATTATCTCATTTCCCTGAATGAAAAACTTTTATCCTGTCCTGAAGATCCATTCTCCATCTGTCAACAATATTCTTCTCAATGAGTCCGGGTCTTCTGTGCTCTAATTATCTCACCTCTCACCCAACCCAGGGCGCAACATGTCCTCATCCCAGGTCCCCCCACCCTCATCACACAACCTTTTCTAGATGTCTTTTGCTTTTCTGCCTCCCTCACCTTGTAAAACGATTTTACATATGGAAACTCAAAAGTCATCTTCCGCATGAAGCCTTTGTGCTGTTCTGGTATCCGGTCTGCAGAGTAAGAACTGCGACCAAAATGTCCAATTTCTTAACCCCAAACGTGTAAATATGTCAGCTTACTTGACAGAGCAGAATTAAGATCGTAGATGGAATTAGTGCTGCTAAATTTTTTGACCTTGACATGGTTATCCCTGATTATTCTAATGACAGAAGTTCTTACTACACATCTGGGCCTGTGGAACACAGAGGCAGTGGGATGGTCAGAGAGACCTCAGGGCAAAGAGGTGTTGGCCACAGGTAGGCCATGCTGGAAAATGGTTGAAGCCTTAAAAGTCAAAGAAATTGCTTCTATCTCCCACCCAGAGAGCCCAGAAGGATTTCTGACACCTTAATTTTAACCCACTGAGACTCATTTCACACTTAGGATCTCCAGAATTATAAGGCAACAAATTTATATGTGTGTGCTTTAAGCCACTGAGTTTATAGTAATTTGTTATAAGCAATAGGAGATTATTACACAATAAAATTAACAGTTTTCTCTTTACAATGGGAAAAATAAACGTACAAAAACTGTACCATGTGTTTGCCACTTTTCTAGTACACTGATTTTATGAGTTCCCTCATTTCAACTTTTTGCAACCATTAAGAAGATAATAATATCATCTTTAAGGAACTCATATGTCTCAGAAAGCTTTGGTCATTTGTTAACATCCAGCAGTCAGTGGACAGAGTGAATGATGGACCTGGCTGTCTGGTATAGAAGAGGTCGGTATCAATTTAGGCTGACCTAGTTCTTAATGGAATTCTTTTTCCTTCATACCATGGTGCTTCCTACCCATATCCCCAATTTTCTATTGACATACTCTTGTTCAGTGATTACAATTACCAAAGCAGGGATAAGGTTACGGACCAGCCGGAATCTCATAGCTGGTTGTTCCGAATACACACAGCACAGCCGTCCCTTTATGCTCAACTGCCAGCTTGCAGCACCAATATCTAAACATCTGACTTGATATCTATGGCACAGCTGCCTTATTTTGGCAGAACTACACAGAGAAACAACCTACAGATCTGTTTCACATCATCTTGATGAAAAATGGGTGAAGGGAACGCCATTGGCTTTAATTCTTCATTTCTCAAATGTGAGGCAATAGCTGGACTTTGAATTCTTTTAAAGGCAGGCAGACTCATTTAATGGTTGCCCAGGTTTATTCTCTTAGCTGTGAAACTCTTTATGCAGCTGCTAAAACATTCTGGGGCTATACAATTGTATGTCCTTCCTTTGGGTATGATGTGTTACAGGTGTATCTGGGCACTTTGTCCATTCTCTCTAGCTGTCATTTTTCCATTTTAACTCCCACCTGGTTTTTTGAAAGGAAGGAGGCAATTATAATGCTTTTATAAAATTTGTGTTAAAATAAAGAACATAAAGGTAGGGTAATTATATACCCTACCCTTATTTTTCTACCAATAACTTTCTTCCACTCATCTTTCTGACCATTCTTATTTATTATCATTCTTTTTTATTAAATCATAACTTTCTATATTGATGCATTTATGGGGTTCAGGGTACTGGTTCGGTATACAATGTGAAATGCTTACATTTAACTAAATAACACATTCATCACAATTATACTCATTTCTTAATAATTTTGAAGTGTACCATTGCATCATGCACATTAGGTGAGGTCCGCCAAATATGCTCACTACTCCCATATCCCCCCTTCACTCCCCTCTCTCTCCTCTTCCCTTCTACTTTCTGGACTATAGTCATGCTTTGCCATTTATATGATCGTGTAGGTGATTATACATTGATTTTATAGTAGTATTGAGCACATTGGATACTTTTTTTCCATCCTTGATATACATAGTAAAGTATATCGGACCATTCTTAGTCAATGGTTATTCATTAGAATAACATTTATAGAAAAATCACTTCTATTAAATTGAAAACATTCATATTAGCTCCAACTAATAATACTTTTTTAGGTCAGAGAGTAACTTGGCCAAGTTAGTAAAGAGAGAGAATGGAAATTATTAATGTTAAAAGAAAAGGAAGGAGTACAGTTTTTGAAACTTTGTTTCATCTGGGAATACCTAGGAGTCGGAGGCTTCCAGAAGTCCTTGCATCTCCAAGAATGAGAGAGAGGTGGGCAGAGAGGGAGGAAATTCCACCCCTGTGGCTGAGCTGGCTGAAACATGCCACCGTGGTAAATGGAACCTTAGAGCATCGAATTGTAAGAGGCACATGCTCTCTGTAGCTCAATTACAGAATGCCATTAAATTCTTTTTTTTTTTTTATTGTTGGGGATTCATTGAGGGTACAATAAGCCAGGTTACGCTGATTGCAATTGTTAGGTAAAGTCCCTCTTGCAATCATGTCTTGCCCCCATAAAGTGTGACACACACCAAGGCCCCACCCACCTCCCTCCGTCCCTCTTTCTGCTTCCCCCCCATAACCGTAATTGTCATTAATTGTCCTCATATCAAAATTGAGTACATAGGATTCATGCTTCTCCATTCTTGTGATGCTTTACTAAGAATAGTGTCTTCCACGTCCATCCAGGTTAATATGAAGGATGTAAAGTTTCCATTTTTTTTAATGGCTGAATAGTATTCCATGGTGTACATATACCACAGCTTGTTAATCCATTCCTGGGTTGGTGGGCATTTAGGCTGTTTCCACATTTTGGAATGCCATTAAATTCTACAAGATCTTGACCTGGACTTACCATCAGGAGTTTACTGGGACTATGTAGATAGCTAGCTAGACAGATAGAAACAGAATTAATAGGCAGTAGTTTCATAAGGCAGTGTGTGTATAATGAAATAAATATTAGAAATTTTGATTATTGATTAGAAGAGAATTTTTATGATTAGTTCTCAGGATGTAAAAAAAATGTATAATTACATAAAAAGGAGCAGAGTGACCTATGATTTGAATCCAACTCCGATTGCCATTGCACTTTGATAGAGAAATGATCAACTCCATATCTGCAGATACCGTTTATTGAAGATGACTTGTGGAACTCTGAGTGGAGCAGTGCATTGGGATTGGGGTGGAATTAGGATTTGCAGAATTTTGGAAAACACTATTCTTCCCATTTTCAGACAAAGCACAGTACCATTGAGCCTGTCCAAGATAAAAAAAAAAAGTCTTCTCTCCCCTACCCCCACCGTATCATTAATTGTCATTAACTGTCCTTATATCAAAGTTGAATAGAGAGGATTCATGCTTCTCCATTCCTGTGATGCTTCACTGAGAATAATGTGTTCCACCTCCATCCAGGTTAGTACAAATGCTGCAGACAGAGAGAGAAGGTGGGAAGGGGTGAGGGAAAAGAAAAGGGGGAAAAAAAGAAAAGAAAATAGTGACTAATTCTCACATAAATTGGATTTAATTTTGACCAAAGTACATTATTTGAACAATAATTTTTAATTCAACTCGCTAATGTTTTTTTTTTAGGGTATTGCATCTTCATTTATAAGTGAAATATGTTTGTAATTTCTCTTTATAATAATATATTTATTCCTATTTAAAAAATATGTTGTGGGAAATAGCTCTCTCAGTTCAGACTCTGTCAAGTTCACGTGGAATCCTAGAGCCCCGACCACTGTCTTCTTGGCCAAGTTAATCTCTGACCTAAAAAAGTTGAAGTGGGAGCTAGGACAGACGAGGGAGAACAGAAGGGTGGAGGGTGGCGATCACAGATGAAAAATCTCTTGTTTATAGCTGAAGAATGAACAATCTTATAGTAAAACGTTTATGTGAGTCAAACCAGCTCATAGAGAATTCAGTCTTAGAATTCTATCAAAATATTTTTAAATATATTCAAATTCTATAGGAACCCCCAAAGTTTTATTTCAGTACAAATAAAGAGATTATCCTTAGTTTCATTTTTAATAAATGAAATGATAAAAGTACCCTACTAATACATTAGAACTTGTTGTAAAATATTTGTGTTTTTATTAACAAACATGGGGAAAATCCACAGACATTGCCTCCAGATGTGAGAGATTTATAAATTGTCACAAAATTTGAAGAAGTAACCAATAATAGTGATGGCCAACCTGTTTGGAGTGTTTGCTGTGTGAAAGGCATTACCACATTTGCAAACATATGTTAAGCCTTCTAATCTTGTTCAAGATAGGTGCTATTTTTCACTCCAATTTTTTTTTCATACAAAAAAATGGTAAGTCATTATGCTGGGATTTTAAGCATACTAACTTGTCTCTACAGTATCTCCTATTGTACCCCATTTTGCTGCTTTTAAAAATTGTTAGTTGATGACAATAAAATAAAATCCTTGAAATCGATAACTCTAGTCATATTTTGATGTTTTTAGCAATGCTATATATAAACTGCAACTATAGTAACATTAAGCTCTGATGATACTTTTTAAAAAAATTAATCAAAAATATATATTTAAAGGAAGAGACAGCAGATAACAAATCCCCTGTAGCTTTCAGCCAACTTCAATAGTTACCAAACCATGGCCAATCTCTACCTACCTCCCCCCACCCCAGATTCTTTGAAGCAATTCACAGACTTTTGTTTATATTTGAAGATGTAGGTAGTGGAAAATTTCTGCAGAGATCCAGGGGTGTAGTATCTGGAAAGGAAGATAAAGATTGGCAGACACCGTAAAGAACAAAGGAGCAAGAGCAGATCTCCCGGGAGGAGGAGAAAGGCTTGCAGGTCAGCAGTCGGATGGCCAAGTTGGAAGGAATTGTGGCCAAAGGGGGCTGATGGAGACAATATGGTGGAAGCGGCTTGAACCAAATATGTAAACTTCAGTGGCTGTGTGATGAAAAAAGGGGTGGAAATGCTCCACCAGCCAAGAAAGAAGAGGCTATTCTGCAAATAAACTTGGGCATACACGACCATTAAGTTTCATGTATAGAGACCATTTTCTTAACCAAGGGTGGTTTCCCTGCTGTGGATCTTGACATTAGCAGCCAGCACCATAAGACGGGTGTCGGGACTGGCTAGCGTTTAGTAGGCGATGAGATGTGTGCACACCTTAGACGGCTGACTGCTCACTGTTGCTTGCGCTGGTAAAAAGTGAAGGTGATAACCATTCTCCCTAAAAGACTCCTTGTGACACTTAGAACAAAATGAACTTCAGCGCAAGGAATGGTGCACCCTTTACTATTTCTGACACAAATCTGGGTGTTATACAGCACGGAGGGTTTGACACTGTAATTTAAAATGACAAAGGGGATGAGCTGTGAGAGCCACCTGAATGTGATATTTCCTGGACCTCCCATCCCACATCATCCTCTGAAACTGTCACTGCGTGAGGTGCTGAGTGGAGGTTAAGGTAGGGCAAACATGTTTTTACAGCAGGTTAGGTACACAGAGTTCTGGAATAGAGACAATGTTTAAACTAAGCTTTGGAAATATATTGATCTATCTATTTAGACGTCCATAGTTTCCAGCCCCCTGAGTGTTCTGGATGGAGAAAGCTATTTTAGACTTAACTGTGTTTGAGCAGAGCATATAATTGAAGTGTGTATGTTTAAAAATTTGGGTTTGAAGAGTATAGACATTGTTCTTAAAGCTAGAACATACTTTTAAAAATAGTGGAAATATAACCAAATAAATAATGAAAACCATAGAAAACAAAACTCAATTTAAAAAACTAAGCATTTCAATGATGGATCATAAGAAGATGTAAAGGTAAAATAATAAGAATATTAAAACATGCAAATACAATGTAGATATTTATAATGGCTGCATAATAATACAGAACATCACTATAGTACTTTGACAATTTTTCAAGTCACTATTTTAATTTCCGTGCTTATTTTGAGAAGGGAGAGGAGGAAAATCAGTGGGAGTATGGACCAATTTAAGGATAGGATTTTAACCAAGGGAAATGTTATCTCGGAAACGCTTTGGAGAAATGGTATGCCGAGTTCAAGTCCTAGCTATCAAACTTTTTTTCCAAGAAAAAAATCAGCATAAAATAAATACCTTAAAATTTAAAACCATGAACAGATTAAGTTTGCAGAATGCAGTTTATGATCTAGCACCAATGACAAGGGTAATGGCAACACTAAGAATTCTCATCATGCCAGTAGTGGTGCCAGTAGGGGTGACGGTGACCTGGACTGGGAAGTCGTGTTCCATGGAACACTTCAGAAATAAGTGTATTTTGCCATAGCTATTTTTTAAACTTCAGGTCGTGTGGTTTATGTGTTAATGATGAAATTAAATTACATAATAAATATTAATGGATTACATTTATTGCATTGGTTTAGAAAATAAAATATTGCTATAGTATAATGCTTTTACCTAATCCTATTAACTTTTTAAGGGAAAATCTTATATGGGGAATCGAAAATTATAAAAACATGCACAGTAAGAATGGAATAGATCATCTCTTACCATTTACTGAAGACTCACTTCATTATTCGTGCTGAAAATACTACGGGAGTGAATTTGAAATGTAGGTTACATATTGGTTTGTTTCTAGTTGTGATCTCACATGAGCTATGTGATCTTTGGAAATTTTACTGATGTAAAATACAGTGCTTATTTTTGAAAGACTCTTCTGGGGCCAGATAAATGAGTTTTCCTATAAATATAGAAAGAGTTCTGAAACTTAAAGTAAGAAGCACAAACTCACTATCAATAGCTATCTATGTAAACTCCCCAAAGAAGTTGTTCTTAACAGGAGACATGAGCGTGCATTAGAGAAACTTAACATGATACTGTCTGACAAAGCACATCCACATCAGGACCCAAACTTCCCTTAATTTTCTAAGGTATGTCCAGTGTTTCCGTTATGGCTAGCGAAGTATAAAAAATAGAAGTATTTGGCTTGCTGGTAATTTTAGTATGCTTGTCTTATCCTATGTGCTTTGTCCATTTCCATGAGAAATAGTCCAGGATTTCTACACTGCTGAGAACTTTTTCCGCAGCAAGACCTCCATGTCATGAAATATTTTGATCCAAACTCCATTATACTCCTCACTTATTGTGAAAATCAATGACAAGCACCCAAGAGACCAGGTTTGCCCACACACGTGGGTGATCCTTCACAATCTATTGTCTCTAAGCAGGGGTCCTCAAACTTTTTAAACAGGGGGCCAGTTCACTGTCCCTCAGACCCTTGGAGGGCCGGACTATAGTTTAAAAAAAAAAAAAAAAGAAAAAACTATGAACTAATTCCTATCTTATTTTGAAGTAAAAAAACAAAACGGTAACAAATACAATCACACTGCCTCATGTGGCCCACGGGCCACATTTTGAGGACCCCTTTTGATTTTAAATGGTATCATCTGTGAATTAATTAGGAGTAAGTAAAAAAAAAAAAAATTAACTCATTCTGAAGCCTCGCTTTTTGAAAAACAGATAATATTGACTTGGGGTTTGTCAAGATATTAAATGATAATGAAATATGCCTTCTTGGGCGGTGCCTGTGGCTCAGTGGGTATGGCACTGGCCCCATATGCCGAGGGTGGTGGGTTCAAACCCGGCCCCGGCCAAACTGCAACAAAAAATAGCCGGGCGTTGTGGTGGGTGCCTGTAGTCCCAGCTACTCAGGAGACTCAGGCAAGAGAATCGCTTAAGCCCAGGAGTTGGAGGTTGCTGGGGGCTGTGTGATGCCACGGCACTCTACCGAGGGCAATAAAGTAAGACTCTGTCTCTAAAAAAAAAAGAAAGAAAGAAAGAAATATGCCTTCTCAAATATGAGAATTCATTTGATTATCTAGAAAAAAAAATAGTCATGACTTGAGAGTTTCTCCCCTAGTCCATTTCCCCTCTCCAGTCTCACCTACTTCTTTAACTCATATATTTAAGAACAACACCAAAGGGCGGCTCCTGTGGCTCAGTGAGTAGGGCGCCGGCCCCATATGCCGAGGGTGGCGGGTTCAAACCCAGCCCCGGCCAAACTGCAACAACAACAACAAAAAAATAGCCGGGCGTTGTGGCGGGTGCCTGTAGTCCCAGCTGCTTGGGAGGCTGAGGCAAGAGAATCGCCTAAGCCCAAGAGTTAGAGGTTGCTGTGAGCTGTGTGACGCCACGGCACTCTACCCAGGGCAGTACAGTGAGACTCTGTCTCTACAAAAAAAAAAAAAAAAGAACAACACGAAAAGTTAAAAAAAAAAAATCCAGAACTTCAATCATAGATAAAATAAAAGTGTGTTTAAGTTTCAATAAAGCAAACTTCTCCTGGATCTGAATTTAGTATAAGGAAGATTTACCTCAAAGTCAATTCAAAGAATTATACATTGAAGGCCGCAGCAGGACCTAATTCTAGCATTATCCTGTGGTCTGGACCCTGAGGGCAACTTCATAGTGAGACTACATTGAAATATGAAATCAGATATAAAATGCACCTTTTTGAGAAAAATTTCATTAATCATATTGGCACAGAAAGTTTTGCTTTTCTTTTTTTTAGCTATTACAGTGTCTTACCTCAATTAGCAAAAATGACCTTTTTTATCATAATGACAATTTCTACTGTGAATACTTTATTAAAGTAAGGGATAAATGAAAAATGTAAGGGCCTTATCTATTTTGTATCTCAAACATGAAAGATAATATGACCGAAGCTTAATAAAATATATTTTAATATTTTAAAAATGTTTCTTTCCTTTGATTCTAACATTGCTGGAAGATTAATTCGTTTTATGAGAGGCTGAGAGATGACAGTATTGGTGAACTATTTCTGTAATCACCAAACTTCTCAGGGAGGGGGTCTCTCTTTTCTTTAACATGGATACGATATTCATGTATTAAAGTCACCTGAAGAAGAGCCGTGGAATTCTCTGGCTGACCCCAATCCATAGAAAATATTTTGTTACACCACGTGGTAATGAACATCTTCCAAGAAAAAAAAAAATTTGAAATAGGAGTGCTTTCCCTAAAACAGAGGATTGTAATGGTGCGAGCAATGCAAGGCATCTGCCTGGGCAACTCACTTACCCCGGCCCCTGGGGTGTGGGTGCTGGGTGCTGTGTGCTGGGAGTGTACACTGTGTGTATTCTTTGTCATTGAATGATTTTCAAAACACAATTCTTTTGTACCCAGAGCACATTATTTAGAAATTCAGCTTTTTTCTGGCATTTCTTGTCCTCGTATTGATCATGTTTGATTTCACATATATGCAGTAGATCAGGGTTTAAGTAGGTTTAAGAAATCAGATTTGTTGAAGCACTTGCGACATTGTAAGGCTCTGTTTTAAGTTGGGAAAGACCCTTCTTAGAATCGGTGTCTGCATTGCCACATCTTTCCTTGGTGTGCCCACGCTTTCACGTTATCCTCACAATGTCCTGGCCCGTCACCGACCCCCTCAAATGCTGCGCGCAGGTGAGGGTTACTCATGTTCATGGCTCAGGAGCGCGGAGCACCTGGGCCACGGAGCAGGGGGCAGCATGTGGGAAGGAGTCCACAGCCTCGCCCCGTCTCCTGCCAGGCATCTGACCTCACCCTCAGGTGAAACAAGAGGCAACAACTCCATTTCCCAAGTCCAAGTTCCTTATTGCTCTGGAAGACGCATCATCATGGTTACAAATAGGAAGAGGTTCTCATGTCTTTTCACTGAGCGCAGGCTAAAATTACTCTCTGGGTAGTGGATTGATATTGATTTTGCATAATTTCCTATAAATTTATATAAATTTAATACACAGACACTATGGAAACAAAAGGTATCAAGCTCTTAGAGACGCAGAACCCAAATTACTTTTTAATTTCTACTTCCTGATTCAGCACTTGTGAGCCCTTTTTGTTCCTGGTCCATTTAGTACTTTTCCTACAGCCAGGGGCATCGCTCGAGGTCACCTTGTTTGCGTTTGCTGCACGTGATTTACACTATACAGATACGACGCACCCACACAGGGTGAACATGAAGTTTGTGTGCGATCTAAAACCGTTTAACAGAGTAAATTGCACAGGAACGTTACGTGCGCCATACGTGTGTGTGTGTGAAATGTGGATAATCCCTCCAGAAGTGGCAACACGTAACTTGCATTAACGTCCCTTAGCAGTTAACCCTGCATGTAACTTCCCACAGCAGTTTTTTGTTTGTTTATTTCTGTTGTCTCATTTTGTTACGTTTTGCCTTTTTTGTTTGCTTGTTTGTTTGGCTCCAGGTGTGGGCAGATCACTGTTTGAGGGATAAGCACCGGATTTCAACATGGCTTGCATTTATGGCCCACATGACCCAAAAATGTCTATTTCTAAAAGTAGAATCCTGTCCGGCACTGTCAGCGGGTCACGTGTGACAGCCGCGTGGTAACTGAGTATGACAGAAGGGTTGTGGAGTCACACCTGCTGTCTCAGGGTGACTGGGGTCATAAGCACATTGAGGGGAATGTTTCCCCAGATCAGCCAGCCTGTTTCCATTGGTATTTCTCTTTCTTCCTCTTTGCTCTTTTGTTCTTTCCCTTGTTTTCAATCTTACTTCCATCCTAGCTCGCTCTCTTTTTTTAAAAGCACAGAATCAATTTAAACGCTTGCGTGATATGACATTACCATTCATCATGTTGTTCTTTACTGGGTACACACTACCTAGCAGGTGATGAATTATAAATAATTTCAAAGTCATGAAGTTTACGTAATGGTGATAAGCAGTTTTCCAACTTTACTTTATCATAACAATCCCATGAGTAAGATATAATTAGATGCATTGTCCAAAGGAGGAATCAGAGAATGTAATCAACTTTCCAAAGTCTCTAAGTGCTAAGTCTGGGACTCAGATTTACTTTGACTAAAACAACTATCTGTTTTGTGTTTTCTCTTTTTTTGTCAAATAACAGCTTAAAAAAACGAATCATATATTATTGATAAATTGTTAATTCTATATAGCAATGACATGCTTTTAAAAAATACGTTTAATAAGGTCTATGTACCAGGTATATTTTGGATGATAAATATACAGTGAGAAAATATACCTCTGCCTTCATATAATTGAAATATCTTGTTCAAAGACAAATAAACAAAAATTAAATATATAATATTTTGGATTGTATAAGTGCTATCAAGAAAATCGGGGTGTGGGGTCCTAAGTGTTGGGGAGTGTGATGTTCTTGAGTTCCTAAGAAGGTCAGTGACAATGGAATGTGAAGTTCTGAGGAAAGGCGCCGTCTTCAGGAAGACTGTGTCCTGCAGAGCGGCGGTTACTACAAAGGTCCTGAGTGAGAGGCTGTGGGTGCAGCTTCAGGGGAGAGAGTGGAAAGGAAATTTTACTCCAGAGAAAGATGGGGAAAGCTATGGATGATCAGCGTTAGTAGCTTTTATTTTTATGCTGAATAAGCTAAAAAGCTGCTAGAAGCCAAAGATCAGAGGAGTGAAAGAGTCTTTCTATTTAGAAAGAATACTTCAAGGTGCCTTGTTGAGAATTGACTTTTATGAACCTGGAGTGAAATCCAGAAAAAGAAACAGAATGCCATTTTAATGACATTGTCCAGAAATGATAGTTGTTCTGAACTAAAAGCAATGAAACGGGGAAGTGAGCGATAGGCACCAAAGACCAAGATATTAGGATTGTTTATGCAGATTTCAAAATCATACAAAATTCTAGTAAGTATAGTAAAGAAGAGAAACAGTGATTTAGGCAACAACCTGAAGAAGTGAAGGAAAGTGTGCCAGAGACATTAGGGGGTTGTAACAAGATAAACTCAGCAAGAAGAAAAGCCTGTAGGAGCTTGCGCTCCTGTTGGGAGCTCTTAGAGGCATCACCCTTTTTCTGCACTTTTTCTGTTCTGTGACGGGATGTTCTAGAGCCCATCTAGACCTCCTGGACCCCTGCTGTTCTTCCACCTCTATTATCATTTCACAAGGAATTTCCTGTCCAGATGGTCAAGACCTATAACCTGTAGCCTTCTTGATGCCAAGATTCACTGACCCCCACAACCTGCCCTCAGAGCACATATGCCCTTGTTAGTTACACCACCACCTGCCCCAAAGTAGGTGACCCTATCTTTAAAAGCCCACATAAAAATACACATATATATCAATATTCACTGATGGATATTTGTCACATGTTTGAGTTATAATAAAACATGCATTTATATGTTCATTTTTCAAAGTAATCTACCTTTTTTTTTAGACGCAGACTCTTACTTTGTTGCCCTCGGTAAAGTGCCCTGGTGTCACAGCTCACAGCAAACTCCAATTCCTGGGCTTAAGCGATTCTCTTGCCTCAACCTCCTGAGTAGCTGGGACTACAGGCGCCCGCCACAACGCCCAATGGCTATTTTTCTTGTTGCCATTTGGCCAGGGCCTTGGGTACTTCAGTGTTCCTTTCATATGCCCCATTATTGTATTTATTAAAAATGATTCTTTACTCCTTGACACTATAAGAAGCTCAGGCTCATCTTGAACGTGTCCTGCTCCAGTTCTAGATTAAGCTCTAGAATCATTTCACGAATAAGTCCAGATACATTTCATTAGAGAATGATAATAGAAACCAAGTTCTGAATACAAGATGGACTCATCATTTTTCTGGATTGCTCTTGCATCTGGTTGCTAAGTGAAGGCAAAATTTATTTTATTTTTTTGTCCTTAATTGATCTTATAAGAAACTCTTTGTCTAAATAATAATAACAATGTATTGGTTTATAGCATGTAGAGTAATAAAATGCATGACAACCATGTCATGAGAGACAGGGAGAG
This sequence comes from Nycticebus coucang, assembly GCF_027406575.1. Classification (NCBI taxonomy): domain Eukaryota; kingdom Metazoa; phylum Chordata; class Mammalia; order Primates; family Lorisidae; genus Nycticebus; species Nycticebus coucang. The sequence continues at coordinate 7,884,370 of NC_069794.1, read as the reverse complement.
AGGAATAGGAGTGGCTTAGGGTCAGGTGCCTGCACTACTGATGGGGCAGCAGGGTCTCACATGAGTGTAGACAGTGATTAGTTGTGAATTAAATTGCAAACTCAGGCCACTGGAAAAATTGGTGACATATAATTCATAAGCTAATACATGATAATAATAGAATAGTGTAAATTGTGAATTACAACTTGAGAACGCATACAAGGAGGGGGAAAAAGCAAAAAATCAGGTGTAACAAACAGAAAATAGTAACATACGTAGATATTAACAATCGCTTTAAATGTAAACAGTCTAATCATAATAGTTAAAAATATAGAGATGATTATACTGGCTTTTAAAAAGTGTGAATCAACTATAAATCATCTTTAAAAATGCATTTTAAATTAAAAAAACAGCTCAGTTAAATGAGAGGTAATAAAGTAAAATAGGCAAAGCCAATGCTTAAGTTAATGTGATATTTGTAAGAAATCCTAAAAATGAGAAGGGACATTACATAAACACGGAGAGAATCTGAACAAAGTATAAATGTTTGTCGACAATAATATAGCGATATTGGGTCATTAATTTTAAGAAATGTACAATATTGATGAACGATGTCTAAAGTAACAGAGGCTGTCATTTTTTACTTTCCACACCATCTTGGCAGCTATTCTAACATAAAAGGTTTATTGAAAAATACTGCCTTAATGTTGGCTTTTTAGGTATTGATTCCCAATAATCAGTATCATCTAAGGTCAGCTAGTATATCTGAGGATAAGACTTTTATTATAAATATATTGTGTTGTATTTTAATTGGATTTTTACTTTGTACTATAAATCTCATTATTTAAAAAAAGGCATACTATTTTAAAACTGAGAACCACATATAAAATTACGTCCTTTACTGTACTAAAAACTAATTGTGGTGCCCAGAGAGGTGTGATGCCTCTGACCTAAAATGCGCATGGAAACCCTGGCCTTCTGAATGACACCGAACCACAAGCTCTAATCTGCCAATAACCATCAAGTTGTCAGCTTAATTTGCATTTGAGTGGTGCAATTATTTTTATTTATTTACTTTTATTTTTAATTTCAGCTTACTTGTTCATTCTTCTTTGTTTGAAGTACTCTTTTTTGTTGTTCATTTTCTTCTTCCTCCGGCGATGCTCTGTCCTGCTGTTTGGTTTTTGTTTTTTCTTTTGATGTTAGTAGAGACGGGGTCTTACTCTGGCTCACTGCTGTTCTTACTGGTCTGGAACCTCTGAGCTCAGGCAATCCACCCGCCTCGGCCTCCCACAGCGCTGGGACTATAGGAGTGAGAAACCATGCCTAGCCTTTTTTGTTTGTTTGTTTTGTTTTTCCAAGACTTACCACATTTAATTTTCCTAAAGTATTTTAAGAGAGATACTAACAATCAATTCTTGTTGCACAGTTTTACTTTTCTGCTGCTAATGATAGTTCTTTTAATATCATCTTCAGAATCTGAGAAATCTGCATAGATACATTTTCTGGAATAGATCCGAGAGATCCAGGTGCTATGGTAGCAATGCTTTCTCATGCGGAGACACTGGAAGACAGTGGATTACCTCGCTGGCAGCATCATGAAGTTTCTCTTCAGTACTTTCCAAAACTGATGTGATGTAGTCTTCCTTAATAAGTTGTAATTTAGTTTCTTGCAAATATTTTTAAGGCTAAGGTTAAAAATATAATAAAATAAGCAAAAGACATGAAAAGAAATTCACTAAAATGAGTTTAAAAATAGCCTTCATATATTTGAGAAAAAGTGCAAAGTCACTCATAATTACAGAAATGCAAACCATCACATTGTTGAGATGTCATTTCTCACCTATTAGAATGGCAAAGGGTTTTAAAACATGGCAACAGTGTTTCTGAGACTGTGGGGAAGGTGGCCAGTGTGAATGTAAAGGCATAGAGTGAACTAAGCAATTCACTCTTAGCTAAAGGCAAAGGGGCATCAGGCATGGATTCTTAGAACAAAAAAAAAAGAACATGAAATAAAAACTGAGGAACTCTAAATAAGGTATTGACCATATATTACCCATGGGCACAAGAATGACACAATCCGGGCGGGATATTGTCTAATCCTCCCCCTTCGTAAGCGTGTGCATTTTTATTCCACAATCCCCCAACCAAGGCTCTATCCTGAGTCTGCACCTCCACGAAAACAGAAACACACATGCACACGTTACTCATTACAATGGTGTTTGTCATTGCAACATGGTATAAAAGACCAAAATATCAAATGCATAAAGAAGCAGTTGAATAAATTTGGGTTCATGCACACAGTGGAGTATTATGGTTATGAATGAATTGCTATGAAGTTATTTTCAGAATGTGGTGTTGTAGGAAAAAGCACTATGCAGAGAGCATCTATAACACACTATCCTTTATGTAAGAAAGA